>NC_134586.1:58654832-59268819 GCF_037038515.1 Microtus pennsylvanicus | reverse complement strand
TCACACACCCCATCACACACACCCATCACACACACCCATCACACACACCCATCACACACACCCATCACACCCCCATCACACCCCCATCACACACACCCATCACACACACCCATCACACACACCCATCCACACACCCCCATCACACCCCCAACACACACACCCATCACACACACCCATCACACACCCATCACACACACCCATCACACACACCCCCCAACCACACACCCACCCCATCACACACACCCCATCACACACACCCCCCCATCACCACCCCCAACACCCACCCACCCATCACACACCCCCCTCACACACCCACCCCCATCACACACCCCCCCATCACACCCCCCATCACACACACCCATCACACACACACCCCCATCACACACACCCATCACACACACCCCCACACACACCCATCCACACCCCCATCACACCCCATCACACCCCATCACACACACCCCCACACACACACCCCATCACACACACCCCCATCACACCCCCCTCACACACACCCCATCACACACACCCCATCACACCACCATCACACACACCCATCACACACACCCCCATCACACACACCCATCACACACACCCATCACACACACACACACACACAACCCCATCACACACACCCATCACACACACCCCATCACACACACCCATCACACACACCCATCCATCACACCCCCATCACACACACCCATCACACACACCCCATCACACACACCCATCACACACACCCATCACACACACCCATCACACACACCCATCACACACACCCATCACACACACCCATCACACACACCCATCACACACACCCCCATCACACACACCCATCACACACACCCCATCACACCACACCCACACACCCATCACACCACCCCATCACACACACCCATCACACACACCCATCACACACACCCCCATCACACACACCCATCACACACACCCCATCACACACACCCATCACACACACCCATCACACACACCCATCACACACACCCATCACACACACCCATCACACACACCCATCACACCACCCATCACACACACCCATCACACACACCCATCACCCCACACACCCCATCACACACACCCATCACACACACCCATCACACACACCCCATCACACACACCCATCACACACACCCATCACACACACCCCATCACACACCCCATCACACACACCCCATCACACACACCATCACACACACCCATCACACCACCCATCACACACACCCCATCACACACACCCATCACACACACCCATCACACACACCCATCACACACACCCATCACACACACCCATCACACACACCCCATCACACACACCCATCACACACACCCATCACACACACCCCATCACACACCCCATCACACACACCCATCACACACACCCATCACACACACCCATCACACACACCCATCACACACACCCATCACACACACCCCATCACACACACCCCATCACACACACCCATCACACACACCCATCACACACACCCATCACACACACCCCCATCACACACACCCCCATCACACCCCCATCACACACACCCATCACACACACCCATCACACACACCCATCACACACACCCATCACACACACCCATCACACACACCCCATCACACACCCCCATCACACACACCCATCACACACACCCATCACACACACCCCATCACACACACCCATCACACCCACACACCCCATCACACACCCCCATCACACACACCCATCACACACACCCATCACACACACCCATCACACACACCCATCACACACACCCCCATCACACACCCCCATCACACACACCCCATCACACACACCCATCACACACACCCATCACACACACCCATCACACACACCCATCACACACACCCATCACACACACCCATCACACACACCCATCACACCACACCCATCACACACCCCATCACACCACCCATCACACACCCATCACACACCCCATCACACACACCCACACACACACCCATCACACCCCCATCACACACCCATCACACACCCCCATCACACACCCATCACACACACCCATCACACACCCCATCACACCCCCATCACACACACCCATCACACACACCCCATCACACCCCATCACACACACCCACACACACCCATCACACACACCCAACACACACCCCCCATCACACACCCCCCATCACACACACCCTCCATCACACCCCCATCACACACACCCATCCACACACCCATCACACACACCCATCACACACACCCATCACACACACCCATCACACACCCCCATCACACCCCCATCACACACACCCATCACACACACCATCACACACCCCCCATCACACCCCCATCACACACACCCATCACACACACCCATCACACACACCCCCATCACACCCCCATCACACACACCCATCACACACACCCATCACACACACCCATCACACACACCCATCACACACACCCATCACACACCCATCACACCCCCATCACACACACCCATCACACACACCCATCACACACACCATCACACACCCATCACACACACCCCCACACACCCCCATCACACACCCCCATCACACACCCCATCACACCCATCACACACACCCATCACACACACCCATCACACACCCATCACACACACCCATCACACACACCCATCACACACACCCCATCACACCCCCATCACACACACCCATCACACACACCCATCACACACACCCATCACACACACCCATCCACACACACCCCCATCACACCCCCATCACACACACCCATCACACCCCCATCACACACACCCATCACACACACCCCATCACACACACACCCATCACACACACCCATCACACACACCCCCATCACACACACCCCACACACACACCCATCCACACACACCCACACACAACACCCATCACACACACCCATCACACACACACCATCACACACACCCCCATCACACACACCCACACACACACCCATCACACACACCCATCCACACCACCCATCACACACACCCCATCACACACACCCATCACACACACCCATCACACACACCCACACACACACCCATCACACACACCCATCACACACACCCATCACACACACCCATCACACACACCCCATCACACACACCCCATCACACCCCATCACCACACACCCATCCACACACCCATCACACACACCCCATCACACACACCCATCACACACACCCATCACACACACCCCATCACACACACCCATCACACACACACCCATCACCACACCCACACACACACCCTCACACCCCCCATCACACACACCCATCACACACACCCCCATCACACCACACACCCCATCACACACACCCATCACACACCCATCACACACACACCCACACACACCCATCACACCACCCCCACACACCCCCATCACACACACCCCCATCCCCCCCACACACACCCATCACACACACCCATCACACACACCCCATCACACACACCCATCACACACCACCCCCACACACCCCAACACACACACCCATCACACACACCCATCACACACACACCATCACACACACCCCACACACCCCACACCCCCACACACACACCCATCACACACACCCATCACACACCACCCACCCACACACACCCCCCACCACACACCCACACACACACCCCTTCACACCCCACACACACACCCTCACACACACCCATCACACACCACCCCCATCACACACCCCCCATCACACACACCCCATCACACACCACCCATCACCACACACCCACACCCCCAACACACCCCCCATCACACACCACCCCCATCACACACACACCCCCATCACACACACCCCCCATCACACCACCCATCACACACACCCATCCACACACACACCCCACACACACCCATCACACACCCCCATCACACCACACCCATCACACACACCCATCACACACACCCATCACACACACCCATCACACACACCCATCACACACACCATCACACACACCCTCACACACACCCACACACACCCATCACACACACACCCATCACACACCCCCATCACACCCCCCACACACACCCATCAAACACACCCATCACCACACCCCATCACACACACCCATCACACACACCCATCACCACACACCCATCACACACACCCATCACACACACCCATCACACACACCCATCACACACACACCCCCATCACATCCCATCACACCCCAACACACCCCCATCACACACACCCATCACACACACCCATCACACACACCCATCACACACACCCATCACACACACCCATCACACACACCCATCACACACACCCATCACACACACCCCCATCACACACACCCCCATCACACACACCCATCACACACACCCATCACACACACCCATCACACACACCCATCACACACACACCCATCACACACACCCATCACACACACCCATCACACACACCATCACACACACCCATCACACACACCCATCACACACACCCATCACACACACCCATCACACACACACCCATCACACACACCATCACACCACCCATCACACACCCATCACACACACCATCACACCCCCATCACACACACCCATCACACACCCATCACACACACCCATCACACACACCCATCACACACACACCCATCACACACACCCATCACACACACCCATCACACACACACCCATCACACACACCCATCACACACACTCATCACACACACCCATCACACACACCCATCACACACACCCATCACACACACCCATCACACACACCCATCACACACACACCCATCACACACACCCCCATCACACACACCCATCACACACACCCATCACACACTCCCATCACACACACACCCATCACACCCCCATCACACACCCCCATCACACACACCCCCATCACACCCCCATCACACACACCCATCACACACACCCATCACACACACCCATCACACACACCCATCACACACACCCATCACACACACACCCATCACACACACCCCCATCACACACACCCATCACACACACCCATCACACACACCCCCATCACACCCCCATCACACACACCCGTCACACACACCCGTCTCACACACCCATCACACACACCCATCACACACACCCCCATCACACCCCCATCACACACACCCATCACACACACCCATCACACACACCCATCACACACACCCATCACACACACCCATCATACACACCCATCACACACACACCCCCATCACACCCCCATCACACACACCCCATCACACCCCCTCACACACACCCATCACACACACCCATCACACACACCCATCACACACACCCATCACACACACCCCCATCACACCCCCATCACACACACCCATCACACACACCCATCACACACACCCCCATCACACCCCCATCACACACACCCCTATCACACACACCCATCACACACACCCATCACACACACCCATCACACACACCCATCACACACACCCATCACACACACCCATCACACACACACCCATCACACACACCCATCACACACCCATCACACACACCCATCACACACACCCCCATCACACCCCCATCACACACACCCCCATCACACACACACCCATCACACACACCCATCACACACACCCATCACACACACCCATCACACACACCCATCACACACACCCATCACACACACACCCATCACACACACCCATCACACACCCATCACACACAGCCATCACACACACCCCCATCACACCCCCATCACACACACCCCCATCACACACACCCATCACACACACCCATCACACACACCCATCACACACACACCCATCACACACACCCATCACACACCCATCACACACACCCATCACACACACCCCCATCACACCCCCATCACACACACCCCCATCACACACACCACTCACACCACCCCATCACACACACCCACTCACACCACCCCATCACACACACCCATCACACACACCCATCACACACACCCATCACACACACCCCATCACACACACCCATCACACATACCCCCCATCACACACACCCACTCACACCACCCCATCACACACACCCATCACACACACCATCACACACACCCATCACACACACCCCCATCACACACACCCCCATCACACCCCCATCACACACACCCATCACACACACCCATCACACACACCCATCACACACACCCATCACACACACCCCCATCACACACCCCCATCACACACACTCCCCATCACACACACCCCATCTCACACACCCCATCACACACACCCCCATCACACACACCACTCACACACACAGATCACACCACCCCATCACACACACACACACACTCCCATCACACCACTCCACACACATACCCATCACACACCCCCATCACACACACCCCCCATCACACACACAGCCCATCACACACACCCATCACACACACATCACACACACACCCATCACACACACATCACACACACCCATCACACACACACACACACTCCCATCACACCACTCCACACACATACCCATCACACACACCCCATCACACACACCCATCACACACACACAGTTTTCTAAAAGGTAAAAATAAATTCCATTACTCTTTTCACTGAAGAATATGAGCCATTCATTGTCTTTGAGGTGAGGAAAAGGATCTAGTTCTTTTATACGTATTTAATTACTTTTATTATCTGAGGATCCCAGGTTCTGATGGGATCCTGTGCTGCAGGCTGTTGATGGCATCCTTGCTCTTGTGGTGCTGTGCATTGTCATGGGCTATTTCAGGCAGGCGAGTGACGTGCAAATCAGGAAAGTAACATTGTCTAATGTTTCCTTAACTCTTGAATTTCTTTTGTTTTCTGGCTTTAGGTGATGGATGACGAATCAGATGAAAAAGAAGCAAATTCACCTTAAATAATCTGCATTTTCTTTTGCTGCAACCTTTGGACTTAACTGTACAGAGTCTGTATTGATCTCTGCTCTAGAAGTTGATTAATAAAACGTTTCCTTCCTCCAGAATGATATAAATATCATTTGCTTCACCTCCCAAGTTATTTATACCATCCTGAGTCATCGTCCACACTCGTGGATTTTATCCAGGGCTATTTTTATTTCTACTCCTCATCTTTCTGGTTCTCCCTTTGCATGCTGTGTGAAGCAGCTTAAAATACATTTCCCATTTAACTCATTTACATATTTTATATACAGAAATAAGTAGAAAGAATGCTTTAAAATATCCTAAAATGACTTAGTTTTTTCTATGAGATATTATTTTTTGCTGAAGATTTTAGTTTATTTAAAAAAAAGTGCCAGGCAGTCATAGTCCACACCTTTAATCCCAGCACTTGGGAGGCAGAGACAGACAGATCTCAGTTCCAGGCCAGCGTGATCTACAGAGTGTGTTCCAGGACAGCCAGGACTGTTATACAGGAAAAACCCTGTCTTTTTCTTTTTAAAAAAGAAAAAATAATAATTCTGATTTAAAATGGTAGCTGTTAAGTAGCCTGAGTGTGAGAGCCTATAATGCCATGAGAAGCACAAAGAGCAATCCTGAGTGTGGACATGGGGAAGCAGAGCGGGCTGAGTGCCTGGGCCAGCCCAGAGCAGCCCATGGAAAGCTCAGCTCATGAGGCCCGGCCTCCCTGTTGAGCCTCTGTCATGAATTCTGAATTGCTGCACTCTAACCAATGGAGACGGATCATAGAGCCCTTTGTTAGCAGTTTTACTGGCTTGTGATTTCTTCTTATCAGGAATTCTGAATTGCTACATTCTAACCGATGGAGATGGATCATAGAGCCCTTGGTTAGCAGTTTTACTGGCTTGTGATTTGTGGCAGGTTGCAAATTCGCCTTGAAATTAAACGAATTGACATGTATCTTTCAATGAATTGAATCTAGAAAATAAAATCAATAGGTTGAAACAGTTGTTGTGTTAATGGTTGACTAATAAGGAATAACTTAATCAGGTAATTGTTGGGCCAGGCATGATGTATGCCTGTCATCCCAGCACAGCAGGAGCAGAGATGGCCAGAGCAGAGGGTTCAGGTCTTTGTGGACTATATGAAACCCTGTCTCAAAGAAATCAAAACAATGGAAATAATAACTCATTATTAGTTGTGTTTAGCGAAAATAAAAACAGAAAAAATAGCTGGGCGGTGGTGGCGCACGCCTTTAATCCCAGCACTCGGGAGGCAGAGGCAGGCGGATCTCTGTGAGTTCGAGACCAGCCTGGTCTACAGAGCTAGTTCCAGGACAGGCTCCAAAACCACAGAGAAACCCTGTCTCGAAAAACAAAACAAAACAAAACAAAAAAAACCAGAAAAAATAATCCCAGAAATATATAAGGTATTGTTATGTAAAGATAATTGAAAATGCTTTATAAAGGCCAGGTTCCAGCCTATAATTCCAGTAAAGGTGGGAGGATCACAAGTTCAAGAGAAAGATGGGAGAGAGCAAGGGATAAAGGAGAGTAAAATACCAAGGATGTTGTACTGATAGGGTGCTTGCCTAATATATATATATATATTTTCCTAATATATACATTGCCTAAATATATAAAGCCCTAGGTTTGATTCCTAGCAAAGAAAAGGAAAATAGTAAATGTAGGATACCTTAGTAAGCATTTGAAACTAAGATTCTTGGTTAATAGCAAGATAGGTTCTGAGATTTCTTGCTTATGGAGTAGGGCAAAGTGCTCTGTAGAATGTTCATGGATTTTTCACTGACCATTAATTTGAAATGCTGGGTAGAGGTTCTGTATATAAGGTCATATGAGAGTAATTATGCAAAAGTAATAAATTTCCGATGATGGCTCACTCTGCACCAGCGCATTATAGTTAGAAACTTCCTAAGTCCCATTGGTAGGTAACTGTTGTCCCTGCTTTAATGGATATGATGGGGGAGGCACAAAGACATTTCCGTTGCCATGTGCACAGTCCCCATCTTGGTCTGTTTTAGGGTTCTGGACCCTCATCACAGAGGGAGGAGGCGTTAGTGCTGGTGGTTAAGGATCCCTGCCTGTACCCAGTGAAGAGCCACAGTAGACCAGAGCAATGGTGCGTGCATGTGCGTGTTTTACCACGAAGTTCCTACACGGCAGTGGAGTCTACCTCTTGTTGGAAATGTACTCCGCATCAGAGTTACCTGTGATCCCTCCCAGGCTCACAGGCTGGCCACAAACAACTCTTTGAAGCTTCAGGGAGGAATTATCTTGTCCTTCTCTCCTTACATTTCTAGTGGTCTTTCGGCTCTCGGCAGCTCCCTGGGTAGTCCACCCCTCATTCCGTCTCTAACACACACAACAGGACAGAAATGGCAAAGATCGGACCAACTGGTCTCATGGTTTTCTGTGTATTAAGTTCCTTCTTAGCAAGACTAAAAAACTCTTCTAGCATCTGCCTCCTGGAGGAGAAGATGGCAGTAAATTCTGCTTTGAGTTGGGAGTGAGCACCCACTGCCCTAGGATGGTGAGGAACAGTCAGGCCGCGTCTGCCTGCGGTAGTGCACAGCCTTTGTGGCCTCTGGCTGCAGCATCTCCCCGTTTCCTCCGGAGAACTGAGCTGTCAATCACTGCTTCCCAGCCCTCCTTTCCACAGGACTAGAGCACCTGTCTCTCACATTGGCCTAGAACCCTCACCTGGAAGGCAGGAAGTGTGGAACTTCAGTCTTGGAGCGGGAGCTGCAGATGTGGTTCCAAAACCGAGGTCATTTCCCTGTCTTCAGGGACATAGGTGACAGAGTTTCACAGCATTGACTGTGATTTTTATATGGATGTGACCAAAGATGCTGTGTCCCTGCCTTTCACACTTAATGTTAGCTAATAAACCCCTTCTTCCAGTTTTAATAGGTTTCTGTTGTCATTTTATAAAGTTAAAGAAAGACAACATTTAGTTTTAGGAAAAAACAGTAAAATGACTGGTTTTCCAGAGTGTGCTTGTGTGCACAGGTAAAATATGCAGAGAAAGAGCATGTGCACATACAGTCACATGCAGCTTTGCAGCCTGGCAGATTCCAGACCTGAAGGGTGGAGTTGAGTTGGAGACTCGGGAGAGAACAGATGTTCAGAGCTGAAGTCTGGCTGCTCCCAAGGTCTTGCTTATGGAGGTAGGTCTTTTCCAGTAGGGCTTTCAGCTGATTGGAGGAGGTCTGCCCACAGCTGTCTCTCTGAGTCCACTGTTCATCTCATCAAAGCATCCTTCCCGAGTCATCTAGACTGTTTGGCTAAATAACTGTATACAATGGCCCAGCTAAGTTGATACAAATAATTAACCATTCAAGTCCACCCCGTGTCCACTCAGAATCTTTATGAATCTCTCTCAGCCATAATCTTCAAATAGAGCCACAGCAAGATCATACTTCTACCTAACTTGGTATGCGCAGCTGAAACTCTAGCTCCAGAAGAAGATGCCAACTCCTTCCTGGATAGTCTGTGGCCTGGGAGCTATAATGTAAAGCTACCCAAGTTTTATACTAATGTAGGGCATACCTCATGTTAACTGTAGGAGATACGAGGGAAGACGACTTACCTGACTGTTAATATATGTATATGAACATGAATACACACAAACATGAGGAAGACGCGTGGCAGGTACGGTTCTGTCTCTAACTGAGCACATGCCTATGGCTGGTATTTACTCCTACTGCGCAGCTCTTATTTCCTTTGCCTTCAGCAAACAACTCAGACGGGTGTGGTCTTGAGCTGGTGAGCCAACCCAATCTTCTTCCTTGCGGGCGGGCCCCATTAGTGGTCCTTTCTGGATTGCATTGCTGTAACTTCCCGTTGACATTAATCACAGGGGATGGGAAATGAAAGAGAAGTCTTCCTCCGGATGCCTTTCTTCTGAGTTTTGTGAGATGGTTGTGTGATTTCTGCACGACAGGATCTTTCATTCTGCCTGACACCATAGCTCCCATGGCCTTTTCTGCCTACTGATTTAGAAGCATGAGGAGCCCAGAGCAGCAGGGTGACAGTCACCTGGGTCAATAGAGTCTCTGTTGTGTGTCCCCATACACGTTTTCATTCCTTTGGGACTAAGACCTCCAGATCAACAGCATAAGGAAGCAGAAATTTTGCTTGTGGGTCATTAGGGGTAACAGTGACTAACCACACAAATGGGCCCCTTTTTTCCCGATCTTTGAGCCTTGGCTATGGGAGAAAGTATCACATACCAGGCACAGCCAGCCTTCAAGACCCCTTGCCTTGGCCTAGCAGGGAATTAATTCCCTCTGGTTCTGTAACTCATCTTCAAAAGTGATTTCACCATTCTGCCAAGCCAGCTGCCTCCTGTGGGAACTTGAAAGTGAAGTCCATGGGCCAGGTCCACTGCTGCCCTTCAATTGTGAGATGAGTTCCCTGGTCAAACTTCTGCCACTGTGTGTAATCTAGTGGTTGTAAATGTGTGTGGGGCAGGTTTTGTCGGAAGCGCTGTATGTGTGGCAGGCAAATCCTTACCAAGAGTGCTGGCTCCAGTAATAAAACATCCTAACTTACACGATGAAAGAACTGGTACCATCTTATAGGCTCTGTGTACCCAGGAGTGTCTGCAGCAGGTCAGCCATGAAGGACGGAGGTCTGTGTTTCTGAGCCCATGGTAGTCCCTGTCCATGCTGCCGTAGTCATTTTGTGCATGGGCCCATCTGGCAATGACAATGTCTCTGAAAGAGATGGCCTGCTGTCCACAGAGATAGTCATTCCCTGCTTTGTTAGAGCTGGGCTAGGCTGAGGCTCCAGGAGCCGTCACACCTTCACATTTTGTGGCCCAGACATCTTTGCCTCCGATCTTCTAATTCTTCCATGACCATGGCCATCTAGCCAAATCATCAACCATCGGTCATGAAAGCCCCCAAGTATTGCTCCCTGGGAGAATTTCTCCCCGCACTGTTCTTCAGGGGCACATCAGGAAGGGTCTGTTTTGCTGGGTGTGGTTTGCTTGTCAGGCAGAACCATGTTCTTACAAGCCAGTGTTCCTTTCCTCAGTTGTTCACAGTTTACTCCCTTCTTGGAGCATTCAGGCTGAGCAAGGGAAGGCAGTGTGGTCCTAATGGGGACCACATAGGTGTACAGTTTATGTGACTTGTGCCGTTGGGGCTGCTTGTGTGATTTCATGTGGCAATGGAGCGCTGCCACACATGCCAAATATTATAAATCGATGGGTCAGGTAACACCTGGTGCATGTTGGGAAGGGGCTGCGTGCTTAGTGACCTGTGGGTAAACCCAGTAATAGGTTCAAAGATGTTTCTCAAGAGGAGAGTTATGGGGCTGGAGACTCAGTAGCTAAGAGCACTGGCTGCTCTTCCAGAGAATCTGGTTTCAATTCCCAGAATCCACACAGTGGATCCTAGCTTCTGAGAAACCAGTTCTGTCTTCAAGCCTCCACAGGTCCTGTATTCATGTAGTGTACAGACATACATGCAGGCAAAAGACCTGTGGTAGTTTGAATGTAATTGGTCCCCATAAGCTCATATGGAATGACACTGTTAGGAGTGTTGTAGTAGGTGTAGCCTTGTTGGAGGAAGTTTGCCGCTTTGGGGGTGGGCTTTGAGGTCTCTTTTGCTCAAGCTTCCCTCAGTATATTACTCAGTCTACTTCCTATTGCCTTCTGATCAAGATATAGCCAGAACCCTGTCTGCCTGCACGCCACCATGCTCCCTACCATGATGATGATGATGGACTAAACCTCTGAACTATAAGCCTCCACCTCAATTAAATGTATTCCTTTTTAAGAGTTGCTGTGGTCATAGTATCTTTCCACAGCAAGAGAAACCTTAACTAAGACAGAAGTTGATACCATGGACTGGGATATTGCTGGGACAGGTCTGACTATGTTTTTGTTTGAAGAAATGTGAACCTTGGGACTGTGGATTAGAAAAGAAATTGAAGTGCAGCTTAGTGGGCTACACCAGTAGGAGCGTTGAAGGCAGTGGTGCTGAGTGTGATTTGATGGACTGTGGGGGACTTGCTCAAGAGGAGAGGTGTTTTAGTATGTTGCCTAGATGATTTCTTGTGAAATTTTGGTGAAGATAGTGGCTGCTTTTTGCCCTGGTCTGAAAAGTTTGCCTAAGGCTAAAGTGAAGAGTTTTGGATTAATTCCCTTGGCAGGGGAAATCTCAAAACAGCCTAGTATAAACTTTGTTGTAGGGTTATTAGTGGTAACTCTGATGAAGAATTATAATGAAAAGGATCAAGCTGAACAGTGTAAACTACAAAATGTAAAATTTAAGGAGAAAAGCAATACCAGTGAGTGGAATGGAGCTAAGTCCTGTGTTCAAGGAGTAAACAAATTAAGACACGGAATGCGGGGAGTGGTGGCCTCAGGTCAAGAGCCCACCCAGCTAAGTTTTCAACTGTAAAAAGGAACTAAAGAAAAGCTTAGTGCTCTCCCAGCACTGAGAAGGCAGAGGCTAGCCTGGTCTATAGAGCAAGTTCAAGGACAGCCAACCTTAGGCTTGGCAGTAAAGGTAACAATCAAAACCAGAAAGTTAGTGAAGATGTAATTGAACGAGGGGGCCATGTTCCAGCCCTGGCAATCAGCAGAGCTTGGCAAGTTCAGCCACATGGTTCTGGCTTTAGAGTTAAGGATAGAAGAAAGGGGCTGTGGAATTTATCCCCAAGACTATAAAGCTGCCGAGGCCAGGCACATGTCAGGGGTGTCCCTGAGTGGAGGCCTAGAAAGGCCATTCCATGAAGCTGTGAACTGAAGCCTGGATTGTGTTGGAGATGGCAGCTGTGGGATACCTGCCAAGGAAAGTTGCCAACAGGGAGTAGAACTATTCCAAGAGAGAGAAGTTTGCTGAAAGGAGATGGAGATTTGAAGAGCTTTGACATCAGACATGGAGATGCAGAGTTTGGGGTTTGCCTAGCCAGTTTTTGGTCTTGCTTTGGCCCAGTATTTCCTTACTATGCTCCCTTCCATACATTTTGGATGATAATGTATATCCTGTGCCATTGTATATTGGAAGTGTGTGATCTGTTTTTTTTTTATTTTATAGATGACTACAGTTAGGAGGTTGTATGAATCTCAGAAGAGACTTTGAACTTTGGACTTTTAAACATTGTTGAGACTGTGGTAGACTATGGGGACTTGTGAAGTTGGAGTAAATGCATTCTGCATTATGACACTGTTGAAAGTTTATGGGGACAGGAAGTAGTATGTGGTAGTTTGAATGTAATTGGCCCCCATAAGCTCATAGAGAATGGAACTATTAGGAAGTGTGGCCTTGTTGAAGTTACTTGCAGCCATGGAGTAAGGATATCACTGTGGGTGCAGGTTTTAAGGGCTCTTTTGCTCAAGTTTCCCTCAGTGTGACTTTTAGTCCACTTCCTGTTGCCTTCTGACCAAAATGTATCCAGCACCATGTCTGCCTGCACGCTGCCATGCTCCCCACCTTGATGATAATGGACTGAACCTCTGTACTAGTAAAACATCACTTCAGTTAAATGTTTTCCTTTATAAGAATTGCCATGGGGCTGGAGAGATGGCTCGGTGGTTAAGAGCACTGACTGCTCTTCTGAAGGTCCTGAGTTCAATTCCCAGCAACCCACATGGTGGCTCACAACCATCTGTAATGAGACCTGGTGCCCTCTTCTGGCCTGCAGGCATACATGGAGGCTGAACACTGTGTATATAATAAATAAATATTAAAAAAAAAGAATTGCCATGGTCATGGTGTCTCTTCACAGCAGTAGAAACCCTAACTACAGCAACACCCATATGTATAAAATAGAAATAAATAACATCTTACAATATATATTTTGTTCTTCTAAAGTTGGGAATATGGCTCACTGGTTGTGGTTTGAGTTAGAATGGCTCCTGTAGGCTCCTATGTTTAAGTGCTTGGTCCCCAGTTGATAGAACTGTTTGGGGAAGATTAAGAGGTGTGGCCGTGTTGGAGGAGCTGTGTCACTGGGGTGGGCTTGGTCTCCTTGTCTTTTCCCTCTGTCTCCTGCCTGTGGATCAGGATGCAAACTCCCAGCTCCTTCTCCAGTGCTGTGCCATGCCTGCCTACCAGCACACTCTCCACCACGATGCTCATGGAGTAGGCTCTGAAACTGTAAGCACGCACTCAATTAAATACTTTCTTTTAAAAGTTTCCTTGGTCCTGGTATTTCATCATAGCAAGAGAATAATAAGTATGACAGAAGTAAAAGAAAAATAAAATTTAAAAGAGACTTAGTTCCTCTATGGCTGGTGTTATGGTTTTGGTCCCTTTAAGAGACAAGCCACATCCATTCCTCTCCCCATCCACTGAGGCAGGCTGATCTTCAGCTTCCGGCCTGAGCTCGCTCTCTTTTCCTTCTTCCTCTCAGAGAGGCAGCTTCGCTTCTGCCTCTCTCCCCACTTCTCTGCTTCCCCCCTTCTCTCTCTCTCTCTCTCTCTCTCTCTCTCTCTCCTTCCCTCCCTCCCTCTCTCTCTGTCTCCCCCTTCACCCTTCCTCCTCCTCCATAACCCCCTGAATAAACATTCAACCTCACCCTGCATGTCGTGTCTATCCATGTTTCTGTCTTCTGCTTGCTTGCCATGTGTCTCCCTGCCTGGAACCAGCCATTGCTCGGGGACCAGCAGCCGTCTCTGCCTAGGACCCACTGCCTGCTGCCACATGGCCCACCACCACTGCTCTGAGACCAGCAGCCATCTCTGCCTGGGACTGGCAGCTCCCAGGGCCTGCTGTCTGCCGCCTCATGGCCCGCCACCACCGCTCAGGCCGCTGCTCTGGGACCGGCAGCCATTTCTGCCTAGGACTGGCTGCTCCCAGAGCCCGCTGCCTGCCACCACATGGCCCGCCACCACCATTTGGGATCTACAGCATTTCTGCTGCCTACTGCCACGGGGGATCTTGCAGCATTTTTTAAAAAGAATAACAGCTGAGGATATGGTTCACTGGTAGAGCTTTTTTTCCTCACAGTTCAGTTTTTCTCCTTCTTGAAGGGAGGATTTTCTTAGAACCCAAGAAACATGGTGCCTCAGACTCACCATTTTTTTTAGCTGAGGACTGCCTGAGTTGATCCTGCTTCTACCTTCTGAGTGCCGAATTACAGGTTTGCGCTACAACGCCTATTGTATGTCATCCCGGGGACCAAATCCAGGCTTGGGAGCATGCTAGCCAAGTGCTCTCTCTGCAACCAAGCTACATCTGCTGCCTAGAGCCTGCCATGCAGGAGATTTAGTCAAGAACAAGGCCCAAGTCACCATCTTACTCTAGCACTCTTTAATTTGTTGGTTTCTTCTCAGCAGGACCTCCTGATGCTGTGCCCGCTGCTGGAAGTCCCACAGCACATGTGAGACCTGTGCTCACGGTGGCCAAGACCTTTGCCAGGCTTCTACTTTTACACTGCTTCCTCAATGAGGGCATTGATCTTAGCTTCTGCGATGGTTTCCTCACTGTCAGGGAAGATGAGGGTAGAGGCGGGGGCCCCAGGGAGGAGGCCGTGGTAAGGGCAAGGCAGGACTCATTAAGTGCCACACGAACTGAGAACCTCACCTGCCCCTGCTTTAGTTTTCTCAACAGGACCGTGCAACCACATGGCAACTGGGGAAAAACTTTGTTTTCCTTTTTAATGACTTTTAAAAATGTCGATGTAAAGAACTAAGTGTCGTGGTGTGTATCTGTAATCCCAGAACTAGGGCGGGGGTGGGGTGGGGTGGAAAGGTCAGCAATTCTTCCAGGCAATGGTGGCACACTCCTTTAATCCCAGCACTCGGGAGGAGTTCAAGGCCAGCTTGGGCTACAGAGCAAGTACCAGGTCAGGCTCCAAAACTACACAAAGAAACCCCATTTCAAAAAACCAAAAAAAAAAAAAAAAAGGACCAGCAATTCCATGCTAGTCTGGGCTAGACACTGTCTCAAAAAGAAAATGAAAGAAAAAGCAAAATTGTTAAAGCTTGAGATGGTTTGAGACTGTTTTATTTCCTAGGGATTCAGGGTAGCTGGATTACAAGGTGCTGGAAGCATTTGGCAGGGGATCACTGACAAAGCTGCTGGAAGACTCTGTCTGGAGACATGTGCTTTATCTGTATGTGGGCTTAACCCTGGAGCAGGGAGAATGATCAGGTCTGTATTTAAAGGGCTATTCTGCCAAGAAGGTCTACATCTTGAGCTGGGGTAGTAGTGGAGCCAAAGGGGGCCCAGTCCAGGGTCTTTCTGCAGTCAAATGGTGGTGCTGGTAGTGCTGGTGGTGTGTGTAGGTAATGGTGGAACCCAGGAGAAGGTACTGTATCCCCTGGAGTCGGAATTACAGACATTGTGAGCCACCTTACTTGGGTGCTGGGAACTGAACTCTGGTCTGTTGGACGAAGAGCAAGCATTCCAAATGTTGAGCTGTCTCTGCAGCCTGGTGTGTTTTAGAACAGGGTCTCGGTTGGCCTAGAACTTTCTTTGCTGCCAGGGATGACCATAAACTCCTGATACTTTGCCTCAGCCTGAGTTCTGGCCTGAGTGTTTTCCTTCTCACAGGCCTCAGGCAGAGTTTGTGTTCTTCCTTTGCTATTTGCCACCATCATTTCTACCCACTGGGTAAGATTTTCTACAAAACTCCCTAAAATTTCAAACATATGTATCCTAGAACCTATAGTTTCATTTCACACAATAATACTTATATCGCTATTTATTAGACTTTGGATAAGGGGTAACAAAATTCACAAAAATGAGGAAGGTGAAAAATCTTAGAGCTATTTACATGGTGGCTCATTTGAAACATTATTTTCATATTTGTCTGTGTGTGCACAGGTGTGTGAAGGACAGATGATAACTTGGGGAGTCGGTTCTCCTTCCATCGTGTGGGTTCTGGGGATAGAACTCAGGCCATCGGGCTTGATAGCGAGTACCTTTACCAACTAAGCCTAACCTCACAGGCCCCCTTTTTTTAGACTCAGTGACCAGAAGCACTGGCGGCCTTCAGCCTATCTGACTGCTCAGTAGGGCCACAGTATGGAAGCACCAGGGCTAAGGGGCCTTGACTGTGGATAGGGAAGTAGACCCCCATGAAGAGAGGACAGACAACACTGTGCTGGCTAGTCTAAGCCTGAAATGTGACCTGAGAGGAAGGACCCTCAGCTGAGAAAACTGCCTCCATGAGACCCGGCTGTAAGGTATTTTTTAAATTCATGATTGTTGGAGGAGGGCCACCCTGGACTGATGGTCCTGGGTTCTATAGGAAAGCAGGCTGAGCAAGCCACAAGGGAGCAAGCCAGTAAGCAGCTCCTCTCCATGGCCTCTGTATCAGCTCCTGCCTCCAGGATCCTGCCCTGTTTGAGTCCTTGTCCGAGCTTCCTTCTTCCATAATGGACCGTGATGTGGAAACGTAAGCTAAATAAACCCTTCCTTCCCCAACTTGCTTTTTGGTCATGGTGTTTCATTGCAGCAATAGAAACCCTAAGACAAATACCCTCCCTCCTTTCTCCCTTTCCCGTCCTTCCTTAAATTTGTTTAGTGCTGTTTGTTTAGTAGAAATCCTTTCCATGGTCCCAGATATTCAAGTTAGACACAGATGACCTCTTTCCTCCACGCATTGTTTATTTTCTCCTCTAGGCCCAGGGAAGGCAGAGCTCTACGTAGAGGAGGGACAGTGGCTCAGCTGGCACACAATTACAAAGCACTCTTTGTCCTGGTGGTTTAGTGAGCTTGTTCAAGGTTGGGCTGGAAAACACTGGCCTTAAGTTTCCTCTCAGCTGGTGCCGAGCACCTACCAAGAGAGCAGGAGAATGGAGACGTGTGAGCGACTGAACCAGTAGGAGGCAGAAAGGGCTGGGCAGATTACTACAGTTGGAACACTTCACTGGTACCGTTGCCATGTTCTATGTGGCACCAACGGGTTTGCTGCCGGCAAACAAGGGATGCAAAGTGCTTTGGACTCTTGGGCAGGATCATCCTAGTCCCCTCTCAGCTGGTCTTTAGGCTAAGGTGTCTATCCAGGGGTCTGTTTTAAGAAAGGCATTGATCTTTAACGAACAGTCCAGTGTGTTAACTCTGCCAAGATCATCTAGAGACATGTTTAATGGCTTGGAATAATGTAGCACTTTCAGATGAGAAATACCGTGCCTACATTTTCTAGTCTCTATTTGAGGTAGGTGATGAAAAACTGAGATGCCTTTGCTTCCTTGCATCTATAGCCAGGTGATGGTCATTTCTGTGCCTATGGCATTTATCACTCCTTCAAAAACAGTTTTTATAACATTCATGTATTCAGTTTTGGGGTAGAGCCGGTCACGTGTGAGTGTGGTTAGAAGACACCTTTGAGGGGCCCAGGGATGGGACTCAGGCGTCCTCTGAGTGTCTTTATCCCCTGAGCCACCTCTCCAGCCACAAGAACAATTTTGATTCGCTACCTAGGGTTTATACTAAGCAGGTATACAAAAATCCCACTACATCATAAAGGAACTTAGAACTTAGTGGGGAAGGAGAAAACAGCCATTAACACAGAAGCCTATTTTTTGAGGTAGATCAAAGGAAGAGAAGTTAAAGCCCTGGGAAGACAAAAAGAGGTCGCCTTTAATAGTGACAGGGATGTGGGACTCTGCAGAGTAACCCAGGTGTGCAGGTTTGAATACGGGTGCTGTTAGGACACACGGGGCTCGAACATGCGGTAGGAAGGGGATACAGGCTGTCAGCACACCAGCTTGAGTTGGCCCTGTTCATTTATTTCCTTTAGAGCTATCAACAGAGGGCTGACAACCTTCCTGAAGCAAAGGCCCACTACTAGCTTCTCAGGACGTCTCCCCTCTTCGCAATGGAGAGTTCATTTACCGCATGAGCGACGCGGGTGCACCGTGCCCTCAGAAACCCTCTAGTCCTCTCAAGTGGGCAGTGCTGGGACCGCTGTGGTACCCTAATCAAAGAATAGAGTGAGGAAGGCAAGGGTGGGGCGCCGAGCATCTTGCCTACTGCTCAGGCCATCACCGGAAAGGCAGCCCGAGGGCAGCCTGCAGGCTCTGTGCTACCCGCCCAGTTCCGGCCACCGTCCCTGCTCCACACTGGCGTGTCTGTCCTAGGCTCTCCCTTCCTTCCTCCGGTTTTCTTTCTCTCTGCTCCTCGCGGGTTGCAAAGTGTTCTGTAAATATTCCCTCTCTCCCACTCCGCCTCCGCGGCACGGCTCACCCTAGGCGGGCTGCTCCAGGAACCTGAGCCGGATGCTGGACGAGCCCCTGCCACGTCTCCGCTGCCCGGAGCCCCGCGCCTGCGCGCATTGGGCGGGGGGCCGAGGCCTGCGCGTGAGCGGCGCGGGCGTGGCCCAATGGGAGAGCCGCGGCGGCGCGCGTTGCCGGGGGGCGGGGCGGCGGTTAAGGGCCGAGCCGCGAGTCCGGCAGTCGTGTCCGTGCTGTCGCATCCTGGAGTCCGTCTCGTCGCTGCCACCCCGGCCCACGCTCGTCCTCGTTTCCGAAGCTCTCGCGCGCCCGACCGCTCGGCTCTCGCCCCGCGACCAGCATCATGTGCGGTAAGGGCCGCGATGGGGGCGTGTGGCGGCCGCAGGGCCCGCGCAGTGAAGGCAGAGGTGGACTGTGCGAGTCAACGAGCGGCCTTGGGTCTGGGGTCCCTAGGAGAGAGATGGCCTGAGGGGAAGGGTGTCTGGGGAGAAGGGCGTGCGTAGGGCAGGGACTCCAAGATGGGGATTCCTGGATTGAGCTGGCCGCCGGTTAGTATGCTGGAGACAGGGGGCCGCCAAGGAGATTGTGGGGCCCCCGTGAGTCAGAGCTACTAAAGGGGCTGGGGCGGTGGGGGTGTCTGGAAGGATATCAGGGCATTCAAGGGGCACCTTTGCGTGGAGCTCCGAGGATAGATAAATGTCTACCTTAGAGGAAGTGCGGGGCTGAAACTGCCCACAGAGAAGGTATGGAGGGATGCCCGCAGGAGGGTCCACCCGGTGAGTGAGGCAACCTGTGGGCACACTGTGTGGTACTGGGGGTTAAACTCATAAAGTCAGCTTGCTAAGCGAGTCCTCTGCCCCCTAGCTACACCCCCTCACCCCCACACCCCCAGCCTTCCTTCACCCCCACCCCTCTTCTTTTTTTTTTTTTTTTTTTTTTTTTTTTTTTTTTTTTTTTTTGGTTTTTCGAGACAGGGTTTCTCTGTAACTTTGGTGCCTGTCCTGGAACTAGCTCTGTAGACCAGGCTGGCCTCACAGAGATCCGCCTGCCTCAGCCTCCCGAGTGCTGGGATTAAAGGCGTGCGCCACCACCGCCCGGCTTTTTTTTTTTTCTTTTTGTAACTGGGTCCCGCTCAGTAGTCTAGGTTGGTCCGGAATTCAGTGTCCTGCCTCACTGTCCCAAGTGCTGTGGTTACAAATATGAATGACATGTGGCTGGTAGCATTTCTTGAATTTATCTTGCACTTTAAAAAAAAATACTTAATTCTAGTCACTGTATGTTAGGCAGACCTAGTAGAACTCAAGCTAGAACTCCGACAGTGATTTTACACATTAACTTCCTGCAATTCTTAAGTCTCTCAAGAGGAACCATTACTAAATCAATAACTTGATGAAGTGGCCTCAGAGCTGATCTTGTGAAAGAGACAGGCAAGAGTCCTGGCCAGAGATCACACATCATGCATGTGCAGCTCTTTAACGTATGCCTTTACTAGAACCATTAAAAAAACAAAATTAGGCCCTTTTATTCCATGTTTTAAGATTATTTGAAAGTGTTGCTGTGAGAATTGTGTGTCATGACTAATAATACTCTAAAATGGGAATGAGCCATTAACAGTCCATAAAAAGAGTTATGTTCTTACCTTTTCTTTTAAAATTGACAGTTGAGCCGGGCGGTGGTGGCGCACGCCTTTAATCCCAGCACTTGGGAGGCAGAGGGAGGCGGATCTCTGTGAGTTGGAGACCAGCCTGGTCTACAAGAGCTAGTTCCAGGACAGGAACCAAAAGCTACAGAGAAACCCTGTCTCGAAAAATCAAAAAAAAAAAAAAAAAAAAAAAAAAAAACCAGGTTCGGTGCATCCCTGTGATCCCTGTGCTGTGGAGGCTGAGGCAGGTGGATCCCATGCTCAAATCCAGACTGCGCTGTGAGTTTGAAGGCAGCCTGACTTCAGAACAAGACTTTGTTTCGATGGTGGCGCATGCCTTTAATCCCAGCACTCGGGAGGCAGAGGCAGGCGGATCTCTGTGAGTTGGAGACCAGCCTGGTCTACAAGAGCTAGTTCCAGGACAGGCTCCAAAACCACAGAGAAACCCTGTCTCGAAAAACCAAAAATAAATAAATAAATAAATAAATAAATAAATAAATAAATAAATAAATAAATAAAATTGACAGTTGATGTTACCACTAGAAGAAAGAGCACTTTTAGAGATACTCTCTTGCCCAGATCATAGCTCTCCTTCAGCCTCATGAGTGCTGAGATTCTGGGCATGGACCGCCGTACCATGCCTGGCTCCCAAGAAAGAAGACATTTTAAGGAGAGGTGTTGTAGGGTTGAAGCTGTTATGAAACCTTCTTCATAGTCTTTCTCTTGAAAGAGCTGAGCTGGAGTTGTACCCATTAGTGCGGTTTTCCCTGGGTCTAATCATTTCTCCTTCTGAAAATGAAGAGCAGGTTAAGGCTTAAGAGATTGTAGATTCTAAAGCATCAAATGGAGACACCTATAGTGTATTGAAATCAGTGTAGGGCTGACTTCATAACCAGTTAGCTTTTACAGTTTAATTAGTAGATTGGTTTTGCAAAACATCTGTAAGGTAGTTTGGAGTTGTAAGTGGGGGACTTCCAAGCTGGGTGATTACTAGTGTGTTCATTTGGTAGTTAGCTGTTTTCTCACCTCTCTTGACCTTGAATTCACTGTAGCTGGGAATAGCCTTGAACTTATGATCCTCCTTAAGACTAAGTGCTGGACTTACAGGACTCTGCCACCACTCCCAGCTAATTAACTGTGTTTGAGTGATGAGTTGTGTACGTAGTAAAGTACCTGACATTCTGGTTGCAGGTTATTTCCTCATCTTGTTCCAGGAAGGAAAGTGTAAAACAAAAAGAAAACAGAAATCAAATCTAGTTCCTGAAGGAAGCCTGAGGAGACATTGTTAGTTACAGTGGCTACTAGTGCAGGCCAGCCATTAGCCTGAGTCTCACTGACTACGGACAGAGAGTGTGCTAGCATGCAGTATTTGAAGCATTTCTAAGACCCTGCCTTTCAGCTCATTGCCTTTGAGGTAAAAATCTGAGATTTAAAGATGAGGTTATTTTTTCTTCCGTTTCATTTTGTTTCCTTCCTTTCCCAGACTTTGATGTATGCCAGGTTAGAACTTATGTCTTAGTTAGGGCTTTATTGCTGTGAAGAGACGCCAGGTTCAGCGGTGTAGTTCATTATTTAATGCAGGAAACAAGGTGACTTGCAGGCAGACTTGGTGTTGTAGAAGGAGCTGAGAGCAATACATCTTGATCCACAGGCAACAGGAAGAGACTGTGAGCCACTGGGCCCAGCTTAAGCTTCTGAGACCTCAAAAGACACACCTCCTCCAACAAAGCCACACTTGCTTTAACAAGGCCTCACCCCATAGTGCCACCCTCTATTCAAACAGCCATGAGTCCTATTCTTCTACCCTAGCACCTCAAGGGTTGGGGTTATAGCAATGTCTACCTCCCATATCTTAACTTTTTAAAATTTTTTATTAGAATTACTTTAATTCTATATAAAATTTATTTTAAAAAACCTACAAATAAACATCATATGTCAAAATTAACCCTGCCCAAAGTCTCTACATGAGTTTCTGTATAATTACAATAGCTATTCTCAAGCTGTGAAGCTCTAGAGTAGATTTTACACTTTCACTATTGAGTATATTTTATTCATTTATCCACTACCAAAACTGAAAAAGCCACGGCAGAACTAGAACTAGGAAAACAGTTATTTTAATGTTTTAATTGTTGAAATAAAATTTTTAGGCAGAGGCCTGGAGGGATGGCTCAGCCGTTAAAGGCTAGGCTCACAACCAAAAATATAAGAGTTCGGTTCCCAGCACCCACGGCTGTCCCTCCAGCTACCATAAAAAAACAAAATTTTAGGCAGAGATATTCATGAAAATATGAGAATATTTACAAACTTTCTGCTACCTATTTTTTCTGAAAGATTACATTTTTTTCAGTATTGTAAACATTAAAGCAAAAGAATAAAAACTAAAATTCTATGTTATGTGTTTTTCAATTCAGTATTCTAATAAAACTGTCAAGGTGTTTACTATATGTTTGGGCCATCAATCAAAAGATTTTGTATGAGGCTGGAGAGACATCTCAGTGGTTAAGAGCACTGACTGCTCTTCCAGAGGTCCTGAGTTCAGTTCCCAGCAACCATGTGGTGACTCAAAACCGTCTCTAGTGAAATCTGATGCCCTCTTCTGGCATAAAGTCGTACATGCAGATAGAGCACTCAAAATAAATATTTAAAAAAAAGATTTTGTAGTCAAGCAAATTTGGAAAACAGTATATTAACCCAGTAATACCTTATTATTATATATTTCCCAGAGAACAGGGTGCCTATTTTTAATTGTTTTGTCTTTTATTCTTGATTCTTGCCTCTTTTTATTGTTTGTTTATTTTGGAGGCGCTCACCTAGGCTACTTTGCTTTCCTGTTACTGTCATGATCAAAGTCAGCTTGGAGAGGGCAGGGTTTATTATATCTTACAGGTTAGAGTCTCACTGAGGAAAGCAAGGGCAGGAGCTTGAGGCAGGAGCTGAAGCAGGGACTGTGGAGAAATAGGAGCTGCTTACTGGTTTGCTCTCTAAAGCTTGTCCAGCTTGCTTTCTTATATAACACCCGTTCATGGGCAGTACTGTCCACAGTGGTTTCGGCTCCTCCACATCGATCATTAGTCAAGATTTCTCTCAGGCATATTCATAGGCCAGTCTGGTGGAGGCAGTGAGGGTCCCTGCCCAGGTGATCCAGTTTATATCAAATTTAGAAAAAAACAGTCAGCACACCATCATAAACTATGTAGTCCGGGCTGCTGATCTCAAACTCAGTAATTCTATTCCTACCTGACATTTCAGGTGTGAGCCATCATGCATGGTTCCTTTTTTTTTTAACTTAGTAATTTAATTTTTTTATGTATTTATGTGTAAAAGTGTTTTTCTTGCATATATTTGTTTGTGCCATGTGTGTGCAGTATCCCAGACGAGGGCAGAAGATGGCATTGAATCCCTGGGAATTAGAGTTACAGCCAGTTCTGAGCTGCCATGTAGGTGCTGGGCACCAAACCCTGGTCTTCTGCAAGAACAGCAAGTGCTCTCTCAACCTCCTAGCCTTCTCCTCATCTTCTAGCTCCATTTATGTTTTTGTTTCTGGTGTTTCTGGAGACAAATCCAAGGCTTCTCACAAAGCACTCCACCACTCAGGAATTGTATCACCAGTGCCGTGTTGCTGCCTCCCCTGCTTGTTGGTTGGTTTATTTGGACAGGTTCTGTTGTAGTCCAGGCTGGAACTTACCTAACCCAAAATGACCTTGAACTTCTGGTTCTTGCCTCTACCTCCCCAAGTGCTGAGATTTTAGAGATGTGCTGCCATGTCTCATATAGGGTCCTGGGGATCAACTCAGGGCTTCTTTCATACTTGGTACTCACTCTACCAAATTGCTACACTCCCAGCTCCCCAGCCCTTTAATTCTGGGAGAACCCCAGCCCTTTCTTAACCGTTGAGCCATCTCTCCAGCCTCTTGATCCTTTGAAATCCTATGTCCGTCATGTTTATATTCATTTTGGTTTTGCTGAGTTGTATCTTCAGTTCATTAAAACTACCCCTGCTTTTCATAGTTATTGCTGGATATTAAATAAATTGGAGTTGCATCTTTTCGATGTGATGGTATATGTAAATGACTTTTTATAATGACAGTCTCTACTCAAAAACAGAGCTTAAAATTTGAAAGTATCCTGAAATGAATATTTTAAAAACTTTTTTGTAATTAAACTGTCTAATTGCTTTGAAGGCAATTGAGGGATGCTGAAACTGGTTGCTAGGGTGACTCATAAAACCAGTACTGTTTAACAGCCTTAGAAATCATAGTGGATATAGAGAAACTGTGAGGGGAATTTGCTAATTGCTTAGGAGACATTTCCTAGGAAAGGGAGAGGTTAGTAGATACCAAGGCTACTAGAAATGAGCCATAGAAGAGGGAAAGGGTTTGTAATACCTGTATGATGCCTACTCTTGCAGATCTAAAATTCACAAGAATAAAAAAGGTTTTTTTAATACAATAAAGTAAAAATAAAAAAGGTTCTAGAAACTTTTAAAACTAAGCCTAGTAACTTTGATTCAAATTATTACTACTACTTACTACTCTTGGTTTTTCTTTTTTTTTTTTTTTTAATATTTACTTATTTATTAAGCCTGCAGGCCAGAAGAGGGCACCAGATCTCATTACAGATGGTTGTAAGCCACCATGTGGTTGCTGGGAATTGAACTCAGGACCTTCAGAAGAGCAGGCAATGCTCTTAACCACTGAGCCATCTCGCCAGCCCTACTCTTGGTTTTTCAAGACAGGGTTTCTCTATTTAGCAGCCCTTGCTGTCCTGAAACGTGCTGTGTAGACTCGCAGAGATCTTCCTGCCTCTGTCTCCAGAGTGCTGGGATTAAAGTGTTCACTACTGCACCCGACTTTGACTCAGTTTTTTTTTTAAGCTTTTAATTAGGAAACCTTTATTTTACACCTTTTTAGCACTGAGCAAAAGTTAGTGTTGTTTCTTGTGACTTGCGAATTTTCAACTGTATGTTTCAGGTTACCTAGAAAATATTAGAAGATATTATGAAGTGATTGATAGCACTGTCTCTGGAGAGATGACTCAAGGGAGTTGCCTTCAAGGGATTGTTCTTTGGTCAGAGAAAACAAAATTGAATGCAAATACAGTGGCTGCAGGTGCTGTCACAGTCCTATCTCTGGCATTCTAAGATTCGTCAGACACAGGAGAGTGGGTTTTTTGGGCTGACAAGATGGTTTAGTGGGTAAAGGTACTGCTTACTGCCAGTCTGATAATCTGAGTTCAATTTCCAGACCCCACATGTTGCAAGGAGAGAAAGGACTTCAAGAAGACTCCCGCTTTCTGTCCTCTGTGTACATACACCATGGCACACACATGTGCACTCACACACACAAAATAAATACAATTTAAGAATATTTGGAGGGCCGGGCGGTGGTGGTACACGCCTTTAATCCCAGCACTCGGGAGGCAGAGGCAGGTGGATCTCTGTGAGTTCGAGACCAGCCTGGTCTACAGAGCTATTTCCAGGACAGGCTCCAAAGCCACAGAGAAACCCTGTCTCGAAAAACCAAAAAAAAAAAAACCAAAAAAAAAAAAAAAAAAACCAAAAAAAAAAAGAATATTTGGAGGCCAGAGTTTTATCTCTGGAATTCACAGAAAAGGAGATGACTGAATCTTTGTTTGGTTTTGCAAGACAGGGTTTCTCTATGTATCCATGGCTGTCCTGGAACTCACAAAGTTTTGCTTGCCTCTGCCTCCCTGAGTGCTGGGATTAAAGGCCTGTGCCACCACTGCCCGGCTGAGGACTGACTCTTTTTTTTTTCTCACCACTATACAAACGAGGAAGGACTGACTCTTTCAAGTTGTCCTTAGCCTCCACGTAAAGTGCATGTGCAGAATATATATACAAATAAATAAAACATTTAAAAATAGTTTTTAAGTAGATTTTTAAAACAGTGTTAATACCTTAGATACAGTTTACTTTGGGCTGGGCATAATGGCACATGCCAAGGTCCTAGGTTCTAGTGAAACTGAGTTGGGGATTACTTGAATCTAGATATTTGAGCCAGCAAACAAAAACAAATCTGTTTATGTAGTTAGCATTTAATTTTTTAATAAATTTTTTTGTTTATTTATTATGTATACAATATTCTGTCTGTGTGTATGCCTGCAGGCCAGAAGAGGGCACCAGACCTCATTACAGATGGTTGTGAGCCACCATGTGGTTGCTGGGAATTGAACTTGGGACCTTTGGAAGAGCAGGCAATGCTCTTAACCACTGAGCCATCTCTCCAGCCCCAATTTTTTAATAAATTAATATTAGGGAATCAGGCATGATGCTTCACACGTGTAGTCCTTGCACTCAGGAGGCGGAGGCAGAAAGATTGTAAATTTGTGCCAGCCTGGGCTGCATAGTGAGACTGTCTCAAAGGGAGGCCAGTGACATGGCTCAGACAGTAGAAGTACTGACTCTGCAAACCTGACAACCTGAGTTAGATTCCCTGAACTTTCACAGTAGAAGAACCCATTCTCAAGAGTTGCCCTTTGACCTCCACATATTGCACTGTTGCATGTACACACCTGCACTCATGTCTCAGAAACTAAAAATAAAACTGTTTATCCAGTAATTCCACTAGTGAGCATTTGAGATGAAATACTTTAGCCAAAGAGAATTTCGACCCCATGTTTATTGCAACACTTTACAAAATACAAATCATGCTTTTAATTGGTGGATGGATAAGGAACATGAGTGTAACAATAGAATACTACTCAGTCACAAAACAGTGAAACCCTGCCATTTGCAGGAACATGGTGAAAAACTGCAGGACATTGTGTTGAGTGAAACCAACCAGACATACAGCAGCAAATAGATGTTCTATTCAGTCGCCCTTGAAGAAGTACGGATTAGAAGAGGGCGGGGTAAGACGGACTTTAGGGATGCGGAAGGGTGCTAAGACCTACTAGGAGCCATAAGACAACTGGCTCTCCCTCAGAAGCCATAGCTCAACCACCCATAGCTCTTCAGTTAGGGTGAGGCTCATGAACCCTGTCCCACTCCACATTAGAGCAGGCAACCGCGGTTAGTGTGAGTTCACGGGTGCAGAGGCCTGCCATGTCCTGGAAAACTTGTGCTCTGGTCCTCCTCTATCTATGGCTCCATAGTCTCTCCTCTTCCGTCATGGTACCTGAACCTCATTTAAGCCATTTTGAGGCTTGAGTTATATATTTAGGTGAGTTTTTTTTTTATGATTAAATTATTGTGTTGGGTTGTAGTTGAATGATAGAACATTTGACTCAAATGTGGTCTCCAGGGGCTGGAGAGATGGCTCAGAGGTTAAGAGCATCGCCTTTTCCAAAGGTCCTGAGTTCAATTCCCAGTAACCACATGGTGGCTCACAACCATCTGTAATGAGGTCTGGTGCCCTTTTCTGGCCTTCAGGCATACACACAGAAAGAATATTGTATACATAATAAATAAATAAATATTTTTTAAAAATGTGGTCTCCAGCTCTGGGAAAAAAAACTAAATTATCGCCTGGCAGTGGTGGTGCACACCTTTAATTCCAACACTAAGGAGGCAGAACAGGTGCATCGGAGTTTAAGGCCAGCCTGCTCTACAGAGCAAGTTCCAGGACAGCAAATCCATTTGTTGTTTTTTTCTTTGTCTCAAAAAAAAAAAAAAAACAAAGCAAATCCATTTGTTGTTTTTTCTTTTTGATTTTTGAGACAGGGTTTCTCTGTGTAGCTTTGGTTCCTGTCCTGGAACTAGCTCTCTAGACCAGGCTAGCCTCCAACTCACAGAGTTCCTCCTGCCTCTGCCTCCTGAGTGCTGGAATTAAAAGGTGTGTGCCACCACTGCCTGGCAACAAAATAAAATTTTTAAACACAGTTTATCCCTAAACGTCATTGAATAGTGGAAGTAAACAGTCATTTTTGCTATTGTTATATGAACTATTTGTGACTTAAAATGCTTGCTAGAGCCTGGCAGTGGTGACACATGCCTTTAATCCCAGCACTCGGGAGGCAGAGACAGTTAGGTCTCTGTGAGTTTGAGGCCAGAGCGAGTTCCAGGAAGGCTCCAAAGCTACAAAGAAGCCCAATCTTGGGGCAGAGGGAAACTTTCTAGAAGGTATGCGTATGTTTAATGTAATAGTATATAGCCCACAAATTTAATTTTTAAAAAATAAATTTTAGTTGAAAAATGGCAGTGAAGGAAATAAATGACTTAACTTTTTAAGCTTTGTTAAACATTTATTTTGACATTTTTGTTAATCTTTTTATGTTTATAAGAAGATCCTGTTTGAAAAAGTTCCATGGGTTCTAAATAATTTGAGATGAAGGTTTATTATTATATGAATTTTTTACTCTTTGCTTTTGGGGGGACTCGTCACTCAACTCCCAAATAAATTATACACGAAGGCTTAGCCTGGCATGTTTCTTACCAGCTTTTCTTAAACTATCCCCATTTCCTTTTGCCTCTGGGCTTTCATCTTTCTTATTTCGGTATATTTTACTTTCTTTCTTACTCCGTAACTGGCTGGGTGGCTGAGTGCTGGGATATCCTCTTCTATTATTCTCTTGCTCCTGGGGCACCTCATTTCTCCTTTTATCCTCTCTTCCTGCCAGCCCTGCCTGTCCTAGCTCCTGCCTTGCTATTGGCTGTTCAGCTCTTTGTTAGGACCATCAGGTGTTTTAGGCAGGCACAATAGCACAGCTCCACAGAGTTAAACAAATGCAGTGTAAACAAGTCACACACCTGAAAATAATATTCCCCAACAGTTTCTTTTCTGAAGGTGAAATCTAGCTTTATATTTCTGCATAGCCTAAACGTAATTATATCAGATTTGATTCATTAGAGTTGTCAGTTAAATATTTATTTATTTTTTTTTTTTTGCAGGAATATTTGCCTATTTAAATTATCATGTTCCCCGAACAAGACGAGAAATCTTGGAGACCCTAATCAAAGGCCTTCAGAGACTGGAATACAGAGGATATGATTCTGCTGGTATTTTCTTTAAAAATATACTATGGGTTTGCATTGATTCTTGAATCTAAATAGTATTTTTATTATTTTTAGGAGACCTGTTTTCTTTGTTGTGTTATAAGTTCAAGTCTGAAGAATTTCTGTCTTCCATCATATCTAAAGGGTTTCCTTATGCCATTTCAAGAGTACTATTGTTTGTGTGGATATTGTTCTCATGGTAATTTCCTTTATAAAAGATGCTGCTGTAGGACTGGGGATGTGGCTTAGTTGTTAGCATACTTGAAGCCTTGGGTTCATCCCTAGCACCACACAAACTGGGTTTGATGTTCATACCTATAATCCCAGCACCGAGCAGGTGGAGGCAGGAAGGTATGTTCAGATTCATCCTTAGATATATAATAAGTCTGAGGCCAGCCTGGGCTGCAGGAACAAAAAAATAAAAGTTGACTATAAAAACATAAACCATAGCACATTTTTATGGGAACAAGTTGTAGAGCACCTTACCTTATAAATTCTTTGTTCTTTTTAGAAAGGTTTCTTATTATTTTTTAAATTGTGTGTGTGCATGAGCACAGGTGCTAGAGTTACATGTAGTCATGAGCTGCTTGGCGTGGGTGCTCAGAACTGAACTCAGATTTCCTGCGACAACAGCTTTTAACCTCTGAGCCAGCTCTCCAGCCCCTAAAAAATCCATGTTTTTCCATTTCTTTTTTTCTCCATGGACCCCATGCTATGTCATTTAAATATGAATTTTTTTTCTCTTTTTGTGTTGGAGATTGAACTTTAGGGTCTTGTCCATGCTAGGTAACCACTCTACTACTGAGTGATATCCCAAACCAAGATCCTTCTGTTTTATGTAAACGACAAGCTAAGTCATAAGAGTCCGTTTGACTCTAGCTCTTAGTTGGGGTTCAGCAGAAGCTCCCATTCCATGGTTCCTAGAGTGACTTATGAGCCTCAGCAAAGAGCTGAACACATAGCTCTATGATTCACTACAGCGGAAGAATCCAGAACAAAATGAGAACAGCAGCGGGTGTAGGATGAACTCTGCAGGAAAGCAGGCTCCAGCTTCCAGGAGGCCTCTTTTAACAGGGTATCCTTGATTTCCCTAGCAGCAGTCCATCCCAGAGGGGCACACTGTTTTCATGAACAGTATAGGCACAGAAAGCACACTCACCCCTCTCAGGGGTAGACATGCTCCTGAAATCTAAGATGCCAGATGCCAATCAAGGGCCAACCGTGAAAGTCTTTCTAAGGATTGTAGTGTTGGTTTCTCTTCCTATTTTAGTAGTACAGGGAATAGAGGCCAAGGTCACAGATGCTAGGGCAGTGCTGAGTTATGCCCAGTCCTGTGCCTTTATTGTTCAGATTCTCCGTTTGTAGCTTTTCTAGCAACATATCTTCCCATATGGATGCTGATTATGTTTTCTGTCAGCTTTGGAGATGCCTTTTCTTATGGCTGTTGCTTAAATAATAATGCTCTTTAAGATTTTATTTATTTGCCAGGCGGTGGTGGCGCACGCCTTTTTTCCCAGCACTCGGGAGGCAGAGGCAGGCGGATCTCTGTGAGTTCGAGACCAGCCTGGTCTACAAGAGCTAGTTCCAGGACAGGCTCCAAAACCACAGAGAAACCCTGTCTCGAAAAACCAAAAAAAAAAAAAAAAAGATTTTATTTATTTATTTGAGGTTAGGTCTGCTCTATAGCCCAGGCAGACCTTTTTTCCCAAGTGCTGAGGTTGTAGGCATGACCACTCCTCCCAGCCACAGAGACTCTTTCCTTATTCCACTTGTCTTTGTATTTTCATGAGATGATTTCATTACCCTATACATTGTGATTTATAGTCCACGTGTTTGGTTTCAGTTTTTTTTTAATTTTTTTATTGATAAAAGGAGAATAAAGAAAAGAAAAAAAAACAAATTTCCACCTCCTCCCACCAGCCTCCCCTTTCCCTCCCCCTCCTCCCACTCTTCTCCCCTTCCTCCCACTCTTCTCCCCCTCCTCCCACCCCTCTCCCCTTCCCCCCACTCCTCTCCCCCTCCCATTCCAGTCCAAAGAGCTGTCAGGGTTCCCTGCCCTGTGGTAAGTCCCAGGTCCTCCCCCCTCCATCCATATCTAGGAAGGTGAACATCCAGACTGGCTAGGCTCCCACCAAGCCAGCACATTGCGTAGGATCAAAACCGCGTGCCATTGTCCTTGGCGTCTCATCAGCCCTCATTGTTCGCCATGTTCCGAGAGTCCAGTTTTATCCCATGCTTTTTTTGGTAACAGTCCAGCTGGCCTTGGTGAGCTCCCAGTAGATCATCTCCACTGTCTCAGTGGGTGGGTGCACTCCTCGTGGTCCCGACATCTTTGCTCATGTTCTCACTCCTTCTGCTCCTCATTGGGACCTTGGGAGCTCAGTCCAGTGCTCCAGTGTGGGTCTCTGTCTCTATCTCCATCCATCGCCAGATGCAAGTTCTAGGATGATATGCAATATATTCGTCAGTATTGTGCAACCACTGTGGAAGTCAGTGTTTCGGTTTCTCAGGAAATTCGGGATCAACCTACCCCTGGACCCAGCAATACCACTCTTGGGAATTTACCCAAGAGATGCTCTATCACATGTCAAAAGCATTTGTTCAACTATGTTCATAGCAGTATTATTTGTAATAGCCAGAACCTGGAAACAACCTAGATGCCCTTCAATGGAAGAATGGATGAAGAAAGTATGGAATATATACACACTAGAGTACTACGCTGCGATAAAAAACAATGACTTCTCGAATTTTGCATGCAAATGGATGGAAATAGAAAACACTATCCTGAGTGAGGTATCCCAGACCCAAAAAGATGAACATGGGATGTACTCACTCATAATTGGTTTCTAGCCATAAATAGGGTTCACGGAGTCTACAATAGGCGAATCTAAAGAAGCTAAGTAAGAAGGTGAACCCAAGGAAAAACATATAGTTATCCTCTTGGATAAGGGAAGTAGACAAAATTGCCGGGGAGAAAAGTGGGATCTTGGGGGTGGGGTGGGATGGGGGTTAGGGGAGATAGGGAGAGAAAAGGTAGAAGGGAAGGAGGGGGGACTTGGGGAAACAGGAGGATCGGGATAAAGGAAGGTTGGATAGGGGAGCACGGAACCACAATTCTTAGTTAAGGGACCCACTTTAGGGTGGGCAGGAGACTTGACCCTAGAGGGGCTCCCAGGTGCCCAAGCTGAGGTCCCCAGTTAGTTCCCTGGGCAGCTGAGGATAGGGAACCTGAAATGACCCTACCCTAGAGCAATACTGGTTTCAGTTTTAAGACAGTCTTTCTTCATAGACCACACTGGCCTCAACCTTACCATCCTCTTGCTTCAGTCTGTGGAGTGCTAGGAATACAGGCACGTGGTACCACATTTGGCTTATGTATTTCTAGTCCAAGTGTGCTTCCTAAGTTGCAGGTAGGCTCGTGTTTCCAGCTACCTTCTAGAAGTATCTTCCTGGACAGATCACTTTTCAGGTTCATAATTGAACTGAACACTGTGGTCCTCACTCATACCTCATTCTGTTCTATGTCCCTTCTACTAATAATCTTTCTACAGATCCTTTGAACTCAGAAGAGAACCTTGTCTATCTAATGCCTTCTCATCCAGGCTTTGTGTTTCTCTCATTCATCACCATCACCTGCTTACATTTAAGTCAGGCCTTCTCCATTTTTGTTGTATTGCAGCTGTAATGTCCTCTTTCTCCCTCACCAACCCATCCTCCTCTCTGTACCATTTTCAGAGCATTTGCTAATTTTTCTTGACATTATTTTTGCTTGAAATGACCTTCAGGGTCTAAGGAAGTTTTTCAAGTTCCTTAGTAATCTAAGTAAAATTTCAAGAGCTGCTTTCCTGACTATGACTGGTTTTTACCTTCAGAAGTGAGTGCCTGTGGCACTTGTTCTCAGTTTATAATTTCTATAGCAATTGCTTGGGCTTTTTTGTTTGTTTGCTTGTTTTTCCAAGACAGGTTTTCTCTGTGTAGCCCTGGCTGTTCTGGAACTCACTTTGTACACCATTATGGCCTTGAACTCACAGAGATCCACCTGTCTCTTTCTTCCAAGTGCTGGGATTAAAGGCGTGCTCCACCACTGCCTGGCAGCAATTGTTTGTACAAGTAATAATGATGATTATCGTTGTTCTTTCTCTGTCTGTTTTCTGAACAGACAAGAATTGAGCTCTCTATTATAACCCCTTTCCTGACCTCCCTTCTCTTACCCTCTTAGAATTCTGATGCTGGGTTTGAACACAAGGCCCCATTCATGCTAAATAAGCCTTATTTTCAGTTTTTGTTTTAAGCATCTTTCACTATCTCAACACATAGTAGATTTTCAGAAAAATCTACTTGGTAAATGAATTAATTAGATGAATATATAATCTCCCTTTATTATTACTATTTTTTTTTTGCCTCATATTGGTATTCTTTTTTTTTTTTTCGAGACAGGGTTTTTCCGTAGCTTTTTGGTTCCTGTCCCAGAACTAGCTCTTGTAGACCAGGCTGGCCTCGAACTCACAGAGATCCACCTGCCTCTGCCTCCCGAGTGCTGGGATTAAAGGCGTGTGTCACTACCGCCCTGCCTCATATTGATATTCTTAACAACCAGTTTCTAAGTCTTGCTTTCTTATCTACCTCTTGCTAATTTAGGAGTGGGACTTGATGGAGGTAATGACAAAGACTGGGAAGCGAATGCCTGCAAAATTCAGCTCATTAAGAAGAAAGGAAAAGTTAAGGCACTGGATGAAGAAGTTCACAGTAATGTACTTAGTTTGATTTTTCCCATTCTACCCTCTTTTGGGACCCATTTTAAGGTAGATTTAAAGGTTGAAGAGAAGGAAGAAAAGTAATTTTGTTGACTGCTTGGGTTTAAATTGTCCCTGTGCTTCAAAAATAATCATAGCAACTAGGAAGGAAATTAGGTGCAGTGGGCATAGGGGGCAGCTCAGAGCTCTAAGTGAAGAAGCTTCAGAAGCATCATCCTGAGGATGGGGCTCGCATAGGTGGCCTGCTTATATGTCTCCACTTGGCATAGTTTTTACTTTGCTTGATAATCACCCCAAACGCAAGATGCTGGTTTGCTGATCTGCCAGAGAAGCCAGAAGGTGCTTCTTGTGACGGGAGAGGGTGAAAGTTCTTACTTAACAAGGAAAGAAGACAAATGCTGAGTCTGCCAAGAGGTGTGGTAAGAATGAACCTTCTGTTTCAGAAGGAAACAAATTAGTGCTAATTCTGCTGTCACATCTCAAGCAGAAAACGGTTTGGCCAGAAGCCACAGGCCACAGTGAGTAGTTCCCTAAGGTGGAAAACATGGTGACATTGTGCAGGAAAACACATGCTATGTATGTAGAGCTCTGTACCATCTGCAGTTTCAGGTATCCCTGAGTATCTTGACACAACCTTGTGGATAGGGGGGCTGGTGTAGATATATTTAATATAATGTATCTATAGCATTATCAAATACTAGAGTTTTAAATTTTATCTTCTACAGAACAACAAGATATGGACTTGGATATAGAATTTGATGTACATCTTGGAATAGCTCATACCCGTTGGGCAACACATGGAGAACCTAGTCCTGTCAATAGTCACCCCCAACGCTCTGATAAAAATAATGGTATGAATGGGTTGTGTGTGCTTTGAAATGATTTTAGTGGGCCAGGAATGGGAAGAGAATCAAGGTGCTTATGTTATTATTTTAATTAGATTCTCATCTAGAAATTTCAAAACATTCAGTGAATGCACAAAACTTGATCCCATCATCAAATTTCAACAGTCCTCCATGTATTGGTTTTTTTGGGATTCCAATAATAAATATTGGTAACTCTTCAATATGATAGTTGTTTTCTCTCTTTCACTTGTAATTTAGTGCATTGTTTATCTGTGAGTTTCCTGTAGTCTAAGTATTGCTAATTATATCTACTCCTATTATGCTATTTAAGGTTTCCCCATGTCTTCAAATTTTTTTTTGTCTTTTCTTTATTGTTTTTTTAAAATGGTCTCACTTTGTAGATCTGGCCAGCTTTGAACTAGCATTAATCCTCCTTTCCTTACCTCCCTTATAGCTGTGTGCCATCATGCCCTGCTAAACAGACCTGTTACCCCGTTGTATCGCTGCAGCACTTTTTCTGTTTTGCCCCACTGGGAGCTTACTCAAGTTGGCTCCTGTTTCTTTTTGAAATGATCCCAGTAGGCTCAATAGTCTTGATTACTTTTCTTTTTTTGAGACAAATATGAGATCTTTAGGTATACTGAGAACATTTTGAATGCTATAATATGAAATTAGATTTACATTAAATGTGGTAATACATGCCTAGTTACACAGAAGGCTGAGACAGGAGGAGTGCCTAAGTCTAGGAGTTCAGGCCAGACGGGGCAACAAAACCATTGTATTTAGTAGCAATTACTCTTTTTTTGTTGTTGTTTTGACAGGGTTTCACTATGAGGCCCTGGCTGGCCTGGAACTCACTATATCGTCCAGGCTGGCCTTGAACTCAGAAATCCTCCTGTCTCTTCTGAGTGCATGAGTCGCCCTACCCAAACACAATTATTCTTTTGATTTGGGAGTTTAAACCTACACTGTATGGGTACTGCCAGGCTGCACATAACACTGTTAACTCTTAGGTAGCTGTTTTTAACATTTTTCAGTCATCGTTTAATAAAAATAGATGAAATTGATCTCTCAGAATTATATTTATTTGCTCTTGGGATGCTACTTTGACATTTTAATGTGACATTCCAGGAGTCATCTGGACCTTACATAAATCAATTTATAGAACTTGGTAATTATGTAGTTATTAGTTCTTAAACTTTAGTTAGCGTCACTGAGATTGTTTTAACTGAAAAGACTTTTATACTTAAGCAAAGCATAAATGAACAGAGAGAGTGTGGTCAAGTAGAGTAGCACTCTGCAAGGGAGGAAACAGGCGCAGGAGACTTGCTCTGCCCCTTTCATTCCCCGTGTTAGGATAGTAGTTAAGTGTAGCAAAATTCAGAGCTGGTGTATTTCCTCATGTTCATGGACACTAACACTGTACATCAGCACATAAGCAGTGCTCTTGAGTTGCTCGATAGCAAGCCACAGTAAGAAGCATACAACACTGGAGGACACCCACTAGTATATTAACTTTTTGACTTGAGAAGACTATTCATAGACCAGGTGTGGTAGTGCATGTCTGTAACCCTAGCATTTGGATTACAGACACTGGAGAATTTCCACTAGTTCAAAGCAAGCCTCGGCTACATTGTATGTGATACCTTGTCTCAAAAATATGGAACAGCAGGGTTAGGAGGTAGTTTAGTGGTAGAGTATTTACCTAACATGCAGGAGGAGGTCCTGGATTCAAACCCCAAGCACCACTGCCAAAACCCAAAGGAAAATCTATCCACAATCATAGCTATTCATAGCATTTATCAGACTTCTTATAGTTTGTCAATACTTTATTTCTTTTAGAATTTATTGTTATTCATAATGGAATCATCACCAACTACAAAGACTTGAAAAAGTTTTTGGTAAGTAAAGTGAGCCCAGAAGATACTATCTTTGAGACTACTTTTGAGTCAGGGACATGCAACATTATTTAGACTGCTTACGTAATTCCCAGGTTAACCACAGGGTGCGCAGCTTGTTTTATTTCTCTCTGTTGATACTGGAGCTGTTCTGATTGCTTCAGGGCATTCTGAGGGCCAGCTGTGTGCTGTACTGAGATAGTGCCACCCAGCGCCTGTTGAGTTTCCGCAGTGATGGGAACTGTCTGTATCTAGCATAGCAGGGTCTGTGCATATGGGACTGCTGAGCGCCTGTGACAGAGAAGCTAGATTTTAAATTTAACTTTAAAATAGCCCTGTATAACCAGTGGCTCTTTATTGGACAATTGAGGATCACCAAAGAATTGTTACTCATTATGAACTAGCATTTTTAATATCATATATCCCACCTTATTTATTTATGTATTTATTCAAATGCTTTATTGATTTTTTTATTTTATGCATTAGTGTTTGACCTGCATGTATGTCTGTGTGAGCATGTTGGATCCTCTGGAACTGGAGCTACAGACGGCTGTGAGCTGTCATGTAGTTGCTGGGAATTGAACTCAGGTCCTTTGGAAGAGCAGCCAAGTGCTCTTAACCACTGAGCCATCTCTCCAACCCCTATTTTAATTACTTATAATTTAATTTATATGAGGAATATATGTTAAATGTATTGAGTTGTACTCAATAATGTTATTGTTTCTCTATAATCAGACTTTAATTTTGATTAACATTAATTGAATTATATTAACTGAATAATTTATTAAATTTATTATTATAAATTAATTTTAACTAATTCAATTAATTTACATTTTTTGGAAAGTCTGTATGACATCCAAAAAAAGTTAATAATTAGTAAGATTTTAGAGGGGTGAGATCGCTCTTTGGGTAAGATGTTTGCCACTGAAAGCTGACAACATTGACTTCATTACCTGAAATCCACATGGTGGAAAGGGAAAACTGATTCCTCAGAGTTGTCCTCTGGCCTCCAAACACGCACTGTGGCACACTTCTGCCTATACTCGCATTCCTACGTGCACACACACACATATATATGTGCACACATACAATTAGAAATTCATTTGGTTTTTGAAAGAAATATTCTAGAAAATATTTGCATGGGGGCTAAAGAGATGGACCAGTAGTTGAGAACACTTGTTGCTCTTGCAGAGGGCCTGGGTTTGATTCCTGTCACCCAGAGGGTGTTTAACAACTATTCAGTTTCAGGGGATCTGATGCCCTCTTCTGATCTCCAGAGGCATCAACCACATATATGCACAGACATATATATAGGCAAAACATCCACACATAAAATAACATAAATCTAATAAAAATTTTTAAAAGGTTAACATAAAAGAACCATTAAGTTAAAAAATATTCGAACATTGTATTTATTTAAATGTGTCTTTTTTCTTTATTTTACTTTCAGGAAAGCAAAGGCTATGACTTTGAATCTGAAACAGACACAGAAACCATTGCCAAGCTTGTCAAATACATGTATGATAACTGGGAAAGTCAAGACATCAGTTTTACTACCTTGGTGGAGAGAGTTATCCAACAACTGGTATTAAATCATTCTTAATGATTATTATGTCAGATTGAGATAATGACTCAGCAGTAAAGCACTTGCAATGCAAGTTTGAGGACCAGAGTTCAGATCCCCAGCACCCACATAAATGCTGGGTAGATAGGGAAGCCTTGTTGTGGTTCTAGCTCCCAGGAGGTGGAACTGGATTTTGGAACAAGCTGTCTGGTTGACTATACTAGCTGAATCAGCAAATTCTTGGTTCAAGTGAGGGATCCCTACCTTATTATATAAGACACAGAACAATCGAATAAGACAGCTAGCATCAGACCTTTGGCCTCTTCCTATACTCACCCATGCGACTGCACACCCACATCTATATCCACAACCATGTGTACTAACACACATACTATCATGCATATCCAGTACACACATGCAAAATAAAGTAATTATGCTAATGTTAATTTCAAGTAACTTTCTTAAAATGAGGTTTGATGTGCAGGAACTATGCTGATTCATTATTATTAATTCAAAGGACTCTAACAATAGACAACTTTATTTTTAAGGTATTTTATTGTCAGCATCTCTCTGTGTGTGTGTGTGTGTGTGTGTGTGTGTGTGTGTGTGTGTGTGGTGTAAGTGAAGGCCAGAGACTGGTATTGGGTATCTTCTTTTTTTTTTTTTTTTGGTTTTTCGAGACAGGGTTTCTCTGTGGTTTTGGAGCCTGTCCTGGAACTAGCTCTTGTAGACCAGGCTGGTCTCGAACTCACAGAGATCTGCCTGCCTCTGCCTCCCGAGTGCTGGGATTAAAGGCATGCGCCACCACCGCCCTGCCGCGTATCTTCTTAAAACTTTGTTGTGGGGGCTGGAGAGATGGCTCAGAGGTTAAGAGCACTGACTGCTCTTCCAGAGGTCATGAGTTCAATTCCTAGCAACCACCTGATGGCTCACAACCATCTGTAATGAGATCTGGTGCCCTCTTCTGATGTGTGTGAAGCAGAATGTTGTACACATAATAAATAAATAAATTTAAAAAAAAAAGAAAAAAAAAAAACTGTGTTGTGCCCAGCTTTTTATGTGGGTGCTAGGGAACTGAACTCATGCTTGTGTGACAAGCATTTTAGCAACTGAGCCATCACCGTAGTTAATCCCTGTGCTAGTTTCTTGAGGGATTTTTAGGCTTCTGTTACACACACAAAATGCAGAGAATTTCGATGGTGGTTTTACTTACTAACTTGCTTTTCCTGCATTTACCATTCCATTTACTTCACTATAGTTGTATTCTAGTTATTTCACTATAGTTAGAGGTTGAAAGGTAAGGTTGGCCTAGCACAGTGGTTCAGTAGGCAAAAGCATTTGCTGTGCAAGCCTGACACCGTAGAGAGAACCAGCTTCAGAAAAGGTGCTCTCTAATGTCTTATCTTTTTTTAAGATTTTTTTTTTTATGGTGGTGATGGTACCTGTGTGCACACGTGTGGAGAGTAAGGTATCACTGTTAATGTCTATGGAGACCAGAAGAAAGTGTTGCACCCTCTGAAGCTAGAGGTACAAATGATTGTGAGCTGCCCAATGTGGGTTCTGGGAACCAAAATCAAGTCCTCTACAAGAGCAGGGAGTCAGCTTCCCTTTATTTATTTATCCATTCATTCATTCATTCATTCATTCATTCATTGTTTGTCATTTTATTTTTTGAGACTGGGTTTCTCTGTGAAACAGCCCTGTCTATCCCAGAACTCTGTTTGTAGAACAGGCTGGCCTCAAACTCACAAAGATCTATCTGTCTCTGCCTCCTAAGTGTTCCTGAGTACTGGGACTAAAGACATGAGTTACCACTGCCTGACTTTTCCATCCCATTTAATAATTATGATCGTGTATATTTGTTAAGTCCAAGACGGAGGGCATCAAGAGTGGAGGTTTGTAGTGGAATATGATGATGAGGGCCAAGGATGGGTTTTGGTTGTGGAGCTTGGGATCTTTGCTAATTCTGCCTCCCTGAACAAATTAGTCTGAGAGAGATGTGTCTGTTGAGAAATGTGCTATGCACACAGGTGGCTCTCCAGGTGACGTGTCTTTAAAAGCAGTATTTGAAGGTAAGCTTGGTGATAAAGTTTAGTTTGTTCTCATTGGAGCTTAGGGGTCAGTGTCTACCTGAAATGTGGGCTTGGATGTTAGGGAGATCTTGCTGTGATCTAAAATGGAGACTTGTTTTTGTTTTTTTGTTTGTTTGTTTTAAATAGTTAAAAAGAGCATTGCTATGAGCAAGAAGTATCCATGCAGAAGCCAGTATGTTTTAAATGTTTTTGTTTGATAATTATTACCAAGAAGTATTGCTGATGTTTCTTTTTCTTCCATAGGAAGGTGCTTTTGCACTTGTGTTTAAAAGTGTTCATTTTCCTGGACAAGCAGTTGGCACAAGGTACAATAGGTTTAAGACTAATGATGACATGCCTTTTGTAGCACTCGGGTAACAGGATAATTCTCAGTAGCCTGTAAGTGCCCTTTACTGTTTCCTTAGAGGTCTGACTGTGTTTGTTTTTATACACTCCTTTCTTGTACCATTCTTTAACAGAATTTCATGGTAAAACAAATACATTTTGGCATTGTGATTTGTCTTTAGTGAGCACTGTGGCTATTTATGAATTTGGATATGGAATATTCTTTAGTTTCAGCTCCAAAGCACTAACTTTCTCCATACTTTTTGCAAATATGTATCAGATTCCTAAGTGTAACACCACTGATTTTGCTAGATTTTTGCTAACTATCTTTAGAATGATCATAAAGTTCTTAGAGCAGTAAGAACACTTAAGATCCAATAGCAGAAGGATCTTTCTCTGAAGGCATGATGCCTAAGGATATATTGGGGTGTGTTTGCAATTGAATGAAAAGTTGCACCACACATTAAAAGAACAACAATTTAAAGTGTTATAAATTATGAGTTGGCAAATTTTTCCAGAATAGGTCAGATAGGAAATACTTAAGCTTGTTGGGACACATGGCCTCCCTGCCAGCACTCAGAGTTGCTGTCAAGCATGAAGCAGCTGCAGAAAAAGGACCTCACTGTCTCAGTAAAACTTTAATGCAACTGTAATTTGCCAATTGAAAACTTTATTAGAAGTACACAGGTGTGGCCTAGGGACACAGGTTTCTAATGTGGTTATTTTGTTACACCTGAAGTTCAGTTCATTTTTTTATAATGCATATGTTATAAATACATATTTATGCATGATATATTTCCATATATTATGTATAATATACATACAAAATACATATGTAAGTCATATTCTATAGCATTGTATTTTAAATTGTTCTTCTTTTAATAAGAACTGGAACTTTTCATTCAATTGTATACACATTGCAATATATCCTTAGGCATCCTGCCTTCAGAATAAGAATCCTTCTGTTAGCCGATCTTAAATGTTCTTTCTGCTAAAAGAACTTCATGATCATTTCTAAATTAAATCATTTGGGGAGCATTATATTTCAAATTAAAATGAATTTTGAGTTAATACTTTTTAATATTGTTAGCGCATTATTTATGAGAAAGTTTTATTGTAACTCATCTTGCATTTCAGGCGAGGTAGTCCCCTCTTGATTGGTGTGCGGAGTGAACATAAGCTTTCTACAGATCACATTCCGATTCTCTACAGAACAGGTAAGCTAGCTGCATTCCGTTGTAAGACAGGGCGGCTCTGAGAACCATAGAATGCTATGGTAAATGCTATTCGGTCAGATCTGTGTGTACATGTGCATACAGTTACGTAGTTCTATCTAGACATGAAAAAACTTGTGAACACTCTGATAAGAAGAATTTTTCTCTGTTGTGCATCCTTAGCTAGGACTCAGATTGGATCAAAATTCACATGGTGGGGATCACAGGCAGAAAGAGGTGGGAATGCACTCTGCATGGATGGAGGGATTTTACCTGCTTCCCTTCATTTACTAATTCTTGGTTTTTGAAGTGAACTGAGGCTCTAAAAATGCTTATTTTATGGGGAAATGTTTTGACATTTTCCAAATTTGCAAAATAATTTTGTCTGTTTGCTTTTGCCATTTTGAAAGTTGCATTATTTAATAACTATTTTGTTAAAATGAGAGGTTTGAGGAGTATTTCAAATCTAAGGCCCTTTTTCCATTCCTGTTTCAAAATCATATAGATTAATGCTTTAATTAGGGAAGGAACATGGAACTAAGCAGCCACTTACTGAGTGATTTAACATCACTTTTAACTAAACTAGATTAAATGCTCTTTGTTTAGTGCATGACATTTTACTTTTAGATTTTGATTGGTTTCATTTTAATTTGGAGTCTTATTTTAGTCTTTATGTTTGGGGGTTTATTTTTATTTATTGGTCTTGGGGTGATGATGTTCAAACTCAGAGCCTTATACACACTAGGCAAGTGTTCTACTGTTGGCTTGTATCCTCAGCTCCCCCACTTTTTTTTTAAGATTATTTATTTATTTATTATATGTACGCATGTATGTCTGCATGTGGGTGTGGGTGTGCATGAGAGTAAAGTTTTCTTGGAAGGTCAGAGGTATCAGATCCTCTGGATATGGTTGTGATCTGCCTGATATGGGTTCAGGAGGCCAAACCTGGGTCCTCTGAAAGAGCAGGAAATACTAGTAACTGGTGAGTCATCTCTCCAGCACCAATTCCCTCCTTCCCTCCCTCCTTCCCTCCCTCCCTCCCTCCCTTCCTCCCTCCCTCCCTTCCTTCCTTTTTCTTTGAGAGGAGGTTGGAACAGGATCTTGCATAGCCCGCACTAACCTCAGACTTGCAAGGCTGACCTTTTAACAATCCTGCCCCTGTCTCCTGAGTGCTGCAGTGTGTTCCACCTTGGTCAGTTTTTTAGTCTGTCTTTATGCAAACTCTGAATCATTTTATTGACTTACACAGAAATAGAAAACGACAGTGTACCTTTTGTTTTCTTACTACTGAGAACTTTCCATGTGTAAGGTAGGGGACTGCTGGGTTCAAAAAATTGAAACCTTAATTAGTAATATATAATTCTTGGCTTCTTGAACAACAGTTACCAAAGAATGCTGAGCCTGTTCATCTTTGGATGACTGCTTTCATGTTTTACCTGGGAAGAAAATTATTTCCTTAAACAGCCTTTAATACTTGGTGATACTCTTTATTTTTTTTCCTTGAAGTAGTACGTCTTTCCCAGTCCATGCCAGAAGATTTCCACCAGTGATAACACAATCTGGTTCTACAGTTGTGGATTCCTATAACAGTACTGCTTCTTGTGTATCATAAACACTACCTTATAGGCTATTTTAGGTGGCTTTTAGAAATAATAATAATAAATAATTGAGTGAGATCTCCCAAAGTTGGCAGAAACATTGATCCTGGGAGATGACGCTTGGTACCTGTGTTTCTCTAACTCTAGTAGGTAGTTGGTGTGGAGCTCAGTGCCATGCTGTGGTGAGAACAGTATTGGTGGGAGGGCTATAGAGAGAGCTTTGGCTAGTTTTTCAGGCTTTTGCCATTGTCTCCAACTTAAAGCCACTTCTTCCCACTGAAAAACGAGTGATGCCGATATCTCGGTGGAAAATTGCCGAAATCTCAGTTGAGACCTCCAATTGCCGAAATCTCGATGGAGACCTCCAATTGCCGCGCACCGTGCCCCCGTGTCTGCGCTCTGTGCGCTGGCACCCAGTTCGCGAGCTTCGGGCAAGGGGGCTGGAGGTTAAAATACACAAACACAGACAGACAGATAGACAGACAGACAGACAGCGACACTGTTATCCTTGAATTCCCCAAGAATGCCCCCTTTATTGTGTTCAGGGGCAGATTATATAGAGATAGCCATGCCCCAGCCAAACTCACCAGACACCACTCTCCTGCCATCAGGAACTCCTGAAGGTCTCCTGCTCAGAGCAGCTGTAAGGCACTCAGATCAGGGGATTACAAGAAATTCAGGATCTGGGGTCTTACTGCTCCCAACAGAGTGATACTGTATTTCATTGAACAAGAGAATCCCCAAATGGAAAAAATTATAGATATTTATAGGCAGTGATGCTTCAGCTTCTTTTAAATATTTCAATTAGATATATACTTCTGTTACCTTAACAATGAAGTTACAAATATTTGGAGTTATACTCAACTCTAGAACATTTTATAAACAAAGCTAGTTGTGGGTTTTTTTGTTTTTGTTTTTGTTTTGTTGTTGTTGTTGTTGTTTGAGACAAAGTTTCTCTGTAGCTTTGGAGCCTATCCTAGAAACTAGCTCTTGTAGACTAGGCTGGCCTCGAACTCACAGAGATCCGCCTGCCTCTGCCTCCCGAGTGCTGGGATTAAAGGCATGCACCACCACTGCGCCTGGCTAGCTAGTTGTCTTTTTAAAATGTTGTTTCTGGGCTTCTACTTGTTTTGTTTTGTTTTGTTTTAATTTAGATTGTGTGTATTGAGACAGAGTCTTACTTATAGCTGAGGCTGGCCTCAAACTGTTGGTTCTCCTGCGTCAACTTCCAGAGTACTAGGATTAGAGGCATACACATGTGACATTAATCTTTTTAGAAACAAACAATTCAGTATTATTTAAGAATTATTAAACAATTTTTTGAGTTTTTTTTGATGTATGTGTGTTTGCCTGCATGTATGTTTATATTCCACATACATGCAGTTACCTGCAGAGGCCAGAAGAAGATATTGAGTCCCCTGGCTCTAGAGTTACACAGATGGTTGTGAGCTACCACGTGGATGTTGGGAATCCAACCCAGGTCCTCTGAAAGAGTAGCCAATGATGTTAACCAATGAGTCATCTCTCCAGCATCTCACTATGTAGCTCTGACTGGCCTAGAACTTGCTATATGGACAGATTGGCCTTGAATTCAGCAGAAATCTGCTAGCTTCTGCCTTCCTGAGTGCTGAATAAAAATTGTGTGCCATTAAGCTCCTTGGTTTAAAATTCACTTTTTGGTGGACAATTTTAAGATTCCTGCCAAAGGCAAGTAGCTGTTAAATTATCAATGCAATGGAACCCTTGAAGCTACGCCTTTGTAAGCACTTGCTACCTTTTTATAGTATGCCAATGCATACTTACGTTTTAAAGTTTGCTATCTTCTCTGCTTTTGATTTTGGCTGGAAAGTACTGTTTTGGTTTCATGCTTAAATCATTCCAGATACACACAGGTAGAACTTGGAATGCATATTTCTAAGAATAATTATCTAGTCATTGTATATACATTTTAGAGGATAAGATGTGAATTTTTACAAGTAACTTGTGGTATTTTATGGCTATTCTGCCCTTGGTTTATAAAGCTCTTGTATGCTCTGAATTTGGAGAAAGGATATACTGTTCCTGGTAGCTCAGACTGGCCTCAAACTATGTAGCTGAAACTGACCTTGAACTAATCTTCCTGCCTCTGACCTCCCAGGACTACAAACAAGCTTGGCTTTAACTTAGAGAATTTGTCATACCAGCGTACTTCCTCATTTCTGTTAGTTGAGAATTAACCAAAAGGAAAAACAAACCAAAACAATTATTACTGATGAAGAAATAAGTGCCAGAATTAAAAGGACACTGAAAGACACACACACTTCTGAGATAGAAGAAGGTCTTGGCTCACAGCTTTGCCTGTGACTACAAGTAGGTGCCATTGGCACGCCATGGTTAAAGTGGCATGCGCTTTGCTTTTTAATTACGTTTATTTATTTGTATATATGTACATATGTATGTATATAAATATATATACATACACACATATACACTGTGCACATACCACAGCATATGTCTGGCAGTCAGAGGATAGATTGTGGGAATTAGTGTTCTCCTTCCATCATGTAGGACCTGGGGATTGAGCTCAGGTCTTCAGGCTTAGTAGCTAGTGCCTTTACCTGTGAGCCATTTCATCAGCCCCCTTTGTTTTGATTTTAGTTGAGTATTCTAGGCCTGATTTGCTGTTAAAATAGCAAGAGATTTTATTTAAAAATTAACTTGGCTATAGTCTGCTTTTACTTTTCATTGTACCATATTGATTGCTTTTTAGTTTTTTTTTAATTTAAATGTTTTATTTTATGTGTATGAATGTTTTACTTGCATGTATTTTTTGTGTATCACAAGTGTACCTGGTAACCAGGGAGGCAGAAGAGGGAGTCTGAACCCTTGGAATTAGAGTTGAGGAGGACGTGAGCCACCATATGAGTGTTATGAACCAAACTTAGGTCCTTTTGCAGTAGCAATAAGTGTCTTTATCTTTGTCTTAGTTAGGATTTTATTGCTGTGGAGAGACACCTTGACCACAGCAACTCTTATAAAGGAAAACATATAATTGGAGCTGACTTACAGTTTCAGAGGTTTAGTCCATTATTATCATGAAGGGGAGCATGGCAGCATGTAGGCAGACAAGGTGCTGGAGAAGGAACTGAGAGTTCCACATTTGGATTGCAGGTAGAGAATTTGCTTGAGCTTCTGAGTCATCAAAGTTCACCAACCTAGTGACTCACTTCCACCAACTAAGCCACACCTACTCAACAAGGCCACACTTCCTAATAATGCCACCTCCTATGGACCAACCATTCAAACACACGAGTCTGTGGGTGCCATACCTATTCACACCTCCACAGTCTCTGAACCATTTTTCTAGCCCTGCTGCTTCTAGATTTTTAAAAGTTATTATTAATAAACTATTATCGGCAAATTCTTTTCTCCCCGAGGAGAAATGACATCACAGAGTTTGCAGTGCAGCACTGTTGTTCACCATGCAGTCTTGGTCTTTGCGTCTCACTGCACTTCTTCCTTCTTCCCGGCTTACTTGCATGGAAATCCAGTGAGAACTGCTGAATTTGTCTGTGCTGCCTTTTTTCTTTTTGTTGTTGATTTTATGAACATTTATGCCTATTTCCAAATTGTAGCATGATTTTCTATGCTTGCTGACTTTATGTTATCTCTGTGCTCTAGGCAAAGACAAGAAAGGAAGCTGCAATCTTTCCCGTGTGGACAGCACAACATGTCTTTTCCCTGTTGAGGAAAAGGCAGTTGAATATTACTTTGCTTCTGATGCAAGGTGAGCTTCCTCATTCAATATTTAGGAAAACGACCCCAAACCATGAAGGTATTTGTAAAACTCTAGTTGCTAAGAACCTCTGATTCCTGTCTGCCAGGCAAGCAGACCTACTATTAATGATGCCTTAGCTCCAGAACTCTCTTAACTGAGAAATCAGAGCTCACTTCATTAGACATGGGACAATAAAAATGCTTTTTCTACCACTTCAGAGCATGTTGGTCACTTTACCAAAACACATGCATTCTTAGAGACCTATTCTAATACATTTACTTGGAGTATTTGTTTTATTTCCAGGATGTACTCAAGCGTTATAGGGAGGAGGGATTGCTTTTCTAGCAGTTATGGAATTATGTAGTTACGTAGTGAAATATTTAGAGGCACTGGTAATTTGAAAACTCTAGGACTGGGGTTAAGATAGAATCACTCAGATACTTGATTCATTCACTGTGACTGGAAATAAGAGGAAATAAGAAAGAAAATGGTACCACTTAGTACCAAGAATGTATTATCTGAGTGAGAAACAAATGTTACTGTTTTGTAACATTTGTAAGATTTTGCAAACTTGTCTTTGCTGTCATTAAGTGGGTTTGCTACAGAGAGTTGGTAGTCATTACCTAAACTAGAAAAACTTTTGATTCATTCGTAATCTTAATGAACAATGCCATATGCTACCCTTAGGAGAATGGTAAGATAAAAAATATTATTTGATCTGTCATAACGGAGGAGATAACACTTACCTATAACAAGATCATTTAGGCCCTCATGAGTATATCCTTCTTTAAGGGAATGAAGCTCAAACTGAGCTAAGGGACAGTTAGGAGCTAATTAGGTGAAGGGTTTGAGGGAAGAACATTCATTTTGTGCAGTTGGCTCAACTGTGAGAGTTGGGAAGGGCATAGTATAATTAGAGGCTGTTTGGTGGGACATGCGAGGCAATTTGAAGTTTTCCTGAGAGCCAGAGGGAGCTGAAAAGTGATTTGTTGGGTGAAGGAAAAGTTTTGATTAGCATTACCTTTTGATGTTGACTTGAGCAGAGAAGGAGACTTGGAGGAGCGGTCAGAGAGTAGTGGGTAGTTAGGAGGGTGCTGCAGAAGCCGGCCAAAGAGCTGCTGGTGGCTTGTGTTCATCAGTGGCAATGACATGGAACTATCCAGAAATAGGGGTTAAAATTACAGGCTTTGGTAAAAGCTAGAATGAAGTAGAAATAGCCAAGGCTTCTGATTTTGTTTAATTGGTCAGGTGTGCAGAAGTCCACTTTATTATTGTTGTTATTATTTTCACAATAACCACATCTTCTATATGACCTTATAGGAAGTGAGTACATTGGCAATTAACATGTGGTGTAAGATGAGAGTTGGTGTTTGAGCTTGGTCTGTGTGTTCTAATGATAGCTTTCTAGGTGACAATGATCCTTGGTTATTGATAGTAACATCTCCATGACCATTTTGTAGTGCTGTGATAGAGCACACCAACCGTGTCATCTTTCTGGAAGATGATGATGTTGCAGCAGTGGTGGATGGTCGACTTTCTATCCATCGAATTAAGCGAACTGCAGGAGACCATCCTGGTCGAGCTGTGCAAACCCTCCAGATGGAACTCCAGCAGATCATGAAGGGTGAGTATTTTGCAGTGTTAGGACTTGGGATGCTTAAGGAAAGGAAGCATGCTACTTCCCATCCTGCTTAGGAAACTTCCATATGATGAGTGGGTGGGCAACCCAGGAAAAGGGATGACTGGAGAAATTATCTGCTAGTCTTAGAATAGTTCTTGAAATTAAAGCATGGTTTGATTTGAACTTTGTAAGGAGATAGTGCCACATGTTTAAAGGGTAAATATGGCTCATGCTCTGTTCAGTATTCTTGTATTCCCTCTGCTTCATCCTTCTCATGTATTAAGAGGGGAAAATAGAATTCATCTCATTAAAGTTGTATTGAAGATCAAGAATGCTGGTCTGTATAAAGCTCTTAGAACAGTACCTGATATGAGTGTGCCCTACATAATGTGTCCTGCCATCAAGTGTTAGGATTTTTATTCTCCTCTCTGGGCTGTAATAGGAATTATATTGTAGAACCACTGTCGGCAAAGTCCCATGAGCTATACTTTAGTCCATACTAGGAAGTATAAAATGATCTTACTTATAATAAGGAATTTTCACATTGACATGCTAAAGATAACTTGATGAGTTTGAACTTAAATTTGATTCAAAAATGATCTTATGCCCCTGTTTTTGTGTAACTATGCATTTTAGCTACTAAGTATATAAAAGTGACTTTCTTCCTTGTTCATTTTTCATAGTGAGTAAAGCACTCACAGAGGCTTCTAGGATGTTAACCTGATTTATTTATTTTTTTTAAATATTTATTTATTTATTTATTATGTATACAATATTCTGTCAGTGTATATGCCCGCAGCCCAGAAGAGGGCACAGATCTCATTACAGATGGTTGTGAGCCACCATGTGGTTGCTGGGAATTGAACTCAGGACCTTTGGAAGAGCAGGCAATGCTCCTAACCTCTGAGCCATCTCTCCAGCCCCCCCCTTCTTAAAAATATTTATTTATTTATTTATTTATTTATTTATTATGTATACAATATTCTGTCAGTTCCTGATTTCTTTATTGCATGGCCTTTTGTTTCATCTATCAAGATTATGTTGAAAAGAGATAGACTTGACTTGATTGTGTACAGATTTCTTACTCTTTAGCTCATTTACTGTTGTTTTAATTATGTAATTTCTATTTTTGTAGGCAACTTTAGTTCATTTATGCAGAAAGAAATTTTTGAGCAGCCAGAGTCTGTTGTGAACACAATGAGAGGAAGAGTCAATTTTGATGACTACACTGGTAATAACATTTACTTTTTTTTCATTTCAGTCTCTTGTAGGATTGCCATTAGCAACCTGAAGGTTTATTGTCCTTTATATAGATGGGTAGAACAGCTGAGATTGCCAGACATCCAAGTCTGATTGCACTTTATGGTGAAGTCACAGTAATCAGACTCAGAGACAGGAAGTGGTCTGATGGCTACCAGGTGTTGGGGTAATGGTGGAGAGTCATGACTTCTTAGGTAGTTTCTCTTGGGGATGATGAAAAGTTCTAGAGTTCGTTAGTAGTGATGGGGGCCCAACAGTGTGAATGTATGTAATCCCACTGAATGGCATATTAAAAAATGGTAAAGGGGGTGACTGTCACATACTGTGTTCCTGCTGTGGCTGTCAGGGACAGTTCTTTGCATGTGTTGGGCACTGTAGATTCTGAAAAGAGCCTGTCTTCTCACTCAGGTTACATTAATTGGTCAGGCTAGATTTCTTTCTAAATTTTTTCTTTCAGGTTTATTTGTTTTATGTGTATGAGAGCTTTTGCTGCCTGTATGTATGTATGTGCACCACATTTGTGCCTGGTGTTCTTGGAGGTTAGAAGAAGACATCAGATCCTCTTGGACTGGGCTTATGTAGTTGTGAACTATCATGTGGGTCCTGGGAACAGAACCCAAGTCTTCTGCAAGAACAGCAAGTGCTCTTAACCACTGAGTCATCTCTCTAGCTCCTGGGTTTTTTTCATAAGTAAGCTAAAGCATGAACTTCTGCAGAGTTCTTTCTTAATGTTTGCACCTTACTCCATGTTTAAGCTAGAAGTCAAAGCGCAACACTACTCTCCAGAACAGACATCACAGGAGCTTACACAGATATCTTATGATCATAGACTCTTAGTCTTGAACGCATGTCATAGGAGTAGACTATATTAAAGTTTCTGATGTAGTCATGCCTTCAATATTTTAATCATGTGTAAAGGAGATCAGTATATAATTTACAATTTCAAGAAAAGTAAAATGTGGTCCTAGCACTAGAAAATGCTTAAAGCTTAATATTGAATTTATGAAATATGAAGAATGAGTCTGTTTGTGGAAAGGGTTTTGAGGTAAGGGAAGGCCTCATGAAATAAGAAGGTATGGGTTTGAAGATGTAAATAAGTGGATGTCAGATGGGAACACTCATCTGGCTAGAAGAGCATTAGCTAAGGGCATTGATGGGAAAACCATCAGGAGGCTGCTTATGGAGTACTCTGTAGTCTAGGGTATGTTCCAGATCTAGTATTTGAAGAGTTGTAAAAGAAAGTAAGTATAGGAAAGAAGAAGAAGTAGAAGGGGAAGCTCAGTGGGGTACCTCTGCTAAAGAAGCTGAAGAACTTAAAAGACCAGGTGACAGTCTCCAGGATACAGAAGGAGTGAGAGCCTGAGTTATATACCTATGTCAGTAGAATGTTGATCTGTCTTGGACACAATGAAAAGAGAAAGAGGGGGGACCCAGGGGAGAGACAGGAGCAAGACAACAAAGACCCATATCTATTTGTGAGTGCCAAGACTCAGGGAGGGCTTCCCTCTCATTGCCTTTCATCTGTGGTTACTGGCATGTTGGTAGCATGTCTATTCTATGACTGATCCATTTGTCCCTGTTGCTTCTCTGTTGTGCCTGATCTCTCTCTCTCTCTCTCTCTCTCTCTCTCTCTCTCTCTCTCTCTCTCTCTCTCTCTCTGTGTGTGTGTGTGTGTGTGTGTGCTGTGTCTGGGAAAGAAATGAGGAATTCATTATACAAAATCTTTGAGTTCTACTAGGGAAGAAGTTACTTTCCTGACCAAGAATAGCACTCAGAACCACAAACAGACCTATATGCACATGCTGCTTTCAACAGTTCATGTGTTACTTGTTTTTTTTAAGATTGCTTTCAATCTGTTGGCTGCTTTTGGCAAATGATTACCACAACACACAAGCATTATTCTGGGTCAGAGGCATGGAAAGTACATAATTTAAGATTAAAACTATGCATTTAGCTGAAGTTGTAAAAGCTGATTGCATGGAAAATCCAAGGCACAGTAATTAATGTTGGTTACATTGTTCTCTTAAAGGCAGGTTGAGCAGGCTCATCATACAATAGGATAACAGGTTTAGTACATAGTCTTAATGGTCTCAATGCATATTATTAATTTGGCTGTAGGACCTGGGAGTACTTCAGTCTCATGAAGACATTAAGTATTTTTAGAAAAATATATCACCATAGTTTGGAGTTCATAGAAATAAACATAATGAAGGTAATTTTCTAGGTAGCTTTATTGAAGTATAGTTAGATGTAATGAACACAATCATTCTGTATGGTGATTGTACATACAGCCCATGTTGATAGGTTTAGGTGTGTGTGGTTTGTGTATGTGTGTACAAGTGTACATGCATGTGCTTTTATGGATACCAGAGGCCAACCTTGGGAGATGTTTCTTAGACTTGCTCCACTTTGTTTTGTTTTGTTGTTGCTGTTTTATTTTGTTTGTTTGTTTATTGAGATAGGGTCTCTCACTGAGATTTGGCATTAGGATTAGACTTGGCATTGAGCCCCAGGGATCATTCTGTCTCTCTCCAGAGCTAAGAATGTAAGTACATCCCATCATGCCTAGATTTTTACATGGGTTCTGGGGATCAAACTCCTGCTTGTGTGGCAAGCACTTTATGGATTAGTATATCTTACCATGTATTTTCTCCCTTTATGGATTAGTATATCTTACCATGTATTTTCTTCCTTTATGGATTAGTATATCTTACCATGTATTTTCTCCCTTTATGGATTAGTATATCTTACCATGTATTTTCTTCCTTTATGGATTAGTATATCTTACCATGTATTTTCTTCCTTTATGGATTAGTATATCTTATCATGTATTTTCTTCCTTTATGGATTAGTATATCTTATCATGTATTTTCTTCCTTTATGGATTAGTATATCTTACCATGTATTTTCTTCCTTTATGGATTAGTATATCTTACCATGTATCTTCTTCCTTTATGGATTAGTATATCTTACCATGTATTTTCTCCCTTTATGGATTAGTATATCTTACCATGTATTTTCTTACTTTAAGGATTAGTATATCTTATCATGTATCTTCTCCCTTTATGGATTAGTATATCTTATCATGTATTTTCTCCCTTTATGGATTAGTATATCTTACCATGTATTTTCTTCCTTTATGGATTAGTATATCTTACCATGTATTTTCTTCCTTTATGGATTAGTATATCTTACCATGTATTTTCTTCCTTTATGGATTAGTATATCTTATCATGTATTTTCTCCCTTTATGGATTAGTATATCTTACCATGTATTTTCTTCCTTTATGGATTAGTATATCTTATCATGTATTTTCTTCCTTTATGGATTAGTATATCTTACCATGTATCTTCTTCCTTTATGGATTAGTATATCTTATCATGTATTTTCTCCCTTTATGGATTAGTATATCTTACCATGTATCTTCTTCCTTTATGGATTAGTATATCTTACCATGTATCTTCTTCCTTTATGGATTAGTATATCTTATCATGTATCTTCTTCCTTTATGGATTAGTATATCTTACCATGTATTTTCTCCCTTTATGGATTAGTATATCTTACCATGTATTTTCTTCCTTTATGGATTAGTATATCTTACCATGTATTTTCTCCCTTTATGGATTAGTATATCTTACCATGTATTTTCTTCCTTTATGGATTAGTATATCTTACCATGTATTTTCTTCCTTTATGGATTAGTATATCTTATCATGTATTTTCTTCCTTTATGGATTAGTATATCTTACCATGTATTTTCTTCCTTTATGGATTAGTATATCTTACCATGTATCTTCTTCCTTTATGGATTAGTATATCTTACCATGTATTTTCTCCCTTTATGGATTAGTATATCTTACCATGTATTTTCTTACTTTAAGGATTAGTATATCTTATCATGTATCTTCTCCCTTTATGGATTAGTATATCTTATCATGTATTTTCTCCCTTTATGGATTAGTATATCTTACCATGTATTTTCTTCCTTTATGGATTAGTATATCTTACCATGTATCTTCTTCCTTTATGGATTAGTATATCTTATCATGTATTTTCTCCCTTTATGGATTAGTATATCTTACCATGTATCTTCTTCCTTTATGGATTAGTATATCTTATCATGTATCTTCTTCCTTTATGGATTAGTATATCTTACCATGTATTTTCTTCCTTTATGGATTAGTATATCTTATCATGTATTTTCTCCCTTTATGGATTAGTATATCTTACCATGTATTTTCTTCCTTTATGGATTAGTATATCTTATCATGTATTTTCTTCCTTTATGGATTAGTATATCTTACCATGTATCTTCTTCCTTTATGGATTAGTATATCTTATCATGTATTTTCTCCCTTTATGGATTAGTATATCTTACCATGTATCTTCTTCCTTTATGGATTAGTATATCTTACCATGTATCTTCTTCCTTTATGGATTAGTATATCTTATCATGTATCTTCTTCCTTTATGGATTAGTATATCTTACCATGTATTTTCTCCCTTTATGGATTAGTATATCTTATCATGTATCTTCTTCCTTTATGGATTAGTATATCTTACCATGTATTTTCTCCCTTTATGGATTAGTATATCTTACCATGTATTTTCTTCCTTTATGGATTAGTATATCTTACCATGTATCTTCTTCCTTTATGGATTAGTATATCTTACCATGTATTTTCTTCCTTTATGGATTAGTATATCTTATCATGTATCTTCTTCCTTTATGGATTAGTATATCTTACCATGTATTTTCTCCCTTTATGGATTAGTATATCTTATCATGTATCTTCTTCCTTTATGGATTAGTATATCTTATCATGTATTTTCTTCCTTTATGGATTAGTATATCTTATCATGTATCTTCTTCCTTTATGGATTAGTATATCTTATCATGTATTTTCTCCCTTTATGGATTAGTATATCTTATCATGTATCTTCTTCCTTTATGGATTAGTATATCTTATCATGTATTTTCTTCCTTTATGGATTAGTATATCTTATCATGTATCTTCTTCCTTTATGGATTAGTATATCTTACCATGTATCTTCTTCCTTTATGGATTAGTATATCTTATCATGTATTTTCTTCCTTTATGGATTAGTATATCTTATCATGTATCTTCTTCCTTTATGGATTAGTATATCTTACCATGTATTTTCTTCCTTTGATTTGTTTTATATGTGTGTAGGCTCATGTGTCATGGCATGCAGGTAGAGGTCAGAGGACAACTTGTAGGAGTTGGCTCTCTCCTGTCATGTGGGTCCTGGGAGTAGAATTCAGCTCATCAGGCTCAGCAGCAAATGCCTTTACCTGCCAAGTCATCTCACCTACCCAAATTCATCATTTTTAAAAAGTAACTTTTTTTTATGGGTTGAACAGATGACTCAGAGGTTAAGAGCACTGACTGCTTTCTTCCAGAGGTTCTGAGTTCAGTTCCCAGCAACCGCATGGTGGTTATAGATGGTGATAACCCTAACCCCAGCCGTAACCCTAACCCTCTATATTAGGATCTGATGCCCTCTTCTGGCATGAAGGTATGCGTACAGAACACTCATATACATAAAACACAAATAAAATTTTTAAAAATAACTATTTTTAAAAGATTTTTTATTTTATATGTATGCATGTTTTGCCTATTGTATGTATGTGCATCATGTGCATATGTGTACCTGGTGCTAGAAGATGTTAGATCTCCTGGATCTGGAGTCACAGACAGTTGTAGCTGCCATGTGGGTGCTGGGAACTAAACCTGTGTCCTCTGAAAGAGCAGGAAGTCCTCTTGACCACGGAGCCATCTCTCTAGCACCAAATTCGTCATTCTAAATGGAATATTCTGCTTCATTTTTTTTTCTTGTTATGTTCCCCAGGTTGGTCTTGAATTACTTGAATTACTTGAATGGCTCTATTGCCTCAGCTTTCTAATAAGATTCTGAGTTTTGACAGAACTTTATAACAGTCATAATCATGGCCTCAACAGGCTCAAGACATAGAAGAGTTCTAACATTCTGGAAACTTCCTTATGCCCTGTTGTCCAAATCCAGTGTCAGATGATCTGCTGGTCCTGTCCCTGTAGCTTTTCCTTTGCGGTAACTTAATGTACAGAGAGGAATGAAAAGTGACTTAAAGTGAGTCAGTGCCTGCTGAGTGAGGGGAGGGACCAGCTAAGCTGTGAACTGTTAATTTACGTAGCTACAACAAAATAGTCTTATGGGAAATATGAATTGCTTAAAACAGTAGTATTGGTTTTTCAAATTGACAGTGGATATTTATGAAAAGAAATTTCTGTTTATATGGTTTTCTCCTAAGTAATTATATACACAAATTTCTATTTCAGTGAATTTGGGAGGTTTGAAAGATCACATTAAAGAGATCCAGCGGTGTCGGCGGTTGATTCTAATTGCTTGTGGCACAAGTTACCATGCTGGTGTGGCAGTAAGTGCCTTTTACATTTTAGTTACAGTGTATTGGAATCAGGGTATCTGCTGCTCAGTATTTCTAGTAACATACCATGTAAAACTGTATTTAAAACTTTAAAAGTTATTATTGTATGTGTACATGATATGTATAGGGAGGCATGCATGTGAAGGGCAGGGGACAACTGGAGTAGGTTCTCTCCTTCCACCTTTGTGAGAATTTTGAGGGTTCAGTTCGCTCTCCAGACTTGTGTGACAAGTCCTTTACCTATTGAGCTATCTTGCGTTAGCCTTGTAAAACTATCTTATTAAAACATGTTATTGTGTCATTTTTTTACATGACATTTCAGGAAAGGGATAGAGGATGTTCTAGTTGCTTTGTTAATGGAAGATGTGCTATAGAAAGAAAGCTACATATACATATAGGCTGCCTTTGATTGACATCATAACTAGAGTGGGAAGGGGCTTTGCACTGACCTAAGTAGCCCAGAGAGCATGCCTTCTTGTAGTCATTAGGTGTTGTTTTTTTGTTTTTTGAGAATATAAACTAATAAAAATGAGTTAATTCAAAATGTAAAAACTAGCTAACAATACACTTAAGTAATTGGCCAAGCCGTGATTTAAATAATATACTTTGGGAGTAGCAGCCTCCTACTACACCAGATCTAAGATCCTTCTTCCTCAGCCTCTTAATATAGCTTTTGGGGTTTGTTTATTTTGCTTAGAATTGCCCACTAGACTCAGACAGATGGCCAGTAGTGACTTTTGTGAGCCTCAGCAGGCTTTACTTCACAGGTACTTTTCTGCAAAGAAAAGAATTCTGCTTTTTAACAGAATTAGTTTGTTTATTTATTTTTTATTTTCGAGACAGGGTTTCTCCGCAGCTTTTGGTTCCTGTCCTGGAACTAGCTCTTCTAGACCAGGCTGGCCTCGAACTCACAGAGATCCACCTGCCTCTGCCTCCCAAGTGCTGGGATTAAAGGTGTGCGCCACCACCGCCTGGCCAGACTTAGATTTATTTGTTTTATTTTATGTGTGTGAGTGTTTTGCTTGCAAGAATGTCTGTGCACCACTGGTGTGCCTGGTGCCCTTGCAGATCAGAAGAGGGCATTGAATCTCCTGGAATTACTGATGTCTGTGAATCACTGTGTGGCTGCTGGGAACTGGACCAGAATCCTCTGCAAGAGCAGCTGATGTTCTTAACTACTAAACTATCTCACCAGCCCAGACTTTGCTAAATTAGTGTTTAGAAATGGAAAGTCCTGTGTTGGGGACTTCCATTGGTTGTCAGTAAAGAAACTGGGACATGATGGCCACTTAAGTTAGATTCAACTGTAGTTTCTTCATAAGTGTAGATTACACACGGCATACACAAGTCTCTTGCGCTCAGTTTTTGCTTTAAGATTGGTTTCCAAAGTTCATGATAATAATTTTTTATTTGCTGCAACATAAATATTTACCTCTTACTCTGTGGGAGCTAATTTTTGTTTTTCTTGAGACAGGGTTTCTCTATATAGGCCTGATTGTCCTGGTCTTTAGACCAGGCTGGCCTCAAACTCTGCCTCCTGAGTGCTGGGAATAAAGGTGTGGGCCACCACTGCCTGATGAGTTATGTTCATTTTTAATATCTGGTAGGTTGTTAGGTTTGTTTGTTTGAAGATAAAATTCCAATCTAATACATTTGTAATCTAAGGGGAAATTTTTTATTTACATTTATTTGAAGGAAAACATTTAGCTTATTAGTGTCAGTATCTGATTTATGAATAATTATAAAGCACACCATCATAAAAGTAATTAAAAGTAGGAAACTTAATTTTCACATATTTGGCATTCATATTTCTCTAATATTTTTATTATCATGTTGCTGCAATGTTGTAAAAAACTCCCAAACTAAAATAACTGTGGAACCAAGCACAACAAAACAATTCTCTTTCAGTTTGTGGGCAAGCAAAAGTTCCAGAGCTGTGGAGTATGGACAACTTTGCAGGGGTCTTTTAGTTTCTCTCTCTCTCTCTCTCTCTCTCTCTCTCTCTCTCTCTCTCTCTCTCTCTCTCTCTCTCAGCATGCATATGTGACACATGTATAGGTCTGGCTGGCGTCAGAAGAGGGTGTAGGCCTCTTTGGAACTGGAAGCGTAAATGGTTGTGAGCCACTAGTCCTGGGTGCTGGCGAAGAAACTCAGGTCCTCTGCAAGCAGCTCTCCTGCACCAGCCCTCGTGGCTTTTATTGCTTTAAAGGAGGAACACATGGAGATGAGACTAGAGGCAGGCAGAGCGGGGCTGGCCTGAAGAAACAGGTGACGGGCTAGTGGGCGAGAATGTCTGTTGTCAGCGTTAAAGCACCACCATGTGTCTGTGCATCTACAAGACTTAAGAGATTTTGGTGCTTACAAGTTTGTGTTCTGTTGTTTCTAACTTTCTAACATTTGGAGTAGAAGGAATATGTGTATCATTGACATTTTAATTTTAAATATCAGGAATTGGAGAGTTAGAGATAACACACAAGTTCATTCAAAACAGTGCTTTTTTTCCTCAAAATGTTCCTTTGTGTGGATATATCCGCTTATAAGAATGTTTGCATGGAGCTTAGAATTATGACTCACACCTTGTAATCCCAGCACTCAGAAGGCTGAGATAGGAACCTTACTGCAAATTTGAGGCCAGCTTCAACTGTATAGTGAGTTCCAGACGAGTCTAGTCTTGAAAAATAGGATTGTTTTAAAACACTTGTATTAAAGTGTTAGCAATGCTTATCTCTTGCATAGTGGGATGTTGAATACCTTTAATTTTTTTATTCTTTAATTTGTATTACTTAATGTTTTCCAGATTTATGCCTTGTTCTTCTTTTGGCAGCGCTGGGGTTGGAAGCAGTGATGGGGTTGGTTGGCCTTATGCATGCTAGGCAAGTTCTCATCACTGAACTATACCTCTAGTCTGTATGCTATTTTTATAAACACAAAAGTAGAAACTGTACGTTAAGACCAAAGAAGTTCAATGAATAAGGATGTCTGAAGGTAGATTGTGTTCTCTTTTCTCTCTAGACCCGTCAGGTTCTAGAGGAGCTGACAGAGTTGCCGGTGATGGTGGAGCTTGCTAGTGACTTCTTGGATAGAAACACTCCAGTCTTTCGAGATGATGTTTGCTTTTTCATTAGTCAATCAGGTATGTTCATTTTAGACTTTAAGGGGAAAAAAGTCACTGTAAGTCAATTTTCCTAATAATTCTATCAAATCTTTTAAGAACTAATGCTTAAACTGGTATTTCAATGACCTGGTAAGTACAGATTGACTTCAGTCATACTAATATTCTTTATGATTCAGTAAAAACGAACACCATTTATACATACAGCTTAAAGAGCTTAATTTTCAGATGAGAAACAAAAGAGATCCTAGAAAGCCTATGTCTTGTAAATGTATGGTTTTTGTTGTTATTTGAGACAGGGTCTCACTATGTAACCTTTGTTGACCTGAACTCACTAGGTAGGCCAGGAGGGCCTCCAACTCAGTAATTTGACTGTCTCTTCAAGCCAAGTGCTGGGAGTAAAGGTGCATGGCACCGTGCCTGGCTATATCTTCTAAGTTTAATAAGAGCTTGCCTCATGCTTTATTTAAAACAAATAAGTTGAAAGTGTGGCCAGCTTTTCATGTAAGAAGCGGCATACTCTGAAACTGCTGTGTTGCCTTTGTCCGTTTTACACAGGTGAGACAGCTGATACCCTGATGGCTCTTCGGTACTGTAAGGAGAGAGGAGCCCTAACTGTGGGGATCACAAATACAGTCGGCAGTTCTATATCAAGGGAGACAGATTGTGGGGTTCATATCAATGCTGGTCCTGAGGTTGGCGTGGCCAGTACAAAGGTAAATCCTTGGTTTCTTCTACGGCAGTTACTTAAGCATCCTGTTGTTGAGGGGTGCTGGTCTGTGGGTCAGTTGATGTGTTCTTTTCCCTGGTGTAGTCTTAGAGTTTACAGAGGACAGTGTTTACCAGGTCTGCTTTGAAAAGATCTCTGCCAGCTTTTCCTGTTTGTCATGCACAGTCTCTATTCTCCAAGTACAATAACTCCAAGCAGTCATACACCACCCTGTTACTGGTGTAGTTGGGATTAGAAAAGCAGTAAATTAGAAATGGACAGTTTAATCCAAACAATTATTGATGTTTTTATTTTATTTTTTATTTATGTATTCCTGGTTTCCTTAAGTATGTCAGAATATGACACTACTTTTGAAAAACCGTAACAAGGAATATACTTTGTAAAACTGACAATTAAAAGTAAAGCTAGTTGGGTGCTGGGTAGATGTTCGTTGTTTAAGAATGGTTGGTGTGAGCCGGGCGGTGGTGGCACACGCCTTTAATCCCAGCACTCGGGAGGCAGAGGCAGGCGGATCTCTGTGAGTTCGAGGCCAGCCTGGTCTACAAGAGCTAGTCCCAGGACAGGCTCCAAGACCACAGAGAAACCCTGTCTCGAAAAACCAAAAAAAAACAAAAAACAAAGAAAAAAGAATGGTTGGTGTGGTAGGCAGTGGTGGCACACGCCTTTAATCCCATCACTCTGGAGGCGCAGGCAGACGGACCTCTGTGAGTTCAAGGACAGCCTGGTCTAGAGTCAGTGCCAGGACAGGTTCCAAAGCTCTACAGAGAAATCCTGACTTGTGCAAGCTTAAGGCCTGAGTTCAAATCCTCAGCACCCATGTAAAAAGCCTGATTATGTCTGCCTATGACCTTTGGGTGTGTGGAGACAGGAGGATCCTGGAGGTTGTTAGCTGCCAGCTTAGCTCCAGGTTCAGTGACCAGCTGTGTTTGATTAAGTCAGAGTGGTAGAACAGGGTACCTTCAGCCTGCTCCCCAATGTTCGCGCATGGATACATGGATGCACACTCACAGTGCAATATCTCCCTTCCCCACACAGAGCAATAAGATATATACATAAAGCTTCAAAAGCAGAAATGACAGGATAGTATTCATTTCTTTTTAAATATTGCATCTGTAGGAGTTTCAAAATACCTTGGTTTTAAAGGTGTGTAAAACTGCTATCTGTAGTTGAGATATACAACTTTTTGTAAGTTGTATAAGTATATAAAATACAAAATGTTACTTAGGATTTTTGAAATTTCAGCTTACCTGTTTTTCTGCTTAAGTTTAATATTTTTTGTTGATTGATATGTTTCAGTGGTTTAGGCTTTAATCCTTAAATCTCATGGAAAACTTTTGTGGAAAATTTGTGATTCTTAGTTAAAAACTCTGGATATTTTGTTTTTGTTTTGAGAGTCTTGACATTACTATAATTTACACATAGTTGAAATGTGAATTTTCTCCATATGGTGATTAAAACATGTGAGTTGCTTGTGCTTAGGGCCATCCTGTGGGGGAGTGAATAACGAGCTGTTTGTAGCAGAGTCCAGACAGCTCTGATCAGGGATGGGCACACAGTCCTGTCCACGCACGTGAACCACCGCACTTCAGCATGTGTGGAGAGACAGATGATTGAGTTGTAGGGGATGTACTTTACAAAGTATTCTTGATCCTTTATTCATGAGAGCTTGAATTTCTCCATCGTTTTATTATGAAGGTTTTCATGCATGTAGCAGTTATAATGACTTAACACCCATTTACCCACTGCCTGGATTCCACCATGAGTCTTTCTGCAGTTTTAGGAAGGTGCAGCTTGCACTGCCATGTGGTAAACTTACTTGGTTGTGCGGCTGTCACCACACAGTTTTAGGAGACTGTGTTCACAGAACAGCAGTTATTCCTTTGTGCTCTTGCCAGTCCGTGCCCACTCCTAACCTCTGGCTTCACGCTCAAATCTACTGCTTTCTCTTACTAAATATTGTGTCATTTTCCAGATAGTTCTCATGAATAGGAGTTTTATGAGACATGTCTTCTATAATTGGCTTTCACTTAGCATGAAGCCTTTGAAGCTTGTTCATGTTGTTAGTATCAACAGTTTTTCTCTAAGAGCAAATCCTTTTAATTTCTTAAAATTTGAAATATTCAGATTTATAGGAGTTACAAAGTTGTGTTATCAGTCAGCCTCACATTATCATAACAATAGCTGAGGCAACTAACATGATCCCTAGAACCTGTATAGGGGAAGGAGAGAACTGACTCCCTCTAAGTTGTTTTCTGACCTCCACACGTGTACTGTGGTATGCACCCCTTTCCCCCTCTGAATAAATAAATCTTTTAATAAATAAAAATATCTTCATTAAAATCTTTTAATAATTATGGCAGCTTATTTATTTATTATTTAATTATTTATTAATGTAATACAGCTTCATTCTTCCTGGATTCTAAAGTAATTTTGTTTTCAGCTGTCTTAGTTATTCTTGGCTTGGTGTTCTATAAGATAGGTTCTGGGTTATTTCATTACAGCAGTTTCTGAATGGGAAGTGAGTTTGTATGTTTTAAGTAGTCACAGAAGTTGCTCCCCATCACTGCTCAGTGATGAGCCTGTGTACAAGTTTCCAACTCTACCTGAGAAGATAGTTGGTTTAAAAGACTGTTACTGACTTTCACATAGTATCAGACCAATGATAATTTGGTGTTTCTTTCGGAATTGATGGTGCCAGTGTGCAGAATTTGTAGTTCTTGTTATTGCAGGTGTTTAAAATTTTACCACACTGCTAACTTAGGGTTTTTTTGTTTTTTGGGTTTTTTTTTTTGTTTTGTTTTGTTTTAATGTGCCTAAGTAATTTTGTTTTGAACTTAATAAAAAGAAAATCAAGTTGGAAAGTTCAGTCAACATTTTCTGGGTAATTTTTTTTTTCAGACCGTAGTAGGTTGTAAATGTGAGGTGTAGCTTATTTTTATCATATTGAGTTTCTTGGTATGCACAGATGAAATGAAAACTATGGTGGCTGGGACACACTCATTGGTAGTGTGACATTAGTGGTGGACTGGAGCGGCTAGACTGAGTGCTTGTTGCTAGATCAAGTTGGATTTGGAACAGCTTCATATCTTAGGGGACCAAGATCCTGTTAGTGATTTTCTCTTCATTGAAAGACACATCCATAGTGACAAGGGGAAGCTGACACTTAGAATTCAGAACATAGGCTCCATTCATACTTCAGCGTGTATGTGGTTCCAATCTGCTGGGGGGATGAAATGGGGACAGGTGGCTGTGGAGGCCAAAGGTGTCCAGCAGAAGTGGCAGGGTCTCACATAATAGTTTGGCTGAGGTGTCTCCTCAGCATGACAGGAGCATAATCACTTAGGAATTGACTCAGGGAAGAATGCTAGAAACTGGGTGTAAAACCGTAATAACTTCCTGAATAAAGACCTATGCACAGCACAATATACCTAACAATTTAGCAATGAAAATTAAGTAAAAGTCTCCAAGGCCTAAAGCACAAAAGCTTTCTTTGAAATAATATTGAGTCCTCCAGGCATATGGCACATGCCTTTAATCAGCATGGAGGTGGAGGCAGGTGGATCTCTGAATTTAAGGCTTACCTGGTCTACACAGAGTGCTGGGACATCTGGGGCCACACAAAGGAACCCTGTCTCAAAAGAAAACAACCACAAAAGTAAGAGAAAAAGAAAAACAGACAAAGAACAATAAATTTGTCAAAAGAGTGAATATTATTAGCTAACACACATGAAAAGAAATCCTAGTTTCTTTGGACTGAAGCTATGAATGACAGGTTCTTGTGGTGGTGTGCACCTGTTGGGGATTACTCGAGCCCTTAGGTTTGAGATCAGCTTGGCAACAAAGGGAGAAGACTCCCATGTGGTGAAAGGACAAGCACATGAGCCACCAGCTCCAAATAAATAAACGTTTGGAAAAGGTTAAGATGGTAGTCATTTGTCTAAAAGATAGTTTTGACTCTCTGACAAATTTTTTTTTTTTTTTTTTTTTTTTTGGTTTTTCGAGACAGGGTTTCTCTGTGGCTTTGGAGCCTGTCCTGGAACTAGCTCTTGTAGACCAGGTTGGCCTCGAACTCACAAAGATCCGCCTGCCTCTGCCTCCCGAGTGCTGGGAATAAAGGTGTGTACCACCACCGCCCGGCCTATGCTTATTTTTTAATTGAATGTTTTTTGAGATAGGAGTTCATGTATCTCAGGCTGGCCTCAAGCTTGTTCTGTCGCTAAGGAGGGTCTTGGTTTTTTTATTCCTTGGGTTCTGCCTTCCAAGTTTTGGGATTATGGGTGTGTGCCACTATGTGTGCTTAATAACTTTCTTTTATTGAAAATATATTTTTTATACATAATAAATAAAGAAAAACTAGGGCCAGCAAGGTAGCTAAGTGAATGAAGTTGCTTGCTGCCAAGCCTGACAACTTCAGTTTTACCCTGTGGACCCCATAGAAGGAGAGAACTGACTTCTAGAGGTTGTCCTCTGACCTATACACACACACTCACAAGTAAATGTAAGTTATAAATACCAATATGTTATCATAGGTTTGCAGATGCTTAATTTTACTTACTTATTTAGATTTTCCTTTAACTTTTAGTTGTTTTTTGTTTGTTAAAAAAGTAAGAATGAGGACCTGTGTGGGGATACCTCTGTCTGGACAGTGTTAAGTTTCCGGCACCTAGTAAGGAGCTGTGCCTGGTAGTTTGCGTTTATCATGGGGAAATGGAGACGGGTGGATTGCTAGGACTTGATTACCAGTGCAGCATAATCAGTGAGCCCTAGGTCCCAGTGAGAGACTGTCTCAGTGAAAAATGCACAGGGGGCAGCTCCTGAGGAATCCCTATGGTTGGCCTTAGGCCTCCACATGCACACACGTAGGTAAATCTCACCCCAGGGTGCCCTCTTCCTGTAACTCAAGCGCAAAGTGAGAATGAGCTAAGTGTGGTAGCTCACACCTGTACCTTGTGCACTTGGGAGACTGGGGCAGGAGAATTACTTTGAAACTAACCCAGGGTATGGAGTATGACCCTATCTTTAAAAGGAAAAGAAAAAAAAAAGTGAAAACGAGGAAATGCCAGTAGGCAAAAATTAAGGAGCGGAGGTGGGGCATTTTATAGCTATCCACAGATCTCTTAGTGCCAGGAGCTCTGTCCTTTCTCCTCACTGTGGTTAGGCACATTCAGATTATCAATCTCTTGTTCCTCTGAGGGGTGTGAGGAGGTTCAGAAGCACTAGTATTTTATGTAGGTCTGAGATACCTAGGTGCTTTGTGATTAAAAGTAGAGGTAGATGCTAAGCCAGGCCAGCAGCAACAGTGTTGCTTTTAAAAGATGAAGAGTGTGGGGGCTGGAGAGATGGCTCAGTGGTTAAGAGCACTGCCTGTTCTTCCAGAGGTCCTGAGTTCAATTCCCAGCAACCACATGGTGGCTCACAACCATCTGTAATGAGATCTGGTGCCCTCTTCTGGCCTGCAGACAGAATACCAAGAATAGTGTATACATAATAAATAAATAAATCTTAAAAAAAAAGAAAAGAAAAAGAAGGACATAGGCACTAGCCTGACGAAGTTGGTGCAGGAAGAAAGCGTGGAACCCGGGCGTGTCCAGCTTTTTTAAAAAAAAAAAAAGATGAACAGTGTATACTATGAAGAATTGGGATTTAATTTAAATCTTTTTGTTAAAATTTCCAGGTTCTTAAAATGCACCTGGAATTAATTTTTGTCTTCTTTGGTGTTTTAGGCTTACACCAGCCAGTTTGTGTCCCTTGTGATGTTTGCCCTCATGATGTGTGATGACAGGATCTCCATGCAAGAGAGGCGTAAAGAGATCATGCTTGGATTAAAGCGGCTGCCAGGTATGAAGACACTCATATTTTAGAGGTGTTTTAAAATATAATTTTTCTTAGCATCGAAAATAATAGGTTTCTTTCTTTTTTGGTGTTTTGTTTTTGAGGCAGGGTCTCACATAGCTGAGATTGGCCTCAAACAGTAACCATTTAGCTGAGGATGACCTTGAGCTTCTAATCCTCCCACTTCTTCTCCAAGTGATGAAATGACAGGTGTGGTGTCCTGCCTGGTTCATGTGATGCTGGGGATGAGCCCAGGGCTTGGTACATGTTAGGCAAGCATCTCTACCACCAGAACCACATCCCCAGCCCTGGATTGCTTTATAGACTATAAATATTAATCTGTTGAAGCACAGTTGGCAAAGATTCCATCTTAGAGACTGGCTCTTCACCTTGTTAATCATTCCCTTTGCTGTGCAGAAGCTTCTTAGTTAGCAATAATCGCACTCAGGTTACACTTGGTTGGCTGCCATACTGCACTGTGCAAAACTGTGGAAACTTGAATTCCATGAAGTCCTACTTGTCAATTCTTGTGATCATTTCCTGTCTTGGTGGGAGTCCCGTTGTGGAAGTCCTTGTCTTTGCCTGTGCTAGTGTCTTGAAGTATTTTCACAATATGTTTTTCTCCAGGAATTTTAAGTTTTGGTTTTTCTTCAGGGTGAAAAATAATGAATCTAACCTTTTTTATATGTCAGTACCCATGTTTGTATATTGAAGACATAATTTTTCTTCAGAGGTGACTTTTCTCAACATTTTTGTCAGACGGTGGCTGCTACCTTGTGGTCTGTCCCTGGTCCTCTCTTCTGTTGGTCTGCAGTCACTCTCACTCTGTCGTATAGTCTTCATCTATGCAGTGTCCTAGGACTAAGCAGAGTACAGTTGGGTGTTGGGAAGCCTCCTCCATTACCCTTTCTGCTTAGGATGGCTCTGAATAGTTGGAATCTTTGGTACTTTTTTTTTTTTTTTTGAATTTTCGAGACTGGGTTTCTCCGTAGTTTTTGGTTCCTGTCCTGGCTCTTGTAGCCCAGGCTGGCCTCGAACTCACAGAGATCCGCCTGTCTCTGCCTCCCGAGTGCTGGGATTAAAGGCGTGCGCCACCACCGCCCGGCTCTTTGGTACTTTTTATGTTCTGCTTGAGCAGTAGTTCTCAACCCTCCTAATACTGTGACCCCATAATACAGTTCCTCGTGTTGTGGTGACCCCAACCCTAAGATTACTTTTGTTTCTATTTCTTAACTGTAATTTTTCTGCTGTTATGAATCACAAAACAAATATCTGTGTTTTCTGCTGTGAAAGGGTCCTTTGACCCCCAGGTTGAGAACCACTGTTGTAGAGCTTCAGCATTCCTGCCCTCACAGCAGTGACCAGCAGAGAGCTGGCTCAGGCCTGTCTGCTCCAGAGTTATTTCTAGGTACCTAGAGCAGTGCTACCTTCCCACATACTTCACTGCCTGGACTGAGCCTCCTGCTGCCTGGACTTTTTTGGCATGTCAGAGTCTGTCTCTTCCTTCCCTCTCCAGCTGTCTCCCACTGATGTGTGCAGCTTGAGCTTTAGCTTCTGACTTGAGACTGTCTTGGGCCTAGAGTAGTGCAGTTTTTAAATTTAATTATTTTATTATGTGTATAGGTATTTTGCCTGCAGTATATATCTGTGCACCACATGCATGCAGGTTCCTGTAGAGGCCAGAAGAGAACATCGGATCCCCTGGAACTGGAGTTATAGATAGTTGTGAGCCGCAGTGTGGGTGCTTGGATTTGAATCTGGGTCCTCTAGAAGAGCAGTCGGTGTTCTTAGCCAATAAGCTATTTATCCAGCTCTGATTAGCTTAGTTTTAAGAAGTAGGTTTCTTTCTAAGCTTGTGTCTGACCACAGAGTCATAAAATGACGGAAGGAACCCCATTGCTGGAGGATTCACTGTCTGCAGACCAGTACCTAACTTGAGGCTTTGAGGGCTGTAGTTTGTCGTGTGGGTGGGACTTCTCATCTCTTTTTCAGGCTGTGTGGCTTACCTTTTGGATGAAACTTCTGTTTCCCTTCTCCCAGTAAGGGAGCCATACATAGGTCTAGAGCTATGCTCCATTTGGTTACTTTTTGCCTGGTGGCTTTTCTGATCTTTTTTTGAGACCAGGTCTCTTGTATCCCAGGTGGAGTTTAACTTAGTATGTAGGGGAGAATGACCTTGAACTCTTGATTCTCCTGCTTCTACAGGTATTATCCACTATGCCCAGTTATATGCAGTTATGGGGCTTGACCCTGTGTTCATTGTAGGCAAGCACACTCTAACTCTACCAGTTGAACTACATCTTTGACCCTTTGAGTCTTTTTTTTTTTTTTTAATTCTAACTTTTCTCCCTGACTATCACAGGAGGCAGCTTTTGGCCCACCACCCTATCTGGAAGTCTAAACTAAGGCTCTTTATTTTATTTTCTATATGTTTGATGTGGAAGGGACTGAACAGTGAATGAAGTTCTCATCTTACTCCTGGTGCTGTGGTTTGTAGTTGCATAGTTAGAAGGTCTTTCTGTTTTTGCCTCCATGTTAAGAGAATTTCATGCTGATGCCACAGAGAGGAAGTACTGGTCTTTGCTGTTTGCTTCCAGTATAGCATTGTTACTTTATCTATGTATTGCTCCTTTTTCATAGGCTGGGCTAATCTTTATCTTAACAGACTTGATTAAGGAAGTGCTGAGCATGGATGATGAAATTCAGAAACTGGCAACAGAACTGTACCACCAGAAGTCAGTCCTGATAATGGGACGAGGCTATCATTACGCTACGTGTCTGGAAGGAGCCCTGGTGCGTTTTCTCACTTAAGTTGATTTTACTCCTAAAGACTTAGGGACAGGCCACATACACTTTTTGGTTTTTCGGAACAAGGTTTCTCTGTCTAACAGTCCTAGCTGTCCTGGAACTCGTTTTGTAGACCAGGCTGGTCTTAAACTCACAGAGATCCACCTGCCTCTGCCTCCCAAGTGCTGGGATTAAAGGTGTGTGCCACCACCACCCGGTGGGAACGTGTACTTTTATTTATTCTGCAGTACTAGGGATTTAACCCACAGAGCGCCAGGCATTCAAAATATCACTGTGCCTTGTCATTCATTTAGTTTTGTGTGTGTGTGTGTGTGTGTGTGTGTGTGCACTCGTGTGTGTGCACTCGTGTGTGTGTGTGCACTCGTGTGTGTGTGTGTGTGCTCGTGTGTGTGCTCGTGTGTGTGAGCACATGCATGGGTGGGAGGTGGTATGCTTCAGTACATGTGTGGGAATCGGGACAGCTCAAGCTGGAGTCAGTTTTCTTCCAACCGTTTGAATCCTGGACATCAAACTCAGGTTGTCAGGCTTGGTGGCAAGCATCCTTATCTTGCTGACTCCCCACATACTTGTAAAACAAATGAATTGAAATGGGCAAAATGTTTAAAATGCCTCTGTTTATATATTGTGGTTTGTTTGCCTTAAGAAGATGCTGTAAAACTTAATTCAAAAGTGAAAGCCAAGAAAAGTGTTTACATGGGAACTAGGGGTTAGCATTTTAAGTTGGGCATACATGCAATTGAAATATGAACAATTGACTTAAGGTTCACTAGATAAGAAGTTGAAGTGAATTAAAAGGCACAGCATGACTGATGTTGATAGTCTGAATCCTTAAGAATACTCTTTGTAGAACTTCAGCACTGTGGTTGTTGGTGTTTTGGAAGTGATGATCTGTTGTTGGCTCTAGGGACAGATCAGTAGTAGTCTTTAATACTTCCTAGTAGACCTAACCATCTCAGATGCTTTGTGTAATATTTCCTTAAAAGTAGAATTTTGAAAAATGAACTAAAGACTTACCTGGTTCTTTAATTCTAGAAAATCAAGGAGATTACTTACATGCACTCTGAAGGCATCCTTGCTGGTGAGCTAAAGCATGGCCCTCTGGCCTTGGTGGACAAGTTGATGCCTGTCATCATGATCATCATGCGAGACCACACTTATGCCAAGTGTCAGAACGCGCTACAGCAAGTGGTTGCACGGCAGGTAGGTCAAGTGCTGTAGGTCAAGGTTAATAGCCTGGAGCTCTGTGAGCAGGGTTACCAAAGCATAGGTGAATTTATGCTAACTGTGCCAGACCAGGCCTGGGAGATGACCGCAAACCATGCTTGGTTGCCAACTTCTTTGCTGTGCTGTTTATGTATAGGGAGCCAGAGGCTTAGCTTTTGATGGTTCCTGACCATCCTCTCGCTCATTATCAGCTCTCATAATATAAGATCTAAACCAGAACTAGGCCCTAGTCTCCGGATTCTTTCTTCTGTCAGTTAACACAATGTTTTCTTTTTACTTTAACAAGATGAAGTATTTCCTTCAAAAGAAACTCTAATGTGTAGAGTTTACATTAACATCATGAATGCTGTGCCTCACATTCTCCCACCATCAGTTGGCTTATGTTTAATTCCAGAGATATTTCTCACTCAACACATTGTACTGGAAATAAAGTTGAACTTCAAAGGAAGGCGAACCTATATTCAAAGTACTAAGCTTGGTGTTTCTTTCTTGTGTAAATTTTTGACAAAAATCTACTGAGTTCCACAAAAGCTGTTCGTGCCCATCTACATGAGCAGTCAGAGCGTGTCTGTGTATCTTGCAGTATGGAGCACATGCTCACTTGTTGCCTAGCATGTACTTCTCATGATTGTGTCTGCATGTGGTTTTCTTCCCAGGGGCGCCCAGTCGTGATCTGTGATAAGGAGGATACTGAGACCATTAAGAACACAAAAAGGACAATCAAGGTGCCCCACTCAGTAGACTGCTTGCAGGGCATTCTCAGTGTGATCCCCTTGCAGCTGCTGGCTTTCCATCTGGCTGTGCTGAGAGGCTACGATGTGAGTGACCGCCTCTGTAGAACTCCGGGGTGGCTTTTGAACTCTAGGGTACATCTTGATATAGTTAGTCCCAACTTTTTTTGTTTTGTTTTTAGATATTTATTTATTTAGTTTGTGTATATACATGTCACAGTTCATGGGTGGAGGTCAGGGGACAACTGGTAAGAACTGGTTCTCTCCTTCTACTCTGTGGGTCCTAAGGAGTGAATTCAGGTTTGGCAGCAAGCACCTTTGCTTGTTGTGTCTCACCAGCCTTCCCAGCTTTCACAGTAGCTCTTGAAGATGCTGCACCTGTGTCTTCGTACAGCCCAGTCCGTAGTTTACATTGCTTTCTTCTTACCCATAGGATTTGAAGAAGCCTTGGTGTTTACTCCAGGCCTTAGACTGACTGGGCAGGGGCTGTGATTGGCATTTTGGGGTGGGACAAGTCTGTGTTGTTTGGATCTCTCCCACAGTGAGGCTGCAGGACTTGTAGCATTCTTAGTCCTCTTGCTGTTGCGGGAACCAAAATATTCTGTCGTGTTTCCAGGGTTCCCTGTGAGGTCTGCCTCCGTAGAGGGACTGAGGTAGCTCTCCCGGTATATATTAGCACCTTCCTCTATTGTTTTTCAATTATTTTACAAGATAAATTATATGATTCTATTTCTTAATATAATTCTCTTTTTTGCAGGTTGATTTCCCACGGAATCTTGCCAAATCTGTAACTGTAGAATAAAAGGCATCTGAAATTTATGACAGTTAAGCAACATGAGACACCTTTTGTATTTAAATTTTTGATTTAAACTGTTGCCTCCTGAAAGCCTTTTTAGTAAATTCTTATTTATATATCAGTTATAATTATCCCTCTCAATTAATGATTTTGTGCAATTGCCTCATTTTCAATAATACATGGGGGCGTTTGATTAATAGAATTTAAATTGAACCTGAAGTCAGAGAGATTTTAGCTGTAGTGTTGTATAAAGAACTGGATAATGAATTTCTGGGTCCTCCACTTCAATCATGAGGTTTGTTGAGTTTTTGAGATGATTGTTGTTTTCCCATGCCTTGATTCAGTCAGACTGAATAAAAGACCAATGCATTTCATTGGAATACTCAAAAGTCAAAAGCCAGTGTGTGCTAGTACCTGCTGAAGGCTTTGCTACATGATTTATAAGTTGCAGATGCTGTGGTTTATTTTGAAGCTTGTCTATATTTTGTTTGTAAATCAAACTGTTCACCTAAAAAAACCTAAGTTCAGTTAAATTGGTCTAAACATGGCTGTCATCTCTAGGTAGAGGGAGCACGTGGGCAGTGTGCGGTACATTGTGTCCTCCGTGCTCAAATAAAACACCGTGTGGAGTTGTGTGGCTCTCTGATCTGAACTACTTTAGACCCCAACAATGTGGCTGGATGTTTGAATATAGGACCTGGGCATCCTACTCCTTGTTTCTTTCCCTCCTCAGAGTCGTTTGCATTGCCTTGAAACTGTAGAGCTTAATTTAAAAAAATAATATTGTTGAATGACACCCTGTCTCCTTTGACATCACAGCAGAGTTGCTGTCGAGCATCTCAGATTGGTATTGGCATGTTCAGTTCTCTCTTCAGCTTTGTCCCAAGTCCCTTCCCTGCCTTGCTGCAGAAAGCATCCCCTTGTGGCAGTTTGGAGGTTCTTCTTGATAACTTGTGGGATTTGCACTGGTCATTTGATCTTCAGTGTATGTGGTAGATGAGGCTTAGAACTTCACATACTTTCCACTGTGGAGTGACATGATTTAGGGTTGCTTTCTAGATGTTTTCCTTTGTATTGTCTTGAGTCCTGTTTAGGAATGAATGCAGTAGGAAGAAGTGATATTGACATGCCTTTATGCTGATAGTGTCAGAAATGGAGGTCGACAATTGGGATAAAGTATTTAAAGTAGAACATTAGTTTGACACCCTATAAATGTGTGGAATAATTTCTTCATAGAATTATTTGGGTCAGATCATGTGGCTGTAGGAAGGTAGTTATATTCAGTTAGGTCCATTTCTTTCAAAAGCTTTCACCGTTATTGTGGAAGTGCAGTAGTGGAGTTGGTGGCTCACTCTTTGTGTTTGAACTTGATGTTAAGCATTAAGCAGTTCATGCTATGCCAGAAGTGTAGGCTTCTTGTGAAGGTGGGTTGAAGACAGAGTTTATATAACTTTGGAAGGTTTCACTTCCATCGATAGAGACTGGAAACCTGATTTTTTAAAAACATAAGACAGGGTCACAGTTTCTACCCCATGTAGCTGCTTTAGTTATGTTTATCTGTTCTAATTATTTCCAAGATTTCATGTTTGTCTAGCATGTGTATCATGTCATTTCTTGTGTTTGACATAATAGCATGGCTACTCATAGTTGTATGTGTTTCGTTGTTGTCTTTTTTCATGTGTTGCTCTGGAGTACTGGGTGATGTTGGTACACTAAGACATTGTGAAATGATCACCACAATATTCTTAGGTCATCCATCACCTCAGTTACTGATCCAGAGTCCTCTTGGAGCTGCTTTGAATTATACAGCTCAGTTTTACTAATCACCCTCTATGTAATGGAATATCGGAACTTAATTCTTCTGTCTGGCTCTGACTCTGAACCCATTCACCAGTTTCCCTTCCATACACACTCCAAACCAGAATAAATCCTAAAAGCCAGTCAAAAGCCCAAATGAAGTATTTTCTAAACAAATATTATTCTCTTCCCTATCCCATTTTGCTTTCTACCCTGGTTAATGTAGTGATTTTAAATTCTTTTATTAAGTTAGTTCTTAACACCCTGATATTTTAGTGAGGCAAGCCTCTGAGTGAGTGAATGAGTTGACCCAGTTAAAATTAGTATAATATAGGACATGAAAATCTAATTTTTCAAAACAGAATATCCTGCAAAAGGGAGGCTTTCTATAAAAGTTCTTTCTTGTAGTGTGTTTAAAGTTTAAGTTCACACATACATCCTTTCCTGGGAGCCCTTGCTAGGCAGGGAGGACTGTGGAGGACTCAGTTAATGGTTACTTTGAAGTCAACTTTAAAAAAAAAAATCACCTATGCCATAGGAGTGAAAAGGCTACAGACAGTGCAGTACTCACTCGTAGTTTGTGGCTGTCTGCAGCTGTGTCTGAACCCCAGCTGTGAGCAGCTGTGTGCTGGGCAGCAGAGCTATACCTTCAGAGCAGTTCTGACGTCCCTGGTGGGTCTGTTTCTTGTGAAGACACAGGTGGAAGAGTGGAGAGATGGAGCTGAACTGAGGTGTTAAATGCTGTGAAAGGGTTTGTTTACTTAAACAGTGCTCCGCGTTCTGGAGCATCTTCGTAAGCAGCTGTCCCGGTCTGTCCACGATACGTGGGTCTATGGTACGATAAAGAGCCGCAGTTAATAATATGCTGAGATAAGCCACTGTGTGTCCCCGCTCCTCAGAGGGACGCTTCAGGTACTGTGCAGGAGGCTGTTATTCTGTGTCCTGGGTGGTTTCTGAGGTAACACGGTTGTCTCCCTTTGAATCCAGGGCCCTTACCTGAGTAGTTCTGAGGAGGGAGGAAAGGAGCCTGTTCTTGGTCCCTTGTAGTATTCCTCTGAAAGTCATTTTTATCACTCTTTAGAGAAGGAAACCAGCTGAACTTTAACAAACACACTTTCAGGTTTTTTTTTGGGGGGGGGGCAGTCTTTTGTCTTTTTTTTACAATGAGGATTCTATAGCAATAAAAGAAACTAAGGTTACTGTTTATTAAATACTATAACTGGTATGATTTTTCTAAAAAAAATTAAAAAGCACAATCTCATTGGAAAGTGTTTATTGAAAAAGAATTCATAATTCACATTGAATTTAGGAAGGCCAAAGAAATGGAAGGGAATGGTAAAGACATTTTGGTTCATGACATCCACATGTTTAATGAGTTGTGTCTTCAAGAATACTAGCAGTGTTTTAAACTTGGAGATGGATTTCACATGATTCTGTTTAGTCTCAAGTTTGGAAGTTTTAACATATAAGTTGGTCTTTCTCACTGTATTTAAAGATTGTTAAGTATTTCAGTGTCTCTGTAGCTTGATGAATCGAAACACGTCCTCAGACCCAGGATGGTGACAAATAATGAAGCTGGCATTGGCTTTGAATAGTGATGTCCGTGGTTAAGCAACTGGAGCTGTGTTGTGTAACTAGCTTGAGTGGAGTGCTGTAAAAGACAGCAGGACAGAAGGCTGATGAGGACGGCGTGGAAATTCTCGCATTATCTTGTTTTCTGTACCAGTTTCCAGAGTGAGTGTAGTAATGGTCTTGTTAACTTTTCAATATTCTCTGGGTGAATGTGTTTTTCCATGAATAAAGTTTTGCTATCTGTTGAAATTATACTTCTGTGGACTGGGGGTTACAATAATCATTGCTCTGTTTTGATTTTGTTTTCTTTTCAATGAATGTTTAGTTTTCTGAGCCAGATGGTTATTTCATCCTCATGTCCTGTTAAATCAATCCCATGACTACACCGGAACTGTGAATAAATTACCCAAAACCTTGCTGTGTGTTTGCTCCTTTTTGATAGAGCTTGGGATGGCACCTGGGCCTCACACTCTAGGCCACAACCCATAGTATTTCATTTTGAAGGGTTTACCAGTGATTGAAACTCATAGGCATGTAGCATTTTTAAAAAGGTTCTGTCTTAATATAGCCAGTGTTTTCTTTCATTGTTAGTAAACATGTTAATGTTTTATTTCTGTTACTTTAAAAAAAGAAATGATCATACAATTATCCAGACCCACATGTCTCTAGGCCAGCTCCCAGCTGTTTTATCATTAGACAGCACTCTGATATCACACTCTGATGCATAGTACTTCACATTTGAAAAATAATTCGTGAACAGGTTATTAGACAACAGTGATGAGAAAGTTGAAGATGCATTGATAGCCACAGGAGCAGGAAGAGTGAGGGTGAGTGGCGGTCACACCTGGCCTGCACTGGGCACTTCATAGGTAAAGTGTCCAGTATAGAACTGGAAACAGCAGGTCCATGCTGGCCTGCCCTGGCTGGGCCTCTCATACAGCTCAGCCTCTGCCCTGTTCTTCCCCTCATCTTCCTCTGTTCCCTCTGCTTTCTGTGACAGGATCATGACCTCCTCACCTCCCCACCATGGTTTTGGTATAAAAAATTTCTTTAAATTTGCCTCGGTTGCATGTTGATTTGACTTAACAGTTAACAAGAGCCAGGAAGTCCTAAAAATTAAAAATCTGCTCTCCCCCGGGGGTGGGGCTGAGAGCAGAATGGTTCTTCAGCTGCCCTGATGAGGGGACACAGCAGAGGTCTCTCCAGTGACTAATGATACACGGCTCAAGTGAAGGGCTATTACCAGACTCTGAACGGCCTCTCCAGTGACTGAGCACGTTATTTCCAAGACTGAAGGGCGCACTTGTGAACTGGGTGTGTTAACCCTTTGACCCGGATGCGAAGGCTCACCCTGTCAGAGTGTTGTGTGATGTTTTATACTTTTGGCTTTGGGGGGGGGGGGGGCGCCACCCAGCTCTCAAGTAAATCACACATATGGAGGCTTATTAGCTGTGAATGCCCAGCCTTGGCTGGTTTCTTCCCAGCTTTTTTTATCTTAAATTGTCCCAACAACCTTTTACCTCTGGGCTTTTATCTTTCTCACTTCTGTGTGTCTTACTTCTTACTCCGCGACTGGCTGGGTGGCTGGCCCCTGATGACCTCCTCTCCTTGTTTTCTTCTCTCAGATTTGGCCTTCCATCAATACTCTGCCTGCTAGCCCTGCCTGTCCTTGCTCCTACCTTGCTATTGGTTCTTCATCTCTTTATTAGGATCATCAGGTGTTTTAGGTAGGCAAAGAACCACAGCTTTACAGAGTTAAACAAATGCAACATAAAGAAAAGTCACACACCTTCAAATAATATTCTCCAACAGGAGAGTGCTTAGAACTACATTCCTTATTCAGGAGATTTTGAATATGAAGTATGGATGTGTAATTGAAAATATGGTTTAAAAAGCCTTTAAATAATTGGAAAACTTTGTGGATAAAGTTATTAGTCCCATTCATTTACCAGTCTACCTCTCTCTGTTTGGAGTGAATTTAGATCATGCCATTAGAGTGAAGACAAGTAGGACGTGTATTTGTGTGGATTTCAGTGGTGTGCTGAGTGCTTTAGACACATCCAATGGCTGCAAGATGACTCCGTGCTTAAGATCTTTCCTGCTCTTCCAGAAGACCTGAGTGTGGTTCTCAGCACTCAGGTTGGGCAGCTCACAACAACTTGTGACTCTAGCTTTGTGGGGTCCTCTACCCTCTTTTGCCCTCCGTACACTGCACTCAGTGCACACACACATATGCGTGTGTGTGCATGTATATTTACATTAATTTAGATAGTTAAAAATAAATCAAAAAGAAAAAAGTATCTAGCACTTAAAAAACAAAATCACAAGTAAGTTACATTATGGAACTTAGAAATACTTTGGTTTTGTGTGGATGTGTGTCTGGTGATTGTATGCTGTGTGTGCAGGCACCAGCAGAGACCAGAAGAGAGGCGCTTGGATTCCCTAAAACTGGAATTAGTAGTTGTGAGTGGCTGGACAGGGGTGCTAATAATTGAACACAGGTCCTTTAGAAGAACAGCAAATGCTCTTAACTGGTGAGCCATCTCTCCAGTCCCCACAATATTTTTAAGGTGGTCTGTATTATATATTATACATAATAGTGGGTCCCATTGTGACATTTTCGTTGTGTATGTTATGTATTTTGATCATAACGCCCCCCCCCCCCTCACTCCTATCTCTTGCTCTTCCTGTTTACCAGCTTCTTAGCTTCTACTTTCATTTCTTTTTTTGTGACTCAGTTTTATTAGGGTCGTTTACAGGGGCATGAGCAAGGGTTTGTTCACACAAACATGGGCAGCTTAACAGTGGCTACTACACCATTCAAGAAAATGTCTCTCTCTTGCAGCAACCATACACTACATACCAGAGTACTTCTCTCTCTATGACAGGATGCTGGCAGGCCCAGTCTTGCGCCAGCAATGGCAAGGGCTGTGAGATAAACAGTGTAAGAGCGATGGGGTCCAGATGTCTGCGCCAACCACTCCCTCTCCCCCTCCCCTCAGCTTTCAGGTTCTTTGCCCTTCCATGCTGCCTGAGCCTTCAAGGGGGTGCTGTAGGTGAGCCATCATTCTCCCCGCTAACCAGGTGTGACTTTCCGCATTTATTCTGGCCACTGCAAGAAGTTTCTCTGAGTAAAGCTGACAGCAGCTCTAATCTACAGACAGGCGTACTTTCTTAGAAAACTGTAGCACGAGGGCCTATGGCTTCCCCAGCCCCAGGCTTCTGAATAAGTTGACACGAATCCGGTTGCATGGCCTCAGATCCAATAAAAAGTATTTTTATTACCCTCAACCAACAGACTTGCCACTTGCAGCAAGGACAAACAATCAGGCCAGACTGCTCAGTGTCGCTTGCTGAGTAATATTGATGACAGCTCTCCCCAGCAGTCTATAGCACCTTCTAGCACTTTTGAGGGCTAGCCTCAAGTAAGAGAAGAAAGCTATATAAGCTATGTATTTCCAGTAAGGTCCTAATTTTTCAAGTGTTAGCATAGACAAGTGCCCGAGAGTATTATATGTGTATCTTCTGTTATCTTTGTGTCTTACTGTACATCACGTTGTGACTCATCAGGACAGGATGTGAATTTCCTCCTCCTAGTGAGGTGGTACTGAGTGTGTGTGTGTGTGTGTGTGTGTGTGTGAGAGAGAGAGAGAGAGAGAGAGAGAGAGAGAGAGAGAGAGAGAGAGACAGAGACAGAGAGAGACAGAGAGAGAGACAGAGAGAGAGACAGAGAGAGAGAGAGAGTCTAAGGACTGTCTGATGGGCAGGTAGCCCAACAAATTTTCTCAGAAAACTTAGGCTGGATAAAAATAAAAACAAAAACAACTTTGAACCCCCAAGTTTAAATTAAATAGGTGATCTGTCAAGAAATAAAAGGATCCTAAAAAGCAAAAGGAACAGGGAGTAACAAGTACAGAAGCCCATCTGTTGGGTGTCTATTTTAGTGGCTGTACACCCAGTCAGGAGACAGATGAAAGCTGGTTAAAGACAGGAAGTCTGAGCAGAGTAGAACATAGCATCCTAATAAGGCCATGCTACAAAAGAAGCTCGCCAGAGATGCAGGCATGACGGAGAATGCAGGCCTCGGCGCTAGGGTAGGAGAAGTCTTCCCATCACCTCCTGCCTCAGATGTCCCCTTCCCAAGCTGTGTCCTGAGAAGCCTCCCGCTGGGCTTATTTACTCTCAGTGGTACCCTGAGCCCTGACCAAAAGCAAACCCAAACCCCTTTCTAGAATAACGTATTTGAAACACAAGCTTCCCAGCAGTTCCCACAAGCTCAGAATCCAGAAAATAAATTGGCAAGTGATAGAATCAAATTTGCAGAGCCTCCAAAATGTGCCAGAAGGAGGCTAACGCTGAAGGGACTCTGGACAGCCTGAGTGTGGCCAGCATGACTCTGGCCCTGCTTTTCCACTCCCGCTATGGCTCACAGTCGGCTAGACTACATCCCTAAAGCTAGTCACCAGGACTAGCTTCTTGTTTGGCCTTTTCCTCCTCCTGAGGCTGACTACCGAAGTACAACCATCAAAAGCCCCCTTTGGTTCACCTAATTATAACATCCCCAATCAAAATTAAACACCTCATCCTTACACAGGGGTTCCCCCTTTACCTTTATAAACCACCATTTGCTTATGTGCCATGTCTGTCTCCCCTATATCCACAGGCAGTTCTTTGTCCTTCTGGGACAGAAACCCCTTCCCACTTTACTTTGTCCCCCTCCCCTTCTCCCCTGTCCCCTAGCTCCTCTACCACCACATCCTAGCCCATTCTAACAGACCTCCCCTTCTCTTCAAAATGATTCCTGCAACGCCATTTGCTGCTGTTGTCTGAGTCAGAAAGCAGCCATGTTAACTTTCCTTTCCTGCTTAATAAAGGAAAACAGGTGTTTGGGTGTAGTTTGTGCCTAATCTGGGAACTGGAAGGAAGCCCCCACTGTTTGGGGGTCTCCTTTAAACATGGCAGAGGAGTAAAAAGGGAGACTTGAGAGACACTGATAGGAGGTTCAGGACTGCGATAAGAATGCATAAGGGACCAGCGGAAGAGAGTCTGTGCTGAAGACCGCTGATGTCACCCAGAGCACAGAGTTCGTATATTTAACATGATACTCTTTCAGGTTCCAGAAGCCCCTCCTGCCCCAGCCCCCAGCACGGGTCACCGAGCCACACTTTCAGTTCCAGGGGCTTGTTTTCTGTTTAATTCTTTACTAGTATTAATTTTCTTTCTTTCTTTCTTTCTTTCTTTCTTTCTTTTTCTTTTTCTTTTTTTTCTTTTCTTTTTTTTTTTTTGGTTTTTTGAGACAGTGTTTCTCTGTGGCTTTGGAGCCTGTCCTGGAACTAGGTCTTGAAGAGCAGGCTGGTCTCGAACTCACAGAGATCCGCCTGCCTCTGCCTTCCGAGTGCTGGGATTAAAGGCGTGCACCACCACCGCCCGGCACTAGTCTTGATTTTTGTAAGATTTTTGTTTCTATGTTTTGATTTCTTTTCTTTCTGTTGTTTCTCCTTCTCTCTCCTCCTCTGCTTCCTTTTCTTTGTTTGTTTGAAAGATAGGATTTCTGAGTCCCAGGTTGGCCTTGAACTCTCTATGTGGTTGAGGATGACTTGAATTTCTAATCTTCTTGCTTTATGCTGGGATTACAAGGGTTCACAGCTACATCCAGTTCATGCAGTGCTCTATGAAGGCTAGGTAAGCATTCTACTAATGAAGGGGCATCCCTAGCCCTTCTGCCATCATGTATGTGTGTGTGAGCCCTCATAGCCCGGCCTGCGCATGCAGAGCTAGACTAGGTGTTGGGCGTCTCTCCACCTTACTCTTCTGAGACAGGTTCTTTCACTGAACCTGGAGCTCTGTGGTTTGCTTTGTTTTGGCAAGGTTTGTGGATCCTGTCTCTGCCCCCACCCCAGTGCTGGGCTGTTGTGTGACAAAACTTTCCTCGGAGAGACTCAACCCACACCTACTTACCCCAGATAAGAATCCCATGACAGACCAAAATACGGATACCAAAGTCCAACTTGGTGAGCCAGCAAGTTTTATGGAGTTGCTTGCAGGACTGTGGGTGAGATGATTCAAGAGCTGCATCCCCAAGGCCCACCCCAGCCTGGGCACCAAACCTCACCAGAGCTGGGAAGCCTGCAGCACACTGCACAGCCTGCAGGCAGCTCAACAGTTGGAGTCTCCTTTCCTAGTGACTCTGGGCTAAAACTCTTCCTGGTACCTGCTCTGCTCTGAGAGTCATCTTTGCAGCTTGACTTGGCTTTGCAGCTAACTTTCTGGAGTCTTCTTGGCAGCTCAACTGGATTAAAGGTATTCTGTTCTGATCAGTTTCACTTAATCTGCAGGGATGGGTGTAGTGAATCTGCTCAGTTTCAGGGACTTCCTGAAGCTATTTTGAGTTGTTTACTTTTCTTTTGAAAGAGCATCTCCTCAGCCGGGCGGTGGTGGTGCATGCCTTTAATCCCAGCACTCTGGAGCAGAGGCACACGGATCTCTGTGAGTTTGAGGCTAGCCTGGTCTACAAGAGCTAGTTCCAGGACAGGAACCAAAAGCTACGGAGAAACCCTGTCTCGAAAAATTCAAAAAAAAAAAAAAAGAAAAAAAAAGAAAGAGCATCTCCTCAGGAGGGAATGTTTCAGTCTCAGAGGTAACTGTTAAACAATGTGGGATTAGAGGTGTTTGGTTGTCTCAGGGTTTTATTGCTGTGAAGAGACACCATGACCACGGCAACTCTTATAAAAGAAAATATTTAATTGAGGTGGTGGCTTGCAATTTCAGAGGTTCAGTTCATTATCATTATAATGAGAAGCATGGCAGCACGCAGGCAGTCATGGTGCTGGAACAGTAGCTGAGAGTCCTACATCTTGCAGGCAGCAGAAACTCCACAGAGACCCTGGATGGTATGCTGAGCATAGGAAATCTCAAAGCCCACCCCCACAGTGACACATTTCCTCCATGTTACAAGGTTAGCCTACTCCAACAAAGCCACCCTTCTTACTAGTGCCGCTCCTTATTAGACTATGGGGGCCAGTTAAATTCAAACTACCACATTGGCCTAGCCTAGCTTTTTATCTGTGAGTTGAATGAAACTGTCTTCTGGGATGTTGTTTTGGAACTGCAAATTTCCCTTGATGGGTTGCTGTATGTTGTAATGTATGATATTTGAATCATTCAGCCCAAGATATGTTCAAATTGGCATTATAACGTTTTGTTTGAGTCATACTTACTTGGAAGTGTGTCTTAATTTCCAGACATGTGGTTTTGTTTATCTCTTTGTCCCTGAACTCTGGCACAGCCAGGGCACATGCTCTAGGGTGTTGTTATCTTTCTACTCCTGGAACTCGCTGTCAGTGTGGTGGATGGGCAGTATTTTCAAGTATTTCTTTGTGTCCAGATTTCATACGGGAATTCTACTCTTGTCCACTCTGTCACCTGTCATTGGTGTGCTCGTCAAGTCATGTTCTCATTGGATCCCTTTTTCTGTTTGTTCTGTCAGATGCTGAGACAGTTGCTTCAACACTTCCATAAGGGCTTGTCTCATTTCTTTTCATTACTGTTTTATGTCTTCCTTTTGCTTAATTTTGATACTGTTTTTCTGTGAATGTACATTTAAAGTTGTTATGAATTATTTTCCTTTGAAAAAGATTAATTTGATCCATTAGTTATAATTTTCAATTTAAAAAGTAGCTCGTTGGCTAGGAATGTAATTCATCAACTTCTTTCTGGATGGTATTTGTACACAGATATATATTTTTATTATTTGTTATTTGTATTTTTGAGATGGGCTCACATTATATGGCTCTTCCCGGCCTGGAGTTTACAGCCCTTTGTTATGCCCAAATTCCAGAACCCAAATCACCACAAGACCAACTTTGATGCAAAAATGAAGAGTCTTTTTTTGTGAGTTAACTGTCCGAAGTGGCAGCGGCAGCAACAGGAATAGTGCAGGAGAGACCCTGAGTGGTGGATAGAGAGGGTTTATATAGGGACGTGTGGTTGGCTGCCCCCTAGTGGGGTGATGGGAATTCCAGACTTCCAGGCTTAGGATTGGCTGCCCCATGATGTAAGGGGGCTTTCCAGGCCTGAGGGGAATTCCTACTTACTTTTAATCTTTATTTTCAGCCTTTTGAATTTTTATCTTAGATATGAATTCTTATAAACAATATGTTACTGGACAGAAATGAGCTTGAAATTGCCTTTCACATGTAACATCTTTACACGAAAAATAGTTTACATCTGTGATCTTATTTGTGTTTTCTGTTTGGCCCCCAGGCCCGAGTCCTTTTTCTTTCCATCATCTCTTTCTCTCACCCTGTTTCTGTGTTCTTAGGGTTAGTAGAAATGACAATACCCGAGTTCAACGCATCCGAATCTGACCTTCACCGTTTTGGTGATGCCCCAGAGAGGATGGCTTTGGAAAGTGTCCTCTTTATCTCTTCCTTATCCAAGTGTCGTTGTTAACGTATGAATTATACTTCTACTTCACAAAGTTACCGTATTGTCAGGGTTCATTTAGATTTCCCCACACTGCCTTTCGTCTCCCCCGACTCTTATGCTTCCTGTGTGGGATGTCCTTGGCGCCGGTGCTCCCAGAGGTCAGAGGTGTTGTATCCCCTGGAGCTGGAGTTACATCTGGTTCTGAATTGTCTGGTGTGGGTGCTGGGATATGAACTCAGGTCCTCAGAAAAAGCAATACGGTGTGCTTACCCACTGAACCTTCTCTCCAGCCTTAAAACAGGTCTACGAAGAAAGTCTTCGTGAACTGTGAACTTTGAGTGTTTCATGGTGCTGCTCTACAATCCATGCGCTGGCTTTCAAGTGTCAGCTATCACGGAAATATATTTGCATCTGTTGAGAGAGGGTCTAGGCTAGTCTCAAACTTACAATTTTTCTGTCATAGCCTCTTACAACTTACTTTCTTGTACTGTTAGCCAGGTTCACTTTGGTTAAGTGCATATCAGTTGTTGTTGTAGTAATTTATTATTATTATTATTATTACTATTATCATTTTGTCCCTTGAGGCTATTTCTAAGCGTCATCATTTTTACTTCTTTAAGTATGATGTGTATGTTGTTTTAGGTTGGTAACAGGTATTTCTGATATTTGGACTGTCTGATATGGGGTCCTAGTGTTTGATTTCTTGTGTGCTTTGTTATTCTTGGGAAAGCACTTCTGGGAATTCTTTGAGAGCATTTGCTTTGGTTCTGTGATGTGCCAGACTCTCAAGCCCAAGTCTGCTTTTTGCACTCATGGCTTTTGGCTGTAAATTTGTTGATGTGAATTTGTGTCTCAGATTGCACAGTTCTGGTTCCACAAAGACTATGAGTGTCCTGGTCACCCCTGATTCCCAGCAGAACTAGCCTCATGAAGAGAGCTAACTCTTGCGTGGTGTTATGTCTGAGGGACTAGTGAAAAGGAGCAGACTCCCGGCCAGTAGATGAGCTTTGCTGGCGATTGTAGGAATTTGCATTCTTTGATTTGTTTTTTTCAAAACGGTTTTTCTGTGTAACAGCCCTGGCTGTCCTGGAACTCACGCTGTAGAGCAGGCTGGCCTCGAACTCAAGAGATCCACCTGCCTCTGCCTCCCAAGTACATTTTTAGCAATCTCCAGTGACGAGCAGATGTAGAGGACAGAGGCACACGCTTTCAGAAACATCATCTTTCTCTCTCAAACTTGACTGAGTCCACCATCAACCTGCCTCCAGAGTGTACGGTAGTCACAGCTCCGGGTCTTACTGCAGGGGTCCCAGTCAGTGCTGGTCACCTCCTCACATACATGGGCAATCTATCTACATCTCCCTGACTCTAAACCTCTGTGTGGAGGGAGCCTGCACACGCTCCTGCAGACCTCAACCTCAAGGAAATGAGCTCATAAGTTCCTTGCCTTAATGCTCAAATGTTTACAATACTTTGAGGAAAATGGCGATGAGAAAATCCTAACGGATTCCAAAAGGTCTAGTCTCTCTCTCTCCTCTTCGGGTGGTGCCAGAGCGGAGCTGCCCTTTCCTTCTCTGCTGGACTGAACCTCTAGAATGTACTTTCCCCTGTGCCATCTTGATTCCAAGCTCCCCTTGCTGGAATTAGAGATGTGTGATTTGAAGCCTGAGCAGATACTGAAAACAGACAATGAAGCTTTTAAAAGTCTGGGGTGGGGGAGCCTTTCAGTGCATACTGTCTGTAACACATAGGAGGTGACACTTATTCTAAATGTGGATAGGGAGTGGGTACTTGAGAGGGACGCCTGCCTCTCTATTAAGAACTTTAAAGACATAAAAAAAAAAGAAAGCAAAACTATAGTGACCCAAATAAGAAACAGAGAGAAATCCAAAATCTGTAACTTGATTTATTGCAGCATCAGAGCCTGCAAGCCTAGCCCCATACCAGGACATCTCCTGGTATCTCTGAGACTATTTCAGGTCGAAGCCATCTCCCATGCTAGGCCATAAATCTCACAGTTTATGTGCTCGAAGGCAATAAAGTTCTCCATCCTGTTGACTTTGTTACTAATGCTCCCAGCCGTAGAGTTGGACCGTGGAGCGCAATGAGGCAAATACTGAAGTGGGACGCACTGTAGGAAAATAATCTGCCGTCAATTTGCTTTTCTCCTGGAGTGGAGCAACCCTTTCCTGGGTGCCGCAGCCTTTAGTGGGTCCTTATCACATGGACAAGGGAATCCCTGCTTGGGGCTAAGGGTACAGACATGCTTCCAGTGTGGCTACATGGAAGATTCCAGATCCCTGGCCACTGGATGGGTGCTGGATTCTCTGCCTAGCAGGGCTGTTTGAATACAGTCTAAGCCTACCACTGAACAACGCCAGCCATACAGCAGGCAGAGTAGTGACCCACGGAGCTGGGAGATGCTTTTCAGGGCTGCTTCACACAAAATCAAGTGCTTAGCGTCTGGGTAGATCTCAGCGTTGATGGGAGAAGCTGGGCACAGCTGACAGGCCACACTGCTCCTGGAAGTAGATTTTTGCCTGTGCCACATCTAATACCCCTTCTCCCCAACACACACCAAGTTCTCAGGAGCATATGTGTAGGAGGGAGGCTCATAGTCTTTATGAGCAGATGGGAGAAAAACTCAGAGAGGGGAATAGGAGTCACTATGGGTCACATGCTAATGCTATTTCATTAGTCCTGAGAGCTTGTAAGGCCCAAGGAAACTTGGGTTACATAAAATAAATTAAAGGGGGGGGGCATACTGTAGTTTGGCAGACAGAATGTGCCTTTGTGTATATGTGAGAAATGACTTTCATTTAGAAACTTTGGCAGTGCTTCCCACTGTGTCCCTAAGACTTTTAAAATGATATTTTCTGGGCTTGGAAAGCAGGCAGGCAAATCATGGAATTTTGGCTTAGATGTTTCTAGAAATGTAGGCAAGCAGAGAGAAAGGCGGCCATAATTTGGCTTTGAGGCTTCTATGGGCTGCAGAGCAAACCAAGCAGAGTTACCATGGCAATGCTTCTACTGTTTATAAAAACAAAGTTTTTTTTTCCCTGACAAGCATACTTCATATTTAATAAACCTCAGTCCACAGGGGCCTCTTCATGCCATTTTAACTGGGGAAGAATTTTATTATTGAGTTGCTTCCCGACACCCCAGACACTTGGAAATAGAGATTAAGTACTGATACCTAGAAGGGCAGAGCAAGAGGTGCTTGGGGGGGGGGCGGCCGCGGGCATTGGCCAAGTAACATGAAAACACAAAGCAGGCTTTTCCAGGAGCTGGAGTCGGCGGGGGCTGGCTCCCAACTGAGCATGCAGAAACAGAGATTTCTTCTTTGGTTCTGCTCAGGTACTGTTCAAAACCGTCCCTCTTTCCCTCCAGGGCTCTGCAGCCTTCATGACACATTGTCTAGAGGTGCACCCCCTCCCTGTTTTGAGCCCTGTCAAGTTATCTGTGAAATCTTTAATGCCAGTGGCGAGAGGACTTTCTTGTGGCAATACTCTGCTTCTGGACTGGGGCAGAGGAGGCTTGAGATGAGCCCTTGTAACTGAAGAGGGTTTGTTTTTGAATCACATAGCTGGAGCGGCAGAGGAAGATCCAGGAGGCAGCAGCGTCTATAAACCCAGAGAGCCCAGCATCTCCCAGCTCCAGTCCAGAAGGGCAGTTTTCTTGTTTCAATTCTGAGGATCTGGGCCTCATATCTGGGTAAGTGAATGCCTTGCCAGGAAGCTATACACTCAGTTTACAAGCTTTGGAAATCTGAGTTCTGAGGGAACTGTTGGGCATCCTTGGCCTGGGGCTTTCCAAAGCGGCCAGACACCTCAGCAGCTGGAGCAAACTCCTTTGCATTTCATCCAGAATAGCCCTTATCTCTCAGCAGGAAAATCTGGCGACAGCCCGTTACCCTCCCGGGGTCCCTGTCTCTGCCTTCTGTGGCCTCTAGATTGGTGGGGAGTGGTGATGGCCTGTTTCCAAGCTCAGGCACAGACTTCTCCACAGAGTCCACTTCTGGGGTCGCAGTCCTTCCCGGAAGACCATGTCATCGTCACTCACTGCCTCTTACATGTTCAATCAACACTTTCTCCACCAGTAATAACTGGAAGGACTGTTGCTTTAAAATGTCAAAACAGATCACTATAAATCTTAGAGGTGGGGCACTCTGAGAAGCCAATCTGAGAAACGCACAGGAGCTATTTGCCGGAGGGTCTGAGGAGCCTCCAGGGAAGGAGCTACTTATAGGAAGGGGGCAACTGGCACCCTTTTATCTAGTCTCTGTCACTGGTGTGAGCAAAGCGCATCTGGCCTGGCCCTGGTGACGGAGGCTGGGCTGCTGGGACAGTGTTGCTCAGACATGAGCTCAAGAAAGAGGGAGATCGGGGAAGAGAGGGGGCTACCCCAACACTGAGAAGCAATCGCAGTTCCCCAGGAGGGGCTGCCCCAGCAAATGATATTTCCTGGTGTTCCTGGGGCCCTCTTGCACCCACAGCCCTGGAGAGGGTCCCAGGAAGAACAGCTTGGAGCGGCTTTCATAGCGTGGCCAGCAGGGGACAGCACTCCACCAGTCCCGGAAACCGCGAAGGGGGACGGCACTCCTTGACCTCGGTGGGGAGTACTACGGCTGAAGCAGCTGGGGCGCCTGTCCTCGAAAAGTGGGGCTTCTGGACCACCCAGGGTAGCAGACCCACCTTCAAGGAACCCTGCCAGTATCTGGGTCAGCAAACCCGGCTAAGAACACAGCCTGCTCCCGCTGCCCTCCCCCAGAGCTCATTCCTCCCGGGAGGACAGAAGTTGTCCCCGCAGATCCAGATGGCTCGTCCGTTGCCTCTTTACCTGCACCCGGGTCTCAGGTGATTTTTTAAGAGGATTGGGGGCGATCGCAGCCTGGCACCCTTTAGGTCCCTGATTTCGACAGGGACCGATAGCTGCAGGGAGCACTTGGCCGCAAGGCGGCGCCCGAGCCTGGGAGAGTGCTGGGGGCTCAGGGAGGTCATGGTGATAGCTGTAAAATATGAAATTACTGTATGAGAAAATAATCTATTCTCAATAAAAAAGAAATAAAGAAACTGTAAAATACTGCAGTTATTAATAAAAACAATTAATAAGAATGATCAGTGTTATTGTATGTAAGTAGGAGAAAGTTTTCTCTAACAGAATTGTTAATTAAATAAAATATTTTTACAATACTATTTATAGAATAAAAACTGAAAAACTTTTTAAAAATGAAATTACACTCGGCAAGAAGATGGGTGCAACTGGAGCCCATTATGTGAAGCTAAACAAAATAAGCCAGGCTGCAGAAAGACAAATGCCCCGTGCTTGCTTTCATGCGAGGAACCTACATTTAAATTTATGTAAACATCCAGGACATGGAAATAGTAGCAGGTTCGCAGTAACAGTGAAGGGAGAGACCTGGGGACGGAGGAAGCACCGAGAGAGGGTAGGGAACTCAGGAGGCCATAGCACACCACGTGCACAGGGATACACCCCCTCCTCCACCTCCGGCATCAGGGAGAACCGGCATCAGCCCACAACATCTCCATCCAAGGGCCGTGTAACTTCACAGTGTCCTGCAGGGCACCCAAGGTGGGCCTTTGCTTCTCTTCAAGATGGTTTCCCAGGAAAAGGAAAATCTCATTCTGGGGTAGGGTTAAGCTATGAACACAGGCTACCTGAAGCCTTGATAATCAATGTATGTAGTTTCTAAAAGCAAAACAAAAACAGAAGGGGGAATATTTAGGGGAGGGGGAATCAGTGGAGGAGGATGATAAAAAGCAATGTATAATTGCATAGGTGTATCAAATGTCACAACGAAGCCCATTAGTTTGTAGGGTAATTATATTAATTTTAATATATAAAATCTACATAAGTTTATAATATATTAAATATTGATACATATTATAAATATAAAATTATATAAATTTATAATATATATTAAATACTAATATATATATATATTTATATATATATGGCCCCAGCAGCAGAACAGGCCTGCTTGCCCTTGGAAGGCCACACCCTTGGCTCAGAGCATTCCTAGTTCTCAGAGCACAGAGACCCAGCAGACTGCAGATCCTGCCATTTTCACCCAGTTCCTGGCAGAAACTGCACCTGGACCAAAGCCCGTCCCTTCCTGCTCTGTAGGTTTCTTTCTGTCCACTTAACTGAGTGGGGGGTGACCATTCCCTGGGAGAGTCTGGCCTCCTGGAAGAGGAGCAACTCCTCTCCTGGCTCCTGGCTGGGTCTTGAAGCCCTAGGTATGTTGGGTGCTCTCTTACTGTGGCTCAGGCCCCTCTACCCTGCTGTGGGGGGATACTTGGGTGTTCTCCTTGAATTGACTTAGGAGCGCCCAGGACACCGGCAGCTGTGTCCTCCAGCTAGGAGGCATCTGACATCTGACTGTAACTTTGCATCTTCCTGAGGCTTTGGAGATGAAGGGCAGAGGCAGGACTGGGAAGCTCTTGGCACTCTTTCTCATGAGGTCTTTGTTCTCACACCACTTTCTTTTGGGCTTCTATTCCTTTTGGCACCAGGAGAATAGCTGAAGTCAGGGAGGTAGGGACAGTTCTCAGTCCACAGCCCATCAGGGACCCATAAAGAGTGTTGCTGCCTGCCCTGGAGCTCTGGGGTGAGGGTTGGGGGTGACAAGTACCTGCTTCTCCGTAATAATGGTGATGGAGAGAAGGCCAGGCTCCAGTCTTTTCCTTCTGCCTGGAGATCTGCCTCTGCTGGGATGCTCGGCAGTGGAGTTGGTCACCCACTGGCTGGGGACAACAGCCATTCGCTCAGATGTAGACCTGGAACTGGAGGCTGGGCACTGTGAAGCCACAGTGCACATCAGCATGGGGGTGTGCCCCTTCCTCTGCCCCCAGCATCAGGCAGAGCTCCTGTCTGCGCACAACATCCACATTCAGGGTCCATGTCATTTTACAGGGTCCTGCAGGGACCCCAAGGTGGGGCTAGCCCCACCTCACTGGTCACCTGTTGCTAGCTCTGCAGGAAGTTAACAGTCAAACTAGTCATTTATAACAATCAGTCATGTTAAGTTTACTTTCAAGGTTAATCAGAAGCATATTTTAAATAGATAGAGGTCTTCAAACACTTCAGAGACATACAGAATAATGCTTTATAATGTTTTAATAACATAGGGCTTTTCATGACGATGAGACATGTCTGCCCCTGGCAGCACCATTTTACTCAAAGAGGATGACATGCATCAAAAATAAAACTCCATATGGAGTTGGCTTTCATGTATGGCAAAGTTGGCCAGTGGTGATTCAACTGCTGGCAGTATGCTGTCCAAATTGGACTATCAGGACACAAAAGAAGGCAACTGTCAAACTTTCCCAAGATAAATTGGGACAGTCCTTCAAAATTCCTGCTTCACAGAAAAGTCTGTCAGGTATTCTAGGCCTGTCGGCCTAAGATGGATGCCCCAACATTACAGAGGAACCTTGGGGTGACTGTAAGGGCAACCAGATGTCTCTATCATTTCTATAGTTTTGGAAGTTGCTTACTCTGCACTTCCTGTTTACTCAGGCAATATTATAGCCTTCTGGGGTCTTTGATGGGGTTGAAGACGAGACAGTTAGAGTTACAGTTTTCTTTACTCATGATAGAAGTTAAAGTAGGCACAAAACTTTGGATTCATCAGGAGAGAATAAAAAATAGAGTACTTTCTATGAATTTACCAATTGCAAACGGACTAAACATTGTAAGTGTAATTCTTATCTGATAATTGTTTTTATTATATATAATTTTACTATATTAGAGTTAAAACCCTTCCTTTTTATTTAGACAAAAAGGAAAAAATATTGTCCAGTCTTGGTGTAATGGGAAGGCGCTAAAATCAATCAATCTTTCTTTCTTTCTTTCTTTCTTTCTTTCTTTCTTTCTTTCTTTCTTTCTTTCTTTCTTTCTTTCTTTCCAGACAGAAAGAGGGAAGTGTGTGGAATAATCTTTTTGTACACTGTGAAGCTGTGTCACTCTGATTGGTTTAATAAAAAGCTGAAAAGCCCATAGCAAGGCAAGATTTCCAGGCAGAGAGGACACTGGGAAGAAGGTGGAGATGCAGAGCAAGCAGGATGGTCATTAAAGAGATGAGGTAACAAAGCCTTGAGTCAGAAAGTAAATTAACAGAAATGGGTTCATTTAAGTTATAAGAACTGGTTAGAAACGAACCTAAGCTAAAGCTGAACTTTCATAATTAATATAAGTCTCTGTGTTGCTTTTTGTGAGCTGGTGGCACATAGATAAGCCTAATTACAGTTTGGCTTTTTCTTCATACCGCTTCTTAAACTCACGCTCCCCTTGTCCAGCACTGCCCCAGGTTGGTGGGTCTCCTGGTCTCACCGGTTTGTTTTGGGACAAGGTGTCAAACACATGCTCCTCTCCTGGGCTCATTTCTGGACGAACCATCTGTCACAATAAGGCATAACCAGAATCATCTGTGGGGAGTGTCTCTTCCTTATAGATTCTGCCGTGGCCTTACTGGTTCTCTCCAGACCCCTGCCCCATAGACCCCTCTCCTATCTGCCCATCCTCCCAGCCTCCCCCTTTCTCAGCTTTCCTGACCTTCTGACTACACAGCTCTGCTTCTTTATTCTCTGAGGTTTTGAACTAGGTGGTGTCTGTGTGAGCCATTTGATCCAAGTCTGTGCCTGCAGAAGGTTCTAAGCTTGTTTCTAACTAGCTCTCTGGGGAAGAACTGCTTCCCTCTGCAACAGAGTCTACATGCCCCAGTGTGGCCTTGAACTCACTATGTAGACCCGTGCTGAACTTCTGATCCTGAGAGCTGGGATTACAGATGTGCACAGATGTGCACGACTGTAGTAATAGGAGCTGCGGTGGGGCTGCGTCCCCAACACCCCAGCCGCCTGCCCAGCTAGCTTATGCCCGAAATAACAACACACAAACTGTATTCATTTAAACACTGCTTTGGCCCATTCCTATCTAGCCTCTTCTAGGCTAATTCTCACATCCCGATCAACCCATCTCTAATAATCTGTGAGCACCGGTCTTACCGGGAAGATTCTAGCCTAAGTCCATCCTGGGTCGGAGCTGGGGCATGGCGTCTCTCTGAAGAGCTGCGGAGTCTGAGCTCACTTCCTCTTCCTCCCGGCATTCTGTTCTGTTTACTCCACCCACCTAAGGGTGGGCCTATCCAATGGGCCTAGCAGTTTCTTTATTGCTTAGCCAATGAAATCAACAGATTGATATATGACACTCCCACATCACTCACGACCATGTTTGGTTTATGTGGTCATGGGGACAGAGTCAGGGGTTTGCAGATGCTAGGTAAGCACTCTACCAACTGGCCTATGTTCCGGGCCCAAGAACTGCTGTCTTATTCCTTCAGACCCCCTCACATACAGCCCTGGGGAACACATAGACCCTGGAGGGCAGAAGCCATGTGGGCCTGAGATTTTGAGCTTTCCTCTGGCCCTCTCCAGGCTACTTATATCATGTCTGACTATGGAAAGCTGTCCCCAGATAACCGTAAATTTGATACTGTCAGGGACAACCACAATATAGAGGAGCCTGGTGGGACAGAGCACAGCCCTATCCCTGATGTCAGCCATGGTATAGATTCTCAACCTGTGGGTTTCAACCCCTTTGGGGTCAAACAACCCTTTCACACCTAAGACTGTTGGAAAACACAGATCTTTACATTAAGATTCATAACAGTAGCAAAATACAGTTATAAAGTAGCAATGAAAATGATCTTATGGTTGGGAGTCCCACCATGAGGACCGTACTAAAGGGAGGCTTTAGGAAGGCTGAGAGCCCCTGCTCCGGACAGTGCTGCCCTCACACTGGCCTCTGCTCATATGCCACCCTGCCCTTATATATGGGGACACCATGATGCCCGCACTTTCCAGGTGTTGTGGTGAAACTCAGCCTTCCTGGAAAACTTGGGCAGCTGCCTAGGAATGTTCCCAGCCCGGGAAAAGGGCAAGTACCCCACCTGGCTCATCTCTTGGGAAGGATGACTGCCTCTGCTTTGAAGGAAAGAGCGGGCTATGTGCTGGGAGCTGCAGGGAGCCTGGGTCTTACAGGGTGAAGGTCTGGACAGGGTGCTCTCAGTGGGGGTGGCACTTCTCGGAGTTGCTGCCCACAGTCAGCACTATTGTGTAATATTTTGCTTGTGTTCTGACAAATAAAGTTTGCCTGGAGATCAGAGGGCAGAGCTAGCCACTGGTTAACCACAGAGGCCGGGCAGTGGTGGCACACACTTTTTTATTTTATTTTATTTTTATATAGGAAAACATTTAATTGGGGCTGGCTTACAAGTTCAGGGGTTTAGTTCATTATCATCATGGCAGAAGGCATGGCAACACACACACACACACATACACACACACACACAGACATGGTGCTGAGGAAGGAGCCAAGAGTTCTACACCTGGATCAGTAGGCAGCAGGAAGAGCCAGGAGACCTTGTGATGTGGGAATGTCATATATCAATCTGTTGATTTCATTGGTTAAGCAATAAAGAAACTGCTTGGCCCTGATAGGTTAAAACATAGGTGGGAGGAGTAAACAGAACAGAATGCTGGGAGGAAGAGGAAGTGAGCTCAGAGAGACGCCATGCTCCCCGCTCCTGGACAGACACACGCAATGAAGCTCCGACCCAGGATGGACGTAGGCTAGAATCTTCCCGGTAAGCTCACCTAGTGGTGCTACACAGATGATTAGAAATGGGCTAAATTAATATGTGAGAATTAGCCTAGAAGAGGCTAGATAGAAATGGGCCAAGCAGTGTTTAAGTGAATACAGTTTGTGTGTCGTTATTTCGGGCATGAGCTAGCAGGCGGCTGGGGTGCTGGGGAAGCAGCCTTGCTGCTCCTATTACTACAACCCTGGGCCTGGCTGGCGTGAACATTTGAATCCTCAAAGCTCACCTCTAGAGACACACTTTCTCCAACAAAGCCACCCCTCCTAATAGTGCTACTCCATATGAGCCCATGGGCCAAGAATTCAAACCACCATACATAGATGTATGACAGTCTGCAATAAAACTTTGTAGGCTAACCTAAAAATTTAAATTTGAAGATTAGAATAACCTTGAGGTTACATTTTTCATGGGACAATTGCAGGTCTCAACAATGGCAGGTTTCTGTCGGTAGCCAAGCAGGAAGAAGGAATGGGCAACTATCAATATAGGGTCAAACAATAAAAATGCATACGTGTCTGCATATCTATTGAATGATATGGTCTAAAGAGACTCTGGACCCATCGTTAGAACACTCGGGAGAGGTAGTGATAAAATAGATATCTCTTATCTAGAACTATGGCTCTAGGCTGCAGAGCGAATTGTATTTGAATCTTAGTCAGCAAGCATGACCTTGAATGGATTTCTGTTTTGCTTTGTTGTCAGTGCTGTGTGTTTCTAGTGCTCACAGTAGAAGCTAAGGCTATTGAAGGATGAGATGAAACCACATTTTCCCACGCCCTTCCCTCCACCAACCAGCATTACAAATTCGAGCACAGAGACCCCAGAGGAACCACTTTCGTGATTTCAAAGTGGAGAACAAAACTATTATCAGCCTACAAAGAAGAGTCTTGGATGCAGCAGAGGGAATCACTCCTTAGCTTATAGTTTCTTCTAGATTGAAGTCCATTTATGGAGACCTTTAAACCCAGTCCTTGGGAGGAGGAAGCAGGAAGATCAGGAGTTCAAGGCCACCCTGGGCTACAGGAGATTGAACCAGTCTAAAAGAGAAACAGAGCTGGGCAGTGGTGGCTCACACCTTTAATCCCAGCAGTAGAAATGTGGAGAGAGAAATATAAAGAGAGTCCATTCAGTCTGAGGATTCGTAGTGATAAGAACTCTCTAGTGGTTGACTGGTCGGCTTTTCCAATCTGTCAGCTTTCACCTTTGATGTCTGACTTCGTTTTTTTTTTAAAACATTTCTTTCTTTATTATATATACAACTTCTGCCTCCTTGTATGCCCACATGCCAGAAGAGGGCACCAGATCTCATTATTGATGGCTGTGAACCACCATGTGGTTGCTGGGAATTGAACTCAGGACTTCTGGAAATGCAGCCAGTGCTCTTAACCTCTGAGCCATCTCTCCAGCCTCCTAACTTCAGGTTTTTAGACTAATTAGATCTAATTAGGATCGTGCTTCACACCACCACTCAGATCCCACAGGGGAAGTCTGGGTGCCCTAAATGTAAGTCATACAGAACGCTGCACCTTCTTGTCCACTCTAGTCACCAGCAAGTTCATGGGACACTCCCCCACATCCCTTACAGTCTTGGCACCCAAAGGATGGTGGTCCAAGACCTACAGGGGTTAAGATGTGAGGACTTGAAGGTGGAACAGGACTGTAGAAGCCGTACTTGGGAGGAAAAAGCAGGAATGTGAGAAGTTCAAGGTCATCTCTGGCTACACAGTGACTTTCTTACTTTGCTTTAGCTAACTTTGTCATACCGCCCAAACCCACCTGCCTAGGAATGGCACCGTACCACCCCCTACGCCAATTAATAGCTTTGTTATTATTGTTGTTGTTTTAACGCCTCAGAGACAAGGTCATGGTCACTCTTATTGAGCAGTTCCTCCAGGTTCTTTCTCCTCAGTTGACAGGTTTGTGTCAGACTGACAGCTGAAGCTAAGGACAGCAGTGAGGACAAGGTCATCCTGGGACCCAAGAGCTCCCCTTTCCAGAAAGCAAACACAACCAACCAGAAAGTCTCCCTGGGATGGGCACACGCAGGCTTGGCTGATCACTGCTCAAGTGCAACCATGCGCCTTTGGCCTTTCCAGACACAGCGTCTATAGAGAAAGCACTGGTGCTCCGGTTGTTTGGAAGGGGTTTTAGAATAGGGACTCTCCACAGCTCCTCTTCCCTGAAATACTGACTTTCCTCTCGGCTTCACACATGTTCAGCTGTGACCCTTAAGCCTGCTCAACCCCCGAAGAGATGGGTGCGTGCTGCTTAAAAAGAGAAAGGCAAATAAATAATACAACAAAACAAAACAAAAACCTGCTATGTTTCCTTTCCCAAAGAGCAGTCGCAGCCGAAGCCTCAGCATTGACACCAACACTATACCACCACCAGAAGCTGCAGCCACGACACCAGTGGCAACACCGGGAATAGCCACAGCAACAGCTACAGAAGCAGCGGCAGCAACAACACCTCCACTAGCAGTCGCAGCAGCAGCAGCAAGCGCCACAGCACCACAATCAGCCATAGCACAGCCCCCAGCAGCACCATAGCAGCGCCCCCAGCAGCATCAAAGCATCGCCCCCAGCAGCAGCCATAGCACCTCCTCCAGCAGCAGCCGTGGCACCGCCCCTAGCAGCATCCGTGGCACCGCCCCCAGCAGCAGCTGCGGCGTCGCCACCAGTCCCCCGCTTCAGCGGCAGTCTCCAGGGTCCACTGCAGCATTGAGTCTTACAGGCCCCATCCACTTCTTTTGTACAAGATTCCTGCCCGAGCTTCTCCCGCAGCGCCCTGTGAGGATGAGCTCATCCTTTGAACTTGGCAGGCAAGAAGCATTCCGATCTCGCTCAGCACAAGCACAGAAAGGTGATTGTTAGGCAGAAGTTAGGCAGTCAGCAATCAGACAGAGCCAGCCCTTTCTTCCCCAGAAGTTTCTGCTGGCAGGGATTGCTTACACTCACAGACCCTGATTCAATCAGAGGCTCTAAGATCTGGTCATCTTTGAGGGTCTCTATGGAGAACAGGGGGACCCAGGAGAAGCAGACTAACCAGAAAACAGAAATGTGGGGAAAGGAAAGCGAATTAGACCAGTTCCTGGAACCTGGGCAATGGAAAGGCAGGATTTGGAGGGGAGCAAGGCACCCAGCTGGAGCGAGGGTGTGCCTGTCCTGCTGCCGTTAGGTGGGCGTGGGGACCAAGCAGATGATAGTGAAGGCCTTGGGCCAGTTCTACACAAGAACCGGAACAAGAAAGAGGTCCACCGGGTAATTATGTGGCTGAATGCTCAGTGAAAAGGGCCTAGGGTTAAAAAAAAGTCAACCCATTGAAATGAACTGGAAAGATGTCAAGAAAGCTTTTCCTGTTCCTTTTCTGGTCATTGCTATTGTTTACTTTGTTTTCTGGGGGGGAGGGGAGTTTAAAGATTTCTTTATTTTTATGTGTATGTGTGTTTTGTCTACATGTAATGTAAGGGCACTGTATGCATGCCTGGTTCCTGCAGAGGCCAGATGCGGGCATCAGATGCCCTGGAGCTGGAGTTACAGAGGGTTGTGAGACACAGTGTGGGGTGGGCTTTGAGGTGTCTTTTGCTCAGTGTGATTGTCAGTCAACTTCCTGTTGCCTCTGATCAGGATGTAGCTAGCACCACATCTGCCCGCATGCTGCCATGCTCCCTGCCATGAAGATAATGAACTGAACCTCTCAACTGTAGCCACCACCTCAACTAAATGTTTTTCTTTTTAAGAGTTGTCATGGTGATGGTGTCTTTTACAGCAATCTAACCCTAAGATAGAAGTTGGTACCAGAAACTGGGGTGTTGCTGTAATAGGCCTGACCATGTTTTTGTTTGGGGAAATTTGATGCTGGCACTTTGAGTTTGGAAGCAGTGAAATGGTTTAAGTGCTGCTTAGTGAGCCCTTCTGGTAGGAACATGGAAATCAGAGCTAAGAGTGTTTTAGACTGTCAGGTATTAACGTAAGAGGTTTTAGAGGAGAAGAATTTTAGTATGCTCCTAGAGATCATTCTTGTGATGTGTTGGTGAAGAAAGTGGATGCCTTTTGCCCTTGTCTGAAAAGTCTGCCTAAGGCTAAAGTGAAGAGTTTTGGATGAATTCTGTTGGCAGAGGGAATCTCAAAAGAGCCTAGAATAAACTCTGTTGTGTGGTTATTAGTGGTAACTCTAATGAAGGTTTATAATGAAAAGGAGCAAGCTGAGAAGGGTAAAACACAGAATGTACAGATTGAGAACAGGGGCACCAGGAAGTAGAATGGAACTAAATTCCGTGTTCAAGGAGATAAGTAGATTAAGAAATGGAATAAGGGAGTAGAACCAGCCACGAGAGAGAAGTGCGCTGTAATCAACAAGGCTGAAAGGAGATGGAGATCAGACATGGAGAGTTTGCGCAGCTGGTTTTTGCTTTGGTCCAGCATTTCCTCGCTATGCTCCCTTCCCCATGTTTTAGAATAGTAATGTGTATCCTGTGTCATTACGTGGTGGGAGTATGTGATCTGTTTTTGGGTTTGATTTTACAGGGGATTATAGTTAAGAGATTGCATGAATCTCAAAAGAAATTTTGAACAGTCTGTGACTATTATAGACTATGGGGACTTTTGAAGTTGGACTGAATGTATTATTTTTTTTTTTACATTATAATGTGGCTACAAACCTTTGGGAGCCAGGGACTGGAATATGATGTCTTGAAAGAAAATGGCCCCCAAAGGGAGTGGCACTATTGGGAGTTGGGGCTTTGTTGGAGTGGGTGTGGCCTTGTTGGAGGAAGTGTGTCATTGTGGTGGCAGGCTTTGAGGTCTCTCTTGCTCCACCTTCCTCAGTGTGACACTCAGTTTACTTCTGTTGCCTTCTGATGAAGATGTAGCCAGCACAGGTCCGCCTGCACGCTGTTGCTCTCCACCATGATGATAATGGATGCGACCTCTGAATTGTAAGCAAGCCACCTCAATTAAATGTTTTCCTTTATATGCAATGATGCTGTGGTCATAGTGTCTCTTTATAGCAACAGAAACCCTAACTAAGACAGCCAGTAACTGTAGTTAAAATATATTTACAATAACGCTAGCAAAGGCTAAAGCCACAAACTTCTAGAAGGAACTACACGAGTGTAAGACTTTTATGAAAAACAAGCGATTTATTTATTTATTTATTATTTATTTATTATCTGTTTTACAGACAGGGTCCCATGCTGCCCAGGCCATCTTCGAATTGTCTTTATTGATGAGGATGACAGACTTCTGATCTTCCTTCCCTTACCCGTCGAGTGCTGAGATTACAGATGTCACCGTGTCTGGTTTGTGTGGCCCTGGGGATCAGATCTAGGTCTCTGGACACGCTAGGCAAGCTTCTACCAGCTGCACTCCACCCCAGCCCAAGAGCAATTATTAAAAGGCATAAAGCCAGTTCTAGCTAGTGAGAGACAAAATATCTCGGAGAGAAAGACTTAGTATAGGAGTCAGCAGAATAAACAATCCCTAGTCAAGTTTACTCAATTTCGATAAAAGTTCTTAAGATAATTATGGCAGAACTGGGAAAGACATATCCAAAAAGCCAAGGGACAGAATAAAAACAACTGTGGAGATGAGAGAGCTGCCCTGCCAGATCCCAAACCCTGATGCCGAGCCGTAGCGGAGTGGAGAGCCTGATGGACTGACGGAGACTTTGGGGACGGGGAGAGTCTCTTTTTCTCCAATTTAAAAATGAAGTAGTGATTGTAACAGGTCGTTTGCAGATTCATTTAATTTTTGTGTACGTGTGTGTGTGCAAGTATGTATGTGTATTCAGAAGCCCTCCTAGACCAGACGAATGCACTGGACCTCTTGGAGCTGAAGTCACAGGTGGTAGGAGACTGCCCTACATGGGTGCTGGGAATTGAATTTAGGTCGCAGCAAGCAAGCCCTCTTCACCGCTGAGCCCTTTCTTCAGCCTCCTTAACAGACACTTTAATAAACTGTCTTGGGCAATAAAATATGTAAAAATATATGATACCTACTTTACCGCCTGCCTGCCGGCACGCACGCACCTGGATTATAAAGGAGGACCCCGAAGAATTGTGTCTCTCTACACTCATCCCCGGCCAGCTGGGTCCCGATGTGACGCCATCATGGCTGCCTTTCATCACAGGGAAAAGTCCCTGAAATGGGCCAGTGGCAGATGTTCAGAAACAACTGGATGTCCTGGACAGAAAACAGTTTCAGCTAAGCGAGACAATGGAGCACTAGAGCTAGGCACACGTGATCCTCTGATTCGGGGCTTGTGAGCATCAGACAACTCCGTCTGCTTTTCTGTTAAGAAAAGAGGAGTATAGTCTCCAGCTCTGAAGGGATCAGATGCTACGTGCATTCCGGGACAGCGTGTCTGGACTGCTTGTCCCAGAGGATGTTTGCGGAGAGTTAAGCGTTCAGTTTAGTGCAAGGTCGCTGTGACTACTCCGGCTTCTCCGGGTGCTGGGAGACTCCCGGGAGCTCCAAGCAGATGCTGTGCTTTTTAAGAACCCCTCTTTCCAGGGAGCAAAATCTCCGCCAGGACTGAGTGGTCACGGAGCGTCCAGCTTTAGATTGGTGACAGTGTGGCTCAACAGGCCTCTCAGGTTCCTTTTCTGCTCACAGAATTGCCCGAGGAACTGGCATTTATCTGTGAACTGGGTGGGATTCCATTTTACAGTTTGAATGTCATGTTTCAAGTCTATTCTTTCATGCTTGAGTTTTCTGAAGTCAGAAGCCCTGCCTGTGTTGGACTTATGCTCTCCTTGCAGGGTCAAACGGAAGACCTGGGATCAGAATTTCATACTAATGTCAGTGAATTCAGTGTCTCTTTCCACCCCAGCCCCCATTGCTATGGATGGAATCCAGGTCAAGCATCAACAATTTTTTTAAAAGTGTTTTCAGTGTTTAGCCAATTACATGAAAATTTATATTTGAATGAGACATAAATGAGAAGAAAATAGCAAAAATTAGTAAGAGGATATTTGGTTTGATTTTTGGTGTTTTGAGACAGGGTCTTGCTGTGTAGTCCAGGTTGGGCTCGAACTCATAGTGCTCCTTCTGCCTCAGCTTTTAAAGTGCTAGAATGATAAGAATGTAATTCTCATATCTAGCAATTAAAAATAATAAAAACTATATCTAGCAATTAAAAATAATAATAAAACGAACTAGAGATTTTTCCTTTTGTTTTATTTTTTAAAAACACATTTTAATTGTGTATGTGTGTGTGTGCCTGAGTGTGTATATATTTGTACCATATTAGTGCAGGAACCTGCAGAGGTCAGAAGCATCAGGCCCCTGGAACTGGGGCTAAAGAAGGTTGTAAGCCCTGTGGGTGCTGGGAAGTGCCCTGGGTCCTCTTCAAGAGCAGTGAGCATTCTAGATTGTTGAGTCATCACTCCAACCCCTGCTGTTTTATTATTATTATTGGTTTTTTGAGACAGGGTTTCTTTGTAGTTTTGGAGCCTGTCCTGGAACTAGCTCTTATAGACCAGGGTGGCCTTGAACTCACAGAGATCCACCTGTCTCTGCCTCCCAAGTGCTGGGATTAAAGGCATGCACCACAACCGCCCGGCAATTTTTAAAATTTTAATATTTTTATTATTTCTCTTCATGTGTATACAATGTGGGTATGTGGGCACGTGTATTATAGCATGCATGTGGCAGCCAGAGGACATTTTTTGGGAATTAGGTCTCTCCTTCTACACTGGGTTCCAGGGATTGAACTCAGGCCATCAGCCTTGCATGATAAGCTTTTACTCGGCATGTTTTCTCATCCACCCTGCTTTTTAAATTTTTAATTAGTTTATTTATTTATCTTGTGACCCATTGAATTGAATTAGGGCTGCTTCCCTTCATCCTGGTAACCAGGTGATTTTCTGGAGTGTGGGAAACTTGCCAGTGGCTACATTGCAGAGGAAAATGACTCCCCTCCCTAAGGAGTCAGCTGCATATTTCTTGGCATATAATTTTTTTAAGATTTCAAATAAGATGATCATTAGTGGAGGAAGTGAAATAAAGGAAAAAATGAGCTACAATGCCTTTATTTTCCTATACTCTTATTTATTACGTCCTATCTCAGGTATGCCAATTCCCTGTGCGTGTATGTGCACATGCGCATATGTGTGTGAATCCGGTACGTACGTGCCATGGCACACGTGGACGTTGGAGGACAACCTCAGGTATAATGTTCACCTTCTGCTGTGCCCCACTATATCAGCCTCTCTTGCTCTCCACTGCGTAGCTGGCATGTGAGCTGCCCCTCCCTGTCCTCTCGCCATAGGGCACACTGGTATTGTTGACACATGCTCTGTGCCCCATTTACCCTGAGTTCTTGGGATCAGAACTCAGGTCCTCAGGCTCACATGGCAAGCACTTTACCCAGGAAGCCACCTTTCCAAGTTCCCTTTGCATTTCCTCTTCTTGGTATTACCTAGAGCTGGAGCCTGTCTCTCCTTACTAGGGTGCCTTCTCTCATAAGGTCTTAATGTGTTTTCTTTGCTTATAAAAACATATGTGTGACTTGACCCTAGAGGGGCTCCCAGGTGCCCAAGCTGAGGTCCCCAGTTAGTTCCCTGGGCAGCTGAGGATAGGGAACCTGAAATGACCCTACCCTAGAGCAATACTGACGAATATATTGCATATCAGCCTAGAACTTGCATCTGGCGATGGATGGAGATAGAGACAGAGACCCACACTGGAGCACTGGACTGAGCTCCCAAGGTCCCAATGAGGAGCAGAAGGAGTGAGAACATGAGCAAAGATGTCGGGACCACGAGGAGTGCACCCACCCACTGAGACAGTGGAGATGATCTACTGGGAGCTCACCAAGGCTAGCTGGACTGTTACCAGAAAAAGCATGGGATAAAACTGGACTCTCGGAACATGACGAACAATGAGGGCTGATGAGACGCCAAGGACAATGGCACGCGGTTTTGATCCTACGCAATGTGCTGGCTTGGTGGGAGCCTAGCCAGTCTGGATGTTCACCTTCCTAGATATGGATGGAGGGGGGAGGACCTAGGACGTACCACAGGGCAGGGAACCCTGACAGCTCTTTGGACTGGAAAGGGAGGGGGAGAGGAGTGGGGGGAAGGGGAGAGGGGTGGGAGGAGGGGGAGAAGAGTGGGAGGAGGGGGAGGGAAATGGGAGGCGGGTGGGAGGAGGTGGAAATTTGTTTTTTTTTTCTTTTCTGTATCCTCCTTTTATCAATAAAAAAATTAAAAAAAAAAAACAAATAAAAAAAAAAAACAAAAAAAACATATGTGTGGGAAAAAAAATGCCGGGCGGTGGTGGCACACGCCTTTAATCCCAGCACTCCGTAGGCAGAGGCAGGCAGATCTCTGTGAATCTGATCTACAAGAGCTAGTTCCAGGCAGGCTCCAAAGCTACAGAGAAACCTTGTCTCGAACCCCCACCCACTCCCCCCAAAAAGAAAAAGAAAACATACTGTGTGTGTGTGTGTGCGCGCGCATGTAGTTCAGAGGTCAGTATCAAATCTCTTTCTCACTATGTAGCCCTGGCTGACTTGGAATTTTCACTGTGGATCAGGCTATCTTTGAACTCAAGAGATCGGCCTGCCTCTGCCTCTTGAATGCACTGCCACTCCTGGCCATTCACTTTGTATTTTGAGAAAGGATTTGAACCTGGAGCTTGTTGGCCACCGGGTCACAGGGATCCTTCTATCTCCAGAGCTGGGGTGACAGGCATGTCCCACTATCTTGGCTTTTTACCTGAGTGCTGGGGACCTGAACTCGGGTCCGTTTACCCACTGAGCCTTCTCCCCAGTCCTGATGCTTCCCAGCTCATTGTCTCATTTCCAGAGCACAGCTCTCACCCCATCGCCCTGGTTCAAAAATGCGTGCCCAGCTTTGCTGGGTGTGTAATCTGTGTTGGCATAACTTCCTGCCCCTCTGGGCGCAGCTGGGGGAGGGGGTTCGCTTCCTCACAGCTGGGAGCCCTCAGGCAGGGCAGACAGGGTCAGGTTGAGCCTTTGCACTCCCAGGCTCACTGGGCTGTGGTCCTGTTTCTCCTAGGATTCCTCACAAAGCTCTGGCACCCACTTCTTCAGTCCAGCTGGAGAAGGTCTTGTCCGACTAGACAGCATATTTGGGATTCATAAAGGGACATCCTGCTATAAATCTGGATGCCATCAGGCATGGGGGAATTGAACACCAACTCTCCCCAGCCCCAGTGTTTCTTGAGGAGCTAATTCTCACCGGTTATGCTGAGCCAGGATTTGTCAGGATTTGGGCTGAAATTGCGCATTTTCCATTCCTCCCTTCCCAGAGACCAGGGGCTGGCACCGTGAAGCCAGTCCTCCTGGGAGCCAGAGGAGAAGCCAATTCTCAGGAACGCAAAAAAGAAAGAAAAAGAGAAGAAAAGAAAAAGGAAGTCCAACTTGGAGCCATTTTTCTAGTAAGTGCAGGAAAATGGAATATTTCAAAGGACACCATGGGTGTGTTGGCCCATGTTTGCATGTCTACCATCCCGGCCTTGGAAGCACCTGCCTGTGACGGTGAACACACGTGGCTGGGTGCTTTCCCTTCAACCTCACCAGAGCCTGGAACTCTGTCCCTGAGCACCCAACAAGGACCTCGGCAACACGTCGTGGGTCAGTCGTTGAGTTGGCACCCGCACCTCCTGCAGACGCCACTCTGCAGACTCTCAACTGTCCTTCCCCGCCCAACCCAAAGCTGGGGTGCCGATCACCATTCTTCCCATCTTTAGGGCACCTTAGGCTTCCAGCGTGCTTCTGCAAAGGCTGCCAAAACTAAGCTTCCGTTTTTCATTAGATTTTTGTCAAGGAGTTACAGCTTTAAAAGAAAATTATAAAACTGAAAGTTTGTGTGTCTATATATGTATATATATATATACTTGTGTATATATAGTCTAATATATGTATTTATAGATAGATATAAAATACATATATTTTAGACTTCACACCACACACACACATATATGACTAAAAGGGAATGAACAAGCAGAAAATGTGGTAGGACCACATCTCTCAAACCATCATCTTCCTCCCCAAATTCTTCTTCCTTGGGGGAACCAGTTTTAGAGATTTACTCATTATCTTTTTTTTAAGCATATGACACAATCCCTTTTATTTACTGTTTTTTTTTTATTATGGCTGTAGCTGGACTTCTATCATTAGCCCGAATAGACGAGAGAATGGGGACTGTCATCTTGTTCCAGACTTTAGAGGCGCCGCCTTCCATTTTCCGCTGCCACTCAGTGATGTGTTAGTGTCTTAGCTATTCTCCCGTTGCTGTGTTAAAGTGCCCTAACAAAAGCAGTTTAAGGAAGGGGAGCACATTGTGGGTCGCAGTTGGGGGGTACCCACCGCGGTGGTGATTTAAGGTGGCGGGGTATGGCAGAGCCGATGGCTGGAGAGGACAGCTGCTTCCTCCGAGTCCAGGGAACTGCGCTGCCCTCCTTTATAAGAACGGGCCTTCCCGCCTCAGTTACCCTAAGGAAGACAACAACTCAGAGGTGTGCCCAGAGGGCGGACTCCTCGGTGGCTGACACCAGATCCTGACCACACGCCTCATCACAGTTACTAGGGGCTTGTTGTGTAGGGCCTTCAGCATGTCCAGGAATCCTAGGAACCTTTGTCAACCTTGTGAAGGCATGTGGTGCGTCTATTGAAGTGATGGAGACTTCTGTCTGTAAGTCTGCCTGTGCTCTGTTTCATTTATTAATTTGCAGGTGTGGAACTATCCTTGCATCCCAGGAATGAGATCATGGTGTATGCTCTTCATAAACTATTCTTAAATTTGGTTAGCAAGTCTTTGTTGCAGAGTTCAGCATCTGTGTTCAGAGTCATGGTTTATTTTATATTTTTTTAGACAGGGTCTCAAAATGTAGCCTTGGTTGACCTGGAACTTGTCGAGGACTGGCCTCAACAAAAATACCTCTTGTCAGGGTAGAGGCATCGGAATTTTAGAAGTATAAGTAAAGAATATAAAGACACATGGAAACTAATAAGACAGAAACCATAGAATAATATCAGGAGGGTGTTCCAGTGATAACTGAAACCCTGAAATCCCCCGCGTTTATTTTTCCACAGCTTTTATACCCAACGTAAATGGGGTGGGGAGGGGGGAAGAAGGTAACAAAATACTTTATTAACGTGATATAAAAGATAACTCACAGCCATTCACTTTATCACTCTGGGACATCAAACCATTAGCATTGTGTAGTCTATGTAGCGAAGCTGCTCTAGGTCGTGCGTATTGAAGGCCGCCCTTTCCCAGGTGACCTCATATTACAAAAGAAGGGGCAGAAGTATGTTTGTATATCCTGACCACCTGTCAGGATTGAATGGAGCTCTCTTCACATCAAAAGAACCAAGCAAACAAGATCTCCTGAGTAAATTAGGAGCACAGGGACCTTGGGAGAGGGAAGGAGGAGAGCAGAGAAAAATGTAGAGCTCAATAAAAATCAATTAAAAAAAGAAAACAACAAACAAACAAAAAAAGAACCAAGCAATCACATCCCAAGTTGGGACGTGCAACTATGCTTGTCAACCATTTTGAGCTACCTCCAAGCTCTCTGACCATCAGACAAGGTGGAAATCAGGCTCACATTTTAGACCCCCAGAGGAACTCACTTTGTAGCCCAAGCTGGCATTGAACTCACAGAGTTCTTCCTGCCTGTGCTGAGATTAAAGGTGTGCAACACCACGGTTTATTAATTTTTGTATTTTTTCTGGCTTCGGTATCAAGACAATGTCCAATTCACAGAATTATTAGCTGTGTTCCTTCCCTTCACTTTGTGGACAGTTTGGGGAGCATGGGTGCTCTTTTCAAAAACTTGCTAGAATCCAGTGACTTCTTTGGGATTCTTGTTTGAGGTAGGTGATTACGGCTCCAATCTCGTTGCTTTTTCTGGGTCTGTTTCAGTGGCTTATATTCTCTTGACTTAGCTTTGTTAACGTTAGGTTAACTCAATCCATTTTCCTTTAGACATTTTGGGATTTTCTATAATTAACTTTTAGAACCATTGTCCAATAGTCCTCTGTATTTCACGGGCATCTGTTGTAATAGCCTCTTTCTCAGCTCGCCGTCATTAACTTGGGTCTTCTCTCTCTGTTTACTTTGATCTCTTTGTTCATTGACTCTTTTTTGTTGGCCTTTGAATTATTTCCTGCCCTGATTTTAGCTATTTCTTTCCACTAACTGCTTCGCGGTTGTTATTGCTTTCGTAAGACTTTGGGATGCATCGTTATCTCTTTGAGAGCTCTGATCTTTTAATGCAAACATTTTAGAGCTATAATTTTTTTCTTTGACCCACCTTCCAGAAGTCATGACAAGTTGTTCTTTCTATCACGGTTTTATCAACGACCCACTGGCCATTCAAGAGGGTAATGTCTAATCTCTAGTACTGGTGCAGCTTCCGTGAGTTCTCTTGCTGTTTACTTTCAAGTTTTATGCCACTATGATCTGATACAAGGATGCATTTTGATTTTTTTTGCATTTCTTAAGACTTGCTTTATGCTCTGAAACTTGATCTGTTTACAGAAAGTTTTACGAAGAATGTGTGTTCTGCAGCTATTGGGTGGCGGAATATTCCACAGCGGTCTGCTCAGCCTGTGTCATGTATGGTACAGTTTACCTCTGATTTCCTTTTTTAAAGATTCATTTTCATTATTTTAAACTACGTGGATCTGTGCGTGTATCTCTGTGTGATGATGTCCAACCAAGCGCAGTTGCTCTCAGAGGCTGGCAGAGGCTGTACACTCAGGTTTAGACAAGTACAAGCCTCCTGGCGCAGATAGCAAATTGAACTCGGGTTCTCTGCAAGGGCAGTATGTGCTCTTGGGCAGCAGGGCATCTCTTCAGCCCCAAATCTGAGCTTTCTTTGTTGATTTTCAGATTAGATGAGGGGTGCTGAAGGCCCCACTGTTATGGTACCAGGAATTATATCACACACACAAACATAATTTTTGTTCACTGGTGTTTGGTTTATGAAATGGGGAGCCCCAGGATTCAGTACATACATGCTTACAATTGTCTGTCTATCTATCTATCTATCTATCTATCTATCTATCTATCTATCTATCTATCTATCATCTATCTATCTCAATAAAGAGAACAATCTATCATATCTATAAATCTATATATACGTATATAAGTGCATAGCAGCCCCCCCTTTTTAACCTCTTCTGTTGTTTTGACTTGAAATGCTCTTGATCAGATATCTAAGGAAGGTAGCGTTCCAGAGAAGTTCTGAGGTAGAGAGAGGTCCTTTGATGACTGGAAGGTGAATGAGGCAAGGCAGGAGGTATTCCAAAGCGGCCTCTGTGCTCTTAGCTGTCCCAGCCCCGAGTCTGCTCAGATGGTGAAAGACGTAGATCACCAGGGTGGAACCTGAGTCCCCAAGTGCTAGCACACAAGGACCATTGCTCCTGTTCACAGCGTGAACACCTGCGGACAGAGGCGGAAAGAGCCAGCCTGGCCAGGAAGGTAAGGTAAGCAGAGGCCTCCAGTGCACCCCTTCCTTCTGTTCCAGCAGGAATGCCAGGACCAGCTCCACTCCTCCATCTGCTGATCCAATGGGAATGGGCTGCTGCTGGACCTCCTCTGGGACAAATCATAATGACCTTGTGTCCAGTTGTCCAGGCCACCACACACATATCTGGTGCCATAGCCACACTGGCAGCCTCACTTCAGTGGGGGAAGTCTGGGAGGAGTCTGGCTGGCTTCCAGGCACCTTTTGTGTGTGTCATGCCTTTCCTGAGGATGCTCTGACACCTTGTCCAGTAGGCATTAAATTTTTATGGCTTGAAGCTGGAGAAAAGTGGAAGCTCAGGTCACATAAATACTAAGTGGGGGAAGCAGGTATCATTTTATTAAACTTTTCTTTTGCGGGAGTGGGGACATAGTTCAGTTGGGGAAGTGTTTGCTTAGCGTGCGTAAAGCCTTCACTTCGAACCCCAGCACAGGAACTGGGTGTGGCGGTTCAGGCCTGAAATCCTAGCCCTGGGGAGGCAGAAGCCAAAGAATAAGAAGTTCAAGGTCATTCTGGGCTGCACGGAGACTCAAGGACAGTGGGAAGTACAAAACAATTGAAGCAATTAAAACACAAAGCAAGATTCTTTTGCCTTTAAGTATTTTAAAGATTAAAAAATTGTGTATTATTGTAGGATATTTTACTCTTTTGGCTTTTTGGACTCTTTTGGGGGCCCCCTATCTAGCTCCCAAATACATCACACACAGAGGCTTAAGTTATGAATGCCTGGCCAGCTTGTCTTAATTTAAATCATCCTGACTACCTTTTGCCTCTGGGCTTTTACCTTTCTCTGTTTCTGTTGGTCTTACTTTTCTTCTTACTCCGTGACTGGCTGGGTGACCGGCTGGGTGACTGGCCCCTGATGTCCTCCTCTTCTTGTTTTCTTGTTTCTCCTTCTCTCTCCTCCCAGATTTCTCCTTCTGTTTTTTCTCTGCCTGCCAGCCCCAGCCTGTCCTTGCTCCTGCCTCGCTATTGGCCATTCAGCTCTTTATTAGGACCGTCAGGTGTTTCAGACAGGCACAGTAACACAGCCCCACAGAGTTAAACAAATGCAGCATAAACAAAAGTCACACACTTGAAAATAATATTCCCCGACAATGTATATATGTGAGTTTCTACGTTTGAGTTTAAGTGGGAATGCAGTATCCGTAGAGGCCAGAAGAGGGCATCCGATCTCCTCTGGAGCGAGAGTTACAGTGGTTGTGAGCTCCCAGATGTGGATGCTGGGATCTGTTCCTCTACAAGGGCAGTACATGGTGTTCTTCATCACTGAGCCCTTTCTCCAGCCCCTGTTATGAAATATTTCAAACAAACATTCAATGACTGTGGTAACTGATGCCTCTTTACTTACCAATAGCTCTGTAAGACTCCAACAAGAAGCCACTACTGTCAGATTTTCTTAAAGGAGAACGAAATGTTACCATGTACAGTGGAGACTCTGTCTTAGTTAGGGTTTCTATTGCTGTGATGAAACAGTGTAGCCAAGAAAGCTGGGGAGGAAAGGGTTTATTTGGCTTACACTTCCATAGCACTGTTTGCCGCCAAAGGAAGTCAGGACAGGAACTCAAGCAGGGCAGGAACCAGGAGGCAGGAACTGATGCAGAGGCCACAGAGGGTGCTGCTTACCTGCTTGCTTCCCCTGGCTTGCTCAGTCTGATTTCTTATAAAGCCCAGGACCACTAGCCCATCATTCACCAATTAAAAAATGGCTAAAACCTGATCTTATAGAGATTTTTTTGGGGGGTGGCCTCTTTGAGTCAGGGTTTCGCTGTATAACAGCCCTAGCTGTTCAGGCTGGCCTCAAACTCATAGAGATTCTCCTGCCTCTGCCTTCTAAGTGCTGGGGTTAAAGGTGTGCGCCACTACTGCCTGGCTGGAGACATTTTCTTTCTTTTTCTTTTTCGAGACAGGGTTTCTCTTTGCTTTTGAAGCCTGCCCTGGAGCTCACTCTGTAGACCAGGTTGGCCTCAAACTCACAGAGATCTACCTGCCTCTGCCTCTCCAGTCCTGGGATTAAAGGTGTGCACCACCACTGCCCGGCTGGAGGCATTTTCTTGATTGATGTTCTCTCCTCTGAGATGACTTTGGCTTAAGTCAAGTTGACATAAACCATCTGGTACAGGCTCCGAATCCCTTCCTGAAGTCTCCTTTTTTTTTTTTTTTTGATTTTTCGAGACAGGGTTTCTCTGTAGCTTTTGGTTCCTGTCCTGGAACTAGCTCTTGTAGACCAGGGTGGCCTCAAACTCACAGAGATCCGCCTGCCTCTGCCTCCCGAGTGCTGGGATTAAAGGCGTGCGCCACCACCACCCAGCTCTGAAGTATCCTTTTGAGAAGTTGCCACTCTGTAATACTGGCGTTTATTTTTTCCATGTATGTGTCAATATTCATTTATGTGTATGTTTGTGTACATGTTTGTGTGTGCATGTGTGCCCATATACATGGAGGCCCAGGGCCAGTGTCAGGTGTCCACCTTGATTGTCCTAAACCGGTGGTTCCCAACCTTCCTGGTGCCACACCCTTTCATACAGTTCCTCATGTTGCGACCCCCAACCATGAAATTATTCTTGCTGCTACTTCATAACTGTAATTTTGCTACTGTTATGAATAATAATATATGTGTATACATATATATGTGTATACACACACACACACATATATATATTTGGAGATAGAGATTTGCCAAAGGGGTTGTGACTCACAGGTTGAGAACCATTCTCTAGAAGGTCTCCCAATGAACTTGAGCTTACGGATTCAGGTGGGTTGGCTGGCCAGTGAGTTCCAGGGACCTGTTTATATCCACCCCTGCAGTGCTGGGATGTCAGACCTGCTTATATCCACCCCTGCTGTTTACATCAGTGCAGGGTATCTGAACGCAGGGCCTCATTCTTGGGTGGTAACCACTTTACTGACAGCCATCTTTCCAGCTCTAAGGGTTTGCATTTCTATAAAATATATGACTACACATGAAACACAGCACATGGGTTATTTTTCATGTTTTCAAATATTGAATAAATAACATCAAACTTTGTATTTATTCCTGGTCTACCCTGGGGATGTAGGTGGCGTCTTCCGCTTGCGCTGAGCCATCAGCCTTTGTCAGCTCTGACATGAGGCGGTCACAGCCGCTGGAAAGTGCCCTGTCTCACGGTTCTCTCTCTCAGCATGAGTCAACGCTCCAACGTTTTAGCTCTGAATGTGGATGTTTAGGTCAATTTCCTCACTTCCGTGGATAATATTACAGGCCTAATTATTGGACGCTGTCTTGGTCAAGAATTATTCCTGCCAAACCATTCTGTGTAATGGATAAACTGTGAGCAATATTTTCCACAATGCAGAGGTGGGGTGGCTGGAGGGGGAACCCGCAGCTCCACTGTAAGTTAGTTCATGGGATTCCACAGCTTGAACGCTCCCGAGGCTCTCTCTACCGTCTTTCTCCTTAATGAAAGCACTCCCATTCGGCACAAAGAACTTCCCTGGTATTGAACCCAACAGGAAGTGGAATGTTTGGGTTTTGTGGAAGGTGGTTTCTCATGTTTTGCTGGATATTTTTCCATGAATCAAGAATGATGAACTAAAACTACAGCCATCTTTATCAGCAAAGATCTCTTTGGCTTCTAGTATAGAATTGAGGTTCAGTCTTTCTCCATACCCCTGCGTTCTCTCTCTCTCTCTCTCTCTCTCTCTCTCTCTCTCTCTCTCTCTCTCTCGTCTTGTTTTTTGAGACACAGTCTCATTAAATCAGCCTTGGCTGCCCTGGAACTCACTCTGTAAACCAGGCTGGCCTTAGACTCAGAGGTCCACCTGCTTCTCAAGTGCTAGAATTAAAGGTGTTGCCATCCCACGCAGCTAAATTGTTATTTTTGTCCCCCAAAGTCAACAAACGTTTAGTTGGATCAACTAAGAAGCAGAGAAGTCTCAGCAGCAAAAAGGATAACATCAGTTATCACGAGGGAATTATGAATAATTATACACCAACTACCGGATAACCTCAAGGACAAGGGTGACTTTCTGACTTGCAACTTATCAAAATGAAATGTGAGGGGGAAATCTTCACAGGCCATTGATTGTGGGAAAAGAGATTAAACTCGGCAATCGCAATACATCTTTCATGAATGAAAGCCCAAGTTGCTGATGACTCAGCCGGCCGGTTCCGGTTCTACTGAACACTCAGAGGACTGTAGCAGCTGTGTGAATCTGCCATGAGCAGCTCATGCTCAACTCTGGTGTGTTTGATTCTTTCCCTGAGTGCTTCTCCCTCGGTTAGCACCCGTGTTGAATCACTGTTAAAATAATCTTCTCAGTAAACTCCGACGGGGTTCTCCACTGACTCGGAAACCCAGGAACCTGGCTTCACCAGCACGCAGGTCTCGGCCACGTGGAGCCGATGGATTTCTTTGGGATTCGTCTGGATGACTCTGAGCCTTTGAGGACCCTCTGAGGACAACATCATCTACATCTGTAAATTGTCAAAATAGTCAAATGTCCTTTCGAACACGACGTCCAGTGTTTTCTGCAGAATTGTGGAATTTTCGCAACGATTGAAATTTCTCTGTCTATATTGTGAGCACAGTCGTTGATGGTCACTTGCTCCATGTGTACTCATGAGACCGGGGGCGGGTTTTACATTTTACGTATTTAAATTAGAACAGACACGTGTGGCTAGTGAGGTTGTATTGGTTGGTGTGGGTCTGCAGGTATTACACTAGTTCCTGCTTCCAGAATGTCCAGTCTTACATCAGAGGAGTTCCCACGAGACTGTATGGTACAAAGTAGATGCTGCAAACCCTGAACAGCCTGGGTCCCTGCTTGCTCTGGATGCTGTAACTCAAGGAAGTCTGGGTCCCTGCTGGCTCTGGACGCTGTAACTCAAGGACTGTTCTTCCAGAGTCGACTTTTGTTGCTTGCAGCCAGCAAAGCTTTGTGATTTTGTAGGTGCTGAGCACCAGCCATTGTTGGCCCAAGTTCTCTGTACCCCATTGTTGCTTAGGGCCCCCACCTCTGCTCACTCGGTCCACACCTCAAACCCTCAGCTCTTTCCATTCTGATTCTTCAGCTCAGCTGCCCTGGACGAGCTATAGATGCGGCTGCTCCAGTCTTCCCCATCCTGTTAGCATCCGCATCCTCCTGTGTCTACAGCCACAGCTTCATCCGTACCCATTACTACAGTCCTAAGATCGTGTGTGGATCCTTCAGACAGGTGTGTTCTCCCGCATAACTACACAACACTGGTAAAACCCATTACATTAATAATGACTCCATAGACCTCATTGAAGCCTTGCCAAATATTCCAGTATGCTCCTTGCACTGTCATAGAGTCTTTTTCTCTTTCCCACCATAGCACTTATGACCTTTAATGAGCGTTTGAAATCGTAGGCTACTGTTCTTAGTAAGTCATATTTGCGATGACAGTGTTCACGAGTGTAGTTATACTGGATAGTTTTATATTGACTTGACACAGGCTAAAGTCATCCGAGGGGAGGGAACCTCCATTAAGGAAATGCCTCCAAAGAACTGGGCTGCAGTCAAACCTGTAGGGCATTTTCCAAGTTAGTGATTGATGGGGGAGAGCCCAACTCAATGTGGGTGGTGCCATTCTTGGGTAAGTGGTCCTGGGTTCTATAAGAAAGCAGGCTGGACAAGCCGTGGGAGCAAGCTAGTAAGTAGCACCCTCCATGGCCTGTGCCTCAGCTTCTGCCTTCAGGTCTGCCCTGCTTAGTTCCTGTCCTGACTTTCTTTGATGGTGAACACTGCTGTGGAAATGTGAGCCAAATAAGCCCTTTCCTCCTCAGTTTGCTTTGATTACAGTCTTCCATCACAGCAATGGTGACCCTAAGGAGGACAACCCACCAGGTGGGAGTTGATACAGTCACGATAATGAGAGGAATCCTTATAGGTTCCGTCGAAGCGCGGGCTGTCCCGATGTTTACTTATATTTTCCAGTCGTCTAGCTTCTGCAATATTTCTAGATGTTTTCCTTTCTTCCTGTGCTTCCCTCCCACCCCTACCCAGAGCTCACAGATTCCGAGTGAAGCCAGGTTTTGTCTAGGCTGTGGAACAGCAGTATTCTTAAAGGCTTCAGTCAAAGTGTAAATTGGTACAAAAGCTGGAAAAAAAATTCGACATTGATTGATGTTGAAAAGTGTGTGTCTTATGACCCAGCAATTCTACTTATTGGAATATTCCCAATCACTGTGTTGTGTAATGTGGCAGTGGCTGGCCTCATGTGGTTCTCTGAGTCTCTGAAATGTGTCAAGCTAGCACTGAAACACTGTAAATATAAAATGCCCCGTGGGCTGTGAGGATTTAATAGAAAATAATTAAACTATCTCTTTTAAGTTTGTTTTAAAATATTGAATATATACTGAAATGATAATGGTTTGGGCATATTCACTCAAACAAATTTATCATATTTTCAGTTTATAAAATATGGCTGGAATGTAATCAAGTCAGATTGTTGACATAAACAAGCAAGGAACAGTAGCTGTGCAACGGTAGGTAAAGAGGCCTTGACGATGGAGGGGAATTCCAGAGCGGGAGTCTTTCAGGACGTTCTGAAGTTGAGGCGAGGGGGAGGTCTTTGTGGCACTCTACCAGCTAGCCTGTGGTTTTCGTCTGTCTTCCTGGATGGGAATGTAACTAAGGAAGTCTCTGTGCTGGGAAGGGAGTTGTCTCAGAAGGGACTCAGCTAGGAGCCTTAGCCCTGGTAGTCCCAGCAGCCTGAGAACAAGGCGCTGACCTTGCAGAGGGTTCCTGAGCAGAGAACCCACTCTGCCACAGCTGCCATTGGTGCCACCCCTTCGAATCTGAGCATTTTATTTCTAGGTTCTAATTTGTCTCAATTCTTGGGAACTGATTGTAACACTACACCAGTTCCATTCCATGTTCTACTACTACGTGCTTCGGGAACGAGACTGAAAATTTAAAAACATAACACAGAGACAGAGACAGACAGACAGACAGAGCCATGGGAACATCCTTGAGACAAGAATGCCAAGAACGCCCACTTTATTGTGGTCAGGGGCAGCTTATATAGGACTCTGGCCATGTCCCAGCTCTCGGGATCTTTCAGCAGCAGACTCATCAGAACCCACTCCCCTGCCATCAGGGTCTCGTGCTCAGAGCAGCTGCAGGCTGCTCAGAGCAGAGGAAAACAAGTTGTTTACAAGAAATTCAGGGTTTGGTGGTCCGCGGTCCCCAACAACTGATGTGAGAAAGAGTCGGCGGAATGCATGCAGTTGTTGCTGTAGCTAATGCCGAAGCCGACATGAATCTTGGCCATCCTTATCTACTTCTCTAGATGAACAGCCTGATGGAGAGAGGTCGGATCCTTATCCCTGTAGGATCTGAGCTCCGTTCCTCAAGTCAGGGTGGCTTTGATTGTCCATTTGCTATACGCCTGGAGCCTGGAGGCACCCCGTGTTGAGTGTTCCGCTTTCTCCTGGCACTCGGTAGCAGTACCCCACAGACGCCCCAGTGCTTTACTCCAGGACTTACCACAGCCTCTCCAGTGCCTCAGACTTTTGTCCTTGAATTAGGCTCTACTTTTGCCTTCCCTGGTTCTGAGACTTTCATTGTGTCATGCTGCAGTGTCCTCAGGCCAACTTGTGGCAGTTTGAATGTAATTGGCCCCCATAAGCTCATAGGAAGTGGCACTATTAGGAGGTGTGGCTTTGTTGGAGTGGGTATGTCCTTGTTGGAGGAAGTGTGTGGTGGTAGGCTTTGAGGTTTCCTATGCTCAAGAAACCGCCCAGTGTCTCAGTCCATTTCCTGTTGCCTTCATATCAACACGTAGCAGCTCCTTCCCTAGCACCATGTCTTCCTGCATACTACCTTGGTCCCTGCCATGATGATAATGGACTGAACCTCTGAACTGTAAGTCAGCTACCCCAATTAAATGTTTTCCTTTAAAAGAATTGTCATGGTCATGGTGTCTCTTCACAGCAATAGAAACCCTAACTAAGACAGATAGATTTCTCAGTCATCATAGATAGTCACACAAATGAAGTCCTTAGATTTTTGTCTGGAGGGAAGAAGACAATCCAGGGTTTGGCATTAGGAAGGCTTGTTTGCAGCAAACAGTTTGAAATTTATCCCTGTCCTACCTCTATATAGATGCAGATTTGCATGCATATGGGTTCTGTCCCTTTGGAGATTCTTATATACAGGGGTGAGGGCTGGGGGAGGGGTAGAAGGAGAAACAGGTAAAGCACGGGAGCTCCGATCTATCACTGTGTGACTCCTGGTGGGTGCGTGTGCAGAGCAGTGCACTCGCGTGTTCCACAGACCTCTAGAAGGCAGGGCAAAAGCTAGCTGTGGACATGGGTGGACAATAAGGCATCAACACCAAGTCAAGGCCAATAAACGTCCTGGGCTCACGGAAGCTGTTGACAGCAGGGACGGTTGGGGTGATCGACGTCAGATTCTCTCTTAGCTTAATTTTCTGTCTATCAGAAAATATTCAAAACTAAGTTCAATTAATTCAAAGGGAAACAGATAGCAAGTGAGCAATCGATGTCTGTAAGTAGTCACGTGACTGAACAGCAGCAGAAGAGAGGGGTCCTTTCTGGCAGTTGAGGATAACCAGACCGTGAGCACACAAACATGCTTGTCAACAAGAGTTTGACTCATGACTGACACAGACACGCAGCTTGCTCCACACAGTTGTGACATAACAGGGATCCGGTCCCATGACAGGATGCTCGGTAAACAAATGAGGCAAAATGAAGCCGATGAGTCCCTGGTGAAGGCCAGGGCTGGCATTCTCTGCTGTCATCCACCCCGAGTCCTGGCATCTGTTTTTAGTTTTCTACCCAAGCCAAAAGTCGAAAGGGACTTGACCCCAGTTGACACAGAATGTAGGTACACGTTGAGGAGTGAAACAGAGAGGACAGGGTTAAAGAGTTGCCAGAGGGACCCATTCAGTACCGCCCAGGGGGAGTCCACACTTCGGAATACTTTGTTATTTGCTTGAAGGGAATGTGGAAGTGGGAACTGAGATCTTATTTATTGGCTCCGTGTTCTCTCTCTCTCTCTAATGTGTGTGTGTGTGTGTGTGTGTGTGTGTGTGTACAGTTGTGCACCTGTGTGTAGAAGCCAGAGGTCAACATAGGTATCTTCCTTGTTCACTCTCCATCTTATTTTTAAAATTGCATGATTAACTTTATAGGCACATGTATGTGCTTGCTAGAGCCTGTGTGTGAAGGATGGAAGACAACTTCCGGGAGTCATTTCTTTTCCTTCACCCTGTGGGTCCTAGGAATCAAACTCAGACTGTTTGGTTTGGTAGCAAGTACCCTCAGCCACTGAGCAAGCTCACTGGCTCATCCATGTTATTCTTTGAGACATGGTCTCCTACTGAACCTGATATCCACCAAGTCGGCTAGATAGGCTGGCCTGTGAGCCTTCAAACCCTGTTCCTGCGGTACCTGGATTACAGGCACACACCGTGTCTAGATCTTATGTGGGTGCTGGGAATCCAAACACAGGTCCATACTTGCAAGACAAGTACTTTCAGGGCTGCGAGGGGTCACACACTGAGACAATGGGGATGTTCTATCGGGAACCCACTAAGGCCAGCTGGCCTGGGTCTGAAAAAGCATGGGATAAAACCGGACTCGCTGAACATAGCGGACAATGAGGACTACTGAGAACTCAAAAACAATGGCAATGGGTTTCTGATCCTACTGCACGCACTGGCTTTGTGGGAGCCTAGGCAGTTTGGATGCTCATCTTACTAGACCTGGATGGAGGTGGGTGGTCCTTGGACTTCCCACAGGTCAGGGAACCCTGATTGCTCTTCGAGCTGATGAGGGAGGGAGACTTGATCTGGGGAGGGGGAGGGAAATGGGAGGCGGTGGCGGGGAGGAGGCAGAAATCCTTAATAAAAAAAAAAGACAAGTACTTTCTGGTTGTTTTTGTTTTTCTCCTCCTGAGACAGAGTCTCACTATACTGCCTTGGCTAGCCTGGAACTCACTTTACAGACCAGGCAGGCTGGCCTGGAACTGGCAGAGATCCCCCTGCCTCTGCTGAGACTCAAGGCATATGTCACCATACCTGGCGGCCCTTGGTTCCTGAGAGGAACTCTTATCCCAGGCAAAGCTTCCATCACCATTGCTAGTTTTCTTGAACTCTTGGAAATGAGATTCCTCTTTTATGTTTGATTTCTCACCTGGCTTGACTGAGCAGTAACCCTGGGCCAGGCACTGTGTGTGGAACTGCTTGTGACTGGGCTGCACAGATGTTCTGCATCTGTGGGACAGATAGTGGCCGCAGGACCCAGCCTCCTCGGAATTCCCACTTCAGCCACAAACATGGCATCTCCTCTCCACCCTTTTCTTGCTCCTTCCTGGGAGGGAAGGCCAGCCTGGCTGGCAAGGTGACGAGCGAGACTCAGCATCCACAGGGTGGCTTCATCCACAGGGTGGCTTATTGCTGATTAGAAGGAATCTTCTTTTGCAGCAGCTTGAATACATCTGGAATTTTCAGTGCGCAGAGATGGGGGTTCTACCTTACCTCGATCCCCGTGTGATCATAACACTGAGCTGGAGGAGACAGGAGACATGGCTGAGGATTGCCCCTCATCCCAGCTCTTGTCTGGAGGGAAGAGGACACCCCAGGATTTGGCGTTAGGAGGATTGACTGTAGCAAACATACATGCCAGATTGAGGTGAGAAAGGAAACCTCTCTTGCTGGAGAGAGAACTGCACCTGAAGCTCTCCCTGCAAAGTGATTTGTCCGTTGGATGCTTGGGGTCTGCAGTCTTTGCAATCAGCAGGAACCTGGAGAATGGAGCACAGTGGAGCTCAGTGGAGCTCAGGCAGAACCCAGTCTCCAAGATAATGGATCACGGAGTGGGTTAGCTCTGTCTTATAGACAGACCAAGCAGGATTTGCCTGAAATCCTTATCTACATGAAAATGTGGCTGGAAACATAAGACCATCATTAATTCCAGTCCATCCTTTTTTTTAAAAAAAGGGTTTTATTTCTAATACATCTTTGTGTGTTTGACATGTGCCTGCAGGTGTGATATGTACATGTGCATGTGTGTGCCCAAGGAGTCCAGAAGTGGGCATCAGATCCCCTGGCAGTTGTGAACTGCCTGACGTGGCTGCTGAGAACCAAACTCTGGCCTTCTGCAAGAGCAGGAAGCCGTCATTCTAGTTTGTAAATAGCATGAAGAATAACGCTAAGCAAAAGTTCATAACCTGTGCACCCTGCAGAGTTGGGGTGGCATCCACAGATGCGGGTGTCAGTATGCTGTGGTTCTCTCAGGGCAAACAGTTTTAGGCGTGACTGAAGTATGGATAACTGACAGATCCCTCATTTCATGACCTTCTGTAATAGAAGAAAGCATGATTTCTGCACTTGGGTGGGGCACACACGACTATCAAGTCCATTGCTTTTCAAATCGTTTGTAAAAATGCAAATGGTTACACGTGGGAAACACCATTTACGAGCTCCTCCCATTTTAGTGTTTCCGGTAAGCTCCGCACTGGCGGTGTGTTGGCAGTCTGGGGACGTGTTGTTGGAAGTCCTGACTGCAGTTAATTAGGCAGCTTCCAGAGGAACTCTGTTTGGTGTTCTCTACTGACTAGCAAAGCTGTGTGGACTGCTGCCACCGCTTTACCAAATGCCATGAAGTGGCACTTGAAAAATGATGAAAATGTTGCAATTTTGACTTCCAAATATTAAAATAACATGTCCTACCAAACAGAGAAGACAGCACCTCTAATTCTGTGGCCATGTGAATGTTGAGGGGACAAGAGAGGAGTCGGGTCACATGGGGTGGAAGCACAAGACTTCTTAGATGTGGTTAGCTTTGGCATGAGCTATGGTGGCTCCAATGATCACAGCGCAATCGTCAAAATAAAAACCACGTGTTTGGTGTATGCCAACCCTGCCTGTATATTACATGTGGTGGTTTGAGGGAGAAATGGGCTCATGGATTTGAACACTTGTCCCTAGTTGGGGGAATTTTGGAACCTTTGGGAAGTAGAGTCTTGCTGAAGGAAGTACACCCCTGGGGGCAGGCTTTGAGGTTTTGTAGCTTGACCCCACTTCCGGTTCTCTTTGTTTGCTTCCTGTGTGCAGAGGAAGTGTGGTCTCTCTGCTTCCTCACTTCCAGGCTAGCCTCCCGCGCCTACCCCATGCCCTTCCTACCATGACAGACTGCATGGCCTCTGGAACTACAAACCAAAATCAACCCTTTCTCTCCCACATTGCTTTTATTGTCTGTGTATTCTAGTACAGCATCAGAAAGTTTAGTATATATTTTATATTATCTATATTATATTATTCTCATTGTTTTATACCTGAGTACAAATACTTCAAACGACAGTGTGCTGGCTATTTTTTTTTTTGTCAACTTGATAGAAACTAAAGGCAATCTCAACTGAGAACACGTGTCTACAGATTTGTTAGTAGACAAGTCTATTGTGTATTTTCTTGATGAATGATTGATGTGGGAGGCCCAGGATATAGGGTGCAGTGCCACCTCTGGGCGGGTATAGGAAAGCACTCTGATCAAGTCAATATCAGTAAGCCAGTAAGCAGCATTCCTCATGGCTTCTGCTTCAGTTTCTGCTTCTAGGTTCCTGCCCTGACTTCCTTTGATGCTGGATTCTGATGAGGAAGTGTACCGTGAAATAAACCCTTTCCTCCCCAAGATGCTTTTGGCCATGGTGTTTCATCACAGCAAATGAAACCTTAACTGAGGCAGGTTGAGATGAGATCTAGTACCCATGGGACTCCAGTTCTTGCTCATGGTGGGCAGCTGGTTCATAATCTCATTCCCGTCTTGATGGTGCATTGTGACACTGCTCAGAGAACTAGCAGTGATTTCAGGAGAAAGTTGACAGTCCGTGAAAGTGGAATATAACAATTTTAAATTATACCATACCATATAAATTTCCATTTAAAAATGATTTATTTATGTTTATAAAGTGTGTATATATCTGTGTGTATGTGAGCATGTGAGTGCAGTGCTCTCAAAGACCAGAAGGGGCGTTGAATCTCACTAAAACTGGAGTCATAGGTGCTTGTGGATGCCCTGACATGGGTGCTGGGAACTGAACTCAGATCCTCTGGAAGAGCAGCAGGTGCTCTTAACTGCTGACCATATCTCCCGCCCCAATTTTCAGTATAAGACAACTGGAATCGATGTTGGTGTAAGAAGTAAGATAGGATTCCAGCTTTTCTTTTTTTTTCCTTCAAATTGCTAGTTAATTATCCCAGATTTTGTATTAAGAATGCAATTAAAAAATGCATTTATTACCCAAAACTTTAAAGTGAATATTAATGAAAACTTGGAAAAAATGGTGGTCTGATTGTGTTGACAAATGTTCTTATTCTGATTAAGATGAATTTAGGCCTGATGAAGTCCTATAAGAAATAAGCCAGGAAGCTAGGAAAAGACAATCTCCCTATATGCAAACAGCTGCCTTGGAAGGGCCAGGGCACAGCACAACTGAAGCCATGGCAGAGGCAGGATAAAAACAGTGACATAGTCTGTGATGGTCAGGGCGTCAACACAGCCTTGCCTGGTCAACTGCTCTGTGAGAAGAATTCATTTCCTTTCTGCCCCAGCAACCAAATCAGTCTTCACTGGTTATATTAGTTACTTCCCTACGAGGTCAAGTCCTCACTGGTTATATTAGTTACTTCCCTACGAGGTCAAGTCCTCACTGGTTATATTAGTTACTTCCCTACAAGGTCAAGTTCTCGCTGGTTATATTAGTTACTTCCCCATGAGGTCAAGTCCTCACTGGTTATATTAGTTACTTCCCCATGAGGTCAAGTCCTCACTGGTTATATTAGTTACTTTCCCATGAGGCCCAGTACTCACTGGTTATATTAGTTAATTCCCTACGAGGTCCAGTACTCACTGGTTATATTAGTTACTTTCCCATGAGGTCAAGTACTCACTGGTTATATTAGTTACTTCCCCATGAGGTCAAGTCCTCACTGGTTATATTAGTTACTTCCCTACAAGATCAAGTACTCACTGGTTATATTAGTTACTTCCCTACGAGGCCCAGTACTCACTGGTTATATTAGTTAATTCCCTACGAGGCCCAGTACTCACTGGTTATATTAGTTAATTCCCTACGAGGCCCAGTACTCACTGGTTATATTAGTTACTTCCCTATCAGGTCCAGTACCTGGCAGGAGAACCTTGAGGTGAGTGGGTACAGTCACATCTATCACGACAAGGAAGGCATGGCCGAGTGAATCCATGGTGGTAGGAGCATGGTGGCTACTGCTTCTCCACGGCAAATCCTGCTGGGTGACTCTTCTCTGCCATCCAGGCCCCACCTCCTGAAGGTCTGGGAGTCTCAGGTGTCCAAACCCAGAAGCCTGTGGAGGGGTATCTCAACTCATAGCACCCACACAGTGGTTGTGTGTGTTCATTCAAGACAGGAGCGGACTGCACAGCCCTAGCTAGTCAGCCACTAGCAGCGAGCATCCTGTCTCTGCCTCAGGATATTTTTCGTCTGCATTTCTCTGTCTTCGCTTTTTATCTCTCATTTACCAAGAATTCACTTTTTTAAAGCTTTATTTATTTAGTATGTACACAGTATTCTGTCTGCATGTGTGCCTGCAGGCTAGAAGAGGGCATCATATCTCACTACAGATGGTTGTGAGGCACCATGTGGATGCTGGGAATTGAACTCAGGACCTCTGGAAGAATAGCCAGTGCTCTTAACCTGTGAGCCATCTCTCCAGCCCCCAAGAATTCACTTTTAAATTAGAAAATTATTACTAGAAATGAGGACCATTTTAAATCTTAGAGCTAAAGAAAGCAGTAAAGATTTTAAGAGGCTAGAAAATAATTTAGAAGAATGTCTATGCGGGTGCTTGTGTGCTTCAGTGTGCCTGTGTGTGCGTGTATGCGGGTGCTTGTGTGCTTCAGTGTGCCTGTATGCGGGTGCTTGTGTGCTTCAGTGTGCCTGTATGCGGGTGCTTGTGTGCTTCAGTGTGCCTGTGTGTGCGTGTATGTGGGTGCTTGTGTGCTTCAGTGTGCCTGTGGAGGTCAGAGGACAGCAACTCTTAGGAGTGGTTCTCTCCTTCTAGCATGTGTGTTCCGGGAATCGAACTCAGGTTGTCAGGCTTGGCAGCAAGCTCCTTTGCCAGCTGAGCCCTCTCACTAGCCTGCCAGCTATTTCCTTATGACCCCTTGGTAAGTACTTGAAAAAACGTGTACTTTATTTTAATGACAAGCACACAAATAAAAAGGAAAAGAGCTGGTTTTAGGTATTTATTATTATTCTTTTAAAAAAGCAACTTCCAGGGTATACCATTGTACAGGTTCAGCCTAGTCTCCTACAGCACGGTACAGTGAGGCTAGATCTTTCATAACAATGACTCGGAGGTGCTGAACATCCATAACTAAATTATCATAGAAAAAGAGAAGAGTCTAATGTTACGTGCATCCAGAAATCATATTCTAATGCGTTGAAATCAGTTCTCCAAGCATGATAGTGTAGCCAGACTCAGACAGCTAAGACGACAGCTGGCCAGCATGCTCCCTTCCCTTCCCCCTGGTGAGTACGAACAGGCTTGCTAGGGTTTGCAAACGAATTCCACCCTTTTACACAGCATGAATTCCTTCTGCTCCTGAACTGTTGGTCAGTATCTTACACTCATCCTTTGATGGACTTCCCACCACCACGTTGTGTGCAGGCAGCAAGTGGAGATCAAGTCTGCTCCTCCTAAGGGTCCTAGTGAGACCCCCCTCCCTGGCTGAGAGCCAAGACTTTCCATTGGTTTACGGATAGCTTTGTCCCTGGTGCCTGGGAGGACCCTGTTTGTGAGCGAGCTGTCAACAGAGGGACTGACCGCAGTTCTCAGCAAGGCTGTCCTTGATGTTGTGTAAACGAGGGTGTCGTCGGTTCAGTAACTATTGGTACATTAAAGCAGTATAGTCGTGGGAAATCAACAAGCACAGCTTGGAGAGTAACCTGCCGTGAAACATCACTGGCTTTAATAATTTACTACAACTGTTCTTTTTATTCACACCTATAGGACGTGCTTCCATCTGTCACGTGGAATATGAATATATACAACAAAATTTGGCTTTTATATAAAAAAAACTCCATAAGGACAATAACAAGGGGTCAAACAAATAACACACACGGTTTCCTAATTAGAACCACCATCTCCTGTTGCTTACAGGGAACGACATAGAACCGATGGACTTTGTAAACCAGGTAGACTTTCCTGCCCAGAGTAGCCTACTATGAACGGTAGTAACCTTGTCCAGTTTCTAGAAACTTCTAACCACAATTCTGAATGACCAGGGAAGACATACTGAGTCAATTCTAAGGTCAAACCTTGCAAATTCTTCTCAGAATCACCATGTACCAACATTCCTTATTCCTCAGACACTTTACTATGGCCTCTTGGGAAACTGTACAGGGCACAGGGTGGCCTGCTGCCTTCCCTGGAGCCCACTTTTGTTGAACAGCAACGCCAGCATCTTGGTTCAGACTTTCTTATGGCCACACAAATGTGCAGTCGTGGTGTGGGGGGGCCGTTTTGTACTGCCAGCAGTCAAAACAGTAGCCAAGGGGGAGGGGGCTCATTGTCCACATGCTGTGAGCCTGGGGAGCCCATTCTCCTGGGAATGGGTGTCTGGGGCCCAGCAATGCCACCACCCTTGTTTAATGAGGGACCTGCACTAAAGAAGCTTTGTTCAGTAAGAGTAAGAGAGGTCGCGTCCCTAAGTCCTGAAAAGCAGGGCATGGCGAGGTCTGGGGTACAAAAGTGTCACCGCGGATGGGCCATCATGGGTCATGGACTTAGGCACCCCTAGGTCGATTCTCCCCAGACAATACCTTTCATGCTGGAAGCTCACCCATTCTCCTCTGCTTCTTTAAGGTGGAGATTGCAAATAGTGTTTATCTCTGTCAATTCTAAGTGATGATTGACAGACCATTAGAGCTGCGGTTTGAAGTATTGTGGCAAAATATCATTGGGCTAAACTGAGAAGTAGTCCTGAGGCTAATTAGAAATGTCGGCCTGGGGAACAGGAATTGGCGCCTACAGAATGCGCCGCATCTGACGCCTCTGCTCTAAGCAAGCAGAAGGGAGGAGGCTAACTTGTTCTTAAGGGGTCTTTGTGGACCGCAGCCTAAAGCACAGACACAGTCCCTAAACCTATTTATTTTCTATTTATTTTCAATTTTTTGTTCCAGCGAAGAGTTTATAGTTTTGGGTGCCTGAGATGGGAATTTCAGGACCCATGGAAAACTGAGGGTAGGAGCATGGTTTTGGAGGGGCTGCACATTGCCTTTGACAATGACCTCTGTTTTCATGGGTGGGTGACAATGCCCAGGATTTACGTGAGGTTAGTGGGCTCACTGGTCAGGCGGCAGATGTGAAGGAATGGGATGGCAGTTTCAGGCAGGGCTTTTCTGTGTTACACACAGGGTGTGTTTCAACAACCGCTAATATTTGTGAGTAGACTGAAGGGCCAAGGAGAAACACACCTGCTTCTACACACAATGGCTTGTTTCCGAGTGAATCAATGGGGAATAGTTTTCTTATCAGGTCAGGACTACTCTCTCTTGAAATCTCCGGTGTACTGAAGATGGAGGACCTTGTGACCTCATGTGATCACCTCTGACCTATGCCAAAGCTAAACCTCTATGTGTAAGGCAAATCATTAGCAGGTTGCCTCTGACAATGACAGGGCTTGGTGGTTTAGGGACTGTGCCTGGCTGAAGCCACCTCTAGATGCACCAGCTGGATGCTCCCATAAAGGCTTGCTGATGGGTGTTAAGGACCGACTCCATTAGTGTCTCAGCATGGCACTTTCCCACCACCAAGACTGCTTCCCTCCTCACCGGGAAACTGGGGGGTTTGGGAAGGAGAATAGAGCGTGTGTTCTTATACAAGACATCCTGCAGATCCCCGGTGAATACCAGCTTGATGCACCCTGGGGACACCACACCTTTTCAGAGTTGCCAGCCAGTGCCCAGGGGTAAAGATGGCCTGGTTCCCAGTCCAAGGCTCAAGAGTCAAGTCATGGAGGAAGGTGGCATTCAGAATCACAACCAGGTTATTTCTTATCCAATGCTGCATTCCGTTCTCAGAAATTACTTTCTTCCTGGTCTCCATGGGACATGATCTGGTTGAGAGCATCTTGGCAGTGTAGCCATCTCTGGAACCTTCTTCTAGAGGTGAGGGGTCACAGGCTCGAAATGTGACTGCAATTGTCTCATTGTCTGTCTTCAGGCAGTTCAAAATTCCCATTTTGTTCTGCCCATCACGACTTGCTTTGAAATCGTGCCGGGTCAGTCACCACTCACCATCTTGGGCTGGGAAGATCTTTCTAACAGTAGCGGAACCTCCTCCCGGAGTTTCTCAGGCAGCCCAGAGCACAGACTTTGGGTTCTAGACAGAAGGTCTTGGAGGAGGTCGGGAGGGGGGTGGTGCCCTGTTAGGGGGCGGGGCCTGAGGAGGAGGGGGGAGGGTGGAAGGTGGGCAGGGGATGGGAGGAGTGGGGGCACTGGGGGCTGGGGGAGGGCAGTGGGGAGCAGGGGGTGGGGGTGTGTAGATAGGAGCAGGAGGTGGGGAGCTAGGGTGGTAGGCGTTGTTGAGGGGATACTTGGCGGCCTGAGTGTTCTTCACTCTGGTAAAGTTGATGCAGCGCCCCTGGAAGAGAATCAGAGGAGGAACATGAATGGATGCTCGGCACGGTGGACCGCCGCCATGCTGCCTCTGACCTGGCGACCTGGTGCTAAGCACCGTGGACCACCACCATGATGCCACTGACCTGGCCACCTGACAATACACTAGCCACTGGTCTCTATGAATCCTTTCCCTTCCTGGTCCAGCTGGGTCTCAGATTGCTCCAGTCCCTTTCTTTTACAGTCTCTGACCTTCTTGGGTGGGAAGAGAGGGAAGATGGCTGGCACTAGCTGGACCATAGCGTTATGGAGGGTGTCACATTTACTTTTAGCCTTGCCAGTAGGGTGTGACCAGCATTCCCTTCCCTGGAAAGAAGTTGAGGTTGAGAAACAAGAACCTTTCCCTGGCCCTTCACACCAGAATGCTTTTTTTTTGAGGGGGGTGTGTCCGGTCACAGGACTCTTTTTAGACCTGTCCTTGTAAGAAATTCAGCAAAGACATTTCATTGATGAGTGTGTTTGTCTCCCAAACTTGGCTTCTTTTTTCATGTGTGGCTTCCTAGGAACTTAATAGGACAATGCTGAGAGACCCCTGTCCTTCCCCCAGACTCTGGAGATCACAGAGCCTGGAGCAGGCCTGAAGCAGCTCATCTTCAGCTGTGACCGCCTCCTTCTTTCACCAGGCACTTGGTCACACACTTGCCCCATGGCAGGATCTCTTATGCATGTTACCATCTGTGTGAACTCCCTGAAAACTCCTCCCATACTGCCAACCAGGCCAGGGAGATGGCCACCCTGTGTGTTCCTGGCCTCCCTTGGCTTCCCAGGCCCATGGGGCATCTGTGGGCCCCAGCTCCCCACATTAGACCCTAGGAAAGGGCCAGAAGGGGAATTCAAGGGGCAGGCTGTAGAATTTAAGGAACAAGTGTGTGTGTGTGTGTGTGTGTGTGTGTGTGTGTGTGTGAGAGAGAGAGAGAGAGAGAGAGAGAGAGAGCGCAAGCATCCTGAAACCTGGTCTGTGATGGATCAGGAAGATGCAAGCTTGTAGAGGATGGGAGGTAAGACCCTTTCCTCTCCTGTGTGCCCCATCCTTCACGTCAGACGTCCATCTTCCTGGGAAACTCTGGCCCCCACTCTTTATTTGCTTTCTTGGGTATTTTTCTAGTTACTGTTCTTAGCCACATCGTAGCCTGCAGACTGCAGCTGTTTTATCTGTAACTGCTTAGCCTCTCACGACAAGAGGAGACACTCTGCTTTTCTACAAGAAACCTCCCAGGATGCTTTGAGTGGAAGGTCTGGAGAGTCACAGTCAGAATGGAGTTGTCTGAAGTCACATGGGAAAAGCAGAGGCTTTGGGAGCATTAGCAATAGTCTGGAAATTCCTTTCCAAGACATCATGCTAGCCAGAGTGTCCGGCTCAGAAAGGGCTGGACCTGACCAGACTCTATCTGTTTAGGAATTATGACGTCCCGACAGGTGCCTGCACCCAAGTCCTTGGTGTGGGTCTATCACAAGGTGAAGCCAGGTCCAAGCTTTCTTGGGGCTCCACTAACTCCAGCAACCACCTGGCATCTTCTCACTTCTCCTCCTAGAGCGCCCAGCTCTGGCCAGCTTGAAGGGTGAACACGGCAACTGTAGTCTCCACTGGCCAGGCCACTCTCTCTCAGAGTTGAGTGAAGCTGAGCCCTGTTACAGTTTTCTAACGACATTGTATAGGGCTCTTTCCCTCAAGTGCTATGACTGTCTGCCATAAAGTCCCACAGTGACAACACAGAGTAGGGCTCTCCGGAGCCACCTTCTCCGCCTTCCTTCCTAGACACCTAATGTGTACTAATAGCTTCAGAAACCACGGTCCCTTTAAAGATGGAGATTCTGGGAAGCTGGAGCTTAGGAGAGGACCCCTCTGCCTTTGGACTGTATAGTTGTCTCTGGGTCAATTAGTCCAGAAGGCCACGTGCTCACTGCGAGGATGAGCACACGGCTTTCCCCAGAGGTTCTGTCTGCAGGCTCGGGAGCTCCTGGCCCTCCACCAATGTCTGCTCAGAGCCCATGCTGGGAGTCCAAATCCGTGATGTGGACTGGGGCTCTGGAGAACACCGGCTGCTTACAGGCACAGTGGGCGTGCTTCAGCCACCCTCAGGGAAGGGTCTAGAACAGTGTGGTGTAACACACTTGGGAAATAGCTAAATTTGGTGCTGCCCTCTGCTGCTGGGGAAACAGATGTCATAGGCAGACATGGCCTCGCCTGTGGAAGATATGCAGCTGGATGTAGGTCTGACTCCAGGTTCAGGACTGAGCTGCACACCACTCAAGGCTCCTATGATAAAATTAGTAAACAGGGAGTAAGTGAAACGCAGTCAGGCAGGGATGGAAGAAGCCTCAGTGACCCCTCCTGCCTCCCTGTTGCTACATAACTGCTGTCACGCCGGCTCGCAGGACCTCCCACAGTGCTTTGCACACGCAGCTGACAGACGATACATTTGTACTTATCTTACTGAGAAAAGGTGCAGACTCAGCACCAGTGTACCCTGGAGCACTTTACAGTAAGACCGGCTCTTCAAAGAGAGGCCTGGCCCCCCGAGAGTTCTAAAAACCTGGGCCAGAGGCGCCGGCACAAACATGAGCTACTCCGAGCATAATTGGCCTAAAGATCAGTTCGCAGGGCATTTTGTTTCCCCTCTCACTCTTCGTTTTCGCTTGTGAGGGGATAATAGAAACACCAGATGTCGTTAGTGCTGTACACGCCAGCAGATCTCCAGTGTTTGCTTAAAAGGTTGCTATGGCGACCAGAGCTTTCTCTCATGATACTGGCCCCTTGCAACTATTTAATTCTCTGCAGCACTGTTTCTGGGTGGTTTGAGTCATATCCAAAGCTGGCTTTGACCTTAGTTTACCTTGCCTTCTTTATTAATGAAATAAGAATGCCATTTTTTTTTCACGCACCAGTAGCACACGCTATAATAGAATTTTTAGTTACTGGTGTTTAGCCTGCATATATGCCTGTGTACCGTGTGTGTACCTGGAGATTGGAAATTGTTAGGTCCCCTAGAACTGGAGTCACAGAGGGTTGTGAGCTACCACATGAGTCCCAGGAATTGAACTTGGTTGTTCCTCTGCAAGAGCAAGCAGTGCTCTTAACCGCCGAGCCCCCTCTCCAGCCCCTTTGGTAGAATTTTAAGAAGACCTCAGGATAGAACTGAATGGTAGAGCATTTGCCTAGCACCCATGAGATCTTAGCCTCAATCCTCAGTACCATAAACACAAAAAAGCCAAGAGGAAAATGTAACAATCTCTTGTAATACAATGGGAGGGTTATCAGAAATACCGCTCCCCCCCACAGTCTATGAAGCATCCATGAGCACTTCAACATCCTATGAGCGAGGCATCATTATCTCCACGTGGAGAAATGAAAGGGAGGGCTCAGGCCTATTTAAATAATTTGTTCAAAACCACACAGGCAGCAACAGGTGGGGTGGGAATAAAGCCTAGTTCTGCATGGCCGAGGAATGCATTCTTTTTACTATTATCCTGGTTACGAATAATAAGTGCAAAAAGATTCCCAAAGGACCAATGGCTAGATTTACACAGTGTAGCACTTGGCTGCAGTCCGTGAACTCGCCACACAGATGTGAGAGGTTGTTCCAGAATGTAAGTCTGTCTGCTCAGTTCACTCTCTAACGCAAAGTTCTTCACAGCCTTCAATGCCATGGGGTCCTGTGACTCTGGCCTCACTCTACCTGCAGGACGTCCAGCCTGTCTTGTCCTCAGGTCTGTGGACACCTTTCAGTGGCATGGACAGTACTCGCTGCTGGTTTCACATGTCTCCCCTTGAAGCCAGGGCTCCTAATAAAACCTCAAGGTCCAAGTTGTCACTTGATAAACAATCCTTACATAGCTGTGGGTCTCTGAGCAGGAGATTCTTAAAGCTCACCTAGTCCTCACAAGCTTGCTTTTTAGAAGTCCAGGCTATGACGACTGGGTTATCTAGATATCCCTAAGTTATCTGCCATGGGTTCTCTCCGTTCTTGGGGAGACATAATGAGGAATCTATGTGCTCCCTTCGGTCTCTCCACACTTCCCTCAACGGATTTCTTGTAGCTCAGGCTAGTCTTGATCTTGCTATATTGCCAAGAATAGCTCTGTTTCTATTCTGAGCTGTAGGGCATACAAGCATGCACAGCCACACTTTTTTATGTCATGCTGGGGATGGAACCGAGGCTTAATTATGTTTTTAAAGGTAATTGTCCTCCTAACAAATCCCTTTGCCTAATTATGGTGTGGTTGGGACGCAGGGTCCTGCTGACCACATTCAAGGTTTCCCTTGAACTGGAGAGGGTATGGAGACAGGGAACTGGGAGTATGGGACTGTGGTCTGTCGGGGTCTTTGCTTTGTCCCTAACACACTCTTCCTGTGAGACCTGGGGAACGTCACCCTCTCAGAGGCCCTCTCTTCCTTGGTCTTCTGTACTGGCTAGATGTGGCCAAGGGCCCTCAGCCCTGAGCTCGATGATTTCATCAGGTCTGGGTGGCTGCAGAATCCTCCGCCTGCAGTTTAATTGGATTCTTTTGGGCAGCCAGTTTGCACATCTTTTCATGTTGCTTAGCTTGGCTAGCTCCAATCCTGCCTTTGTACTGCATATCTTCCAGCTGTTTGTTAGATTTTTGAAATATTAGGAAATTGGAGATTTCAGCATAGGAGGCTTCACCTTCCACGCTTAGGCAACTCTTCTGAGGATTCAAGCTGGCCCCTGAGTTCTGAGTTTGAGCTGTGGGATGCTGGGGAGCTGGGAGAAGGGCTTTGGGGTGAGTGTGTTTGAGAAATGTGCCAGGGGTGAGCTCATGTATGCTGAGTGTTAGGAAACATCTGGCTCTCAGGCACGCTCAGCAGAGATGGAGCTGGCCTTCGGAGATGCTTAAAAATATGCCACGGCTCCCACAAACTAAACCAAATAGTTTCCTATGAGCAGAGGTCATTCAAGGAAATTGGATTTCACAGAGAGGATACTAAATCAATCTTGGAAAAAGTGCAACGTGCAAGCCAAGTTTCTTCTACAAATACCTGTTCTCTGATCTAGTCCTCACAGAGGGCTGCAGGTTTCCCCAAGTGACAAAAGGATTAGCCTTCCAACGTTTGTTTGAAGATGGCTGTTTGGGATGGGGGTTGGGGGAAATCAGTCTGTAAAGAAAGTCTGGTTCTCAGAGTAGAATGAAAGCCCATGGGCTCACTGATGTCCGTTGATGAAACTGTTGAGGTTGGCGCTCTAGGGATACCTTAGGAGAGATGACATCAAAGCTACATCTCCCCACGGACACCTAGCCACGCTCTGAGTCACTGCATCCCTTTCCAAGTATTTGTATCGTCTATCAATCTCAGGGGGCTTCAGACAGTTCTGAGCAAGCACCAAGATCTTGCCCTCATGAGGGTAGATAGTCCAGAAGTGGAAACAGGGCCAACGACTCACAAACAAATGGATCCTAGCAGGCACGCCTGTGCTCTACGATGTTGCCATCATTGAGTGGGCCAGAGGTAGGCACCTGATCTGGGTTGGATCAGGAAGATTCTCTCTCCTGGGAGTCAGAACATCCAAGGAGTAAAATGCGGGTGGGTAGAACCAACCCTGAGATGAGAAGGAATGGAGGTGAGAGTTGGGATGGGAGGGTACCATCTTCTGTGTGACAGAGAGAAGCAGAGAGGACATTTAAAACCCTCTGACTCTTGCTGTCCTCACTATTGCACATCTAAAACGGGTCAGCTAGTAGACAGCCCTCCCAGCCTTTCCGTGTAAATCTCCATCTATAAGTATGCATACACATGTATACACACATTTGTAGAAGCATATAAAATGTGCGTATAATAAGTGTACGCACACATTCAGTTTTCTTCCTGTCTAAGCCCTTCAGTGTCTCCGCACCTACAGGATATCCAACACTTAGCATGAGTTGGGTGGGGCTGGCTCCTCCGAATCTCTCTGGCCGACTTTCTTTTCTGTCTTTGAACCCTACACTTTAATGTTGATCCATCATTTTAAAAGAAGACACCATGCTCTGGCTTTTCTCGTGACAACATTCACAGTTCCGTGACAGAGATAAACAGTACAGGTATTGCGTGAGCCCTGAACCCGAGAAAGCGGGCTGTCAGGATGCAGCGGACATCCAGCTCCACACTCTCCCTCCCTGCAGCTCGGCTGGTCTGTAACGCATTTCCTTTCCTAGCCTGCTTTTTATGTGCTGTCCGGGAAAAGGATCCAAGGTCAACTCTCTTGGTTATTTGATTCATTCTGCTGACACACGAGCTGGCACGTTCCCTGTAATCAGCCCTTTTGATGCCAAAACTAAGGGCAAGATGAAAGCCAGAGGGAGATGTTTGGCAACACGAGGAAGCTAGAAAAATGAAGGAACGGGCAGAATAAGATGGCATATCTTTAGCAAGACACATATGATTTGTCAGTAATTACTACCGAGGTATGATTTATTTCATACAAATCCCCTTTTCATCCGATCACAGAGTTCTGTGTTCTATGTCTATGAAAACTTGGAAAATACATGAAGGAAAGAAAAACAAAGAGGACGCGAGAAGGAACATAGGTAACAGGATTCAGAATCATCTCCGTACTTTTCCACCTTAGAAAGCACAAACACCCGTGGACGGCATGTGTTTAGGATAGTCGAATTAGGCTGGGTAAAAAAGTAAATAACACTCCCTTCTTGTATTCTGTCTCATGCACCCAGGACCTTGGGCATGCTTGGCAGGGTCTCCACTACTGAACCAGGTGCCCAGCCCTGCACTTCCTTGCTATTACTTGCTCCATAATTGGGCACTTTCATAGATGTCTACCACTTACCTTAACTATATCTGCCCCCAACTCCCCTTCCCGACCTCTCCCTGATCTTTCCCCAGGGTCTCTCCTTTCTGGCTTCAGGTGCCCCCCTCCTCCACTGAGTGCAATTAGTGCTGCCCACATGCACGTGGCTGTGGGGTGTCCACTGATGCAGGGGGAACAGGCCAGAGGTCCCCTCTGAGAAGGACTGAGTCTCGTTTTCTCCAAAGCCAACGGCTCCTCAGCTGTGGGTGTGGTCCCGGAGTCACCCCACCCCTCCTGCTTGACGCTGGGATTTCTTACTCAGCTTGCACAGGTCCTGTGCTTCTCTGATGTTTCAAACTCTCTCACACAGAAGCAACAGTGCAGCCATTAAACTCCTTATTGTGAGGCAGTAGGATCCCAACGATCTCTGCTGCAAAGAGGCCGTGGTAAATGATAGATGTGTTTTCATTTACCCGCCAGTCAGGAAAGGCACAGTGAGTTAGCTAAAGCACATTCGAACGGCTTTTGATACTACTGCCAATCTTTCATCTGGAAAAATGGATAATAAATGACGCTTTCAACTACAGTTTTATGAGGGGACGGCTTTCAATGTAATGATCAGAGGAAACACAATCTCTTCTTCGGTGGTTGTTCCATACATGCGAGGTTATGTTTTACATCCACACCCTAGTGACTAGCCTCTTCACGAGCTCTGCTCACTTCTCTACTGGACTCTTCCCTTAATTTTTTTTTTTGATTTTTTGGACTTTTTAAGACAGGGTTTCTCCGTAGCTTTTTGGTTCCTGTCCTGGAACTGGCTCTTGTAGACCAGGCTGGCCTCGAACTCACAGAGATCCGCCTGCCTCTGCCTCTCAAGTGCTGGGATTAAAGGCGTGCGCCACCACCGCCCGGCCCCTTAAATTTTTTTTAATTGACTCCCTGAGTCCAGTTCGTGCTGCCCACGTGTGCGGTCATCTACCAGAGCCTGGTCAGCCCAGTGGGGTTGAAGAGAACAACTCCCTCCCCAAGGTGCCATCGACACCAGCACTGCCAAGCTGGGGGTGTAGGCTACGTGGCCCTCTCCACCTGCACTAGAACACTGCCTGGCCTGGTCGTATGCAGGCAACCACAGCGGCTGTGAGTTTATGGAAAGTATCTTTTAAGTTCTAGTTTTCTGAGTCTAAGAATGTAAAAATAAAGATTTTTTTATATAAAGCAAGATAATCATATTTATAGGTATTTTAGTCACATTAAATATTTTTCTATTCAATTGATGTTTTAAAAAGAAATATTTAAGCCTTATGTATACTGGCACATGTCTTTAATCCCAATACATAGGAGGCAGAGGCAGGAGGATCTCTGTGAGTTTGAGGCCAGCCTAGTCTACAGAGTGAGTTCCAGGACAGCCAGAAATATACAAGGAGATCCTATCTTGAAACAAACAAACAAACAAGTAATATTTAAAAATTTAATCAAGTATTTTTGAGGACTCAATTTAATATTTTATTTTGGTCTACTAATACAATAAATTTAAAAATTTTTCTAATGAAAATTATCTAAATATTTTGAAGTAAACTAAAAGTTCTAGAATCGTATCACTAACCTTTGATTTTGTGTGTATATGTGTGTGTATTATTTTATACATAGGAAACCTAAGAGCCTCCGTATCTGTGTTGAGACCCCTTTTGTTACTCTTAATATAACGTGGTCGTACACTGATTAATTTTGACGTAAAGATCAGTCAATGATGCTCACATTTCCAAAGAACTTCCGCAGAGCCCCTTTCCAGGTCTGCTGATTCTGCTTTGCTTTCTGCTAACGTGTTTTTACACTAACTGGCTCTGTGTGTCTGTTTTCTGCGGTCCCTGAGTTTTAAGCCATCTGTGCCCACTTTTTTCTCAGTCAGCAGTGGAGGGCTTCAGGGCCCTGATATTTGGAAAGGGCAAAGGTTTCCCTGGGGTGCTCTGTTGTCACGACTTCCTAGATGCCTGCGATCTGCAGCTTTGGTTTTCTTCAGGGTCCAAAGGTAATTTGTGAGTGTTCTGAAGCTTGTAAGTGTTTTCTACAAAGTAGAATTTAATCCACCATTACTAAATTTCAGCGTGAGCATGTGCATGAACATGTGTGTGTAATTATGATGGGAAAATATGATTTATAAAAATTATATTTTTCAGATTTTCTTGTGTGGCTTATGCTATAGTCAATTTTAATAGATTTAAAAAAATGATGTGGAGCCAGGCAATGGTGGCTCACGCCTTTAATCCCAGCACTCGGGAGGCAGAGGCAGGCGGATCTCTGTGAGTTCGAGACCAGCCTGGTCTACAGAGCTAGTTCCAGGACAGGCTCCAAAGCCATAGAGAAACCCTGTCTCGAAAAAAAAAATGATGTGGAGTCTCTACTTGAGGGGTTCTGGCAAATGGGTCTCCCCTATGAGAGCCTCTCCCCTTCAGCTTGATCTTTGTGGCCCAAGGGTGGTGAGGCCACAGTAACTTTCTCCCCTAATATTTTACACAATTATACTTGCTCAGACTTGACTTTGTTGTTCCAATCACTGGGCCTCCCAAGGGCAGCAGGGAGGGACCCCTCTCAGAGCCAACTGGGCAGAGAATTCCTTTTGCTCTCTGTGGTGCCCATTTGTCTGAAGGGACACTGCCCTGAATTTTCCCCTCCTATATTCTGCCACCCCGTCAGGGCCAGATGTCACCTGCACCGCTGTCCCTCAGACCCTAATGGCCTTAGCAGACCCGAATGACATATGTGATGGAAGAGGCGTGCTAGTCTTGAATGTGATTTCAAGGGCCTGGAAGTTTCTTTTCCTGGTTTCAGCACCCTGGGCTGTAGTTCTGGGATGTTCCACTCCAGAGAGCCACAAGAGACACTGAGACACAGACAGGTGAAGGAAAACACCCTGAGAGACAGGTAGCCCTGGGAACTTCAGCCTCTCAGCTTCATAAAAAATCTCAGGTGGTAGCTATCTAAGCTTGGACCTGCTCAAACCAGAGAACTGGAGGAAAAAATTGTAAGCTTTAGTTAGGTTAGCACATTTTAGAATAATTCGCCATGGAGCAGTACTGAAGGGAAGCCCCCATCTTTGCCTGGCAGGTGCAGGCACAGCTGTGGGAAGCTGGGGTCGGAGCTATCATGGGCTTCTCCTCTCCTTTGGAGCCTGAACTCAACACTTCTCAAGGCACCACGGCCTGACTGGGTAGGGGACTTTACAGCCCTGTCTCCCAGGAGGACAGTAAGAGTGTCAATGAAAGATGTAACCTTGGTGGTAACCAGAAGAGGTAACTCCAATGGTAACCAGAAAATACAATCCCAACAACACCAGGAAATACAGCTCCACTGGCAACCGGGAGACACAACCCCAGTGGTAACCAAGAAATACAACCCTGGCAGTAAACAGAGCATGCAGACTTGACGCAACAGAAGACGCAGCATTGACAATAACCAGAAAGTGTGACCCTGACAGCAACAGAAGATGCAGCATTGACAATGACCAGAGGTGTGACCCTGACAGCAACAGAAGATGCAGCATTGACAATAACCAGAAAGTGTGACCCTGACAGCAACAGAAGATGCAGCATTGATAGTATCCAGAAGTCGCAAGCCCAATGATTAACAGAAGATAGAATCCTGACCATAACTGGAAGCTTCAACCCTGCTAATAATCATGCAAAACTCCTCCTGTTCCCTTGATGCCACCTTGCAGTGCACATTTGGACACCGAGGCTGCTGCGGCACAGAGAGCACTGTCCCCAGAGGGGGCTGGGTTGACATCTGCCCGTGGAAGTTCATGCCTCTACCCTGGGCCTGCACCACTCAACCACTTCCTCCCATGTCTCCTGCAGCAGCTCAGGGGCAGGCTCCCCCAGTCCTGGAGTCATGCGAAGCTCATGTGCTTGAAGTGCCAATTCGACTAAAGTGCACCTTTTGAAAAAATTATTTTACATCCTGACTGCAGCCTCCCATCCCTCCTCCCTTCCTCCTTCTCCTCCCCCTCCAACCCCCAATCCTCCCCTTCTCCATATCCACCCAGAAAGGGGCAGGCCTCCTATGGGCATCAGCAAAGCAAGGCATATCAAGTTGCCATAAGGCCGAGCTCTGCCCTCCACCCCCATATTCAGGCTGGGCTAGGCAATCCAGATAGAGGAATAGGTTCTCAACCAACCAAAGCAGCAGGGACAGCCCCTGCTCCCGTTGTCAGCAGTCTCACACAGAGCTCAAACTGTACAACTGTCACATGTATGCAGAGAGCCTAGGTCAATCCCATGCAGGCTCCCTGGTAGTTGGTTCAGATTCTGGGAGTTCCCATGAGTCCCCTTTCTGCGTATTTATTTACTTGAGAACTGGCCCAGAACTCAACTTGTAAGCTAGGCTGGCTGACTAGTGAGGCTCTACACCCCTAGCCCTGAAACTTCAAGTGTGCACCAGCATGTCTGATTAAAAAAATTCTTTATTTTATGTACCTAGGTGTTTTACCTCCATGCATTTCTGTGCACCACTTGTGGGAGTGGCTGCAGGAGAGGACACTGGGTCTCCTGGACTGCAGTCACAGGCAGTCGCCAGCCACGCATGTGGGTTTTGGGATTCGAATCCAGGTCGACTGGAAGAACAGCCGGTGCTCTTAACTAATGAACCATCTCTCCAGCCCCTCAGACTTTCTCTGGGAACTGAACTCAAGTTTTCATGCTTGCAAGGCAAAGGCTCTACTGACTGAGATATCTCTCCAGACCTGTTTATAGATCTTAGTTCTGAAAAAGTGTGTGTGTGTGTGTCTGTGCCATCAGATTGAGGAGATCAAGGGATTGTGATCAAGAGTATAAATCAAGACCCACTAAACAGGGATTAGATCTAAAAATTCAGACCTTTTGGGTAGGAAGATAGGGGCTCAGGCAGATTCGTGGGCAGTATTTTGGAGGAGAGTTGGGTTGGCAACATTTGCTGGAGAAAGGAACTTGTAATGAGTGGTGACCCAGCGTGTTGCACCCTAAACACTGCTTAATTTTGTTCTTGTAAAACCTAGCGCTGGCATTGAACCAGCATCTCTTCATTGGAGACACGAAGTTCAACGTGCACTCCACGGGTCCTGCCAAGTCGCGCAGGGATTACTTTGCCAAAGAGCCTGGTTTTAATTGTCATTTGGATGGGTCTCAGCAACGCCACTGCTTTAATGCACTTTTCTACATTTTAAGGAAACACGTGGCACAGTGTACCGCGTGGAGGCTGAGCCAGGACGAGTGGACTTTGCTCCATCTTCCTCCTCTGGTTTTCTGTCCGCTGTCAGGTGTCTTGGCTATGCCTCCGTCTTCCTCTATGGTCCAGTCGAGGGCCTCTAACGACTCAGACCCGTCATTACTGCAGTATTTCTACTCATTATTTTATTTATGTTGTGGTATTTGCCTAAAAATGCTGGTGCAAAGATACACTAAGATTGCTTAGCCAAGAGCATTATTTAGCTTGGATAGCAAAATGTAAAATTATAAAATTGTGATTCATTGGGTACATAGCTCGGATCTGTTCCCACTCTTATGCGCTCTCATGTCTGAAGGGAGGTCATTCCTCCTCCTCCTCCTTCTCTTCTCCTTTCTCTTCCTCCTCTTCCTCTTCTTCCTCTTCCTCCTCCACTTCCTATCCCTCCTCCTTCTCCTCTCCTCCTCCCTCTCCCCACCTTCTCACAGGGTGAGCATTGCTTTCTCTTTAGGATAGCTTCTGTCCTGTAGGCATTTACAATGCTGCCCCCAAAGCAGAGATAATACTGAATTAAAAGAAAAGGAACCCCTTTGCATTTGTGATTGCTCCACTGCTGCCAGTGAATGGCTTAGGTATAGACTCCACGTTTGTTCCCCTCAGATTTGCACAATGAAGGACAAAATCCCCAATAGGATGGCATTTGGAGTCAGGTAGGGTTTCATGAGGTCACGAAGGTGGGACCCTCAGGGTGGATCAGTGCCCTGAGCAGCACTCCACCTGTGACACGGGGGAAAGACCATGTGAGCTCACAGCCTGCAGGAAGCCCTCACCCAAACCCAAGCATGTCAGCATCCTGGGTTTGGACTGCCAGCCTCCAGAAATGGGAAGAAATAAATGGATTTTGTTTAAGCCACCCAGTTTACATTTTGTTATGGTGGACTGAGAAGATCGACAGGCACCATCAGCGGGTGTGTCCTGCCTAGGATCTCAGCACTTCACCCATGGTCCATCGTCCAGCCCATACAGGGACCAGTTATGAGACAGAAAGTTACAGTCTCACTGAACCCCCACTCACTAAGTCCTGACACCATGGGAGACAGCTGCCGAGCACCCATGGCGCCCCTCTGGGTGCCGGTAAACAGTGCCAGCCTTACTCCACAGATCTGAATAATGTGACAGGGTCTCGGTGCAAGTGAGCGACATGGAGGGGACAAATCCAGTCTGTCTGACTCTACCTTCTCTTTTAGATTGGAGTGAAGGGACAGCACAGCCACTCTACCCGAGATTTTCTTTCGGTCCCAGTGCGCCTTAGCCTCCTCCCTCCTTTCTCCCTGCCACTGCTCTTCCTTAAGAACTTTAGTGCTCCAGATGCTTTCCCTGGGCCAGCGCCCTGGGCACCTTCCACCCAAACCTGCCTGTCCCTCAAGCCTCTCCCCCACAATCCTCCATGCTTCCATTGTGACAAGTCTCTGAACTGGTCCACGAAATTGATGGCGGTGGTTTCTTCACAGGTTAATCTTTTCTGCCGACACAAAAGATTCCAAGGACAGAGCTGGACAACTGTTTACTGTTTCCTTTCCCTTCTTTAGCAGTAGAGACTGAGTAGCACTGGGCGTGTGGCCCTGTTTCCCAGCTTGCCTCGTACAGGGTGGTTAGGGAGAGTAAGTGACACCGAGGGACCTGACCTAGTGGGTGGGGAATGGGTGTGGCCTCCTTTCCAACAGTGTGGATGAAGGTGGACGGTGGACGTGACATAGACAACTCTGGGCTGTGTCTTCTTCCACTCCTGGGATAAGGACCACCCTTAGGGCCTGGTGGAGTGGCAAGGCAGAAGGCCTCTGGGACCCTGGCCTCATGGGGATACCATCTTGTTTGGATTCGTTGTTTTGAGCTTTGCCTGGATCAGCTAATTTTCTATCAATAATTATATAATTCAAGAAAGACACTCCTAAAAAAAAGTGTTCTGTTGCAAGGGAGAGGCCACAGCACTGGGCATCTAGGGGCAATGACAGTCTCTCACAGTGACATCCTGGGGTTAGGCAGAGCTTTGGGGGTGCTTCCTCATTCTGGCTAGGAAGCTGGCTGTCCAGCGGGAGCGCTTGCTCTGTTCTCAGGTGAGCCTTGCTATGACCCTGCCTGCCTCCTCAGCTGAAACCAAAGACACAAGTCTCCGGCCTGCTGGAGGCTCACATGTGACATCTGCAATCGCATGGTCAGAGAAATGGAAAATTTATAGCTCCAGGAATCTGGGATTCATTTAGGAGCATTAATTTAAATTATCCAACCTCGAAATCATTTTCAGGCCTTCACTAGGTTCCAATAGCTTTCTCATTATGCAAGCATGTAAAGCTGGCCCTGGAGTGAGTGAACCTGCGCCCTGGTACCGATCAGCCCCATGTCTGTGGTTGAGGACACAGCTCACCAGTTCAAGATCTGTGATGCCCTAAGCTGAGCTCTGTTCTCTGTGACCCAGGGAGAAATCACTTACTGCCCTCCTTGGATTACACGAAGACTCTTTAAAAGGGAGCCCCACCCTAAAGCCTTTAGAGAGAGGCAGGCCGTAAAGGACAACAACACTGCTTGAAACCTGGAAAGAAACAGTCTTGATAATTACTAAATAAAAACAAGTTAGGTGGTGGTGGGGGAGTGGGTGGGTCGTGGAACCTAAGCCCAGGGCTGCAGGCGTGCTAGGCAGGGGCTCTGTTGCCAGGCTAGGTGCCCAGCCCTGATGAATCTTATTTGTTCGTTAGTACTAGACTCGGGAAGGGACTCTGCTGGTGTCTTCTGTGCCACAGAAGTGAGGATTGTCTGCACTAGGACACAGGCCCCCTGCAGGCCTGCCTGGCTTTACATGGCTTCATAATGAGAAGGATATTGGAGCTTAGTGGAGGCCTGAAAGCAGTTTTGAGGTTGGATACTTTAAGTGAATGTGCCCAGAGGAGGGGCATTGCCTGTTCCTCCTGGTTGTTCAAGGCTTTATGGGGAGGGCAGACGGCATCCCAGGTGCCTATCTGGGCTGTGGTACTGCCTTTGCTTACTCTTCAGTTGCCCACATTTTCTGGTCACTGTTTTGGTTCCCAGAGGAGCTCTTCCAATGAGCCAAGGATACCTTTGGGACAAGAGTGATCTGTGTGGGCCCCCTGCTTTTATGTCTAACTCCATGGCCTTCTTCATATGACTGACTGGCTTTTCACTGGGCTCATAAAGGACAGAGATGGAGCTGGGCTTCACAGTGCCTGCTCAGAGACCAGACCTGGAGTGAATTCAGCCATTGACCCCAAATAACCCCGAGACTCCTGGGAGAGGAAAGGTGATCTCATGCTTAGTAAGACCAAGGTTGCTTAGCTTCTGGAGACCCCACTGGGAGTGGGGGTGGTTTGGCCCACTGTCCCTCTGAGGCTGTGGTCACTGCCCCTCCCATCTAACTAACTGCGGGAGAGATTGCTGAGGCTGACAGATGTGGCCGGGAAGGAAGCGGAGGAAAGAGCGCAGCTGTGGGGTGGCCCTGAAGTGCTCACTGGTTCTCTGGAAGCTTCTGCCATAGCCACTTCCACCTGATGCCTTGGTGTTTTCCAGCCGTTATTTTTTAAGCTTGGCACCTCATCATGATATTTGGTCTTAAACCTCGGGAAAAGTGCCAGGTACCTCGATGTTCAGTTAGCAGACTGTCTGAGGGAGTTGAGGGACAATGCTGTGGAGCTGCAGAGGGACCTCAGGTTTGCACCCGTTCTCATCTCTGTCCCTACTTCCATCCTATTTCTGCATATCTCCCTGTTGAGGAGGTACGCACCCTCCCCTGTCACATGTCCCACCCAGGCAATGGAGCCAAGCCAAATTAAGACTTCCTCCCTAAGGCATGTTTCTCAGTTAGTTTGTCGTGACAATGAAAGCAGACCCAGCCTCAGGTCTCTTGTCCTGAGACACTCTCTTCCCATCCCTACACACACCATGAGCTCAGACCTCGTCCAGGTTTGATAATTACAAATTGAGGAGTCCTTTAGAACATCTAATGGAAATGCCTCTTAAGATGCCAGACCTTAAGCAAGGCACAGTCCCCAGATACAGAGTAATAATTATCTATACTTTTGAGGTCATGCCATGGCCTCAAGCACCATCAAATCTAGTTATGAGGCCTGTGGACAGGGACGTGGGAATGGGACAGACAAAGAGACCAAGGTATAAGGAGCGCTGAAGGCTGGCTGGGTGGTTAGCACAGGGGCTGAGCCATCTTGCTGGCCCGGAAAGGTGATGTTTTGAAAGGTGCCCGAGGCCCCAGGCATATGCTCTAAGGGCCAGAGAGCAGTGTATGGGGTCTGAACTAGTGTTGCATGAGTCTAAGTACTGCCCCATAGCTGTCCAGCACCCCATGGTCCCTGCTTGTGCAGAGCACTTGAGCTAGTGGTGGGGCTAGGGGCTCTTAGATACAGAACGAGCCAGGTTAGCAGTTTCTGAGTACAGCTTTCAGGGAGCAGAGTCATAAAATGTGCTGCTTCTTCAGTAGTCAGACACCCCACTCCTGACGGGGCAGTATCAGTATGCGCACAGGCAGAGGTCAGGCTCGCGACTTCCTCGGTCACTCTCTCTACCTAGCTTTTTGAGACAGGGCTTTGCACTGAACCTGGAGTTTGCTGACTCAGCGATGTTGGCTGGCCAGATAGGCTCAGGCATCAGCCTGTTCCCACCTCTGAGGTGCTGGGCTTACAAGTGTGCACTGCTGTGCTTGGTAAACAAACAAAAGACAAGAATAACAAACACCCACATCCTGGAAATCAAACCCAAGGCTCTATTCCTGTACGGCAGGTACTTGACTCCGCCCTTTCCCCAGCCCAGGCGTGATATCTTTTTATGGGAATAAAGGCACAATTTCCAGAGATTGCAGGCATTGATGTACTTTCTGAGGAGATCCTGATTCATTTTAGGATAGTTTATTGTATTTATTTCTGGCTTGTTAAAGCAGAGATAACCCAGGATCAGTACTGACGCAGGTCAACTGTGAAAGACTGCCGACACGGTGGCCTGGTTTTATCCCCAGCAAGAGACCCTGGCCATATTGTCACAGCAGACAGTAGCCATAGTGACTGTGGACATGACAAGGTGGAGGGGATGCCCCTCACTCTTCACATACTAGAGTTTAAAGCTCACAGGGGCATAGACAGGATTTTGCTCACTCAGTATGAACAGCTCCGAATCAGAGCACACCCGCAGGCTCCCAGGCCAAACAAATCACCTGCGACCTTCAGCTCCTTCCTCTTGAGAGAAGTTGGTGTTTAGATGTTTTTACTCATCATTTCAGTTTGGTCCCTTCTATTCTAAGAATACAGCATGTAATGGAAGCAAACAGTCTTCACTTAAAGATCTTAACTATTAAGGCTATTTTCTTTGCCATGTGCTCTTCAAGATGTTTTTCACGAGGCCCTTGTCTAAACCGCCCTGAACCGTGATCTCCTCTCTGGATCAGCCTAACAGGAGACATCTTGCGTTGTGCTTGGTGTCTTCCCTGTAGGTTTTGCTAGCACATGTCTGTGTGAGTGAAGCGGCAAAGGCAGAGCTTCTGTCTCTCAAGGATGGTAAATTAGCAGGTGGGAAACTTCCCATGTGAAAGAGGAGAGATGCTGGGGTGTGTGGAGGGGCGCAGATGTCGGGGTGTGTGGAAGGGCACAGATGTAGGGGTGTGTGGAGGGGCACAGATGTAGGGAGGGGCACAGATGTCGGGTGTGTGGAGGGCACAGATGTCGGGTGTGTGTAGGGGCGCAGATGTCGGGTGTGTGGAGGGGAGCAGATGTCGGGGTGTGTGGAGGGGCACAGATGTCGGGTGTGTGGAGGGGCACAGATGTCAGGTGTGTGGAGGGGCACAGATGTCAGGTGTGTGGAGGGGCACAGATGTCGGGGTGTGTGGAGGGGAGCAGATGTCGGGTGTGTGGAGGGGCACAGATGTCGGGTGTGTGGAGGGGCACAGATGTCGGGTGTGTGGAGGGGCACAGATGTCGGGTGTGTGGAGGGATGCAGATGTGCAGTACAGGACGGACTAATTGGTGCACAGGGATCCTCAGGGCTCAACTGTCTCATTCTTTTGTCTCACAGTTAGACAGGAGACCAATGGGGTCTGTCCCTACCACACACCAGGACGGCGACTGTGTTGCAGACGTTCATTCTAAGCTGTACACTTAGGCCAAGATGTAGACTGGACATTTTGAAACACCATTTTAAAAAGGTGAAGAATTAAGCATCCATATGCTTGTTCTAAGAGCTTTTTAAAGACATCTGGGCCTTTGAGATGTGTCAGTGGGTGCAGGTCCTTGCTACCAAGCCTGATGACTTGAGCTCCACCCCTGGGTTTCTGGAGTGGAAGGAGAGAGCCAACTTCTGCAAGCTGTCCTCGGACCTCCACAGGCTGCTGTGTATTGCATGTGTGCTAGTGGACACACACACACACACACACACACACACACACACACACACACTCTCATACACGGATGTTGCAAAAGCTCAGTGACCCCAGTGTGTAATTAGCATAAGCTACAAGGAGGCCCTTCGTGTTCTGTTTACAATCTGTCACTTTGTTAGTGCCAGAGATGTCAAAGCAATAATGTTCACTGCCCTCCCTACTCACGGGAAGATTGGTCTGCCTACACCCTGCTAATTTCTCCCTCCTCCAGGTGCCGGTGGCAGTGTCTGGTGGATGAGAAGAGACTTCCGGGGGATGCTGCTGCTTATTTTCCCCGAGGAAACTTGAGGTCCAGCATAGCCTTGTCTTGAGCCCTCCTGTATCTATGAGTTGAGCCACTAAGAATACAGTTTAGCCACAAGCATGAAGTTTCTCTAAGGCTAGAACACTATTGGGGGTCCCTATATAAATATCTGTTAAATTTGGATGTTTACTCAATAGGTAAAACATTAGCACACACATGAACCAAGAGACCTCACCTTAGTTGGTTGCACACATTTACGAACCACGTCTCTAACTCTAGGTTTAATAAAATGCAAACCGATACCGTCTATAGTTTGAGACAACTTGCCGATAAAAATTTCCTTCTAGTGTCTGGCTTTTGTTTTCAACAACAAGCCTATTTAGAAAAACACACAAGGTTGGTCTGGTGAGATGGCTCAGTGGGTCAGGGCACTTGCTCCAGCACAGTGGCCTGAGTTTGATCCCCATGGTAGGAGGAGAGAACAACCCCTCAAGTTGTCCTCTGGCCTATACTCTCTCTCTTGGGTATGTGTAAACACTGCCCCCAATAAATAACACACACTATGATGCTTTTTGAGGGTCTCAAGATATCAACCCTACAAAGACCCGTGGTGAGTTTGCACTGAGCTGTCTCAGCAGCTCTGGCCTCAGCGGGACTACAGGGCTGGCTTTGACTTTTCATGCTGATGACTCTTAGCTAGAGGTGCCTTCCACATGGGGCGAGGATGGAGCAAGAGGCCCCATCAACACAACAGTAGGTAGGAAGAAAAGTCAGCTGTGGCATGTAAGCAAAGAGACCCAGCTGAAGAAGTACGCCCGAGCTGACACGGGATCCCACGGCCTGTCACTGACACGGGACCCCACGGCCTGCCACGGCCTGCACTAATAGCAGATGTTCTGTGACTATCCACCTACAGCAAGGCCTTCTCAGGACACCCAGAGGACTATGAAGCCTCGCAGAACAGTGCCTTGAGCGCAGAACTCCTCTGGACTGCCTGCTAATGGCAGGTGCAAAGCACCTTGGTCCGGGTGAGCAGGAGAATCTGACCCTTAGAATTAGGAAGGTTGTCAAACAGGCGGCTGTCACTGGGTTTATGGTGAAGGACCAAAGACTGCATGAGAGTGGTTGGAGCAGAGCTTCCCATTGAGGAAGATCTACTCCTAGCCAGCTGGTTAAGGGAAGAGATGCTTCAGTTTCTTTCATGTGTGTGTTTGTGAATGAGTGTGTGCACACACTTGGCGTATGTATGCTTATGCTTGTATGTATATGTGCTATTTTTTAAAATGTATCTCTGTGTGTCTGGGCTTTGTATGTGTACTATGTGTGTGCAGTGGCATCAGAGTTCAGAAGAGAGCCTTGGTCCTGGAACTGGAGTTACAGCCTGTGTGGGCCACCATGTAGGTGCCGGGAACAGAACTTGGGTCCTCTGCAAGAACAGCAAGAGCTCTCTGGGGGCTGGAGAGATGGCTCAGGGGTTAAGAGCATTGTCTGCTATTCCAAAGGTCCTGAGTTCAATTCCCAGCAACCACATGGTGGCTCACAACCATCTGTAATGAGGTCAGGTGCCCTCTTCTGGCCTGAAGGGATATATTGTATACTAAATAAATAAATAAATATTTTTTTTTAAAAAAAAGAGCTCTCAACTGCTGAGGCATCTTGGAGACCGTGTCTTAATTGCTGGACTGTCTTCCCAGCCTCTTGCCATTTCCTTTCTGGTAGGTACTGGGAAACTAGCTAGTTCCTAGGGCCTATTTTCCCTTATAAGAGGCGACACATGTACAAAGAAGTCCTTCTAGCCATGACAGGGGACTCGTGTCCCATCATTCTCCATGCAGGTTCTGAATGAACACAGAACCCGTGACAAAATCATCAGGACCGGATAAGAAGCAGTTCTTTCCATTAAAGGCTGGTGGGGGAAGGTACCTGCCGTGGCCTGTGAGGGCTACGCTGTTGGGTCTTACAGTGCTCTGAGTGTATGCAATCTGAGTGTGTCTGTATTTAAGTATAAAATTTCTGCACCTCAGCATGAGCAGACCGAAGAGCTTTCTGGGTCAACACAGACTGGCTAGTCAGGCGAGGCATCTGGCTTGTTTTAACTGGATCAGAGCCTTGCCGCTTTTGGCTGGCTCCTGCCTCGAGTGCCCCCATCCCAATTAGGAGTTGAGGGTAGGTGGGGTGGGATAGTTAACAGGCTGTGGTTTCTGTAAGTCTTTACTCACACTGTGAGTTACAGAGGCCAGATGCCTTGGGTGGGTTTCACCTCTGGAGCTGGCTTCCTGGCTGTTGGGGTTCCGTTCTCAGCGCGCCTCCAGACCTCTGCTGGGAGTCAGTCAGTGTTAGAGCAGGGAGTGGCGCCTCTGCTGGGCCAGACCAGCTCATCCAGCCAGGAGTAGGTAACCTGGTCCCACCCACCCAGGGCACTGCCTGGCATTCAGTCAGGAGAGCTGAGTTCTCCAGCGCTCTCTGACAGCCGGAACCCATGGCGTGCTGCAATGGCTGCTGGCAGATGACAGTGGCGTCCCCATGCTGACAAATCTTTGACGTGAGACTAGGAAAAGGATTCCCAGCTTCCATCCATATATATTAGAACTGAGAAATAAAAGAACTCCCAGGCATTCCCTTGAGAACTTAAAAAAAAATGGCCCTAGAAATCAGCCCAGAACACTTAGGCCACTGCGGTTGAAACCCCCCAGGGTGACAGTTCTGCACTTTCCACACAAGGACTCTCTCTTTCCCTTGGTGGCCTCATGCCTGTTCCTCTTTCTCTGAGACAAGAGGCCTCAGTGAATACCAGACTTCCCGGGTGAGTTCCTGAAGGGCTAGGGACAGCCTGGAACCTCTGCCCAGGAGACACCCCGTTGTGTACGAGAAAAGGTGTGTTCTTTGCTTTTTTTAAAATTTTTTTTAGTACTTATTATGTATACAATATTCTGTCTATGTGTATGTCTACAGCCCAGAAGAGGGCACCAGACCTCATCACAGATGGTTGTGAGCCACCATGTGGTTGCTAGGAATTGAACTCAGGACCTTTGGAAGAGCAGGCAATGCTCTTAACCACTGAGCCATCTCTCCAGCCCAAGGTGTGTTCTTCTAGAAATCAGCAGGGGCTGCTCTCGGGGACTCCATCTGACCTGGGGCTGCAAAGTCACAGTTCTGGAGGCTGAAGGAGACCACAGATAACCTCTCAGGATTTCTTTGCTATGAGAACAGAAGCTGAGGAAGAGAGTCTTTTCTACAGGCTTCCCAGGACCTAGAAAAGTAACCCAATTGTGTCCCCACAAATGTCTCCCTTCCATGTGTGCTCTGCCTTTTCCCGGCTCTGGCTCACAGGAATGGATGGATGAGGTCACCTCTTTACAGTAACAGCCATGCAGATGTGTGCCAGCCACCACGTGAGCGCAACTCCTCAAAGCTCCATGAGCTCATCTCTCAGGTCAGGGAGATCGTTATGGAACAGCACACACTGAGGGGGTCGGCTTGATCGTGACATCTGTTCTTACGCTCTCAGCTGAGCCACCCTGAGCTCTAACTGGGTGTTGCTAATACAGAAATAACCACACAGCACTGAACTCCCTAGGGGGAACATCCCATCCCTCTGATAAAACCTAGAGGGAGAGAAATGAAGACGCCATATCTGCGACCTGGACATGGCCTGCAGCAAGGGCAGGAGGTCCTGAAACCTTAAGCAATTTTGGTGGGAACTGCTGACTGGAGCCCTTGGCAAGAGCCTAGACACATTATTAAACAGATGGCCCCTAAGCCCCAAAGACAGGAAGCAGTGGTCACCCTGCGAGCAAAGGTTTGCAGAGAACAAACTGTGCCAAGCCTCATTTTTTTTCCCTGCAGCCCTTACTGGATTCCCAGTCCTGCTGACAGCTGTAGTTTATCTGTAGCTCAGCGAATGAGTCCACACTGTGGCAAAGCACATTTGCAGCGAGGACGATGATGGGGGCTTCACAATTGGCTCCCAGGAGGTTAAACAACAGCGTTGCCTGAGTGTTGGCTAACATAAGGGTGGCTGATGACAATGGACATTTGTTCTGTGAGCTGGGTAAACAGTTGGTCGTGCCATTAGATCTATGGGGAAGTGCTTAGCCGCCCTGTGAAAGGCTTCTTTCTTTGGTTCAGCAAATGCTTATAGAATAGATGACCTTCGGGAAGCGGAGGGCACAGTCTGCTCCGATCAAGGGGGAAGCTGCCTCTACTGCTCATTTTCTCCGAGCCCTTGGTCGTGGTGATGGCTGAGGGCGCTTGAGACCTTCTACTTATGGTGTCTGGACACAGTATTTCATGAGTACCCAGGGACCCTGTGAGAAAACTGTGTGGCTATATTTGTTGGCATGTACATTTATATGTGTGGATATGTATATGTGAATGTTTGTATGTTTGTATATACGTTTGAGCCTAAGTGTGTAAGTATGTATTTGCATCAATAATATGTACATTTTTGTGTGTTCATTATCCATTTAGAATCGGATCAACATCATTTATCTGTTTTTCTTACTTGCTGCCAGGTAAAGATTCATCTAAGTAGGCATCTTTCTCTTTGACTCAGATCTGTTTGAAAACCACATAATCTGATAATATTTATGATTCCTTCCAGCTCTAAAACCCAACTGATTCTTAACAGTCGTGTGGGTGGATGAAGTGCTGACAGGAGGATCTTAAGACATATTGGCCTTACCTTGCATTTCCCTTTGCCTTCTTGCCAACATCTCAGGGTGCCTACTCCCTGCCCACTGTCTCCTTGCTTGGACCTTGCAGGTCCTTGATGCCAGCCTTCTTGTCCCTCTCTTGTGTACAGGGCAGTGACTATATTGATGGCTCCCTTGTAATAGGTGGAGAGATCTGCATTGGCAAGAAAAACTCACCTAGCAGAGAGGATCTGTGATTGGCACTTTGAAACAGTGTGGCCAAGTGAAGGGACGGAGGAAGGACAGGAGAGATACTGAGCTGTCATGGATCCTGCCTAGACTTGGACTGGAGGCATGGCTCGGCTGGGAGAGTGCTTACTCAGCATGCACAAACCCTGGGGTTCAGTCTCCAGCCCCTCACAAGATAGATGTAGCGGCTCTGGAGGCAGAGGATCAGAGGCCACTCTGGACTATGTGAGATCTCTCTCTCTCTCATACACACACACACACACACACACACACACACACACACGGCCCTTGCCTAGGCTCACTCTTTTATTTACAACCATATGTAACACTGCTTACTGTGGCCAGCACTCGACCAGAGTCCAGAGGTGTAGCAAATGTTGGATAAAAACCGTTTGGGAGATGGGAGATTCAGGTCAGCAGTAGAGCGCTTGCCTAGCAAGGCCCTGGGTTTGTGTCTCAGTTCTAGGGGTGGCCTAGGGTTAATTTCAGTTCCTATGTCTGATGTCTGTAGGTTGAGGACACAGGGACGCCTCCAGTTACTGCTGGTGGCTGATTTAGTGATTATGCGGCGACCACCTACTGTATGCTGGCATGTGGAATAAACAGGTTGAAGCTGAACCCCCATGAAGCTTATATTTAAATGTGAATAACTAAGGTCTGAGACGGGTGTCATGGATGTTAGAATGGACATTTTTGACTGGACTCCAAGGCGGAGAGGTGTTAATGAGAAGCTGAACGAAGCACCTGGCAGTTGACCCCCTAGAGCATGGCCTCCCAGGCTAGTTGAAGGCTGGAAAGGCAGGCAGGGAGGGTCTGCAGGGACAGCAAGGTCAGGCTTTGTATCTCCAATGCTTCTTCCTTCAGGGGTACAGAGGAGAGCTCCACAGGCTTCACCCCAACTAGAGGGACTCTTCCTAGTCAGGAACTGGGAACATTTGGGTAATTCCCCTGAAGGGGAGGACACAGGAGATGAGGTAGCCAGTGGGGGGAGGGCAGGGTCAAGGCAGTGAGTGCTTATAGGTCCATGCAGGCCATGTGGGAGGGGACCCAGTGGGTGGCACCATGGGTCTGTCCAAGAGGCTATTAAGTAGGTCAGGAACTTCAGTAGCAGGTGGTAACTTCTGGATTCCAGAGGCTATGGAAGTGGTCACAAACAACACTAGGGAAAGCCTGCCCATGCCCAAGGAACTCAATACAGGCAGAAGGGTCTCTGAGTTCTACAGAGTACAGGAAAAAAGGCAGTGTTAAGTGAGCACAGCTCAGCTAGCCTGTCTGGAAGCAGGAGGAGTGGGGCTCACAGGTTAGACAGTGGCAGGGCCGAGGAGCACACAGACAGGAGAGGAGAGCCAGCCTGCCTTCCTTCACGTGGGCGTCTAGCCCAGCTAGCAGAAGTGAAGATTTAACTCTGGGTCAAGGCTGAGATTTTATTTTTCTACCAACCAAAGACAGACTGTTTTTAACAGTGCTCCGCCAAGTAGGTGGTGTCTCGCCTGAGCTGATCCTGCCTAAAACAGGGAGAAAAATCTGTCTCAGTGAATTAAGTGTATAAGGTATGAACAAAACTAAGGTCATATTTTTGTCTGTCCCACAGATTAACAGTTTGTGTGCACATATGCATATGGCTATCAGTGTACATGTGTGCATATGTCTGCAAGTGTACATTGTGTGCATATGTCTGTAAGTGTGCATGTGTGCATATGTCTGTAAGTGTACATTGTGTGCATATGTCTGTAAGTGTGCATTTGTGCATATGTCTGTAAGTGTGCATGTGTCTGTAAGTGTGCATGTGTGTGCATATGTCTGTAAGTCTGCATGTGTGCATATGTCTGTAAGTGTACATTGTGTGCATATGTCTGTAAGTGTGCATGTGTCTGTAAGTGTGCATGTGTGTGCATATGTCTGTAAGTGTGCATTTGTGCATATGTCTGTAAGTGTGCATGTGTCTGTAAGTGTGCATGTGTCTGTAAGTGTACATTGTGTGCATATGTCTGTAAGTGTGCATGTGTGCATGTGTCTGTAAGTGTACATATGTCTGTAAGTGTGCATGTGTGCATATGTCTGTAAGTGTGCATGTGTGCATATGTCTGTAAGTGTGCATGTGTCTGTAAGTGTACATTGTGTGCATATGTCTGTAAGTGTGCATGTGTGCATATGTCTGTAAGTGTGCATGTGTGCATATGTCTGTAAGTGTGCATGTGTGCATATGTCTGTAAGTGTGCATGTGTCTGTAAGTGTACATATGTCTGTAAGTGTGCATGTGTGCATATGTCTGTAAGTGTGCATGTGTCTGTAAGTGTACATATGTCTGTAAGTGTGCATGTGTGCATATGTCTGTAAGTGTGCATGTGTGTGCATATGGCTATAAGTGTACTTGTGTGCATATGACTGTAAGTGTAAATGTGTGTGCATATAAGTGTACATGTGTGTGCATATGACCATAAGTGTACGTGTGAGCAAGGAGAGCTGCAATTGAGTTGACCTTTCTTCATGCCCTATCCCAGCACTCACGGGCGCTGTTCCCTGTTGGCACCTGAGCTGTAGCCACTGGGTTGTTGCTTGTAAAAGTCCTGGGGAATGTGGATTAGAAACCAGCCCCTGACACCCAGGCCCTAGCTCTTTCCACGAACCAACTTGGAAGGCTGACTTAGGTGTTGCTCTGACACCCTGGAATGGAATTTATGCATATGCATGAAAGGAATACATCTGGGCACTTAATGGACTGCTGGAGACAGGAGTCGGGGACCCACCCAGCTTGGACTTCCATAGGACCAGCTCTGCCAGGGTGGAGCCCTGGCACGCTGGCCTGTGCAGAAGGTAACCACGTCAGCAGAAGTTGAGACTCCCTTGGGGGCGTCTGTCTGTTTAGTCTCGTTGACAACATGTTTTTTGTTCGCATTTGAAAAACTGAATGAACGGGAATAAAATTCTGGCCCCTTTAAGGTGCCAGGTTTGCTAAAAGGAATGGCCATTTGAGTACGCCTTAGAAGCACGAAGCTGGTGTGGGACACTTTTTGCGTCTCCTTCTCCGGCGGCCGGCCATCTGGCTGAGAAGGAGGCTGTGGATTGCCCAGCCAACCCTGAGAAGCAAAGCTCCAGTCAGCCACGTAGGTGCACTCTGGTCCAAATTGCTTTGGGCCTCGGCTCTGAGAAAGGCAGGCCCAGGCTTTAGCCTTTTGCAGCAGCAGCAGCAGCTCATGGTTGGTCTCTTTGTATTGCTCAGGTAATTACTTTTCATATTTAGTACCACTGTAAACTGTAGGTTAGACTGCCTATAAAATCCACATGAATCAATACTTGGGCTATCCTCGTAATAGTATACATATGCATATCTTTATTTAAAAGTTCTGTTTATGGTGAGGGTCATGGCATTAGCACACCCACCCCTTAGAGCCGGTGCCCTGCAAATGTGCCCTGCTCGTCAGTAGAGCATGGCGCGAAGCCAACTCCACTCTGAGCAGTGGAGCTGGCTGGTTCTATGAGAACCTCATGGGCCCTTTCTGTCACACAGCAGTGAAGCCTGCTTTCCCTGGGCTCTGCCTCCCAGCTAGGCTCGACAGAAGTCTAAGATCCTGGGGATTCTCTTTCCTCTCGAAGCACTCAGTTCTTCTCTCACTCCTTCCTACCGCTCCCAGCTCCTTCCTTCTTACTGCCTTCCCCCTCCTCTGCCTCAAGAAGAACTTCCTGGATGCCACCATATTCCAGGTGTCAGAGACAGAAAGAGCGGAAGCCTCACCCAACCCTAAGCAAGCGTGACCTGAAGCAACATGAAGATGGTTCTGAGGCACAAAGATCTCGAACAACTGGACCCAACCAGCAAAGCTTTTGAGAGATGAGGGGACTCCAGCCACACAGGTCTGTGGGCTGAAGCAGGGCCACAGGGTGCAGTCTCCCCAGAGCCAAGCTGATGGGCTAACTATGGAACTCCGCAATTGTCAGAGCGCCTTCCACAGAGCGCCAGTCTCAAGGGACTCTCTGTGATAACAGAAATTACCTACTTAGGAAGCGCTGCATGGTGGGTTTTCCTCTTTGCCCACCAGCTTATTAAAGCATTTTGGAAGGGAGGGAGGGAGGAAGGGAGAGAGAGAATATTAACTCTATCAAGTGCAGCATCCACAAATTTATTTGATACCTGTGACCAACTGTAAAACAGGTGTTCAGGAAAACAGCTTGTGTGGGCAGACGGTGGGAGCCAGAGATAGACTCGGGTGGAGTAAATGGAGTTCACTGACCTGAGGCGCAGAGGCTCCCTGGGGTCCAAGAGGGGAGGGTGTGGAGTGGACACAGATGTCCTTCACACCTGCAGCACGGCTCATCCCTTTCCCTCTTCCAGGAAGAAGCGGGCTGTGCTGGCCCCATGCAGAAGGGTGAGCCCTCATTCCTCCACACTGAGTGCATCCACAGCCCTTGGGTATTACCGAAGCTCAGTGCACACGCCAAGGAATTGTTTGAGCTGGCCCGAGGAGGGGCGGCAATGCACACGGAGCACACACAGCCTGCCACGTCTGCTGACCCTCCCTGCTGCCTTTGTTTAGCCAAAGCCTGCGCACAGGCCTCCAAGGGCAAACTTGGGCCGCACCTCCTCTCATAACTCCTACAGCTAGGCCTTGCGCTGACCTTAGTTCTTCCTCCACCCATGGGCTATCTCTCTCCTCATCTTTTTTAAAAAGATGATTTATTTTATGTGTAAGGGTGTTCACCTGCACATACACACGTGCACTATGTACCAGAGGAGGGCACCAGATCCCCTGGTTAGAGATGGCTGTGAGCTGCCAGGTGGGTGCTGGGAACTGATCCAGGGTCCTAGGTAAGAGCATCAAGTGCTTTTAACCGTTGAGCCATCTTTCCAGCCACTCTCTCCTCATCTTACTGTCAGGGCTAAGCAACCACTTTCTGATACAACACCTGGTCCTTAAGTACAATTATCCTCCATGTCCCCTGCTTAAGCGTTCGGCCTCAGGGTGTGCTGTGTGCTCTGGTCACCAGCCAGTGTGATAACCAATATTTGGTTTTCAAATGGGATCTGGGTAAGTGGGCAACGGGACATACAAACAGCCCATCTTCCTGCCAGCAAAAACGAGGACAGAAGACTAGAACCCCTTTGTTTTGATCTCTACAGAGATGAGTTTGGGTACCAGAGTCTCAGAGTTTACCACAGATAATCTTCCTCAGGTCAGTTAAGAAGTCAACAGCTCCAGGACAATGAGTTAACAAGAAAAACCAAAGGGCACACACCTTCAGCCTGGCTCCTCCTACTTTTCAGGTGTTTCTACGGTGGGAGGACTAGACAACCCAGGACTGAATGTCTAGGGAAAGACACTGCAGGAAAGAAAGGGGGGCCAGGAGGCATTCCGGTGTCTAGAGAGGTGAGCCATCCATCAGTTGGTCTCTCCACATACTGCCAGGATCTGTCCATTTCTGTCCATTTCTGCCGGTGCATGCTGGCTCACGACCACGGCCCGCACCCAGCATGTGTGCTGGTCTCTTCTCTTAACTCCTAGTTTCCACTCTAATTTCCATGTAATTGGTCTTTCTCTTTGTCAGCATCCAGAGAAGTCTAGAGTTAAGTGACATTTCTGCTAGCCCTTTGCTCTAGCCGCTTTCATGTGCCATAGGGGACAAGCCACACAACCACCCTGGCTCAGGAACCCTGCCTGCCGGGTCCCTGGCTTCGCCTCCCTGCCCCTGCCTACTCGCGCCACTGCCCTTGCATTTGCCAGCAAGCCTAGCTCTCTCTTTCTAGCCTTGCAAGCTTTGCCCAGCTGTCCTGATCGTGACACAGTGTGTTCCTTTCTGTCGCCCAGAGCTCGTCTTCAACGTCCCCTCTTTAGTGAGGGTTCCTCTGCCCCCCTGGGCTAGACACCCATTCTCCTCCCGCCCATCACACTGTCCTGACTCTTAGTGTCGCACACAGCTGGGTGCTGTGCACCTAGGGTTGGACTTCAGGGAAGGACCACACTGCTCACCGATGCTGGGCACCATCATAAATGCACATTGAAGGAGTCAACTCTGGTCCTTCTTGTTTTTGTTTTTGTTCTTTAGGGACAAGGCTTCCCTGTGTAGCATTGACTGTTCTGGAACTCACTCTGTAGACCAGACTGGCCTTGAACTCAGAAATCCACCTGCCTCTGCTTGTGGAGTGCTGAGATTAAAGGAGTGCAACACCACCTCCTGGCTAATTCTTCCTTTGGTCAGCTGTATGCAAATGTTTTAAAACCTTCTGCAGAGTGAGTTCCCGCTGCATAAAATGGGGATGAGAATACCTACATCACAGAGCAAGAGGAGGTGAACCATAGTCGATGGCTCTACAAACACAGCTCTCGCTGCTACTCAAGGCGCATGAATTTCCTTTTGGCAAAAAGGAGATACTTGCTTTCTAGGACAGATTTTGAAGACAAAATAGAGCACAGGCCATAGAGATGTACAAGGTATAAAGCAGTTTTCACAGGTTACATGCGCTTTCTTCTCCGTGTGGTGGGGGGGGAAGGGCTTCTGGCTGGGACCAAGGATGAGTAGGAACTGACCAGAAAAGCAAAGTCACACAGGACTCAGCAGAAATCTGGGAAGGGAGGTGGAAATTCTGGGATTCTCATTGTGCCCTCAGAGGACAACCAGTGGCGAGGTTAAAATCCTGTCATGTTACCTAGGCTGTCTCGACCCGTGTCATCCCATGGAGACATGACAGGGGCCATGGCTTCGGCCTCCACTCTGCTAGTAGTCAGCATTCATAAAACATACAGAGAACAGACAAAATTCATTTAGATAATGTTGTACCAAACCTCATACACCCGTCCAATGTGTCTACCGCTGACGGTGCAGGGCACATGTCCCCACTGACCCGACAGCCATGCTCAGGTGCTGTCTTTATTTTTATCTTTAAAAAATTCGATTATGTGTATATGTGTGCTGTTTGTAAGTGTTTTGTGTACACATGTGTAGGTGCCTGCTGAAGGCATCATAATACCCCTTGGAACAGGAGTTACAGGTGTCTGTAAGCAGCATACCATGGATTCTGGGAATGAACTCTGGTCCTCTGCAAGAGCCTCAAGTGCTCTTAACTGTGGAGCTTTAGCCTCACAAGTAATTTTTAAAATATGAATCTATCTACTTACTGTGAAGATATTTTGTTTGTGATCTAACAAATAAAGCTTGCCTGAAGATCAGAGTGTGGAGCTAAGGCACCACTTAGCCATAAAGACCAGGCAGTGGTGGCACACACTTTAATCCCAGCACTCAGGAGGCGGAGGCAGAGGGATCTCTGTGAGTTCAAGGTCACCCTGGCTACACAAAATTTGATCCAGTCTAAAAGAGAAACAGCTAGGAGGTGATGGCTCACACATTTAATCCCTATACTTGGGAGTCACACACCTTTAATCTCAGCACTAGGGAGGAGGAGAAAGGATGGGATATGGCTGGGCAGAGAGATTAATATAAGGCAGGAGGAGACAGGAGCTCATTGCATTCAGTCTGAGGATCCGTGGAGACAGGGTTTTGCCCACTTTGATCTGAGGACTTGGTAGAGGTAAAAAGTCCATTTAGTGGCTGACTCCTTTACTTCTCTGATCTTTCAGCATTTACTTCAATATCTGACTCTGGGTTTTTATTATTAAGACCAATTAGAATTAGCTCTACAATTTACCTACCTATGTGCCCAGCTTCTGGGCGTGGTGACTAGGGAGATTATTTACTTAAACCCAAACACTGTTTTCTTCCTGTAGCCTCAGTAGTTCTGGAGAGATTCATTGAAAGTTGTTTCTCCATGGAGAAACAATTTTCTTGCCAATGGTTTACAAAGCTCAAGGATTTTAATAGTCGAACTGTTCCCAGTGAGACAAAAATCAAAGTTGGAAATGGATGAGAACGGAACATGCTGTCAAAGGAATGGGCTGCAGAGAGCAAGAGAACTGTTATAGAATGGAGGCTGAAAACGCTGGCCCGCCTTTGACTCATAAATCTACTAGCAGCCTACTCTTGGACACAGACTGGGTGAGCTTTACGGGGACAGAGCTCTCAGCCTGGTGGTGGTAACACTGATGGCCAAGGCATGTTCGTCATCACTGGTGTCTAGGAAATCTGAGTCTATGGGCCATGTTTCTGGTGAACCCCCCCAGGCAGTCCGGCTCTTCCGAAAACCTCCGTGCAGCTTACCAGTGGCATTGTATTGGGATGCTAGTGTGCCGTCCACCACAGTTGAGGCCCTTTTTTTGTCAGGAGGCCGTTTGAGCCCTTGGCAAACTCATTTTCTAGCACAGCCCCACCCCCGCAGAGGGCCTGGCACAGATCAGGGGAGGCAGCCTAGAGCGCAGTGAAGACTGGGGGTTCGGGAGCTTCCGTGGTTTTGTGTGCTGGTTTTAGGGGTGTCTGAAAGCATTGAAGGTGGCCCTGGTTCTGAAGTTGCCTTGGCCTGGGTGAGGACACACAACATGGTGGGTATTGAGCTGCTAGACCCTAAGCCTTGGGGTCACCTGTTCCTCCCAAACCTGAGAAACCCAACCTAGGCTGGCCAGAACTTCTTCCCGGATGGGAGGAGAAAAGAGTCACTGTCCTGCAGAGGATCAGGCCCCTTGTGGACTGTGGACTTGTTGTCGGGCCCGTGTTCTTGGGGACACCGCTGAGGCTGTTTTTCCCGACTGGCATTTAGAATTTCCCGGTGGGATTATGTATATGGCAAAGTCCACACAAGACTCATAAGGCCATGCGCAGAATGGAGCCCAGAGTCAGGGACTCAAAACAATGGCTGGTGCAGCTGCTAGAGCCACATCACCCAGGGGGCAGCTCAGCCCGATGCTGGGTGAACTCAGAAATAGAGGAGATGCTGAAGTCTAGAGGTGAGCACCCCAGGGCTAACTCTCATCGCTGTGGGCTCTAAATGTGGCTTTGTTTGTAGAAGTATGGGCCAAAAAGGGTAAACACTAGGTAGTAGAAATTCATTCTTAGGATACAAAGTCAGAACAAACTTAAGTAAGTCATATTAGGAGCTGACATCAACAAAAATGTCAGTAGTGGTTATAATGAACATTCTGTGTTTTAATGACCTCATACCCAGAGCTCGTGACCTCAGGGGACCGTGTGAGAGTCTCTCCTTGGCTTGCTACAAAAATGCAGACTCTTATAAAAGGGGGGTGTCACAAAAGACTTCCCCAGAACAAGAAACAGTGTGAGCTATTTCCTCAGAGTAGCTGGGGAAAATGAAAAGGAAATATGATTGTGATCTCTTCCTTCACAGGCCAGTCAGCTCTTACAGGGAAGGGCAGATTGAGAAACAGCGGCACCATGGCCTATGCTGGAGGTCCAGGAGGCAGAAAGCGCTGTCGCTGTCCCTGAGCAGAGGGGCAGGATAGGATCCTAGAGGTGTGAATTCCAAGAGTGCCCGGAGGATCTCCAGGGATTAAGGGCGGAGAGCAGAGCCCGGAGTGGAGTGTGCCTCTCCTTTCCCCTCAGTGCCCACCTCCAGCTCCACTCCAACCCGGGCCCCACACAGGCTATTCTCTCTAGACAGAAGGCCATCGCCATTCTTCACTGCAAGTTCATCCTTTATGTCAAACTCTTCCCTCGGACCCTGGCTTTGGTTAGCTCTCCCTTATTCCACGGTCTCAGGGAACCCCAAACTCCCTCTTACACTGTTTACCATTTGGAATTGTGATTCTGTGAACTTTCCCGACTATATTTCATTGTGCGCTGCCTGAGGCAGGGGCTGCCCTGGCTCCCGCTGGCTCAGCTGCTTGGCTTGGAGCCTGCCAGAGAGGAAGGAGTTGTTTGTTGATAAATGGATATGCTCTGTCCTGGACAGGGCTGCTGCAAGAGTGAAGAGGGCAAGAATAAGAAAATAGAGATGCAGATTCCAAAAATAAGAAGGTAGAAATAAGGAAATATAAATTGTGAGTCAAGGAGAATGAGCGCAGACTGTCAGCAGCTCTCAGCAGCTTAAGGATTTACTGTTAAAAGTGGGTTACTTTGCTTTACAAATAGCTCTGTCTGCAAGGCTGAAGTGGCCTCCTGAAAACTGAGGGTTGCTCCACAAACTGAAAGTTAGCCCTAAGATAACACCCCAGCCATCCATGATCAGCAATGGACATGGGCTGAGTTAACCTTTAAGCGGTGGGACATACGCGACTTTTCGGTTGTGCATCTTCCCATACCCTTCCCTGCTATGCAAAACTGGCAGTGTCAGGGGAGGTGCAGAGCCTTGGTAAACACTGTCAGGGAACGCCAGGGCAAAACAATGGACTAAATACAGACACTAGTTTAACTGAAAAACTCTGTTAATGGAAATTGTAAAAGAGACAAGTTGTATCTGAGTTTTACCTAGAGATTGTAGAAATTCCTTTGTTCATGCGTGATGCTTGTTGCTTCTTGCTATAAAAAAGGGGAGTTCGGAAACTCCCTTGCCATAGCCTTACAAGTCCATCTCTAGCTGCGCTCTCAGCTAGCTGATAAGCTTTTTGTGCCCCATGGAGATTTAATTTTTTTTTAATTTTTATTTTCTTTTCCTGGAATAAAGTTTACTTCTGGTTTAATAGACTTCGGTGGTCTGTCCCTATCTTTGTGCCACCCCCATGGACCCAACAAGAGAACCAGGGAGAACCAGGGAGAACAAGGGAACCAGGGAGAGAAAAAGATGATGTGTAGTCTGGAAGGATAGCAAATGGGCCATCAGCAGGAAGGGTGCATTAGACAGGGTATAAAACAGAAGGTACCAGAAGGAAGGGGGACCGGAAGGACTTCCCTCTGTCTTCCAAAACTGGTCCAGTTTTTCTTCTTTTCAACATATGAACACAAGCCCATTCCTTCCTGTAGAGGCCGGATTATACAAGCCATATTCCTACATGGTAAGACAGTTAAAATTCTGAGCGGCCTGGCAAGGCACAGTTTGCACCCTCCACACAGAAGGTGGTCGCGTAGCCTTTGATAATGAGACAACCTGATGCCATCCTAAGCAAGTGGTCAGGATGCTAATGTCCTTCTGTTCCTTCTAATGTAATTTGGGAGGTCGCCTGGGGAAGAGAGGTTTTTCAGTCTGTGTGACAGAGCAGGCATAGATAGGAGACAAAATGGGCATAGACAGGCAGACCCTGACTTAAGACATTCTCCCTGCTACCTAGGAAACAGAATGCTAATGAACTTCCCCCTCAGTTTATGTTTTGGAGGATAAATGTGGGTGATTTTTCAGAATGTGAACTCGGGATTTCATGAAGGATCCTTGAAACTCCCTCCCGATATAGCCATGTGAGTTGAGTTTTCATTCCCACACCTCCACTCTGGTAAGAGAAATGATTTTAAGGGGAAGATTCCAGAAGGACTGGGCAGTGCAGGACGGCTGGATTCTACTTGTGCCGTTTTGACTAATGTCCTCTGTGATTTGAACAGTTGCAGGGGCCTTAAGCCCCATCTTATCTGCAAGAGACCAGAGTAAGGCAGTGTTGGGGACCATGTGAGATGCTGTACTTGGGTGACTGGGGGTCTCCCGGCACCTGTCTAGCTCTCAACTCCAAAATGAATGGACTGGGATACATGGTTTGACAGCCAGCCCCTCCTTGAAACTGAGGGTCAGATTGAGGTGACATATGGTCATGGAAACACAACACAAAATGGGCTGTGTGGGCCATTCATAGCAGCCTGGCTTGTTCCATAGAGAGTTCTGGAAATCCAATTCCCAAGTCAGGGGTTGCCACCTATGATCCAACCTTTAGCCAGAGCAGAGCTTCCTGTCAGTGATTCCTGACTGAGACCCATCACAGAGGCCAGCATGTTCTAGACAGGACTTTTCAGTGACATCAGCTGAAGGATACCAGAGAGCTAAGTTGCTAGACACAAGTATTTTTGGATGAAGCATCAAGCTTTCAGAATTACTATGCACTTGGGTGAAATTTTGGCCCTAAGGTCAAGCCCCATTTCCCTCAAGAACCATTGGAAGAAAACAAACAAACGAACAACAACAGAAACACATGAGACAGAGAATTTGAAGGGTGTTTTCTGACTCAGTCTCTATCATTTGCTTCCTCCCTATTTACTGTTTGCAGCCTGAAGCTAGAAATCGACATTCTGTTGTTGCAGCTGCTGGGGAGATGAGGCAACGTGAGCTAGAAGTCCAGGGAGGAGCTGGGAGGAGGATGAAGAGGAAGAGAGTATGAGCACACTTGTGGGAGAGGAGTGTTTTAATAAGGGGGCTGGAAGAGAAGGAAAAAGGGGGTAGCGACAGAGAGCCGCAGCATGCAGTAGCCTTCACGGTCAGAGATGCTCACTACCGTGGAAGGAAGTCGGCACAGAAAAACCAAAGATGGAATACTTTATAGTCAACTTTGGGCTTGACTTCTCTGAAGAAAGTTAACCTTGCACGTTTTGTGTGCAGTCTGGTTTTTGCTGTGGGGAGAGAATGTTTTGATCTTGTTCTTTCTAAACTCAGGAAAGTAAGCCAAGAATTCCAAGTACTTGTCCCCCCCTCCAGAGACAGAGGGAAAGATTTCCAAGGGTGAAAACCCAAGCCATCCTCCTGAGAATTCGGCTTCCTGAGGACATCCCATGCCAAAGTAAATCACACCCTCTAGGAACAGTTCCCATAATTTGCATTTTTTTCCTTTTTTCTTAAATGACCCACTTCTCACAAAGGTTTGTAAGAGTCAGGAGCCAGCTGTCAACAAATTGGATTTTTGTTTTAGATGCTCAGACACCTGCCGAAGGTCTCAGGATGCCTATTTAGTTGCAGCCAACACACACGTGTTGTCTTCTGTGCAAGAAAAACTTGACTTTCACTTAGATAACAAGATTCTTTTCGCTGTTGTTGTTTTTTAGGACAGAGTATTACTATGTAGCCCTGACTACACACTAATAGTCCTGGAACTCTCTACGTAGACCAAGCTTGCCTTGAACTCAGAGATCTATCTGCCTCTGTCCCCTGAGTGCTGGGATTAAAGGTCTGTGCACCATAACACCGAATTCAGACACTACGATTCTTCTCACAATTGTTGACTGGAAATTAGGAAAATAATTTATCCCTCTCTGCCCCTGTGCGTAATCCACAGCAGTGCGCCCTTCCATGCAGAATGAGTCCTCCCTAACGTCATCCCTCTCTGCCACTGTGCGTAAACCACAGCAGTGTGCCTTTCCATCCAGAACGAGTCCTCCCTAAAGTCATCCCTCTCTGCCACTGTGTGTAAACCAGTGCAAAAAACAACAGTGTGCCCTTCCTTAAGCAAAATTACGAACATAACTTGCTTACATTAGTAGGACTTGCCACTGTCCCTGGCGGGGGTCCTGTGACCATTACCCCTCATGCCTCACTATCCTCCACTCTACCTGGCATCTCCTTGAAGTCTTACTTGAAGATCTTCTCCCAAGAGCTTCTCTCAGACCCCTTCTGAGCTCAGACGTTATATACAGCAGCCAGTTTTGACTCCAGAGCAGACAAGATGCTTTTCTGGGAGTTTCAGCCACATCTCAGAGTCGCTCCAACCAGGTTGTGCTGGGGGACCTGCCTGTTTGTTCCCACTCCCACGCAGTGAGTGTCACGGAATACCCAGCACTACTGGGTGTTCTGCGGAATGAGGGGAGGAACTCAGAGGACTGAATGTGTGGTTAGATCTAGAAGCCCTGAGGTCATTCTTTTGATCCTCTTTCCAGCTGTGCCTGCTGAGAGCTGAGCCCTGGTCCCCATCTTTATGTGAATGGATGTTACATGTGCCGGCCCCACATCACCATGAATGTTTCTGTGTTTCTGTAACCATTTTCAGTTAGAGCAGTGACCATACACCAAACTCCAATGCCAGAACGAAGTGCTACTCCATTGGGCATCACTAGTGCACATCCTGGAAATGGATCTTTTGTGGGGGTACCACAGATGTTTGATTGATGGGAAGGAGCCATGGAAAGATGAAAAAGAGGGAATGCAGGCCTCATGAAGGAGAAGAGACAAGAAGATGAGGCAGGCATGCTTGCCCATGTCAATGCATGGTACTGGAGGCTCACCTGTTCAGAAAGTCCCTGGGATGGACAACTTACTCAGCTCTTTCTTTTCTCTGTGACAGCGCAGACACAGAGCCCACATAAGCAACCTTGGTCCCTCGTTGCGAACAGCTGTGCAGAAGACAGCCCTGGGGCTGGAGCTCAGATTGCTCAACCTCCAGGGCTGGCTGTGCTGACATTCACGAGCGGCAGACATTGTTTACATACATTTACGTGTGCGTTTCCTCAGATCTATTCTGGATGCAAGGAGTTCCCAGTCTACAAAACAAGCTCCGAGTGTGTTGTGTGCAGGGAGTAATGGAATGTACCAGTCCCTGATGCCAGATCTGAGAGCAACCAAGGAGCTAAAAACAAAACAAAGGTCTAGCTCCATGGGTCATCCAGCAGCACGTGAGGGACTGGGGTTCATGCCGGGGCAGACAGAAGGGGGTGAGGCTTAGGCTGTGGAGAGCAGCACTGACTTCCATCCACAGAGACTCAAGATGGGGTCATCCTCCTTACCCCGAAACAACCACAACATCAGCAGCCAGAATCTAGACTTGGCCTCCCTTCCTGGGAGGAAAAAGACTGTGACTTGTCCACTTGCTGCATACCTATGACACTCTCTGAGTTTCAGAATGTGGAGACTTGCCTTTAAATTGTTTCCGATAGGAGAAGATGACATTTTGTGGAACCATTTTACTCGTTCTCAGCCCTGGATCCTGTTAGTACAGTCCAGAGAGCCCAGACCGTAGCCAGAGCGATTGAAAAGAATCACCGGAGCGGGAGCCATGTGCCTTGAATCCGGCCTGGAAATCACTACATGCCATCCACCCTTTCTTACCTAATAATGTGTTTGGGATTAGTGATCTAGGCACAGGATCTGGCTAGGGAGACTTCTTGGCAGCGGATCAGGGCTTATTATTTCTTATTAAGCTAGGTAAGATATTCTGCACCAAGGCCATGGGTCACGTGGAAATTTAGGAAGAGATGACTCAGCAGTCGGGTATGTATGGAAATCTTGTTAAAATCCAGGCTCTCAGGGTTGGGGTTGGGGGGCTCTGATGGCACTGAGTTCAGTTATCTCCTTGGCTCTAAGTGTGAACCCCAGTCCTGCAGTTAGTGTTATCTGGAGTCACCTTAGAAATGCTAATTCCCAGTCTTGCCCATTAGTGACTGAGTGGGAAGCTCTGAGATGGGGCCCAGGAACCTGTTAAAGTTTCAAAGTGATTCTGAAGCCTGCCCACCCCTGAGAACCACTGATCTGTTCCGGGAATCCCCAGCCGATGTACCTTGTTTTATTCCTGTGTGCTAACCTTAGTTACTGAAGAAAGTGTCTTTGGAAAAGTCAGCCTTAAAACTCAGTAGAAAAGTGGATCAATAGAGCTGAAGAGATGGCTCAATGGTTAAGAATATTTGTGCTTGCTGAGGACCTGGGTTCAGTTCCTACCATCCATGTCAAGCTTCTGGCAACTTTCTGTAACTCTAGCTCCAGGGGATCTGATGCTCCTCTATGGGCACCCCCCACACACATACAGATATTCTCCATGCATACATTAATTGAAAAAATAAATCTTAAAGGTGGATCAAAAGATAACAGGAGAAAGAAAAAAAGGAGCATCTGCAAAATTGTCCCACCAAATGAGCTTGTATCAGACAGCTGACTTTCCTGAGTCCATTGAATCTGCTGAAGACGCTGACAGGAAGGCAAATTTATGTAAATTTTTAGGGGCTGTGACTGGAATGCCATCGACAGCCTCAACAGTCGAGAGCTGGACACTTAACAGCAATAGAGAAGCAGGACCATTGGAGAGACAGCAAGGTCCTAGCAGGTTCAGGGAACAGTGAGCTCCACGCAGCTGGCGTCAGGAGTTGACCAAGGAATGAGGGCGAACAGCAGATGAAACAGAAAGGGAGACTTTTTTTGGTCAATCCAAACATTGGAGTTTTCTTCTCTTTTCCTTTTCTTCTCTCTCTCTCTCTCTCCCTCTCTCTCTCGTTCTTTTCTATTTCTTGCATGTCAGACGTCAAGAAGGACACACTGAAGGCTTTGTTTTAGAAACTTTAGAAGGGCACTCAGTGACTGTTTACTGGAAGCAGGGATTGGCACAAGCAAGGGATCCCCCGCTTCCCCTTGCTTAGTAAACTTTTAAAAATGTTAGGATGCTGGGTATAACAAATGGTCCCTGGCTTGCTATTAAGTGGTCCTGTCACTTTCCCTTCCACACCGACCTAGGGATTCCCTGGTGGGATTCAAGGAGCCATGGGCTGTGAGCCTTCCCAGGCGGGGAAGCAGCCAGGCCTGTCCTGTGCTCAGCTCGGAGGTAACAGGCTCAAGTTTCCATAGCCCTTGCAGTGTTGGGCTGGCCCTAAATCTGTCTGTCCTTCCAGGTATGTTGATTGGAGAAGGGGACAGGAGAAGGGGAGGAGCTGTCAGGCTCCTGGAATACAGCACTCTGAAGCAGCTCAGAGTGTGGCTGAGACTTCTGTTTTTGTTTTGCTTTAGAGGAAAATTCAGAACCTGTGACTCTTGTTCACAGGCACATGGCTGGTGGGAGTGACTTGGAGTTGATGGAAAATGTGGTCAGGCCCATAAATCTTGTACAGTCATCACCACAGGTCTGTAGGGAGTGAGCGTCCTGGGGTTATGCAAAACAAAGTCGGGAGGAGGGTGGCATACCACAGAGGTCTTTTCTGCGCGAGAACTCTCTTAGGCATAATGTGGGGGTTCTTAGCTTCAGACACACCTGTGGGGGTTCTTAGCCTCAGACACACCTGTGGGGGTTCTTAGCCTCAGACACACCTGTGGGGGTTCTTAGCCTCAGACACACCTGTGGGGTTCTTAGCCTCAGACACACCTGTGGGGGTTCTTAGCCTCTCAGCACACCTGTGGGGGTTCTTAGCCTCAGACACACCTGTGGGGGTTCTTAGCCTCTCAGCACACCTGTGGGGGTGGTTCTTAGCCTCAGGCACACCTGTGGGGGTTCTTAGCCTCTCAGCACACCTGTGGGGGTTCTTCGCCTCTCAGCACACCTGTGGGGGTTCTTAGCCTCTCAGCACACCTGTGGGGGTTCTTCGCCTCTCAGCACACCTGTGGGGGTTCTTAGCCTCTCAGCACACCTGTGGGGGTTTTAGCCTCTCAGCACGCCTGTGGGGGTTCTTAGCCTCAGGCACACCTGTGGGGGTTCTTAGCCTCAGACACACCTGTGGGGTTCTTAGCCTCAGACACACCTGTGGGGGTTCTTAGCCTCTCAGCACACCTGTGGGGGTGTTCTTAGTCTCAGGCACACCTGTGGGGGTGTTCTTAGCCTCAGGCACACCTGTGGGGGTGTTCTTAGTCTCAGGCACACCTGTGGGGGTGTTCTTAGTCTCAGGCACACCTGTGGGGGTGTTCTTAGCCTCAGGCACACCTGTGGGGGTTCTTAGCCTCAGACACCCCGAGGGACTATGTTGAGTAGGTTAACTGAGGTGGGAAAACCCACACTATGGGTGGACAGCCCAGGTCCTGGGGTCCTCCACAAGGAGAGGTGACCTGAGCACCAGCGTTCATCCCTGTCCACCTCTGGACTGTAGGTGCAATGTGACCAGCTGCGTGACTACTGCCCTTTTCTCCTAAATTGCTATTCACGTACTTATTCCAGTGTGTGTCTGCGTGTATTTATGCATACCACACACCTCTCCTGGGGTGCTGGCTCTGTGTCTCTCCAGTGGCCCGTGTCGATGAGGGCCACAGACGTCCCACTGGAGGCTGCCTGCTGCATGAGCCTACCTGGAGCTGTCACCCACTGCCTCCAGACTGCAATTCTCAAGTTCTAGGAAGCTAAATATGATATATTGCTATCAAAGTCCTTTTCAGAAAAGCAAACCCAACACAAGGTCTGGCAACAACCAGGATTTAAGAAGTTGGCATCTGGTTTGTCGGCGCAGGAGACAATAGCTGTAGTTGTGCACGAGCAGTTATTCTTGCACTACTAAAACAGAGGGAAAGGGAAAGAAGTGTGTGTGTGTGTGTGTGTGTGTGTGTGGTGTGTGTGTGTGTGTGTGGTGTGACCGCTAGCGCAGCCTACCGTGTCTCCCGGCTGTGGTCTCATCACGGACACTCGGTCATATCCCTTCCTTAGCAGAACCCACAAGGCATCGAGTTTTCCCTGAAACAAAACAAATACAAGAAGATTACATATAAAACCAGCCTGGTGGACAGCCGCTGTAGATATGAAGAAGGTTACATAGAAAACCAGCCTGGTGGACAGCCGCTGCAGATATGAAGAAAGTTACATAGAAAACCAGCCTGGTGGACAGCCGCTGCAGATATGAAGAAAGTTACATAGAAAACCAGCCTGGTGGACAGCCGCTGCAGATATGAAGAAGGTTACATAGAAAACCAGCCTGGTGGACAGCCGCTGCAGATATGAAGAAGGTTACATAGAAAACCAGCCTGGTGGACAGCCGCTGTAGATATGAAGAACTCCCCAGGTTCTCCCGCATGTTAGAAACAGAGCTTGGGCGACATGGTGAATGCAGGTTAGGGGCACTCCACCCTCAATGCGAGGGACACACTCTAAGAGCTGCAAGTAAGGTTGGGAAGATGATGCGGAGGATACACTGCTTGCCATACAAGCCTGAGGACCAAGGTGCAGATGCCTCCCACGGGTAAGTCATCCCGGTGCAGTGGAGGGCAGGCTGGCGAGTTTGACTAACTGATCTGCAAGTTCTAGGTTCGGCAAGAGAATCTGCCCTGATAATCAAGGTGGACAATGATTGAGAAAGACACTCAGTGCCAAATTCTGCCCACACGCACACACACAGACACACACGCATACACAGAGACACACACACATACACAGACACACACCCACAGACACATACATAGAGAATACATACATAGAGGCACACACAGAGACAGACAGATACACACAGACACACACACATACACAAACACACACCCACAGACACATACATAGAGAATACATACATAGAATACATACATAGAGACACACACAGAGACAGACACAGATACACACAGACACACACACATACACAAACACACACAGACACACACACAGACACACCACACTGAGGCTCATTCAGCTTCTTTGACTTAGCTCTCATTACCCTCTCAAGTGGTGGCCAAATAAAAGAAAACGATGACAGCTATAGGACAATTTCTTGCCCTCCCCACAAGGAAACAACAACAAAGACCCCTATATGGAAGTCTAGGGCCAGGCCCTCAAGCTTGGCTTATGATAAAAGTGCTCTCAAAAAGGGCTCCCTAGAACCCCAGCCATGTCACTTTACAGGACAAAAGGGGCTTTGTTGATGCAACTAAATGCTGGAGATGAGAAACCAGCCTGGACCACCCGAGTGACCCAAGGAGACCCAGGATTAGAGATGTGTCTCAGGAGGACTCACTTAGAGGACTCAAACCGAGGGGACTGGCCTTGGGGAGGGAAGGAGCTCAACCAATTAAGAGGTGCAGGCAGACTCCAGGATCTGGACAAGGAAACAGATTCTCTTCTGGTGCCTCCAAAAGAACGGCCTGGCCCCCCGACTTAGATTTTTAGCCCAGTGAGGTCTGTGGGCTTCTCATCTTCAGAACTGTGAGATAAGAAATCTGTGCTGTTTAACCTCTTGTATTCTATAATTTATGATAACAGTGACCGGAAACCAGGGCAGCCCTTTCTACCCATTGCCATATTCTGTGGTCACCAGCTTGCTGTGTATCTCTGCCCACTGGAACAGCAGCTTTACCAAAGCAATGGTGTGTTTGGTTCTGCCCACTGCTGTGTGCCTAACCCTCAATGTATGGCACTGGGTGCTAGATGACCGTGAGTGCTGGGTGCTGGGTGCTGAATGACTGTGGGTGCTAGGTGCTGGGTGCTGAATGACTGTGGGTGCTAGATGCTGGGTACTGAATGACTGTGGGTGCTAGGTGCTGGGTGCTGAATGACCATGAGTACTAGGTTCTGGGTGCTGAATGACTGTGGGTGCTAGATGCTGGGTACTGAATGACTGTGGGTGCTAGGTGCTGGGTGCTGGATGACCGTGGGTGCTAGGTGCTGGGTGCTGAATGACCGTGGGTGCTAGGTGCTTCTACATCATATCCTCTCATTTAATTTTCTCAGCAGTTTTCAGAGCAGTGTGGATAAAATGGAGAGCCAGAGTGATCAAATGTCTTCCCCACAAATAGACACCCTGTCACCGGGCGTTAAAGTTGTCTGACTTCAAAGCTCACACACCACCACCGTGGATCCTGCCTGCGAAGGGCTGGCTGAGGAGCTTTACCCCACAGCATGGGTAGCAGGATTGCAACCCTTTAGGTTCTCATGGGATTGATTTTGTCCTAGAAATTCCGAGTGATAAAATAGAAAATATTAAGATGAAGAACACATGATGAGAAACGATAGGGTTATTTTGCGAAAGCTGTGTTTTGTTTGTGAGCATGTATATCTTAGACCTCCATGTGAAGTGGGCGTCATACAGGAGCCTTGGGAATATTCGATTGCATGGGCTGTGTAGTGTCCTGGATGGTGACAGGAAGGCAGGGGACACCCGCAGAGCTCGGCTTCAACAGAAACACTTTATGCCAATAGCACTGATCATCCCAGAGAACTCCAGGTTTTGACGTCACTTTCTGGTGGGTTAGACACACACCTGAAAAACTCAGCTCTTGAACACTGGCTAGCTGTTGCTTAAGCTTTTGAGGGTTCAATGTGGTCTTGCCGAGTGTTGAGTTTCTCATCTCTTATTGCAAAGAGGCTATAAAAGTCTTTGAAAATATTCTGAAGTGGGTTTGGTGTCGTTGCTGGACAGAACTGGTGTGGCGTTCGCAAGAGTTTTCTGCTGGAGAGTCAGCTAAATGTTTCCTAGAAGGTTTTAGGGTCAAGTACTTACAGCTCAGGATATTAGGTGGGCGATAGCTTTCATCTTCTAGTATTTGGCTCATAAATCATCCCACCCAGATCCCCTTATTTACCAGCCACTCAACCCCTGAACAAATGAGGAACAATGGTGTGAGGCTTAAAGAAGAAGATCTGGCTATTAAGACAGGAATGAATTAGCTCAGCAGAGACAGAAACCTACGCGCACAGCAAAGAGCAGCCGAGTTCTGCAGGCCCAGAAGGCAGTGAATTAGGCTCTCGGTGGAGCAGGCAGCCACACAGAGCCTAACACAGAGTACTCGAGAACCTTGGGAAGTGAAGCTGGGCCTTCTCTTCTCCCACAGAGCTGTCCCAACTTCCCAGGGCTTGCTCTTCTTAAAGTGGGGGCAGGGGTGAATAATACTGTTTTCTCTATAAATTAAATTATAAGTTAAACATCGAAGTTATCTCCTCCTCTCTGGAAAAGTATTCACAATATGCCATCTGTAATCAAAGTAAAGTCACTGAAATGACATTGGGGATCATCAACAAAGATGGAAGAGTAAGGAAGAGTTACCCAATATGTGGACATCTATAGATGGAAGAGCAGGGCAGAGTTACCCAATACGTGGACATCTATAGATGGAAGAGCAGGGCAGAGTTACCCAATACGTGGGCATTTCTAGATGGAAGAGCAGGGCAGAGTTACCCAATACGTGGACATCTCTAGATGAAAGAGCAGGGCAGAGTTACCCAATACGTGGACATCTCTAGATGGAAGAGTGAGGCAGAGTTATCCAATACGTGGACATCTCTAGATGGAAGAGCAGGGCAGAGTTACCCAATACGTGGACATCTACAAGCACATGCCCAGCTTCCCTTTGTGTTCTTCCAGCACCCCCTTCTCAAGCTGGAGTGACATTCCTCCTCATCACCCCCCATCACCATGTATTCTGGCTCCAGTCATGCCCTCAGAGCGGCTTGCACTTAGACCATCAAACCCCTCCGTATTCTGGAGGTCCACTGCGCTGTCCTCCCAGGAGTCTTCCTTTCCCTTGGCCTTGCCTCCATTAGGGTTGGCCTGTGTCCTTCTCCCTCTCTGCTCCTTCCCCTCTGTTTGTGCCTGACTTGGGTGCAGTGTTCCTATGGGCCCGATCTGTGCTATGCCTCGCCTGACTCTCCCACCCAGCCTCCTGCTTCATGCGTTCTGTCTTCATCTTGGGCCTCTCTTGAGGTTCAGGTCTAGGTACAGCGTGACCTATTTAGGTCTAGATCAAGGCATGGAACGACCTACCAAACCTTAATTATGATGAAGTATGGATGTCTAACAGGAGCCAAAAGCAGGCACAGTAAATCAAATGAGCTCTCTTCTCCCCGCATGGACCCTTCTGCACACCCTGTCTTTGTTCATGGAGGTGGACGCTATACAGCAGAGGGCTGGCCTCTCTCCACGTGGCTTCATGTCCACCATCAGTCATATTTGGGGAGTGCTCTCTGCCCCCCCCCCGCTTACCTGTTGCCTCTTTCCATCCCACTATTTCCACATTCCCTGATGTGGCCAGGGCCCTTGTCACATGCCCCTTAGTCAGTGAAACATTTCCTGCCTCAGGCTCCTGTCCTCTTTCTCTGTATGCACTGATGTAAGCTTTCCCTACCAGTCCCAATGGATGCATAATGGTTAATAAGCTAAACCTCAGACCCTGTGTAAAGGTGGAAGGAGAGAACCGGCTGACTGCAAAGATGCCCTGAACTCCACATGTAAGCTATGGCACGTGACCTCCACATGTAAGCCGTGACACATGCCTTCTTCCCATAATGCACTCTCTCACACACAATAATAAATTTAAAAATTAAGGTTAAAAAAAGGCTTTAAAAGCAGACAGGTTTCTGACAAAGGTTCTCAGAGCCCAGATTTTCTGAACATGGCAGAGAGCTGTCATTTTAAAGCAACAGTGTCAGGCTTGTGCATGGCTCCCTTCTGAGGGTAGCAGTGCCCCAGAGGACCCCTTCCAAGGCCTGAGGGGGGTGGGAGTGGGCATCTGTCTCTAGGACATTTTTGTGTCCTTCAGGCTCAGCATATACACTTTAGACTCTGGTCTTCATTCCCCAGGCGAAATGCCCGCTACTTCTGTGAAACTGCGACAGAGCCTCCACCGCAAACCCCGGAGCCCCAGCCAGGTTGTGTTGGCTGACACCTAAAAATAGCTTCTCCCATATGAAGTGGACTCCGCTTGACTGGTAAATTGGAAATTCACCAGGCCCAGGCTCCCACAGCCACACCTCACTGTGCCTCAGACGGTAACTAATGCATGGAGACTGGAGAGGGGCCATGCCGCTTGGGCCGAATAGCGGGGAGACCTAGGGGCCGCCACTCTCAGCACCCTGGGGCGTGGCTGAGCTTCTGCGCTCATTTCGCTGCTCTTTGGGGCTATCTATCTATTTTAGCTAGTGGCTTTGGCTCTGAGATGGAAACTCGACGATAGCTCAATTTATAGCTCTGCTCTGAGTAGAAAGCTGGAATTCCAGGCTTGGGAATACATGACAGTTTGATCCACTGCCCTGTCACAGCCTGCCACTTCTGGGGAGCAGCCCGGCTGTCTTTCAAGGCAGGCTCTGGCTTGGCCCCTTTGCTGTCGTTTCTCTCACTTCCTGGAATGTGGAGAAGCTACTGGAAAAAGAGATGGATAGTTTCTCTGACGTCTGCAGCCAGTCCTAGTTTTAAGCCAGTTGGTGGCCATGTATCTGGGCATGACTTAACTTGTCTGAAATGGCCAATTCTGTTTAATGAGAAGCATGGGGTGCTGTAAATCGAGGAAGCAAAAACCAAGCAAAGGAAAATGCAGCTAAATACCAGGGGAAATTCCCCATCATGAGCCTGGAACTAGGATGGGGGAAGTGTGGTTGGTGTGGTCAGTGTCTTAATATAGCATGGGGTACGATGGGGGGAAAGGAGGAGGAGCCTATTGTAACCCTTTCCCCCCTCACCTCCTGCTGGGCTGCTTAGCCCACCTGCTTCTCCAATCTCAGGAACAAAGGAAGGGGGGGGGGTCCATTGCAACCCATTTCACCATGTAGATGGTACCAGCCACTTTTGCTGGAGAGCTAGACATGGTCCCAGGATCTGCTGAGAGTTCTGTGCTGGAGCAGGGCTCTTTCTGTTCACAGCGGGGATGGAAGGCAGGCTCAGTGTGTACTGGCCCTTCTCCTGGAGCTGCCTGTCCTCACCTACTGTCTGCGTTTCTTGGCATGCTGCTGCTGCGCCAGCTAGATTCCCTTGGCGCACGGGGTTCGGGGGGGGGACTGGAAGGGCATGAGAGGGATGATGATGAGTAGGGGTGTTTGTTTCTTCAGACCCTCCTTGCTTCCCCATCTCCCTGTGGTAACTGCATCCCTGTAGGGCACAGGTCTACAGACATCTTCTAGAAGGAACCGGAGAAGAAATACTTCAGGAAGAGGAAAAGTGAGGAGGATAAGAACTTACATAACCAGTGAAAAACATCAAAACCACAGTCTCTGCGAGCTCGGAAACTCACGCGTGCCAGACACAACAGGGCTGACACACACATGAACTCAGCCTGGGGACAGCACACAGGACCTGCACAGGTTCAAACCGGACAAAAGTTCCAGCATGAAGGAGGGGAAGTGGGCACGAAGTCCCATCCCTAACCAAGAAGCTGTTTGCAGCTGATAGCTGCTAGGAAAGGGAACGTCAGAAATTCTCCAAAGGAGTCAGAAATTCTCCAATGGAGTCAGAAATTCTCCAATGGAGTGTCCCTGGGCCTATCACTCCAGGGCAGGCCCCATGTCCAGTAGTTGCCCAACACAAAATATCCTGCATATTTTTGGTGTGTCCTTTTGTTTTGTTTGTCTTATTGTTTGCTTTTAATTGAGAGAGAGACAGAGAGAGAGAGAGAAAGAATGAAGTTGGGTAGAGGGAATGTAAAGAATATGATCAAAATAAGCAAATGTCTTTTGCTTGTGGCCCACGAGGAGACAGGTGATGGGAAAGATTAAGATTGCTGATCTCTGTGCCTTCTCCACAGCTCCCAGTGGTTGCTCTCTCCCTCTCACTGGGCCCCTGCAGGACTAGGGGTGTAATAATTCCTCTTGTAGCTAGTCCCAGGTGGCCTCACTGTGGGGCCTCTGAGCCTAGGTTGCCTACTGTGAGTCCTATTGTTTGCAATGTGTCTTCTGTGTCGATATGGAATTAGGACAACACATGAGAGGTATCACACGGGACTTAGTACCTCATGAGGTCCTGCTGATGCCCCCAGGCATCTTAACTAGAAAAGGCTCAGCGCGAAGCACATTAAACACATGAGGTCTGGACCGCTAGCAGGAAACCTGCTCTTCCTCCAAGCTTCTCAGGTTCTTTCTGCAGTCTGCCTCCCTTCACAAATCCGACATTAAATGTCCTCTCCTGGACAGAGCGTGCTGAAGGAGCTGGATGGTCTAATGTGCTCTCTTGGCCCCACCCCGTTCTTTGGTGGAACCTGGTGGAATCCCTGCTCTGTCAGGCTCCACACTGTTTACCAGGACATCAAAACCTAATTGGTGCCTGCAAGGGGTGAGATGCAGGGAGAAGGCTCAGAAACCAGGGATAATCTCCTCAATTGCCACCCGCCCATCTCTGACCTAGCGAGGGCCTGTGTGAGTGCTGGCATTAGCTGTTCCGCCAGGCAGGAGGAGCCTGCAAGCTTGCTCATGACCTCAACCTGAGTCTTGCCCAGGCAATAGTCAAGAGTCTCACAGGCTTCCTCTATCTCTCCTGAGAGGTGTCTTCGAGGCTTGGATTCCAAGTGACGCCCCATCAATGTGGTGGGTGTTAAAATGGCCCTGATGTGAAAGGTAACCCGGGTTTCTTTGCTGAGACTCCTAACACGCCACAGAGAAATGGCCAGGTGCCCAGTTCATATCCTCTGAGCTCCAGCCCTGCCTCAAGCAATGCTGTCAGTGACCTCTGGTGACACCCTGTCTACTTGGCTTATTAAAACCCAGATTCTGGGCCCTATACTGGAGTTTCTGATGCAGCCATTCTTAGGTGGGACCCTTCAATATGTGTTTCTAACAAGTTCATGGGTGAAGCCAATGCTGATGGTTTGGGGACCACACTGTGAGAATGGGTGGTTTATTACGATGATCAAGGAAGCTCGGGAGCCAGGACCCCAGCATGATGTAGCATGCCTGTGATCCCTTCTGCCACAAGTGCCAGGGCATTCTATGTAACTAAGGGAGACACTTTCTCAAAGAGGAACGGGCGGGGAGGGATCACCAGCCAGAAGTAAGTCCTTGGGGCAACAGAAAGGTACTATTGGGTGGGACGCTCGGGTGTGGGATCTTAAGGCTTGGCGGCTGGGATAGTTTTGAGCTGGCACCTGGAATAGGCAAGGCTTGAGGGCACCTTGCAGGTCTTTTGTGAGATTGGGCCTCCAAGCCTGGATCCTCATTCTGACTTCCTCTCCCCACCCTTGGCTCATACAGGGCTGAGAAGGCCCGCCATCAGTATCTGTGCCCGGCTCAGCAGGGACTTGACAGGACTCACTGGGCAGACTCAGATGTCAGGAGGGTGCTGGCAACACGTTCATATTTCTAAACCTATTTGTCCACATCCTGATTCATTTAGCAAAACTCACCCTGAAGCTACCAGTTAAGAAAGGAACAACATGCCCTTCCAACCTCGAAGATTCCAGAAATAAAAATTCAGCTAGAACCACGGATGCGGTGTTAGTCACAAGGTGGATGGATTCCTGAAAACGGCAGGACAGAAAATCCCCCTTCCTCTTCTCGGAGGATCCTCTCGGCTCCTTCCTGTCTGCACACGTCTGCACGCCACTGCACGTTCCTCACTGGCGAAGAATTAGCAGCAGCAGCTGGTCCCCCAGCCAGCTGGGCTTCACCCACAGCTCAGCGTTCAACCCTTTGCCTCGGGGAGGCTTATCCTAAAAAAAGAATCTCACGGCTTTAAACAAGCCCAAATGGAAACTGCACGAAAGTTCCCGCGAGCCTGAGCTCATTCCCCTGAGAAACGGCAGCTTCCAGTCCAGACGCGTTCTACCTAGAAGCACGCACATGTGCGTGTGGAGGCCAGAGATTGACCTGGGTGTCTTTCGCAGTCTCTCTCTGAGCCCAGAGCGCACCATTGCCTAGAGTCCCTATCCAGGGAGCTTCAGCGAGCTCCAGGGATCTTTCCTTTATGAGCAATCATTCACAGGCTCAACTATCTTCCCCAAACCTGGCATTTCTCTTGATGGATATAAGGGCTGTTCCTAAGCTAAAAGTACTCAGAGAAGGCTAAAAAGCTTGTCTGTGCAGCTCCTGGAAGAGGGGCAAGGCTGTAGGCAAGTGTGTGGGCGGGGAAGGAGACTAACCAGCTGGAACCTTGGTTTGTAGACCTTGGAGAATAGACTTTGAGGGAGTTGGGTTGGATTTTGTCTAGAGTTATAAGCTTCTTGGGTTCCAGTGGCTGTCATAGTGCAGGTGCAGAGGGGCAAGGACACAGAGAAAAGTCCTGATCCCTCACATGAGCCATGTGCACCCACGATGACAAAAGCCCCCTAGAAGCATTCTTTACCTCCCAGGGCTCTAACTTCACAAGAAACCAGAATCAGTTAGGGCCCAGAGCTGATGGTGGAGTGCCAGGCGGCGGAGGAGAGAATGGAGAAGAAAGAAGACTGGCTCATAGCTGGGAAGACTGAAAGGACTCTGTGCAGAGACATACCTTGATGGGCGAGTACCACTTCCGGGGGGAGGAAGGCCGGCGCATGTTGTTGTTGAGATTTCGGGGCTCCGGGAACTCATACTCTTGCTCTGGCATCTTGACTCTCGCGTTCTTTGCCTTTTCCAGCTTAGCCCCTTCCTCCGTGGAGCCCTTCTCTCCCCAGCGAACCTAATGGTGGTGAAAGCCCATAGCACAAAGTTACAGGATTGCACGGTTTGCCCCTTGAGAACCAGAGTGGCAGGGGTGACGTGCATGCCCCATGTCCTCTGTTCCTTTAGGATTGTGAGCCAGAGATGTGGGAAAAGGGAAAGTGGGAGCAGGAAGATGAACAGACATGGGGAGTCATGGGCTGGAAGAATTAGAGGGAGAACTGCCTGGATGAGTTTGAGAAGTGGGGTTTAGTCCAATGAAAACAGAAACCACTGGGGGGTTTGGAAGACATGTGACCTCTGCTGACTCATGATGGGCAAGATGCTGGTTAAAGGCTGTACCGTTCCACCTCTCCATCTTTGTAGCTCATAAGTCACCTCTTCCCAAACCCCAAGCATGGGCCCCCAGCATTTTCTGTGGGTTTCTATCGCTAGGTGGTTGGCCACAGTCAGTTGTGCGAGGGCTCTTACCTCCATCCTTTTGATGCCTCCCACACCGCGTCCACCATAGTAAGAGGCATCTACCGTGGGCCACTTCTTTTTAGGCAGACCATCATCATCTTCTTCCTGCCAAGAGATTGTGAGACATAAAGACAAAGTCCCCTAAGGTTCTGTGTGTCTACTATGGTGAGGTAGACAGGAATAAGCTGGTACAGTCAATCCACACGGTTTCAGAGCACAGTTAAGTTCCCATGCTCACGGACTCTGGAGGTCATTCAGTCTAAGTACAGTGTCCTGATCTGTGAAAATGGGTGTTAGACAGTCTGTGGACAGACAGTTCCGGGAGCAGGCCCTTTCCTTTACAGCAGGGTGCGGTTTGAATGTGCCTCTGCTCTTCATGGGTTGGGAGGGTAATCTCTAAGGCAACAGTGTTACGAGATGCTCTGAATGACACAGAAGAAGATCTCATTAGATGCAGGCCCCTTGCCTCTGGACTTCCTGCAGCTGTGAGAAATCAGTTTCTTTTTTTGATAAACCATTCAGCCTTGGGTATTGTATTATAACAAGAGAAGATGGTTTTATGAGTGACGTCATTTGCCAATTACAGAAGTGCAAACATTGCTCACCACCTATTCCAGCTGTTTCGTGATACACAAGAGACTGTCAGATCCAAAGCAGCAGACAGGAAGTTCTGACTTAATGCCCTGTCCAGTGGATGCCCTGCCCCTTAGTATAAGAACTTGAGTCACATCTGTGTTTGATTTTTTTTTTCTGAGACAGCTGAATGCTTATGTATAGAATGAACAAAAATGGCTCTATCCTTTCCTTGGCTTCCAGGCACACTCAAGGCACCCTTTCTCCACTCTCGTGTGTGGGACCTTACAAAAGGAGGGCAGATCATCCAGAGACAGCCCCCCCCCCCACCGCATGTAGATTCACAACAGGAAATACTTAGACATTCCGTCAGCTCCACCAAGCCTCACTTTAGTCCCTGACCTGAGCTTCCTCTCCAAACCAAACAAAAGCCACGAAAGTCAACCCTGAGCCCAAGGTCTGAGCAAAGAGAGAGCCAGCGTTTCCCTGCAGTAAGCGGAGTGTTGTGTATGCACCAGGGCCTGCGGAGTTGCTCAATCCTGGGGAGCAGGCAGAACCTTTGATGTGTCTGTTCACTTGACCAAAAGTTGACGGAGCAAGTTCTTGGGGCTCAGGGCTTCTGGGAGGTGTCTTTCCCCAGTCACCTTCAGGGATGTATTCAGAGTTTTGTTTTGGTAAATAAACTTTGGTGACCTCCATAGTTCCCGGAGGTCAGGATTGGCTGAGCCAAACTGTTTCACAGCGTCAAGTAGCAGGAATCAAAGCCTTATGGGAAAATCAGGAGGGGGTGGTCAAAAAGGAATGGGCTGAGCCACCTAATCTGTGAGGGTACCCACAGGAGATTGCAGGGAGAATGGATGGCAGGGTGGGAGAGGAGAGCCAGCTACACCCACAGCCATGGTCACACAGTGCCGCCCTCCAGGCCCTTACATAGGCTGGGAGAGGAATGGGAATCTAGCAAATCCAGGGGACAAAATGACACAGAAGCAGCGAAAGCCGTCAGCAGTGTGAGACAGTGCCCAGCCAGGGCTGCAGTTGGTTTCCCACCAGGGAAGTCACGTTTAAATCTTAAAGGATGTTTTGCCCCAGATGTCACTAGACTAACTTTTGGGCAACACCGTGGTAGCGCATCCCTCAGACACAGAGAGCAATTCTGACATGTTTGTCTTCAGAAAGACCAAGATGAGCTTTCTCAGGAAACCCGAGAACCTGCACTCTTTAACTCCCCCGCTGTGCCAGGCTGCGGTACGATCCCACATGGCACTGTGCAGGGGTTTGTGTGCCTTCCCCATGCCTCCTACCCTTTCTTCCAGACATTTCCTAAGTTCCCTAACCTGTGTGGCGTTCCAGTTCCCAGAGAACTCAAAGCTCCTTTTGCTCACCTCTATTGACTGAACAAATATTTAATTTTTAAACTTAATTATTAAGGAATCGGTGGGTGGGAGGAGTGAGGTTTCAGATTTTGGGGTTCCCTACCTCCTGCACATATGCAATGCACTGCTACTGGCCCAGGATGAAGGACGCCAGCCTCCAAAGCACTGGGCTCTTCCTGCTTTTCTGACATCCACACCCAGTGGGGACCAAGGGGAGCTTTGTTCCCCAGTTCACTGTGAGGGCCCCTGGGAAACCATGAGAAGCAAAGTCCAGCCCAATCTTTCCACCTAACTTTAAGTATCATAGCACCCTAACACATCTTGAACCCATGTGATAAACCCTGGGTGACCCCAAATAAGAGCCACTTGTATGTCCTTTCCTTCATTCCCGCCAATGACTGGAGTGGAGGTCCCATGCCACACAGTGTTAGCGGCCTGGGGCTGCTTGCCTTCTGTGTTTGTCCAGGGCACTCTCCCTGGGTTTACCCATATCCATCTAAACAGTCAATAGTGATATGAAGTCAAACCTTCCCTCTGATATATATATATATATATATATATATATATATATATATATATATATATATATGAATGAATGATCTGGGTAAGCACTAGTTATGGAAACCTTCATTGCTGAATAACATTGTGTCTCAAGGGAGCCATGTTGTCATGAAGTAAATAGCATGGCTCTAACACAAATATAGTAAAGGCATCCGAAGAGGTGACTATACCCAGATGAGCCTCCAGACAGAGGGCACTGCTAACACAATCTCACAGAAACTGCCAACTCTTTGGGACAAAGTCAAGGAAGATCAAGTCTCACTCTGGTGTCAGTGGGAGAAGACCTCACCCCCGGGTCCCCTTTGAGGTGTTACCCTGAGCGTCCTCCCTTCTGTTGAGATCTGCAGCTCAAGTGACTGTTCTTTATGTTGGCTTAGGGATTTCACTTCCAGGGACAGGGAATCCCAGAAAGACATACCTTTCACACTGAGCACTTTGTACTTCTTATCAAAGAGGATTTTACACAAAAGAGGATCACGACACAGTCACGAAGCTGCCTTCATCCCGAGTTTAGTTATTTATACAGTGGTGCTCCTCTGGGCCGGATGGTTTTATGTGATTGACACAAGCTAGAGTCATCAAAGCGAGGAGACTCAACTAAGAAAATGTCCCCATAAGACTGACCTGCAGGCAAGTCTGTAGGGCATTTTTTTAATGTGTGCTCCATCAACAGTGATTGATGGGGGAGCCCAGTCCACTGGATGCCACCCCTGGGATGGTGGTCCTGGGTCCTAAGCAGTCTGAGCAAGCCATGGGGAACAAGCCAGTAAGTAGCACTCTGCATCAGCTCCTGCCTCCAGGTTCCTGTCCTCACTGCGTTTGATGACGTACTGTTATTTAGAACTGCCAGTGAAATAAACCCTTTCCTCCCCAAGCTGCTTTTGGTCATGGTGTTTCATCACAGTAGGAACCCTGACTAGGATAGCCTCCCTTGGGATGTGATGGTTACAGATCGGATGAAGGTCAGTTAATATTCAGCTTGTCCATATACACATTAGGCAAGGGGTTGCCTGCACGGGGCTCTCTCTCTCTCTCCCTCTTCTCTCTCCTCTCTCCCCTACCCAGGCTGACCTCAAGCTGGAGGTCCTCCTGCTTCAGCCTCCTCAATACTGGGGTCCCCAGCATGCACTGCCACCCCCAGTTTGCACTCAGATTAACTAGATAGTTCCTGACCTTTGAGTATTTAACGGTCTTAATCTTTAATGCAGAGGGAGGAGTTAATGCAAGACCCAGAGACCACCAAGAAGGAGAAGGGAGGCATCCACTTGAGGACATCAGAGGAGGATCTTCAGGGCACCCTGAGGCCAGTGCACACATTCTGTGCTGAGGCCTCACTGGGATCTTCACATGGGCTGGGCTGGAGAAGTCGTCTAGATTCCAATTAAGATTTTCAGTGTATTGAATAAAATACTTAACATGGTCAAAGTTATGTTATTTCTTTCTGTGGGATTTCCCTCTTTCCTTTCTTCCTGCCAGAGCACATTAGGAGGGGACCAGGGTCCCCCGAGCCCCAGGGCAATACACATGCTGAAGTAATCTCCTTGACCGTAGGAAGTGGCCTTGAGCCTCCCACAAGCCTTCAGGTCCCAAGCGTCCACGGTCATCATTGTGTTTCAGGAACTACTGTTGCCTTTTTTTGTCAAGTATGGTCTCCATAAAAATGCCAACGAAGCTGAAAAAGCTGTCTCTTGCTTTCCCTCGCTTTTGTCTATTCTTTCTTGTTTGGGCTCCAGCCTTGCATGTTGCATATCTGTGCACCCATGATGTCCGTGAAACCTTGTACTAGATGTTACATGTAGAGGACATCAGGCCATACTACCCCAGTACCAAAATCTCGAGCATTTCACCTTCAAAAGGCCCATTCAGAGCACTCCCCAGAAAGAGCCACTCCAAATGCCACTGAGGGGGAACATTTTCCACCAAGAACGAACATAGCGCCCGTCAGGATATCTCACTTGCTTTGTTCTGAGATTCCAAGAGACAGATGCACACAACACAGGCAAAGTCAGACAGAAACGTGGACTAGCTGCAGTTCCTGCTCTTGGAAGGTTAAGAACAGACTCAACACAGAGAGAAGGTTCCCTTCTCCTTTGTCTCTGCACAGCAATGCAATTTCCTCCCTTGATTTCTGGGCAGAGAGCTAACATTCCTGCAAGATGTGCTTAATTGATTGCAGCTATTATGTCTTTCGGCATTCATATGCAGCTTTCAGCACACGAGAGACACATGGAATTTCAAACCTAATCATCGTTCTTTCTGTGTAGGGAGACTGAGCTGAGACAAGGACAGCTGAGCTGGGACGGGGTGGAGGGTAGGGGACTGTGTTGGGACAGGGCCAGCTGAGAGGTGGTATCTGAGGTGCATACAAAAAAATAAGAAAACAAACAAAAAACCAAAAAACCCTACAGGAACCTAGCTAAGAATTTGAAACCCCATCTTGGTTCCTCTTGGCCCCAGTAAGTTTTCAGATCTAGGACTTCTACTCTGGTAGTGTTACTCCCAAGGATCCCAGCAGTCCCAGGCTGGGAAAGCCATTTGCTGTGAACTCCCGCCCACCAGCAGCTGTTAACACCTCTGCTGGTTTATTAGAGCCGCCCTAGCAGCACAGCGGCTTCCTGGCCATGTGAGTGGAAGAGTCTGAGCGGTTGTCTGTAGACCGTGAGGATTTGAGAGTGAGGCCAGGATATTAGTACATCCTGCTCCAGCATAGATTCATGACCACCTGGCAGATTTTATATAATACTGTTTTAAATTAAAGAAAAATGGGAAACTTGGCACCAGTCTTAGGAGCAGGAATTCTATGCAGAGTGTGGCAAACTTGCCCTATCCTATACATGTGAAGTGTATATCCGCAGGGGGACGGGAATCCTAATATGTTTCCGAGGGAAACTTAGACCTTTAAAACCCCCAAATATTCACTGTGCTGGTAAAAACATTCATACATAGTGAGACAGGTCTGTGATCCCACCACTGGGGAGGCTGAGGTAGGACAGTATGAGTTCAAGCCCAACCTGTGACACAGGCCCCTGTCTCAGACAAAGGGCGGGGGCGGCTCGGGCTGTAGCTCAGGGGGAGAGCTTGTGGAGCACGTGTGATCTCCGGAGTCAAGCACAGAAGAAGAGTCAACAACCAAAACACATCCCCTCAGCAGGAAATCTTCCAAAGTCCTTGCAGACAGAAACGCCAGACAAGTGTATGCACTTTAAAGTTTGTCTTTGCGGAGAGAAACCAGGGGGCCCCTGGCTGCCTGTGTTGCTCAGGTCTTGCATACATACCCTGGTGAGCGAAGGCCCGAAGGTTCCCTTTCACAGGAGTGGGGCCCAGTCCTGCTTAGCAGGGAGCTATATAACCGGCCAATTTACCCCATTCTGCCACCTGCCCACCCCAAGCACCCTACTTTGGCCACTTACCTCACTCTCCTCAACAGGGGGTGGTGGGACCTCCTTGATGATCTGTAAATGGAAAGGAGAATGGGTGAGTGGGGTTCTTTAACCTCCTGCTCCCTAAGATGTCTGCCTTAAGCACCCGAGGAGCAGTCCAAACACGGGCCTTAAGTCTGTGCCGTGACCTGATCGGACAGAGTAGCCCAGTGAGAGCAGGCATTGTCATGAGGGTCCATCTTCAGTGTGAAGGCCTGTGTGAAGAAGCACGCTCCACAGCTGTTTGTCTCACCACGCAGGCCTGAGGCCACCCCTCCCTCCGCCCAACCTTCTACACATTAACACAGGACGGTAATACACATGAGCTAATGGGTGCTCCGGCACCAGCGAGGTTCAGACCAGGCTTCTGTGGCTGGAGGTCCTCGACCACTGGCCTCAGTGGGTCCATGTGGAGACATGTGTCAGGCTGAGCAGCCCCTGAGAGAAGGCAGTGAGGAAGAGGGCCCAGGGATCTCTCCCAGGTACAGTCGATGCAGAGGCAAACATATGCCAGTAACTGTCTATAAGACTATTCCTCAACTGCCCTGTCCGCTGTGTGAAGTGAGACAGACAGACAGTTCCAGTAAGTCGATAAGAGTCTCTTCCCCAACATGGTGATGGGCCGGACAATTCCAGTCATAAAAGGGCAGTCCGGCAATTAACTGGAGTTGAAGGCCTTTCCATAGAACTTTGGCTATGAACCACTGATCTCGTACATTCCTTGGGGACCTGCTACCCTCACTCAAGCTTATAGTTAGGATTTTGGGACCCCACATGGAACATTTTCTTTAGGTGACTTCTGGCAAATACAAATCTTGTTCTGTAACCTTTGCTGTCTCAGCACCAGGGCTGCCTAGGAGTTCCCCTAGGAGCACTTAGCATCCCTCACATCTACTAAGTGTATGTCTTCTCTAATTTAAATATACGAAGTGTTCACTAGGGCGCTCGTCCTCACCTCTGTCTCTACCCTACTACAATCTGTAATGTTATCCGCATTGATTAGACAGGCTACCAGCAGCCAGGGGACCGAGGCTGCTCCAAGCATCTGAGGATAGTATTCGTTCATTGAAGAGGCAAAGCTGAAGGCCTCCTGGGGTTTAAAACTACTGCTTCATCTGCTTCTACTTCCTGTTGCTGTGGGAAGCTGTGCTTTCGCTCACCCACTCAACTCTCTTCGGAGTCTCCCTCGGGGAACCTCTGGGGAAGACTCTTACTGCTTGCTGCTGACTTCCCATCATTCCAGAGACAGTGAATTATTTTAAAACAGGAAGTGACTGGAAGCTGGAGGAAGGGATGAGGAGGTGTGGGTAATAACTTGAATGGGAGAAGTTGGGGGGATGGCAGGATGTTTGCAAAAAAAAAAATAGCAGATGCTGTGGCTAAGACAAGGTCCCCAGTTCTGAAGAGGCTCAAGGCTGCTCCTTTACTGCATGGGAGCCTAGCACAGTTGTCGAATGTAAATCCCAGACCTGCCTTGTCACAGTGAGGATCTGAGAAACCTCTGGGTCTCCTGGAACCTCACAACTAAGGAGAGCAAAAACATAAACCTTGCAGGAGTTGAGCCATCCTGCACAACTGCGTGTGCAGTACCAGTCCTGCAAAGACAGATCAGAGCGCCCTCCCCGTCTGCATCTTTTTCTACTGCATCTTTAAGAACCCCCTGCATCAGCCAGGCCTGTGGCTGGCTCCCCAGCACATGTGAGATAGGAGCCTGGTGTCTGGACAGTGGCCATGGGATTCAGGGATGTCTGTGGCCTCACACAAGTTAGCGCATGACAGGGCTGAGCAGATATGGCTCTGTTGGTGAGTGCTCGCGGTTTAAGCATGAAAACAGATGAGTTCAGTCCCAGCCAGCCTTGTAAACGTCAGATGTGGCTGTGATCCCAGTACTAGGGAGGCAGAGGTGGGACAGTCCTTGGGCCAACCCAGACGAACCCACAAACTCCAGGATTGCCTCAAAAATAAAGTGGGAAGCCATTGAGGGGGACACTCAGCATCTAACTCTGGTTCTCACATGCACACATGTATACATACTCACATGCACATGAATACATGCACACACGCACCACACTTAACACATGACAACGGTTGGACACACAACATCGGGAGCCCACCACTCAGAATGACTCTGATTTAGTTTACTCCACACTTACTGAATATCTATCCCAGAGCCTACAGAGGGCTGGATCGAATGGAGCCCCAAAGACAGGGCCAGCATCCATGACTTATAATGTTGGTTACAAGGAACTGGTTTGTGATCCAGATTCCACATGAATACACAGTAAATGTGGCTGCTTAGTTTCTGCAAATCAATCCACCGTGTTCAGAGAAACAGAAAGGGGTACTCTAACCTGGCCTTGTCTATCAATCCACCGTGTTCAGAGAAGCAGAAAGGGGTACTCTAACCTGGCCTTGTCTATCAATCCACCGTGTTCAGAGAAGCAGAAAGGGGTACTCTAACCTGGCCTTGTCTATCAATCCACCGTGTTCAGAGAAACAGAAAGGGGTACTCTAACCTGGCCTTGTCTATCAATCCACCGTGTTCAGAGAAGCAGAAAGGGGTACTCTAACCTGGCCTTGTCTATCAATCCACCGTGTTCAGAGAAGCAGAAAGGGGTACTCTAACCTGGCCTTGTCTATCAATCCACCGTGTTCAGAAAAGCAGAAACGGGTACTCTAACCTGGCCTTGTCTATCAATCCACCGTGTTCAGAGAAGCAGAAAGGGGTACTCTAACTTGGCCTTGTCTATCAATCCACCGTGTTCAGAGAAGCAGAAAGGGGTACTCTAGCCTGGCCTTGTCTATCAATCCACCGTGTTCAGAGAAACAGAAAGGGGCACTCTAACCTGGCCTTGTCTATCAATCCACCGTGTTCAGAGAAGCAGAAAGGGGTACTCTAACCTGGCCTTGTCTATCAATCCACCGTGTTCAGAGAAGCAGAAAGGGGTACTCTAACCTGGCCTTGTCTATCAATCCACCGTGTTCAGAGAAACAGAAAGGGGCACTCTAACCTGGCCTTGTCTATCAATCCACCGTGTTCAGAGAAGCAGAAAGGGGCACTCTAACCTGGCCTTGTCTATCAATCCACCGTGTTCAGAGAAGCAGAAAGGGGTACTCTAACCTGGCCTTGTCTATCAATCCACCGTGTTCAGAGAAGCAGAAAGGGGTACTCTAACCTGGCCTTGTCTATCAATCCACCGTGTTCAGAGAAGCAGAAAGGGGTACTCTAACCTGGCCTTGTCTATCAATCCACCGTGTTCAGAGAAGCAGAAAGGGGTACTCTAACCTGGCCTTGTCTATCAATCCACCGTGTTCAGAGAAACAGAAAGGGGTACTCTAGCCTGGCCTTGTCTGCCAGGGGCTGGCGGAGGCAGGGAAGAGGTCCTCCAATTGCTTTGTCCTGGGACACGATGGCTAGAGAGCATTATAGCTATGGCGAGAGCGGCACATGGGCCACCGTGGGCATTGCCCTGAGCACGGGAAATGCCCATCTTTTTTATTCTCCACAGTGGGAGTCTCTGTTCTCTGAGAAACTGCTATTCAGAGCTTCATGGAAACACAACCCTTACTACACGATGAAACTTTATTCAACTTCAGGGAAAACTGAAGTAATAAAACTGGAAAAAAGTAGATGGGCTCTTAAAGGAATTATGTTGTATGAGATGATCCAGACTCAGAAAGATAAGCAGGACATGTTCTGTCTCAGGTGGCTTGAGATTTCCATATTTTTATAGATGTATTAACATAAATATGTAAGGGAGGGTGAGTGTGGGTATTGGCTATGAAACTGAAAAGGGGTCCGTTAGAGGAGACAGAGGTGTTGAGGAAGTGGGGCAAGAGGGATCATGTGATATAAAAGCGGAAAGGAGGTTACTGAGGAAGGAGGGCAAGGGAAAGGTTGGAGATGGGGAAGAAGCAGGGAGGAGAGTCCATGGAAACCAATTCTGTACTGCTGGGAATCAACCCAGGCCATAGCACATGCAGGGAAGCACCCTACCAGTGACTTACACTCAAGCCAAGTTCAGGTTCCTGTGAGCACCCCAGGTGGTTTCTGGAGAAACAGTGAGGCAGGTTTGATGAGACACTTGTCATGACAAGCTTGGGCTAGCTTAAAGCTACAGTTTAGCCATTGTGGCTTCCAGCCAGCTTCAGCTTCAGGGGCTCTGGAGAGCGCTCTCCATACCTGTAATGTGTGGGATGCACTGGTGGCCTGACTTGGTGTGTGCTTGTCCTCTGAAGTGCTCGTGTGCGGTCTCAGCTCCCACAGCTCGGCTTGGTCTCGCTGACCCTGCTGCTGTGTCCTGTGCTTTGGAACTCACACGTGTGCTCTGGCCACACTTCCTGACCCGAGTGTCCCCACCCACAGGACATTTAAAGAGGAAGAAATCAGGCCTCCACGCACATGAAGGGCAGAGGTCACAGGACTGGCTATCATACACTCCTACAGCTTCCCATATGTTTTTCAAGATTTGTTTTATTTTTATATTTTATATGGACGAAAGTTTTGCCTGTGTGTATGGAAAGTGCATCACGGAAGTGCCTGGTATCCTTGGAGGCCAGAAGACGATACCTGGTTCTCTGGAGCTGGGCTTCCCGAAGGTTGTGGGCCTTTGGTGGGTTCTAGGAACTGAACCCCTATCCTCAGCAAGAACAACCGGTGCTCATAACCGCTCACCCATCTCCCCAGACTCACGGCTTTATATCCCCCTTGCCTGTCTCTTCTCTCCAGGACAGGAGTTGGCTGTCGGCGAAATCGCTCAAGCTCCTGGGAGCCAGAAGTTGATCTCATGGTACAAGACGTGGTACTAACAGAACTAATTTTCTGCCCCTTTCTCTAGAGTCTGTGTTTACATCCCGCTTTGTTTGGGCATGAGTGGTCCGCCTAGTGCTCTGCCCGCCTCCTCTGGTCGCTCACTGCTGAGGAATACTCCATCAATGCACGGCCTCTCTGCCGTCTCCACAGGCCCAAGGCAACAGCTGAGGCTAGTGAGTCTGTTAAAATTATGAACCCGCCCTCTAATTTTAATAAGCTCAGCAGCTGCCAACCTTTCCAGTATCAGAATCGTGTAGGGGACTTTTTGCTAAGAGAACTCCAGGTGCAATGCTTCCTCAGCAGACTGGGGCCTGACACTTGCATTTCTAGCAGGTTCCTAAATAATACTGACCCCGAGGGTCTGCGGACCACATTCTGAGGACCAGGAATGAACTGATTTCTAGCCAGTCTGTGTATCAATCCGCTCTGGGCAGAGGTGTGTTTTGTGTTAGGCCAGATGTTCCCACAGCTGTGCTGTGGAATTCTGTGACTGATCAGAAACCCAGCTCTGAGTCCTGCGTGGCAGGGATTTGTAATTCTAGTGTCTGGAAGAGAAGCGAAGGGGATCTCGGGTTTGAGGCCAGCATGTGTTACCCAGTGCCGTCCCCTCTCTAAACACTGCTTTGTCTCCTTTCTGTTGCTGCAATACAAGACTGACTAAAAGGCACTTAGAGGGAAGGGCTGATTTGCCTTATGCTCTCAGGTCCCAGTCCATCCCCGAGGGAAGTCAGGGCAGGAACTCAAGCGGGAACTTGGAGCAGAAACCATGGAGGAGTTTTGCTTGCTGGCTGTGCTCCCCGATGTTTAATGAGCATCCTTATACAATCCAGGATCACCTGCCCAAGGAACGGTGACATCACAGTGGGCTGGGTCCTCCCACATCAATGAACACTCAAGACATACCCTCCGGCCAATCTGATCTGGGCAAACCCTCAATCCAGGCTTCCTCTCAGAGAACCCTAGGATGTGTCTTCCAGGGACTCAAGCACAGATCTTATCGCTCGGCCCACACCATCGGCAGTGAACTCGGGGCTGCATTCGCAAGTCTTTTTGCCACAGTGAACTCTGATCTTCCAGGAGATACAAGCACACATGGGCAGCTTTTGTCTCTGACCTGAAGCTCGGAGCATGTTGCTCAATCACGATTTCTGGAAAGTATGAGCGTGTGCTCCTCTAACGGAGAAGGTGCAGGAAGCATTTCCTCTTTCAACATCCTTGCTCTCAAGTAAACACTTGGCACTTAATGCTGCAAGACTTGCTCTGGCTTCTCAATCCTCTGGTGTAATATTTTGGGGGTGAGGTGGTACTTAAGATATTCAAAGTCTCTCCTTACACCAGAGCGGCCTGGGACACTAATGTGTGGTGGGAAATCTCACAGCATCTAGGGTGGACAGAGGACTGACTGGCCTTTTTCCAGATGCCACTGAGACCCATTCTGTTTCTATTCCCCAGCTTCCGAGTCCATTCACTGCCCTGAGGGTGGATGTTTCGCTTCTCAGCTCCGGGTCTCAAACTGACTTCCCGGACAGTGCTATAGTGATCTGACAAACTGGACACTGCAGACACAATCTGTTGTCACAACACAGCTCCATCCCATGTGTTTGTTCACGTGTGATAGACACAGCTCCATCCCGTGTGTGTTTGTTCATGTGTGAAAGGCACGCTCCATTCAGTGTGTGTTTGTTTACATGTGACAGGCACAGCTCCATCCCATGTGTGTTTGCTTTCATTCAACAGGCACAGCTCCATCCCATGTATTTGTTCACGTGTGAAAGGCACGCTCCATTCAGTGTGTGTTTGTTTACACGTGACAGGCACAGTTCCAGCCCATGTGTGTTTGTTTACGTGCTATAGGCACAATAGTTCTTTTTTTATCGTAAAACTGAGAAATTGTACTAGCTTGAAAGAGATGACTTTCAGAGGCCAAGAGAAATTAACAAGTATTTTAGCTTTGTGTGTGTGGTAGTGGTGATAGACTCGTGGAATGTTCACCATCAGATGTAGAAAAATATGTGACAAATCTTTTTAGTGTCCCTGAGGGGAAAGGTAAGCTGACTGGTAGTGAGTTGGGCGGGAAACACAAAATTTACATACGAATGCACACCTCATCTGCTTTCTTGCTTCCATTTACAAGTGTGCAATCAAGCAGGGACAGTGGTCCTGAGCGTGTGCTCTTTTCTCTATGGAGAATTGTATACAACGCTGTGAGACAGGGTGTGTCTTGGCTACAACAACACCATGGGATAGGGGTGTTTCCTGGCTACAACAACACCATGGGATAGGGGTGTGTCCTGGCTACAGCAACACCGTGGGGTAGGGGTGTGTCCTGGCTACAGCAACACCGTGGGGTAGGGGTGTGTCCTGGCTACAGCAACACCGTGAGATAGGGTGTGTCCTGGCTACAGCAACACCGTGGAGTAGGGGTGTGTTCTGGTTACAGCACCACTATGGGGTAGGGGTGTGTCCTGGCTATAACCACAAGGTGAGGCAGGGATGTGCCCTGGTTATATGAACCAAGGACTGAATGAAGAAGAAACCTTCACTGTGTGGCAAAGATGCTTAGACAGAGGTGAAAGGAATGGAATGCTGGGAGAGCCAGGGGCAAAGAAGCCCAACGTGGCTTCATGGGAGAGGACAGTGGGTTCTAGAGAGAAGACAGTGGGGCTCTTGATCTCTCTTTTGCTATACATGGGCCACGGGCATATGAAGGAACAATAGTGGAGCGGGGTGGCTCTTGGGCCTCGTGAGAAGCGCATATATATGTAAATATATATGTATATACATATGTGTACTTTTCTGAGCCAGGTTTTCTCTGTGTAACAGCTCTGGCTGTCCTAGAACTCACTGAGATCCACCTGCCTTTGCCTCGTGAGTTCAGGCATTCGCCACCATGATTCGCCACCATGATTTTTTTGAATGGAGAGAGTAATCAAGCAGGTTTTCCATCTCAGACAGTGCTGGGAGAATACCAAGACAGTGAGCCCCAGCCATCACGTCCTTCCTCCTGGCTAGTCTCTGACCTAAGGGCCATTACTACGTCACCTTAATGCTCACAGCCACACTGTGTGTGCTCACTCTTTTTATACCAGATCAAAAGTATGTATTTTCTGTAGTATTTTTTTAAAATCATAATTTGTGGTGCCTAGGGCCAACAAGATGGCTCAGTGGATAAAGGTACTTGTGGACAAGCCTGATGACCTGAATTTCATCTCCAGGACATACATAGTAGTAAGAAAACTGACTTTTGCAAGTTGTTCACTAACTTACACACACACTTAAAAGTATAATAAAAGCTAGAGCCTTAAAGATACTGAAAAGAATGAAATTTTTATTGAGTTTAGTGTAGTTTCCATAAGATTGTATTTAATTTTTAAGATTTATATGTATGTGTGCAGACCTGTTTGTATGCACATGACATGTGTGCAGTACCTGAGGAGACCAGAAGAGGGCGTCGGATTCCTTTGAATTGGCACTAGAAATGTAGGCCTCTAATACTAGAGAGGGAGGGGTGCTTGCCTTTTACACTCTAGCCTTTTGTTCTCATCCCTAAGCCTTAAGATAAGCATTTGCATCAAAATCAGGAAGCCATAGGCAGGTGGGACCTCCATATGAAAGACCAAGACAGACAGATCAACCATCCTTCCCACAAATCGACTGGCTGAGTTTAACACAAACCTCAGGTCTGACTGTGAAGTGATTGCTGCGGGCTCAGCACAACCTCAGCTTTCACATCCCACAGGCTGAGCAAAGGCTTGGGCAAGGCGTTTGGAAGGAAGTACAACACCTCTTCAAAGATAAGAGATCTTTTTAGAGATAAGACCTTCTGAGTTTCTTTCTCCATTTGGAACTCCAACCCAAACCGGTTTTGTGCCTCTTACTTGCCTGAGGCTGGGGTTGTTTAAGAGGCCACATTTATCGATATCTAAAGTGACAGTCACAGTCAGAATGCTAAGAGGAGATAAGGCCCAAGGGACTGACTTGGTGATTTAGCACTGTCTGGACACAGTGGCCACAGAGTGATGCCCAGGTCACTGTGGAACTCTGGGAAGTGGCACAGTAACATAAACCCATGAGCTCAGAAGCCCTGCCTTGGAGGAGGAGAACCTCTGACCTCTGCCTGGGCTATGGGCCAGCTGTTTCCAGTTGCCAGCAGGGTCAGTGGAGTCTGAGCTAGGCCACAGAGGTCAGTGTGTTGATGATGCTGTGGTATTTTTGAGCTAGGAGATCCTGAGGCCGACTCCAGGGAGGGAGGGCAGAGGCCCCGTCACAGTCCCGGATTCTGCATTTTGAGTTGTTTCAGCCTCCTCTGGGATTGTATGTCTTCAACATTTCTGGTGGAATACCAGTGTCCTTGGTGTGAGCATGCGAAGGCATTGGGGATTGTGGACAAAAAGGGCCAAAGAAGATCCAGGGTCAGTTTATTTGGAGATTCACCACACACACCATTCTAATAAAGCCCCGAGGGAGCCTGCCGTGAAGACGGTCTTCAGCCTAGTTCAATGGCATCTTTCAAACTATTGCCTAAACTCCTTCTGATTTGAGGTGTGCCGTTTTGATCTGGAGGGCCATTACTGCCCAGTGAATGCAGTTTGGGAGAGCTGTCCCTCATCACTTAATCCTTAGGTAGTTTCGATAATGCACCTTGATCTGAGAGCCCCAAACCAGGGAATCTCCAGAGGGACTCAGAGGAAGCAGACTGTAAGGAGACCAATGGGAAACAGCACAGTTCCCAGTTCCTGGTTATTTAATGGGGATCTGAGGTTAAAGAACTTCCTCATCCTTTCAAGTGACAGGGGGAGTCGGGGCTTTGGCAGTGTGAATCCAGTGACAGCTGGCCTCTTTCCCCTGTACCTGTAGGCACAGGAGAAGGGTGGGTGGACGGATTTCAAGATAAGCCATGAGGTGAGCTCAGGTGGAGGAGGGAAGCTGGCAGGAGAAGGTGGAGATGCAGAGGGGAAGGCAGGGATGCAGAGGGGGAGGGCAGGGATACAGAGGGGAGGACAGGGATGTGGAGGAGAGGAGGGATGCAGAGGGGAGGGCAGGGATACAGAGGGGAGGACAGGGATGTGGAGGAGAGGAGGGATGCAGAGGGGAGGGCAGGGATGCAGAGGGGGAGAGCAGAGATTCAGAGGGAAGGACAGGTATGCAGAGGAGAGGAGGGATGCAGAGGGGGAGAGCAGAGATGCAGGAGGGAGGACAGGGATGCAGAGGGGAGGAGGGATGGAGAGGGGAGGGCAGGGATGTAGAGTGAAAACTCATTTCTTAAGTAGTGGAGTTAGAAGATCCAGATGGGTGGTGTAGGCTGGAGAGCGATCAGGGAACACATACACCTGTCCCAGCCCACAATGCTGGATGAGCCGCTGTCTGCTTGCACTGGGTTTAAATCACACAAACTACAGGCAAGCTCCTTGGTGATGCTGGGAGTGGATGTCTACAATTCAGTCTATGACAGGGATGGAGGGCGGTATCCGAAGACTTTATTCTAGTTTCAGTTTAAGGCATATCGAGTTCTAGTTGGTCACCAGAGATGTCCAACAAGCTAATGTGTTAAAGAGTCCCTGAGATTCAAGAAAATGAATCAAATGTGACCTTTACAAAACTACTAGAAAACTGCTCACAAGGTCCTTTGGAAACCAGAGAACAGATGTTCTGAGAGAGGGGCCTGCAAACGTGATGCCCAGGGGTTCCCTGTAATGGAGCATGGCCTGGTTGTTTATAGCCACACCAGGGATAGGTGACCACATGAAGTAGTCAGTCATTGAATTTAGTGACACTGTCTGGGGATAAGATGAGGAGAGGAGGGTTGGAGAGAACCTGGAGAAAAAGACACAGGATACAGGCGAAAGTGAGCAGAGATATTGGAAGCGTGAGCAGACACGGGGAACACGGTGCCTACTCAGCAAGGGACACATGTGAGAGCTGGGGCAGTAAATTCACCGGCACTTGCCAGCCAGGATGGAGGACATGTATGCATTGTCTGTGTTTTCAGAAAGAGAATTTAAGGGCCTGATGCTAGTCCCACTTTGCGTCCCTGCCTTGGGTAAGTAGAGAGTAAAAGGTTAAGACTAATCTGTCTAGGGTGGAGACCTTTCAGGTTATTGGACACTGTGAATCTGATCCTGGAGAGAGGCCGCCTGTGCCCACACTCTGTAAGCCCTCCACGGTTCCAGCTGTTTCCTTACCATGGATACAGTTATGGGGTCCAAGTGACATTTCCCACACTTGGAGGAAGGGCAGGAAGAATGACCGAGGAAGGTTCAGGGACCATGTCTGACAAAGACACTGCCTGTTAGTTAGAGGACTGTGGGATGCAGTCTCTCAGGGTGGAGGAACTTTCCAGAAACCTCTGAATGGGTCTCTGTGGGGAGGCCCTCTTTCTTGCACACCACACTCCCATTCCAGAAACACATGACTTCATCCTGCCCCAGCCAGGATCCCCGAAGTGAGTGGTCAACACAGAGTTTGGAGGGCACTTGAAATACTGGGGTGCAGGTCAAGGGTCAGCAATAAGGGGCGGGGCAGTCAACAGCATCACAAAGAGAATGCGGTTGTCTGTCTGTCTCCAGGATCTTTCCTCACCCAGGAACCCTCAGCCTTACAAAGGAGACCACATGAAGACAACGCTGGCTGCCTTCCCAGGCAATGGGGACTTAAACCAGATAAATTCGCTTAAAATTATTTTGAAAATTGCAAAACAATCCTGCCTTGGATGACACTGCTTCCTGTCATGAAAAGTTTATTTTGGGAAACATTTCCCACCGATATAAACCCAGCATGGTACGAAGTATCAATAGATCCCAACTCCAGCAACGTGCTTTTGGATAGTGAACACACCCAGCACCGGCTGCATGCTTTTCCAATACCAAACACATATGCTTTAATCTTTGCCTTCTACATGTCTGTACCCAACGGCTTTGCCATTGGTGGTCTTGCCCCCGCCCATCCTGAAGACTCACGCTCCTCCTAAGTCCAAGTGACCAAGCCTGGTTTTGTCAAAAAAAAAAAAAAAGCAAGCAAGATTTATCTCCTCCTGTTGCAGTTTCTGGTCTCCCTGACCCCCGCTGATGGACCTGGGGTCTTCAGGTGACCCTTGCCTGTTATGGCCTGAAGTTGGCCCACTTACCACTGTGCAGCAGAGAGGCCAGAACCACCAGAGCAGCGCCAGGGCCAGCAGCAGGAAGAGGATCAGCAGGGCAATTGCCAGGATGGAGCCGTCTGACTGTGGGCGAAGAGAGGGTGGTCAGTGACAGGTGGGGCACTTGGGGTCTCCCCTTCAACCCCTTCCCCACATAACGATGGTAAATTTGAGGTCTAGGTAAGTTCACAGTGCAACACACACCTGAGTGAGACTATTCCCATCATTCAGGTCAAGGCTCCATAAATCCTCTCTTTGGCTGATTTTCAAGAGAAATAAATTTGTTGTTTCAGGGAGCCTCTGATCTTTATTTGGGTATTGTTCTGAATGATCCATCTTGCAGGTGCAGAGGTGACTTAAGACTGCGCCTTGTCTCTGGGTACAGTCAGATTTCAGTCTCCAAGGCCTGGGGTTCTGCCCCTGCCTGGGCTGATTCAGAACACCCCTGCTTAGGATTCAGCCCCACACCCTACCCAGGAGTGTGTACAACAGCCTCCTCGGGTGTGGGTGGAAAGTCTAGAACCACTGACGAGAGGCCACATCTGAAAGGGGACAGGGCCACTTCTGCCAGCTGGCAGGGAAGAGTAATGTGGCTGAGAGACTGGCAGTCAGCTCATGTGGCTATGTGTGGTGGGGGCGCCAGGCAGCCGAGGTCAGATCATCCTGCAGAAGTGCACGGTTGCAGGGCCTTAGGAATAGCGAATGTAAGTTCCACTTGTCATCAGCTGTCACGTTCTGAGACTGCTGATTCAGGAAGCACCCAGGATTATGAGTCTAGGTCCTTCCCTGCCAGCTACATAGACCACAGCTTTCTGGGGGCATGGGGCACCACTGTGCACATCAAAAGCTGCCTCAGTGAAACTGGTAGCCCCACCTTTGTCCTAAGAAAACCATCGGGCATATTTTCTTAAGTTATAATAATACAAGTAAAAAGGGTGGCTGTGCAAATTCTTAATGTGCAGTTATCAAGCTATCAGCTGCTATGCGGGAACATGCTATCAAATAACATTTAAGCAAGGGAGACAATTCCTGGCCTAAAGAGATCTCTGTGCACGCGAGTCAAGAGCAAGGGACAAGAAGATTGTCTCCACCATTTATTAACAATTTCACCAGTAGCTTTTTGTTTGTTTTGAGGCAGGGTCTCCTGTGGCTCAGGCTGACCTTGAACTCCTGATCCTTTCGTCTCTATCTCCCGAACGCCAAGATTATAGGTGTCTGCTCCACACTGGGCATTTTCACTGACAGCTTATTGGTATGTACTAAAATGTTAAAGTATCTTCACTGGTAGGGCAATTTAGTTCTTTCTGAAATCTGTATTTTCTCTTTCCTTTAAAAATTGTTCATAAAGAGAAATATCCCAAGAGGCTTTTTTAGAATATTTGTGTGGAGGTCTCTGGGACAGGAACATGAACACAGGGAAGATTATTCCGTCAGTGATCTGTGGGATCTGAAGAAGGGCTCAGGAGGATGGAGGCTTGCCACCCGGCCGAATCACCACCACGGTCTTTAGGGAGGCCATTTACGGCGCTCCCAGGCTCTGGAGGCTGTCCCCCTCCCACAGCTACCCAGGAGGGCGGCTGGGTGGCCTGTATAGGACCCCACAAGCTAATGGCAGAGCCAGGATATGAGTCACTCCCACTCTGAGAGCTCGGTAGGACTCTGGAAGAGGTTTAAAGGCAACTCTCATTCCCTGGAACTCTCTGGAATGTCTTTGACCAAAAAGCCAGGGAACGAAACACTCTTGGCTCCAGCCAAGAAGCCAAGGTTTGGGAATGTGGGATTGCCCTCAAGGGAGCCAGGCCTCAGGCTCAGGTGCAGGGCTGGGCAGCCAGAATGTGGGGTGGGGGAAAAGAAAGGGTCCAACAGCAGACAAAGCCACGGCAGGAAGGCCCATTGGACCCATGCACAGAAGTCTGGAACGAAGCATATCGTTAGCGGTGTTGACGAGAAGTCACTTGTTAGTTAAGGGCAAGTCTTGTGGTCTGTCTCTGTATTCTAGGTGACAGAGAGAAGTGAGAAAGCCACTGCCTCTGTAGCAACCGACGACAGCAGGGGCACAGGATGGGAGTGGAGAGGAGAGGGCCAGGCCTTCCCATACAAGTGATCACTCCAAACTCCGAGCTGGAACTTTCCTCTGTTTCCCCATAGCAACCAACACAGTGAGCATTTCAGATCGTAAACCTGTCTGCACTTGGAATAATAAGTGGTTTGGTCACCAAGAGGCTTATAAAACTTCAGCCTCCACAAAGACTGCAGACTTCAGCTATTCACATTGTACACGTCACCCCCTCCCTGATTGTTTCTGCCTCAGATAAACTCAAGCAGGGGGCTGAGATGCTGCACAGCTCACTTCTACACTCCCATGGAAGACGGGGGCAGTTTCCGTGGGCAGCATGGGCAGAAGACTGCCCCGTGGCGGTGAAGAAGCTGCTAAGACATCCAGAGTGGACACTGGCATCTGGTTCTGCAACAGCCCCTAAGGAGTCGTATTCTACCTAACTGTAGTGGAGGAGGAAGAGGGGGTTTAGCAAGGCGCCCTCTCCGCATGCCAAGGCCCAGGGTGGGGTGTTTAAACATTTTCTTGTGCCTTGGAGAAAGCTGTTGCCTAGGTTCCAAGTGTTTCTTGAAGTCATTGGTGCTATGTTCATAAATGTCACTACCAAATAAGAAAGAATGCCCTCTGTTTTCTAGAAACAGACCTGGAGCTAACAGCTCATCAGGAACATACACAGCGAGTGTGTATTGTGTCTCTGCTCTGTGCTTAGTGGGCAGAGCTAAGGGGCGCAGATCAAAGTAACTAGACAGCCCCAATGTGCTCAGTCTGTGGAGCGATCTAAACTACAGTGCAGGAGGACATGGCTACTCAATGCCTGCATACCCACCATGGTCTGTGGAGCGATCCAAACCACAGTGCAGGAAAACACGGCTACTCAGTACCTGCATACCCGCCATGGTCTGTGGAGCAATCTAAACCACAGTGCAGGGGGACATGGCTACTCAATGCCTGCATACCTGGTGCTGAACTAAAAACACTCTTTCTCTTTGCACATTCTGACAAGATGATGACGATAATGGTGATAAGAATAATTACAAACATAACTAATATTTATTAGGCACTTATTTGCAGGAAATATCTTTATTCTTTCTGTGTGCTAGGCTAGTACATTTCATTCTTATCAATAATCTGATGAACTCTAAACTTTATTTTTTATATCCCCCCATAGTTAAATATACCAATGCAAGGAGATCCAGAGAACCTTTGAAGGCTTACAGAAAGGCCTGGATGCTTGTTTGTTTTGTTTTGTTTTTACACAGAGTTGGAGTCTCACAGTCTCTCTGTAACTCAGACAGACCTAAACTTGCTCTTCGTGCTTCAGTCTCATGAGCACTAGAGAAACTAGAATTCAAGTATAGGCAACCTGGTTCCCAGGTGTAAGAAGCTGGCTCTTGGCATTAGCAAGCTACCCTGATCTGGGGAACAGTGCCTGGGAACCAGCACTTCACACAGGAGTTGACTCATGGGTGGGTAGCCACCCTGCAGGGGCGAGGAGAGATGGGCACTCCTGCTCAGAGGCAAGCACAGAGTTTGTTCATGAAGGTGTGAGTGGGGCTCCATGGAGTGGGAACTCAGCATGTGTGGAGTCAGGTGCAAGAGAACTGGACTGGCTGTAAGAGGCCACTTGGGGCAAATGCAGGACTGTGGTATCTATCCTCACCCAAGGGGAACTCTGGGTAGCTTTACCTTGGGGGGGGGGCGGGGGTTCTGTGACCTTGTAGTCAAGTTTGTTTTCTTGGAAACCAACATTGTTTATACTATAGAGTCACAGAGCATGAGCAAAGTGTAGAAATCAGAGACCAAAGGGCAGGCTATGACTCCCAGTGTGTGACTTTGGACAAGGTCACTCCCAAGGTGCTTGCCTTTTAATGAAAGTGTTTAGTGCTCATTTTACTGACTATGGCTGGCCAGCACCTTGTGCTTCCTAGATTCTTGGTATGGGGCTCTGCTGTGGAATAATCTTAATTAGACAAAAAGGGGGAAATGCTGTGGAATAATCCTCTTGTACACTATAAAGATTTGCCACTTGAATTTGTTTACTAAAATGCCAATCAGCCAGTAGCCAGGCAGGAAATATAGGTGGGGCAACCAAACTAAGGTTTATGGAAAGGAAAAGGGTGGAGTTAGGAGTTGGCAGCAGACACAGAAGGAGCAGGAAATGAATGTGCCATGCTAATAAAGATACCGCCATGTGGCAGAGTGTAAAAAAGGAATATGGGTTAACTTAAAATGTAAGAGCTAGTCAGTAATAAACCTGAGCTATTGGTCAAGCATTTATAACTTGTAAGCCTCTGTGTGGTAATTTGGGAAGTGGTTGCTGGATATTTTGGAATAGGCACTCAGGACAAGAAACTTGCATTTATAGGGCTCACTTCTTGAGGCTTGGAACTAGCCCAGTTGCTCTAAGCTAGTCATTCCTTCTTTATCTTCATCAAGTTCCTAGAGGAAGATCTTTACATCTCCATTCTTCCCCACATGCCAAGGTACAGGCTCTGTCTGTGGCCAAGAGTTATCTGGAATGTTCTAGAATATACACCAGATTATGTCCAGCCACTATAGAAGGTACTCTGTCTTGTGCTCTGTACCTTGCTCTAGGGCAGACTGCCCTGCCTCCTTGAATTCTGACCTCAGTGTTCCCAGCTCACTCTTGGCCCATTCTGCTTTATATGACACCTGCCCTGGAAGACTCAAGGGCTACCACTGCACACAACCTCATTCTGGATCGGTGTGTGCTGGGCCTCTGCCCTGCCTGTCCACCAGGCCTATGTGGACACAGCCTGGGTTCTAGCGGGGCCATTTGGGCCAGTAACTGCCCAGTAACTGTGTCTCCAAGGCCCTGTCTTGACTGGCTGTGTTAAGTCAGGCTACGCCCTACTGTACGTTATTACATATTGCATATAACTGTACTTGTTAAAGAACGCCCCAGAAGACTCCATTTTACATGTATCTGCTGACTCCATTTGAGGGAGGAGAAGAAATGCACCCTCTGTGTGTACCAGAAACTGCACCATCAGTCAGGCACCGTCTGGCACAGAGTGATGCACGACATCTTCCTGGGCAGGGATGGAACCACACTAGAAGTTCACTGTGTCTGAATTGCGACCGTGTGGGCACACAGATGTATTAATGCATTAAAATCATATCATGTAAACCAGGCTCACGAAGTTATTACGTACATCAGACCAAGGAAAGGGTGTATCTCTTTCCTATCTGGACCCCATAAAGTAATGAACACATAATACTGGTATGGTTCGGCTCTGCACCAACCTGTCATCTAACACCTGTTGAGTGCATCATGGACCATGAAGCAAAGACCTCCCTGGAGCTTCAGGTTGTCTGGGTACCCTACTGTTGATACTGTCTATGCGACTGCCTGCCCATCCACCTGCTCACCCATCTGTCCTGGACCTCAACCCACCATTTCCAGCTCTGGACGCTTCTCATTCACTCTTTCCTCACAGCTGCAACCTTGTGGCTTTCATGCCCTGATGCCAGCAGCAGCCTAGTCCCAGCTGGCACTGACCCAGTTCTCTAATGAACCCTCCCTCTCCTGGCACCTCCTGAACTCTGTCATTATTGTGTAAACCACATATATGCATGTCAATATATGGATTGTGTGCTGTGTGATAAGAGTTAATGTTAGTCATTAAAATTGGCATACAAAAACCTGTATTTATCTCACCCAGGCCACCAGCGTCGTCGGATAATAGAACAAATTGCTGTCATTGAAACAGCCAAACCGTGTGAATTGTTGTTATTCAATGCTGACCCCGTGGGAAGACACAGAGCTGTTTGCCTGTTTCCGGCACAGCGTGCCTAGGACACCAGGTGGAAGCGAAGCAGCTGGTCAAGGCCACAGCCCGTGGGGGTATACCATCCAGCTGGGGAGTGCTGGGCTTTTTCAGTGAGCAACTTCAAGTCTGTCCCCACCCTACAATCCCCCAGAGCCGCTACAGAACGGAACATGTAGACTGGCGGCATGAAATCCGAAGGTGAGGGGTGCTCAACCCTGCTCCCTTCTCATAGGAGCACAGAGGTTGGGGTGGCATTCTCTGAATGTCAGCTTCATCTGGCTTCCCTAGGCTCGCAAAATGAGGGCAGTGCTCTCTTTAAGACAAGGAGGGCATTGCATTCAAAGATAAAGATTTGCAAACACACAAAGTGAAACCTTGTCTTGGTGGGTGGAGTCTAGGGATTTCGGATTTCTTATCCACAGCATGGCATGGGGAAGGGGTGTGGGATCATGTCTGGGCTTGTTTTCTGTAGGAGACAGAGGCCTCTGGATGACACAAAACTTAGCACCACTGCCCTTTTCTGTTTTGTTTTGGGGGTTGCCATAGTGAAGGGAGGAGGAATTAACAGAAGCCCGGGTTTGTTGGATGTAAAGAAATGTGAAACCCGAGTCTTCAAGCCAGGCTGTGCTGGGAATCTGCCTAATGCCCATGTCTGGGGCGCAGCTGAGGAAGCCTCTTCCTGCAGGGCCAGGAGACAGTGACGGTTAAGACCCTTCCTTCCCCACTCCCGACATTCCCCCCCCCCCCCCCCCCCCGTGTTGGGGCAGAGCGTGTGTGATCCAGGTCTGTCGCTTCCTCCCTCTTCACTCAGCAAATAAAGCAAGAGCTCAGGGCACGCCTGGACCTGCCCTGCCTTGTCTCTTGGGTCTGTGCTGCTCCCGGGTGGATTGTCCTGGCTGCCCTATTCCAGCAGGCTTTCTAAGGCCCGGGCTTCCACAATCTGAGGAGGGGCTCTCTAGAGTAAGAGAAGAAAAGTTGTCCTATGACTTTAGAAAGCAAGGGGCCCCAAATTCTAACTAAACATTTTTGGGTAACTCAACCTCCACTAAGTGACTTTTTGGCCAGCGCCCTGTCCAGTGTGGGTTGATAAACCTGTTCAACACAGTTCCAGTCCATTTTTGGCCATGTTCAGCCAGGCTTTACCCCACAGCCCTAAAGACAGTATTGAGCTCCTCCTATGTCAATTTTCTCACAGTTGAGGCAGGAAGAAGGCACCCTTTATTGTCCCGACTGTGGCCCCAGTCTCATTCACCCTAGCATCCGCTTTGAGAAGCACGTGCCGCAGGAGAGATGGGACAAGAGCCCGAGTTCATGGGTGGTGGTTTGCTGCAGGTTCTCTGCTATGTTGGACAGTGTCGATGCTCCGAATTATTGAAGCCACTTGTGTTTTCAGAGGGCTGGGCTGTCTGAACACATAGCATTTAAAAACTGAGTGTCTTCTGGTGCCCCATGATTGGACGATATCCACAGGACGCCTGGGACAGGCCGATGACATGGGGCTCCAATGTTCCCCTCTTCTCTTCCTTCCCGTAGTCCCCCTTTCTTTGCTACTAAGCTGGTTGTGTCTGAAACACACTGATAGCCCTGAAGGGAAAGAGACCCTGCAACCAAGGGCAGCTCTGGCCACCCACCTGTGACGTCACAGCAATCTGCTTGTTCTAAATGGGGCTGTTGCTAGTGAGAGGAGCATGCTCAGTCAGGGACTATCAGCTGTCAGCTTGTCCCTGCTTTAGTGGGGACACAGAGTCAGCCCAGGGCCTCAGGGCAGAGGGGCACGGAGGGCTGCACCCCGCTCTCTCTCCCTCAGGCCAAGGCCACGCTCTGACAGTCACATTCCAGGGCTCTGAGGAATGCAGAGCCTTTCTAGCTGGCCGCACAGAGCCCTGCTTCCTGCCCAGACAGAGCCAGCAGAGCATGGGCAAGTTTTATTTTGAAAGATGAAATTTAAGTCATTTTATTGCTGCAGAGACGTTCTGCATGGGCAAGGCTGGAGCTTGCGTCTTCTCGCGGTATTTCTGGCTCAGCTGCCAAACCTGTCCCATCACCTCGCTGAAACTCTAGCCCTCTGCACCTGTGCTGGGCAGCCCCACCCCACCCCACCCCTTCTTCCACCTCTGACCATTCCTTCCCAGCTTCTTCACAGGCTTCGGCTGGCATGGAAAAGCCGGAACGCCCTGTGGAGCCATCCTTCCGCACCATTAGAAAACTCCTTAATTTACTTAACTATTAGCTCAGCCAGTCCTACGTCTTCATTTGGTGGCCTCAGGTTCTCATGAAGTCTGGTTATCTTGCTGTGTGGCTCCTGGACCTATCCTTGGTCTGTGGCTTTCTTTCTAGCCCTCTCCAGAAAGGTCTCATTTTACTTCCTGACTCAAACTCTCGTCTCCATACGGACACACAAGTCTCTATCTTGAGCCTGGACTGGCCCCTGTTTTCCTTCCCACTGACATCTTAAGCACAGTGGTCCAGGCTGAGCTTGCATTTCTCCCTCTCACCTGCTTGCTCTCCACTTCTGTCAACCCCTGCTGGAGCCCTGAAGTGACGTGAATTTCCTTTTCCTACCCTTCTCTCTCCCCCGCTGCCATACCCTTTGTCAGTGTGCCCTGCCCTCTGACCCACACCCTAATTCAACCCGCCTCGGCCCTGTCCACTGCCACTGAGGATTAGAATCTCCAAGTCTAAGCCCAGGTTTTCAGGGTCCCACTCTCTACACAGCACCATGACACCTAACCTGCTCTTCTTTAGCCGTCGGTCATGCTTACAAATGTTCCTAACGGAGAAGACGGTGAGATGACACACCCCTTTCTTCAGAAAAGGACAGCCACGTGTACAAACAAGCTCCCAAGTTTCTTGTTACAGCCTCAGGGAACCTGTCAACTCCTTAGACCCACCCTGCACATTCTGTGGGCATGGTTCAGGCTGCTCCTCCCCAGCCCTTTCTCCTTTCTCCACAGTCTCCCAGCTCCCTTCTGACTCGGTGCTCAGTGGCACCTGGGACAGTGTCCGCTTCATGTTTCTCCCAGTTTCTTCCCAGAATACCCTTTCTAACCTTCATTGCTTGGGCAAGTGATTTTCGGTGCTAGCTGAGGCACATGTCTGTCACACCCAACACGGATGAGCACCTACTATGTGCTGTCTCAAAGCACGTCACAGACACAAAGGTGGATATGGTTTTTACAATCACAAACCATGTAGCTGGGCAGGAAAGACAGAGCAATGGGTTTCCATGGCAAATCTAGGTGCCTGTGCTTTCCTTAGCTCTAGCTGAGCATTTCCCATGTCTTACAGGGGCTCTCTTCATGCCCCCCCCCACCCGCTGCTGCTGCATTCACTGGCTTTAAGCATCCACAGCACACATCTGATTTCGTCACTTTTCTACCTTTAAGCAAAGTGCAGTGTTTTAAATGGAAGGATTCGTCAAAAGGAATGACTCAAGGTGGCCACCTCACTATTGGCTAGCTAGGAAGAAATGAGAACATGGCAGGTTAACGTCCGTCACAGCATCTCCGGAAGCTGCACCCCTGCCTCAGACTTCTGCAGGGACAGCTGTAGCAGCCTCACCGCAGGGCTTGGCTGTGGACTCTGACAGGTGACGTCATCCTACCATCCCCTCAAATAAATATGGGGAACGTGGCAGGCCCTCCAGCCCCTCTGTCTTCTCTGCAAACATATAGCTGAGACAACCATTCCTTCCCAGGCCTGACTGATCACCCGAGACAAGTCTGCAAGAGCCCATGGGTGTCCTTCAGTCTGCTTGGCTTGCTTTCCTCTTCTCTCCTTGCTTCCATGCTCTGCACCCGGGCTTGGCTCAGAGACATGAGCCTGATTCCTGTGAACAACCTCATGCTAACTTGACTGGCCCTACAGTGTGTGTGTGTGTGTGTTGTGGGGGAGTCCCTGGTTGCATATTTGAGAAACCCAAATCCCTAGCTTGCCACCCTAGCGTCCATGAAAATACAACCCAAGGGGATTTTCTAACGGTAAACCTAAGCCCTGCCGAGGCTGACCAAAGACTAGTGAGGGCGACATAACTAAACACAGATTCCTTCCTGACACTGGAGAGGCAATGATGGCGACGAGACTGACAGCACTGGAGACGGTACAGTCGTCACCGGGAAACCCCTGGGTGTGAGCCCCCTCAGCCTATACAGAAAACCCCTGGGTGTGAGCCCCCTCAGCCTATACAGAAAACCCCTGGGTGTGAGCCCCCTCAGCCTATACAGAAAACCCCTGGGTGTGAGCCCCCTCAGCCTATACAGAAAACCCCTGGGTGTGAGCCCCCTCAGCCTTTGTGGAATTCCTTAACAAACAGGTCGGGAAGCAGGGGGCTGCTCCTGTGGGGAACATAAAAGAACTTCCACATCTGAACGAACTGAATGGTCTGCAAGCTACGAGCTTTGGAAGCCGAGACTCCTTCTAGGATACAGCTACCAGAGTCTCTGGAACCCACGAGAAGATCTCTCCTCGTGTGATTTCCACCAGGCTATTCCCACCACCTGCTTCGTCAACTGATGGAGTTTGTAAGAATCAAATGACAATGGCATCTCTGTTGTCCTTACTGAGGACATTTAAATACTACGTCTTTAAATTCCAGCAGTTTCTAAGTAAGCACGGGAACTAGTCAGAATAGTGAGAATATTCTGGAGGAAGTCTGGCTTTCTAAGTACTCAGAAACTATGCAGATATGTAAACTATAGTTTGGTCGGTCTATCGGTCTATCTATCTATCTATCTATCTATCTATCTATCTATCTATCTATCTATCTATCTATCTATCTATCTATCTATCTATCTATCTATCTATCTATTCCTGTCCTGAAACAAATCCTAGCCCTGCTAGGAAGACAGGGCAGTGGCCAAGGGCCGTCTCAGAGAGAAATGCAGGTTGCAGGCAGTTTGTCTAGGGGATGTGATAACACAGAGCAGAGCTCACAGAGTGAGGATATGACATTAGCTAGGACAGGGCACCATCTGTGGCATGTTCAGACAGCCCTTGCCTGGCCTTGAAGGCACAGTGACACTGGGTGGATGGGAAGAGAGGAGGGCATTCCAGACGGAAGACTGAACCATTATCAAAGGTCCAGGTGGGACAGTGGGCAAGTGTGGAGTGCAGGAGCTCAGCATACATGGTATCTGGGGAAAGCGGACTCACTCTAAAAACTTGGTGGCCGCCATGTCTTCCTCTTAAAGATACACTGGCGTATATTTAGGTTGGGCTTGGACCGTCTATGATGATCTTAAGAACTTCAAGTGTTGCGGGTGCCTTTTCTAAGTCTGAGAATTTGGGAGATACGGGTAAGATGGGGAATGCTTTCAAGCTTCCTGGACGGGACAGCAAAGCCACTTTTCTGGTGTTGGGCTGTGTTTAAAAGATCCTAGGAAATATCCTGGTTGTCACTTATTCAAGTGCTTTTTAATCTTGGAAGAAAAGTGCTCTGGGCACTGAGTAAATGAACATCTGCTTCAGCAGCCATGGAGAAGGCAAAGGAATGCTGGCTGGGGTCCTGCTGCTGTGGCACTGGGGGAGGGAGCAACAAACTTGACTTCTGCGGTTCCTTGGTGGCCTAGTGCATGTAGCGAGACAGTTAGTTGTTCCTTGAAAGGTGTTTGTTTATCCCTGCGAGACCTGGCGATAGCTATAGAATAGCTGGCTGTTCTATAGAGGAGAAAGGGAATATTTGCTTGCTCTGGAGGAATAAAATGATATGATTTGTACCAGTCCCAGATAAGATCTGCTTTACAATTAAAAAAATTACACTAATGTGTGTGGTGTGTATGTGTAGTATGTGTGTGGTGTGTATGTGTAGTATGTGTGTGGTGTGCATGTGTAGTATGTGTGTGGTGTGTATGTGTAGTATGTGTGTGGTGTGTGTAATGTGGCATGTGGTGTGTGTGTGGTGTGTATTGTCTGGTATGTGTATGTGTAGTATGTGTGTGGTGTGTGTAACGTGGTATGTGGTGTGTGTGTGGTGTGTATAGTGTGGTATGTGTAGTGTGTGTATGTGTGTGATGTATATAATGTGGCATGTGTGGTGTGTGTGTATGTGTGTGATGTATATAATGTGGCATGTGTGGTGTGTGTGTATGTGTGTGATGTATATAATGTGGCATGTGTGGTGTGTGTGTATGTGTGTGATGTATATAATGTGGCATGTGTGGTGTGTGTGTATGTGTGTGATGTATATAATGTAGCACGTGTGGTATGTGTAGTGTGTGTATGTGTGTGATGTATATAACGTGGCATGTGTGGTGTGTGTGGTGTGTATAGTCTGGTATGTTATGTGTGGTGTGTGTAATGTGGCATGTGTGTGGTGTGTGTTTGTGTATGTGTGGTGTGCATGTGCTCACATGCACAAACGTGTCTATGTGTGTGGAGGTAGAAGGCAACTTTGAGGTGCTGGTTCTTTCCTTCTCCTGGGATGGCTCTGGGGATAGAAATCTGGCCATCAGACTCGGTGGCAAGCACCTTTACCCACTGAGCCATCTCACTAGCTTTTGAATTAGAGAAAAAATGACCTGAGAGCCCAGGACAAGGTGCAGCATGCTACACTAACTGTAAACTGCATAGTCTGAGTTGGGCGAGCACCTCCTATTCTGTCATGGCCTAGCCTAGTGACTTTGTGTTTAAATATCAGTCAGTTAGCTCAGTGTTGGAGGAAGGGGATCTCAGGCTCCCTCCACTTCTGATTCCATTTCCCACACTGTTAATCTCTCCCTTTCCCCCTTTCCTTCTCTTTCTTTTGATGTTTCTTCCCACGGATCCTGCTTTTGAACCTATATAAATGGCGCATCCCGTGGAATTAGCTCTCTTTCATAGCTGATCAGTGATCACCCCAAGTCTCAGCCCCCCTGGCTTAGCCCGGGCCACCCAGGAGAGGGTGTGAATGGACACACTGTTCTTTCTCCAAGGCCCGTGTACTTGCGGCACACACTTCTCCCCCACGTTCTGACTCAGAGGCTGGGTTTAATAAACGCACAACTCACACGCACTTGATTATCTGATATCGTGACACCTAAAAGCTTAATATGTCAAAGTAGGAAAGGGAGGGACCAAGAAACAAGAGACTAGGAAAAGTGCAGCTAAAACAGCACAAAAGCTGAGGCTTAGCTGGAGAGCCCAGGCCTAGCATGCAGGGGGCCCTGACTTCTGAATCTCCGGCCCTAAGGCAAGCAAATTCTAACAAGACAGTGGCCAGAAACTGCTTTAGGGTTCCACCGCTTCACAACTCCAGGGGCTCAGAGAAATTGGACAATTTTAGCTGGGGGTGAAAAGAGATGAAATATAAACTACAATATTTCATAACATTCCCTGTGAGAAAGGAAACCGAGAAGGACAGGGGTGCTCCCAGCATGCACTGCCCTCTCCGTCCGCTGTGTTAGTGACCTCACCCCAGCCCAGTCGGTGACAGCGCTAGGTTTGGCCAGTCTTCCCAGGGAACCTCTCCAGCAAGAACACAGCCCTGAGGATCCATGCCTGTTTCCCGTCATATCTGCTATATTCAACTAAAAGCTACCTACCTTGCTCTCCACACCATTCTTGTCTTATTATTTTTGTGTGGCTTGTTTGAAAGACTTATTTTGTTGTTTACTTATGTGCACACACATGTCTGTATGTGTGTGTACACATGTGCTTTGGGTGCCCATGGAGGACAGAAAAGGACATCAGATTTCCTGGAGCTGGAGTTCTAAGCAGTTATGGGTTGACTGACATGGGGGACAGGAACTGAACTCTGGTTTTCTGAAAGAGCACCAACTCTTCTCGACAGCTGAGGTGTCTTCCAAGCTCCTGCCCTTTAAACATAATTTTTTAGGTTTTTTACTATTTTGTCCTTTGATCTCTCAAGTTCAATGCAGATATGACCTATCACTTTTTTTGTTTTTTGTTTCTTAAACAAACACTTAGGAATATGAATTTCCCTCTGAGAGCCACTTTGGCTACACTGGAGGTTTTGGTATGTGGTGCCTCTGCAATCAATCAGTTCCAAGCAATCCTTAACTCACATTGGCTCATAGATTACTCAGCTATGAGGTTTGAAGCATGCAAGATTTTAATAGTCGGTTGGTAGCATCGTTAGCTATTGATATTTAATTTTTTCATTGCAGAACATGGCTGTGTTCTGATATGAAGCAAGTCCTCAGGTGGGTGTGGTAGAGAGGAAGTAACAGAGCAGGTGTTTTTAAGTATATTCTATTTTTTTTTAACTTTTGCTTTTACAATACAGATGAATGGAAAATATCCAGCCAGATTCCAGTAACCCACTCTGGGATGCCTCCTGTTTTATGGTCCACTAAAGAAAACATTTGCCCATTAATTCGTGGTGCTTTATTGATTAGCAGAATCATCTTAATTTCAGAGTTGTTAAAATGTGGGGGAAGCAGTGTGTGCGTGACTTCTAACCAAAGCGACACCTTGCTAACTATTTTACCTCTCATCTTATACAGCCATAAAATTCTAATCCCTGTTTAGCTTTGCTCTGGATCCATAATCTGCCCAGCAGCTATTTCTTTTACTGCAATATTCAAATCATTTATACTTTATCAGCTTTTTGATGTCTTCTATCAATTGCTGAGATGCACATAGCTCTCCTCTGAACAGAAGAAGGCGGCTCTACAAACCTCTCTTTGTCACCGTCTCAGATTGGCTCTCTATGTGGTGGGGGTGTGTCACTCCATGTAGACCAGAATCATGGGAGCTTCCGGGAGAACCGCTACTACCCACATCACACTGTGGTCCTCATGGCAGCAATACGCCACCATTGTCTTCTCTCCTTTTTCTTCTTGCTATACAGTTCAATCTCCCTTCATTAGACAGCCACACTCATTTAGTTTTTCTTTTTGTTGAATATAACTTTTCTCATATGTTTTATGGAATGTGTTCTTATTGTAAACAGCAGGTAGCTGGGTGGTTTGGCCATACGGGCCATCGCTCTGTGTTTCCTTCTGGCTCACCCACCATGTCCATTTTGTTTATAGACTACTGAATTTAACTTGTACTTTTACCATTTACTATATGGGTATCTCAGAGTTTTCCAAAGCATAGTTTCAGAAAAACATTTTTTTCCTCTTATCAACTCTCAAAACAAGGAAATTTCAAACGCAGGGCGCACATTCCTTAACGTACTTAGAGATAAAATATTTAAGAGTCAATCATTTAAATATCCAAGAAAAATAAACCAGCATGAGTCCTCCCAAACATCTTAAATATATTTTTATGCATCTGAGGGCTATCAAAACAGAGGTGCTGGCAGATTCCTTCTGTTTCATTTGTAAGCAATATCTGAGATCTGAGCTTTGCACTTGTATTCCTGCAGCCCTCTTCCCTCTCCTGATGATGGGGCACTAGACAACAGGTATATTATTAAAGTGACTTAAAAAAACAGGACATCACTTATCCAAACAAAGCTTTGAGCTTTGGGTGGCTCTCTGGGGACTTCTGAGTCAACAGAAGCGCTGCCTTGTGGGTGGCAGACCTTGCAAACAAGAACGCGTGCTTGGAGCACTGTGGCTGAAACATGACCTCACTCGTCCTAGGTGCAGCCTGGCTGACCTGCATCTCACAGGGGATCCCCTCCAACAGCAACACAAAGTTCTCTCAAACTGATTTCCTAAATGTAAAAGCCAGGTTCATCAGTTACACTCTGGAAGGTCGTGTTTTTCCTTCTCAGTTCACGTGCGCTTAGATCCACAATCGCCGATGCTCAGTTGTTGAAGGAATCTGTTGGTTTTGCCAGCCCAGTCACCATCTGATGCCAAATGACCTTTCCAAAACTCTGCCAAGCTGACAGTTACTTGTGCTTGGACAGAACCATGGCAGAGAACTCAGTTGTGCCCGAGACCGACAGCTGCACAGCTGCTTTAGAACGGCCTTTTCTCTCTGTGCCAGATGTGTCCCCAGACCAGTGGGCTCGGGCTCCATATTCTGCACAGCACAATAGATTCTGTAATGTTTCTCTCACATTCAGCTTTTCTGGGCTCGCTTTACAGAACCCTTCTGTCACTGAACACTAAACTCAAATAGAGTTTACTTTTGCCAGGTTCCAGGGACCCATCACCCCCTTAGTTTTAGGAAGCACACTTTGTTACTGTGTCAGAATGTCTTCAGAAAGTGCATCACTAGGCCAGTCGTGCAGAGATCACAGCCCAAGGGCGAGAGCACATTATCCCAAGTCTAGCATGGCACAGCCAGGATCAGGACGGCAGCAGATTCATCTGGCCCAAGGCTACGCTCATTTTTATTATCCTCCTCAAGCAAGTCTTTCCCGTTTTCCCAGCCCACACATGTTAGAGGACACACCACTTATAATTAGAGCGCTCTAAAGTGTGTAACTGGCCATCCCTTTTCAAGGCTGAGGCTGCAGCGCTAGGATCCAACCATTTGTGCCTCAGGGCTGCGGACCCGACACCCTTGGCGCTAAACTCCTTCAACTAAATAATGTAAAGTAAACGAGGACTTATTCTTTCTTTGACTGACCGAATGCATAAAACCGTGGTCTCCACATTAACACCCCTGGTTGCAGTTTGCACATCTGCAGCGTGCAAAGGTAGGGGCAAGCTTCTGCAGCAATGCCTTAAGCTTGCTTTCTATGGCTTCCCTTTGCCTAACCTCCAAATTTCATCACAGTCTCTCTTAAGGCCCCTTTCTCCCCATCCCCGAGGGCAGACTCTTCCAGGGGATGTGAAGGTCAGGGAGAGGGGTGGGCATGGGAGAGAGCTGGGTGCAAGGTGGGAAGCTGCTGGTCTGTAAAAGCCTGTGGGGGAGGTCGGAACTTGGGTTTCTCTCCTTCTGTGGTATCAATTTGGGGGAATCTCTTCTCTTATTGGGGTGAAAGACACTTACAGGCAAGCTGCATACATGTTCTGATCCCAGCGTTTTGTAAGGAGCCATTGGCTTTGCTTTGCAGGAAGGACACTGAGTGACTGGCTGAAAAGTAACCCCAGATGCGGCATGACTGTGCTAAGTCATTATTCGTCTAAAGATGCATAGACGCAGAAGCATCTCGTCTTTAGAACTAATGAGGGGATTTTGCAGGCCCTATGTCCTTCTGCACCCCCACACTGTACAGTGTTTACCTCTGGGCTATCTTCCCACCAGAGCATTTGTGTCATGGCTTCTGGAGGTCAGGGGCTGGCTGCTGTTCCCAGACTCTCTGACCCTCTGTTCACAGTACTGGTTTTACACACAATGGTCCTACTATGATATCTCTGGTTTCATTTGCCACCGTGGCCTTGTCCCTGGACTCGGTTCCTTCACTAGGAGGATGGCCCATCACAGACTTTGATGGATGCTTTGGAGGATGGACTGTTTACTTGACCTTGGAAAACAGAAGGGAAAATATCTGCTCCCATTTGTGCTCCTAAGAGTGCACAGTCATTTTTTATTATGTTGGAAGATGAACTTGCTACTCGGCCCAGGCTACTGGCCTCACTCCCTACCCGGCTGGTGAAACTGAAGGAGCTTTGGCAACGGTGGCTATGCCAGGCATCTGTTTACCTAGAGAGCTGACCATAAAACCAAGCTGAATCTGTGTGTTTCCAAGTTCTTTTAAAGCTATTGGTAACAGAGCTAAATCAACATAGAAAATGGGTCTGTGTGGTTGTATTGGAGCTGGACTCTTCAGACAGTGCTGGGTGGTGGACCCTGTCCTGTCTGTAGTCACACCTGCAGCCACAGTGGCCTCTGTCCTTTCTGTAGTCACACCTGCAGCCACGGTGACCTCTGTCCTGTCTGTAGTCACACCTGCAGCCACGGTGACCTCTGTCCTGTCTGTAGTCACACCTGCAGCACGGTGACCTCTGTCCTGTCTGTAGTCACACCTGCAGCCACGGTGACCTCTGTCCTTTCTGTATTCACACCTGCAGCCACGGTGACCTCTGTCCTGTCAGCAGTCACACCTGCAGCCACAGTGACCTCTGTCCTGTCTGTAGTCACACCTGCAGCCACGGTGGCCTCTGTCCTTTCTGTAGTCACACCTGCAGCCACGGTGACCTCTGTCCTGTCTGTAGTCACACCTGCAGCCACAGTGGCCTCTGTCCTGTCTGTAGTCACACCTGCAGCCACAGTGACCTCTGTCCTTTCTGTAGTCACACCTGCAGCCACGGTGACCTCTGTCCTGTCTGTAGTCACACCTGCAGCACGGTGACCTCTGTCCTGTCTGTAGTCACACCTGCAGCCACGGTGACCTCGGTCCTGTCTGTAGTCACACCTGCAGCCACGGTGACCTCTGTCCTGTCTGCAGTCACACCTGCAGCCACGGTGACCTCTGTCCTGTCTGTAGTCACACCTGCAGCCACGGTGACCTCTGTCCTGTCTGTAGTCACACCTGCAGCCACGGTGGCCTCTGTCCTGTCTGCAGTCACACCTGCAGCCACGGTGGCCTCTGTCCTGTGTGTAGTCACACCTGCAGCCACAGTGGCCTCTGTCCTGTCTGTAGTCACACCTGCAGCCACGGTGACCTCTGTCCTGTCTGTAGTCACACCTGCAGCCACGGTGACCTCTGTCCTGTCTGTAGTCACACCTGCAGCCACGGTGACCTCTGTCCTGTCTGTAGTCACACCTGCAGCCACGGTGACCTCTGTCCTGTCTGTAGTCACACCTGCAGCCTTGCTTGGTGGCTTCTGTCTGGCATACCCCTTTCTGAGCAGCCTCAGCAAGGCAGATTGTCAACGTGGGCAAATACCCATATCTATCTCAGACAGAGGACTCTAAAAGGGACATACAGAATGGATTCTGAATGGAAGGCTGTGGGATTCTTTCGTGAATGGACTAGGCTTGAGTCAAGAGAAGAACCCCTGTTTTTTCAATGGATTTAAGTGGCTTTTCTCTTTTTTTAAACTTTGGATGACAAAGTAAGAATTAGGTGGTTATGAAGGTAAGAGTCTTTTCTGTTTAAGATTTAGTTGGCTGGCTTGTTAAAAATGTAGACTCCTGGGCTAATTCTGATTCTCAGAGTTTTCCAACCATTGTACTATGGACACTCTGAGCCAGACAATTCTTTATAGTGGAGGAGGCATTGAAGATTGTTTTCTCAGTCTCTGTTCTACATACACACACACACACACACACACACACACACACAGACACACACACATACATGCACACATACACACATATATTAACAGAAAAATACCACCTATTGTGACGAAGAATAGTCTGGATTTGGGATATAATGATTAAAATGGAGGTGATGGTGCCAGAAAAATTTCTCTGCTGATTATGGTACTTGCCACCAAGCGTGGCCGCCTAGGTGATCTCAGGACTGACGTGATGGAAGGAGAGAACCATCTCTCAAAAGTCCTCATCCTCTGGCCTACATATTAATAAGTACCTGGAATAAAGTTAATGAAGAAAAACTCTTGGAGAATAAGCTGGAAGCGGAAGCATACCCACAGAAAGGGAACGGCACCCTAAAGGTGAGGTGTGGCATAGAGACTGTGGTGCCACCACAGGCAGGGACACAGATGTCATCTGCACGGCAGGGATTTCAGAGTTAACGGAAGAACGTCTGCCCTAGTAAACACCGCTTCTCGTGCCTCCAGAGGCTTGACTGCTGCCTAAGGCTACTGCTTACTTTATTCCTGCACCGGGGAAACATTTTTATACCAAAGCAGCAGAGGAAGACTGCAGCCCAGCCCTGTCTGACTTATCAGTAAACCGGATTTATGGGTTTCCTGCCCCTAGTTATCCTGTAAACAACATTTTCAAAGGTTTTCCTCCCTGATCCTAAAACCCAGGCTTATTATACCCTAAGAGGGAGTGTGCCTCTTTATCAGGGGGAGAAAAAGCTGCCATGGGGCATGCACAGAAGATCCTGTAAGGGTGTAGGGAGATGAGCCAATGAACTAACAAAGCCATCCTTCTTCTACAGACGATTGAGGCTTCCAGCTCCTTGAACACGTTACCATTATCCCAATTATAGCCATGCAATGTGGGGTCTAAGAACAGCTAGATGACCTGACACGATCGCTCTCCAGTGTGGTTGTGCTGGGTTTTTTGTTTGTTTTGTTTTAAACATGTTCTCATATAGCTCGGAACGGCCTGTGAACTCACTATGTAGCTGAGGAAGACCTTGAGCTTCCGACTCTCCTGACTCAGTCTCACCTGAGCTGGGATGACAGTGTGCATCACCGAGTGTGCCGACTCGGAGCAGGGACTTCTGACTCAAGAGTTTGAATGAAGCCCCCATTATTCTGTAGCCAGAACACATCATTGCCATACCTGCAACACTCAGGGATTTTTGATGCCTCAAGCTGGAGATCGCTGAATTCTTATCTTCGTTTTAAAAGAAAAGAATTTATCTGACCAGTGACACCACATGGGTTTTCTTGAATTATTGAACATAATCTACAACTAGGCTCTTTTTCATATAAACGAGGGAGAAAATGGAAGAGTACTCTTCATTTCCATAGTGGTTAATTTGACTTAGTGCCTTATATTTATGTTTCCTACCTTTCTTTGAAGATTGTGATCTTTACAACCATGGTAAGAAAGGCAAAGAAACCCCCACAGAGAGCCAGCAGTGAGTCTGGCCTTGGGTCGCTTACTAAGGCGATAGGACCAAGAAGGGTGGGTATGTGTCCTGGGAAAGGAGCCGTTGTAGAGTTGAGAAATGGCCTCAATCAAGAGGCAGCAGGCATAGAAACAGAAGCAGAGATGAAGAAACACAAGTCACAGGTCTGCCAGGGCCCCCTAGCCCTTGCAAAGGCTGCCTTCCCCAGTATGGAGCCTCTGTCTATTCATTCCCATGTCACTATCAATCTTAAGATCACCACTGTGGCATTACTGCCTCTGCAGACATTTCCTGACTCCTTTTGCCCCCCTTCCTTCGTCCTTTAATAAATCCTACAGCATTTACACCTGACTCACGCACTCCTGTTCTGTCTGTGTGTGCACACGTGTGTGGGTATGTACAGAGTCCAGAGGACACCCTCTGGTGACACTTCTCAGGAGCTGTCCACTTCATTCTGTTTGAAAGTGCTTCTCATTGGCCAGGAGCTTGCAAAAGGAAGCCCGGCTGGCTGCGGAGTTATCCTGAGTGTCTGCCTGTCTCCACCTCCCCAAGCTGGGATTATAAATGTGCATTATCACGCCCAGATTTTTGTTTGTAGGTGGGTTGTAGGGATCAAACTCAAGCATTGACTGACTGAGCTGTCTTTCACCCCGAACCCCAAGCCACCCCCATTCTTTATTACACACAAGCCTGGTGGGCTCCTTCCTCCAACAGCAACTTTGCAGATTATTCACGGGATACCAGATACCCAGAAACTGCTTAAGAAATGCTGGTCGAACAACATTCTGAATTCTGTCCTCTTTAGGTAAAACATGATGATAGACTTATAAAATGTTTATTTAAAAGAAGATAATTTTCAAGGAAAGTTCCTTAAGGTCCTAAAACTTGTTTTGTACTGTACTCAATCAGTGATTTTTTTTTCTCAGTCTTAGTTTGGGGAGGAAAGGAGTCTAGCTAGACAACCCAACTGAGGTATCTCGGAAATATTGGGGAAAAGGGACCAAATGCCGACACTTTCTATAGCCGGGCAACTCCGCCAAGTTTACCCTGAATGTAGAATCTTTTAGTGCTAAGTAGAAAAATATCTCTATCCTGTAAAACTGCATGGAATTTCTGCTTCTAGCCAGGGCACCAGTTATTCACGGTGGCTCTTGAAATGCTCGGAGCACACTTGTCCAAATGGGCACCAAATAAAGCGAGAAATCTTAGCTTCATATTTTAAAATGAGTTTTGCTTCCAGGTGACGGGCTGGGCAGGCTGTGACGGGCATGGGCAGAGCTAATCCTTTGTCCAGGCCTCAGGGATCATTCTGATCTGAAAACCAAGTCATCCAGACAAACACTAGCCTGAGACTTCTCACTCCTGGACGCACACCTTCCACTGAACCTCTGCTTCGCCTCGGGCTGTTTTAGTGTTGAATCTGAGCTTCTGCTGGGGCCTGGTGGGATTGGAGCTCCATCTTTGAACTGGAAGGTTTTTGCCATCTTGCTCGTCTCCTTTCCATCAGGTGTGACTGAGTGACAAGTGTGTACACCACGGACATGTCTTTTCTCCAAAGAGTCCCGAGTTCCTCTGTTACCATGTGACTCAGGACAGGGTGTGTGTGTGTGTGGGGGGGGGACTCAATTCTCTAGAGAGAATCCATTAGTTCAAACTGTATGGGTGGCTTGGGGTGACTCTGAACTCAGGATTTTTCTGCATAAGTCTCCAGAGAGCTGGGGTTACCGGCATGCACCACCACACCCAGCTAGCTTCTATGACAAAACGCTGAGTGTTGACTAACTCCAGGTCTTCTGCTCATTACAGAGACCGTTTATATAACACCAGGAGTAGTGTCAGCAGGTATACGCTTGCCATCTTCTTTTTCTTGGTTATGAAACAGACGCATAGGACGGATAAATAACCTAGTCAAGACTACCCAATGAATAACCAGCAAAACTGGGTGTCCCAATTTCCCCTTACCCCCAGGTCTCCTCCTGGCTTTCCTCCTGCCCTCCAGCGGTCACGACATCCTTTTGGATACAAGGAATGGCTCTTGGGGACATCCTGGTCTTTCTTTTCTCAAGTTTCATATTTGACACCTCAGCTTCCCTCCCATGCCACTGAATCAAAACAGAACTCCCTCAACAGCCACACAGCTCCCACCTTTCCCCGGTCTGCTCACTGGCTAGCTCCACAGAGGGAGCTTTCACATGCAAGTCAGATTGCAGCTCCCCTCTTCCAAAGCCCAAGTTCTCGCAAGGCCCTGCATCCTCTGTCCCCAGTCACCTCACCGACTGGGACCCTTGCCGAAACGTACTGCTAGCTCCTTACTTTGCTTCAGACGCCAGAGGTCTCGGGCCTCATTAGGGCTCTTAGTTTGGAAGCTTCTACCCTCTTCAGCCCTCCTGTGGCTTCACAGTTAACTTCCTCACTATCCAGGGCTCTACCCAAATGCCACCTTCTCAGTGTGTCCCCTTCAGGGTTTACACTGGAACCCACTCACCGAGGCACTGCCAAACTCTCTTATTTCGTTTTTCTCTATCACGTATATTATATTTTAACATAGCATGAATCATTTCTTCTCTTTACTGCTCCTTGTGTACTCCCCACCCTCTATCTACTGATGAGCCCTAAGTTCCTAGGAGGCTTCATCTTACAATCAATTACTGTTTATTAGGTAGATGAGAGAATGGACTTGCATCTCAAATATTAGGGTGGTGATAATTTCTCATGGACTAACAGAACAATCTCAAATGAAAAGGAAAGAAAGCAGAATATATTGGAAAGTGATTTTAATCAAGAGTCCATTGAACTGGAAACTTGGAGACGTAATCGGAGAAAGGCAGTTTAAGGTAAGATGGGGGTTAGAGTGAGTTGAGAAGATACAGTGGACATTTCCTGGGAATTATTTAAACTTTGCAACACATTGGTAAGGCCACCCTTTCTTCTTCAGAGACTCCAATTTAAATTAGTAGTCTTGTGTTTTCATACCACAAGCTAAGTCAGTCCTAAGACTGTTCACTTTCCAACTTCCCTGTCCTTGAGGTCTGAGAGGCATAATTATTTGTCTGTAGTGTGGTCAGACATAATAAATAATTATTGTCTCCGCAGGGTGGTGGAGAATACTTCTAGGCAGGAATTAGCAAGGACAGTCATGCCCATCATGAAACTCGGCCCCCTTGCATTTCGAAGGTAAATCATATTTGCCTCGTTTGGCTTTAGGGCTCCAATGCTATCTCTCATCCACCTGCAACACTATTAAGGACACAACACCAATTTCCAAAAAGTTCTAGCAACACATTTTCCAATGGCTGATCAGGGAGGAGCTTTGCAGACATACTCATTGACTTCCTTCATTGCTAGAAAGATCTAATGGAAGGCATGAACTTAGTAAAAGAAAGAAAATTCCAAGTAATGGTAGTACAAATATTCCCATTAGGGGATAAGGGAGCTGAGCCCCAACCGCCGAGGTAGGCTGAACTTGGAGACAGTGATTCTGCTAAGAAGGGGCTTCACAGGCCCAGGTGTTCCCTGTCAGGCCCCCACTTGCCCGCATTACCTCCTCAGAAGGCCTTGGGATCACCAACACCAGGGTTCATGCTCTAGGGTATGTGAGGTGAAGGTGTCTCACACACTCCCTCTCTTTTAAACATATAGTTTCGATTTATTGGACATCACATTTAAAGAAAGAAACCAGCTCCTCAGGTGACTTTAGGGGTGGTTAGAAGTGAGAACTGCCTGGCAGGATCCATGTTGTAGGAGCCAGCAGAGAATACTTTGTGTCCCTAAGGCGAGGCCCCTTCCTTCTCACTCCCCGGCTTCATCTGTTTTCTTTTTCCCCTAGACTATTTCCACAATCACAGGAACAAGTTCCCATTGTTCCTGTCCTAAACAACAGCTCCTCTATAAAGTCTATGCCTTTCTTTAGCTTCTTAAAACAGAACAAATTAAAACACACAGACTCTTTAAGATATATTTTATATGTTGTCCAATTCCTTTCTGTCTCCCCAGTCGTAAGGGTACCTGACTCAGGGGCCACCCTCACTACAGCCTGTGCAGGACAGAATCTTCTACACAGGCTGGGGCAACCAGGGATCCTCCTCAGTACCAGGGACAGAGAACCGGAGAGCCTGACACAGGCACCACACAGACCCAGATGCAACAGGGCTCGGCGGACAGAACAAAGAATCAGAAAGCATTTCATGTTTGATGCTGGAGAAGGCTGGGGCTTGGGGAGAGCAGTTGAAAACGATAATGACGATGGAATGGGAGGTCGTGACTTACACAGTGTGTGGTGGTGATGATGACGGAGCTGGAGATGAAGGACAGGCCATCGTTCATGCTCACCTGCAGTGCAGCTTTCCTGCAATGACAAGAGGACCGGATGCGCTTAGCATGCGGTGCTGCTAGCAACAGCTCGAGAGCCAGACAGCGTGCTTACTTCCCTGTGGGGTCCGAGGACAGTCTCTCAGGGCCACACACCTGTGACATCCAAGAGATGCTGGGATGTGTTCAGCTGGCATGTCAAGGTAGGATGTTAACTTTGCATTGCAGTGAACTTCAGTGGGCAAGGAAAGCCTACCTCATTTGTCCTGTTTGCTATACTTGGTGATAAGATAAAGCTTCCTTCCTTCCTTCCTTCCTTCCTTCCTTCCTTCCTTCCTTCCTTCCTTCCTTCCTTCTTTCCTCCCTCCCTCCCTCCTTCCCTCCCTTCCTTCTTTCCTATTTCCTTCTTTCCTTTTTTGAGAGAAGGTGTCTGTGTGAAGCCCTGGCTGCCCTGCGACACAGCCCTGGAGACCAGGCTAACCTTGAAGTTAGGATCCACTTGCCTCTGCCTCCTGAATGTGGGATTAAAGTTCTGCTCTCTCATCCCATTAGATAAAGCACCTTAAGATCCATCCAAGTCAGCAGGGATAATTGGGCAAACTGTAGGCTGCATGCCCAGCTCTCGTTAGTGAAAACTCAGAGGTCTGATGGGGAAGTTTTGTGGGTCCCTGTAAGACTCGTGGAAAGACAGCTTATGGACAGATTGGTTTGTCTTCTCCAGACTTCTGTCCATAACGTCTCACGGAGATAAGAACTCACACCACACTATATGATTTCGGGGTGGGTAGCAGGCCCAGTGTCACAGACTGACTGCGGACACTCAGTCGGAGTTGGGACAAATGGTGAAAGGGGACTTTAATGCTTTCCTTGGACGCCATCTCCAGACTGCTGGGCATGGTCTGGAGAGGCTCTTTTTTCTCTGTAATCGTCTGGGCTCTGGGCCCTGGAGTCCTACCCTAGCTCAGGGTGCTGACCCTCTTTGTGGACATCTCGCCAGCACTTATCTTAATGGCACCTTATGTGAGGCCAGGGGACGGAGGGGAACACCTGAAGCTCTGTGGAGGATCAAGAGTGGTGCCGAAGGTCATGAACCACGGCACTTACTTTGCCTTTCTGAGTTTCTTTGTCTTGAAGGAACAGATAACAGCCACTTTCTAGGGCACAGATGATGACAGGGTGAGGTAATACATGTGAGAACTTTCTAGAAATGTGGTTGGGATTGAGTCAGCAGACCCAGGCTTGAGCCCAGACTCTTCCACTGGCTCCTGTGTGACCCTGGACAAGTTATTTAAATCTTTCTCTCTGGCCTGAATGAGAGTTTGTTGTGAACTACAGAGGATGGAAGAGATGCTCAGTCACCCTCCTGGTGGCTGGTTTGCCATAGCTTGGCACCATCACCATTGACAGAATCTAGAGAAAGTCCCCGATGACAATGACAAAAGCTACCACTGCCCCCCTGGTTCTTCTGCCTCCTCTTCCCCGGCTGTGGGACTCTGTGGACGATGAAAACTTACATGCCAACTTCTTTTAAGATGGGTGCTGGGCACAGCAAGTAAGTGTCTTCCACAGCAAACGGCTTCTCATCTGCGAAAAGGAAGTCGCAAGGTTACGTTTCCCAACTCAGTGTCTTTGGAGGTCATTAACCAAGTCTAGAGGGACCCGATGAAAGCAGAGAAGTGTGTGAAATGAAAACTTCTCCTGCACTGAGTTATGCTTGTAATATGAAATGTCCCCTGAGGGCTTACTGTTGAAACCAAGTGCCACGCTGGTGGGGGCGGGGCCCAGCTGGAGGAAGCAGTCACTGAGGGGCTGTGTCTAAGGCTAGATATTGCCCTAACCCTACTGGTAGCTCTCTCCTCTTTCTGGTAGTGGACTCTCTGTCTCTTTCTATGTTTTTGTCTCTCTGCCTCTCTCTATATATATCTCTCTGTCTCTGTCTTTCTCTCTCTCTCTCTATACACACACACACACACACACACACACACACACACACACACACAATATTTGTCTCTTTCTCTCTGCTCTAGCCCCCTCCCTGGCTGCCATGAGACAAGGTACTTTCTTCCTTCGCCCGCTTCTGACTTGATGGACTGAAACTTTTAAGAAGTTTGCTCTCCTTGTTTCCCTTGGGTATTTGCCATAGCAGCAGAAAGCTGAAACATATACTATACCCTCCCCACAGAGTAGCACCCCAACATGTGTGGTAGCATCCACTAAAGAAGAACTAATCAAGACCTCCTCCCTAACGCTGGTCTCCTGGTCCCACGTCCGCTGAGATAGTCCTTTTACAGCACAGTTTGAGTTTCCTGTTCTCTTAGGGAGAGCTGAGGGGTTCTAAGGAGAGTCACATCTACATCCACTTTGAGGCCATCTTCATGGAGAAGATGAGCTGGCAAACACAAGCAGAACACCCAAGTATCGCTGTGTTTTAGAAGGCAGGAAGCTTCCTTTCCATGATCCTGTGGTCAGGTTTCAGGAAAATCCAAATAGGAGTTGCATTTTATTAGGGAACTGGAAGAGGTGGGGCCTGGCATGAGCCCCTAGGGCAGAAGGTCAGTGTGCATGGTAGTGATTTTAGGAGAAAGTTATTCAACGTGCTCGTCTTTAGCACATATAGCCTTTGCAGAGACAGCTAGCTGATAAAGTTCTGTGTGCAAGGAGAGATCCCAAGTTCAGATCCTGAGATCCATACAAAGCCAGGTAGGGTGGTGGGCACTTGAAATCCCAGCACTGGGGAGGCAGAGACAGGCAGATCACTGGAGTTCACTGACCAGACCCACTAACTGAACCACTATTCCTTCTTGGATGGCATGTGGTCAGATGGGTACAGGGTCTGGATGCCTGGCCAACAAGCTGCTTGCCACCTTGTTAGCACTCTGCTAGTGACAGCCCTGGGAGCTAAGGCAGGGACAGAGCTTAGGTTTGTTCCCTCCCCTCGAGTGTGTGTGTTGACTTCCTCTACGCTTCTCCATCTTATTAGTGAGGTGGATTTTCTCAGTGACCCTGGGTCTTCCTGATTCAGTAAGAACGTCTGGCCAGCAAACCCTGGTTATCCTCCTGGCTCTACCTCCCCAGAGTTTGCATTGATGACAGGCTTACGTTGCTGTGCCCGGCTATTGATTTCTATTTCATACGTGGGTGCTAAGAGATTCAAACTTAGGTCCTTCAAACAGATTCAAACAGAGCACCTTACCCACGGAGCCACTTCCCCACCCCAGGATCATTTTTCAGATGCAAAAATGGAGGTTCAGAAAGACAGGGCCATCTTGGCTGCACAGCAATAGACACAAAGCCAGGTTGAGACCCAAACTCTGCAGTATCCTGTCCTCACGGAGAGACTTCCAGCTCCAGGGATGTCTGTATGAGGGAATAAGCCAAACTGTCCTGCGTGGCTGACTGGAACCTCTACTTATTTCCTCGTGGCTGTGGCTTATCCACAGCTTTTGCACCCAGTACCTGGGGTGCAGTTCCACCCACAGAGCCCCAGGCAGCCACAGGGTGGCCCCAGAGGCCTTATGACTTTAGGCTGCAGGCTGTGGTTAGAGCTGGAAGGCTTCTGAGGAGGCCACAGCAGTGAAGTAGTCAGGGCCCCCGCAAGGGCTACATACACTGGTCCTGTGAGCTCCTGTCTTGTCTCCCTGTCCTAGGTCACAAGGGCCGGGAGGCAGACTGTGGCCTCGGCAGCAGGACCTTTCTAATTCTCCTCCTCTTTTCATCTTCCTTTCCTGTTTGGGAGACCAAATATTTCTGGGGCAAAGCAGACGGGAGGATGGAGGGCTGTGGCTGACTGGGGTACAGCTCTGATGTCCCTGAGGTTGAACCCAGGCTGGGAGGCTGTGGGCTAGCTCTGTGGAGCTGGCATTTTCTGCCCTGAGAGGGACTGTTTGGTTTGGAGCCTGTTTTCACTTTACCACAAAAATGAGTGGCTTTTTCCCCTCTCTCTTTAAACAAAGAAGGGCCATTTGGTTTCCATAACTCAAGTCATCTGACTCCTTCCTGGAATGGCCACTTGGGAAGCAGGGCATAGACTTCCTGCTCTGCCACAGAGGGGCCCGTGCCTGGTTTGGGGGCCATGCCAGTCCCACTGCAGCCTCTGCCAATGCCAGTGTGTTGTGTTGTGCTGTTTATGGGGCTGTAATCCATTCTGAGGACAATGCGGGCCCCGCTTCTCTGCTCACTGGGTGGCCATTTCACTTCACTGCTCTCTGGCACCAAGTAGAAACGGTAATGGAGACCAGGAGCTGTGGCACTCTGCACGGCTGTTTGCACCCAGGGAGAAAATTAGAGAGGGGTGGGAGCTGGAGACCAGAAGGGTTTTTTTTTTTATGAATTTGAAAAACAGATATTTCAGAATTGTAAGCACACCTATGACATATTAGCCGAAATCCTTTGCCATAGGAGTCTGGTAATCAGACAGAAATTTGACTTAAGACAGAATTGAAGAATCAGTGATTGCCAATACATTGAACTGCTGAGTGCAAGCTGGGAGGCGGGCATCCTGGAAGCTGGGGACAGGTGAGGGGAGGCCAGAGGAGATGCCAGTCTGACAGGTTCAGGCTCAGAGCCCAGGTTTTCCTCTGGCTAGTGTGTAACTGGGGTCAGGTTCGTCTACAGGTGGCGACTGGGACATCATTGTGCTGTTGTGTGCAAATAAATAAGAAAGCCTAGTATGTGAGGCTCAGTAAGGACTCGAGAGGCTTCCCTCCACTTTATTACACAGCACCCAAGCCTTACAATCCACTGCAAATGTGAAGACTACAGCTTTCAAAATGCCCAACGTCCGGCCATACTAATGTCGCTTAGACATTAGGAGTTTTGGAGGTGTGTGTGTGTGTAACTAAATTAATATCCATCCTTTGTATATACACACAAATGCATTTATAATGATTTTGCTCAACACTGAACAGCCACAGTCTTATAAGATGCATCCATACCCATCCAGAAGGGAGATAGATACTTGTACTACAGTTTGGGGCTCACAAACGCTAATTACCCCAAATGCTAGTTAAATGGGTTAGCACTGCACTGCTAGAGGGGTCACATCTGGAATTTGAATCTGTTTTGCTGAAATGATGGGGCCTTGAATAGGCTAAATTGGCCCCCAGCAGTGAGCACACCCTTCAGGACAGAGAACTAGTAATCCCATCACCATAGCGAGGCCTGCTTTAAGGGCAGTGAACTAAAAATCCGGTACCACACTGAAACGAGCCCAGTCCCAGGGTTCTAACCTCACAACAAAATAACATGGTTAGGTTGGGGGAGAAGTTCCGGGCATCTTTCTCTCCCATTTGGTGACTGACTGTCTATGGATTTGGGATAGAACCAAGATTGAAATCCATTAGCCAATGCAAACACCAATCCGTGGATTGTTTTTAAGGCTGATGAAGTAATTAAGATACTTTACAAGTCTTGGCAACCTTTTCTTGCTATGAATATGTAGTCTGACAAAAATAAACATAAAAATAGTCCCTAGTCTTATCTAAGCCTTCAAGAATTGATGTAACCCCTGAGAGGAGTTTACATTCCTGCTGCGCTATTTGCATGAGGTAGGAGGACTAAGCCAGGCTGCTCTGCTGTTGCTCTCAGAGCCCCCTCGGTCTAGGGAGCATTTCATGGCTTCTCTGAACCAAGAGTAAGGTCAGTACCAAATTATCAGCTATTTTGTCAACACGGGCCCAAATTAAGGGGAAAGAGGAGTTAGAGTTGGCTGAACAGCTCCCCTGCTCGCTGCCTTCAAACGCTAACAGCTCTGAGGGAAACCAGAGCCAGGGCTCCCTAAGTTGGTGGAATCCAAAGCATCTGGGTTGAGCTTCATGCAGACACAGGCTGAAAGGAGGTGGCCAAGTGTCCCGCTACCTCAGTTGTCATTTACGAACTCAATGGGTCCTCAAAGGGACCCACGACTGAGAAGACAGAGGCACACTACTGGGCAATGTTGAGTGTGGGCTCTATGCCGGAAGGTTTTCACAGATGGGGATAACAGCTCAGGATTCTAACAGTAGACGTCTGCCTACGTTATGGAACAAAGCAGAGGCTGTGAAAGTGGAGCATGACTTCTGCTAAGACAGCTGAGCAGCGATGGTGAAGGCAAGGGAAAGAGGAAGAGGAGTCAGAACCGAATGTGGACGGCGTGGGGACGCGTGTGGGCCAAGATGTCTCCCTGCAATGCCCTCCTGTGCTCAGCAGGAACCAGGGGCCGCCTTCCAAGGGGAGAACTGGGAGGTTAACCTGGTGCTTACACATGACCCAGAGCCATCTAACTCTCCTGGCCTGGAGCTGGAGGGTTTCATGGAGCCCTTACTACCCAGCTGCTGTAAGGCCACAGGTTAGAGGTTAGTGTCCTGGGTCAATGCACTTTTAAGTCAGTAGTTCTGGCCCAGGAGCCCCCAGGCTTTGCTCCCTATCTCCTCTCCCCATCCTGGTCTGTGGGACAGGCTGGAGCAGGACAGGTCATAGGCAGATGAAGAGTTGAGCTGCAGAGGCCCAGAACAGCTCTGCCACACATAGGGCTATACCCCGGGCAGCGCCTTCTACCCTGTTCACAGCTTAGAGTGCTCATCTAAAAGATGGCTACAATACCCAGCTCTTGTTTTATAAATCGGAATGGGAATCGTTACTAAAGTTTAGCCTTTGATGAACATTCAACACATTGTCTGCAGTAACAAGGTGGCCTGCTGCCAGGTCTGCTGTCAGGGAAACACAGGATGAGGGCGCTTCTAAACTGAGGACTCCTGCAACTTGCCCAGCTACGGTGTGTGTGTGTGTGTGTACATATATGAAACCCATCTATCCAAATATGATCTTTGGAACATGTATATATGCTCCAGTAGTTTCTCAAACAAGGAGAATTTGGCAACATCTGAAACAAGATGGGGAATGGCATGGGCATCTCCACCAGAGTTATCAGCTCCAAACCTCGGTAATGCTGGGAGAAATGCCTGATTTAATGTCTGATGTGGTTCAAGATCATCCCTCTGTCCATGGCAACAAGGCTACAGGCATCGCTTCAGAGTTCAGAGCCCCTGGTTTATTGGTGCAATGTCCAGAAAGTTCATAACTGTCTAAGATGATGAGGAGAGGAGGGAGAGGGAGCACGTTTGGCAGACTAGGAAGAGTGTTTCCCAGCCAGTTTCTCACGTAGGCTCAGTGGGACCCAGGCTGTCCTCGTGGCAGGGGCACGGCATCGGCATAGAAACGCGGTGCTTTCGGGCATTGTGCTAATGTCAGGGTCATGACCTGATGGGGGTGGGAGAGCTGTAGAGTCCAGCGCCTGATGTACAAATACTTGCACAGGGTTCAAGGCTGAGCACAGTTACAGCAGGCAATAAGGGTTGCCTTGGTCACTGCATTTGAGGGGAGGGATGACCTTGTGCACAAGCTTTGAGTTCCGTAGCTGTTGACACACCAGTGTTTAACTGCTTGCCAGAACCTCTCTCCTGAATTAGCAGGATAAAATTTTATTTTAATCTATTACAAAAGTAACATGTGCAGTATAAAAATTTGAAGTTGATAAAACTCTTGAAATATTTGATAGTCATAATTCTCAGTGCTAAACTTTTTGGGTGCACATGAGACAAGCTCTCCCCATACATCTCAGACTGCCTTTAAACTCACTGTGCAGCCTAGGATGCCTTCCAATGGTAGTCTCCCGAGTGCATGAATTATTAAGGGAGTGAACCACCACGCCCAGCTGATAAACATCACGGAGGCCTTTGGGTATAATATTTCATTCTCTGTGTAGTGTTTTTATAGAATTGGGATCATACTACACATAACTTTGTGGGATTTGGCACTCACCTCTCTGAAGTTATTAGTGCAACTTTGGGTATTGCAAGAACACTAGATGAAGGTGATGAGGCCCAGGGTTCTCACAAAGCATTTTCTCCTCTCTATAAATCCACACCAAAAAAATTCTTCACTGTTGACTTTGTAAAACATACAAATTATCTTCTAAGCAAAGAATCAGCCTTTTAAAATGTTGTAATCCCGAGGTCAGAATCATTGGTGCCTCCAAACAGCTGCAGTTTGCTAAGAATAAGTATACTTTTAAAAACCTTGTTTTCCCCCATAAAGGACAGTTGAGGATTCATGCACAAGGCATGTGCCTTGTGACATACAAACTCTTCTGGCTGTGCACAATTAGATTTGGAAAATGTTTCCCTTCGGAGTTGAGATTAAGAGGCAAGCCCACCCCAAAAGCCTGAAGCATGACCACAGGTCACTGCAAGAACTTGAAGGATGAAATCTTCACAGAAACCCAGGGCAGAGGAGGGAAGGAGGGGGCTGGTGCACACCTGAGCTGTGTAGCCTGTGCATGGCATGTGCATAACATGTGCTGTGCATGGCATGTGCATTACATGTGCTGACGTGGTGTGCAAGTTGTTGCCCAAACTGAAAGGCACAGGGAGTGAGCTACTTGCCCTCAGCAGACCCAACCCAACCTCTCCAAAGGAATGCTGAATAAATATTTAAACAACACAGAGAACAGCCTGCCTGGGGCTCCTGGGCTCTAGCTGTTTCTCTGCTCAGGATCTTCTCTTGAATCATGCTATGGAAATGACAAAGGAGCAGGGTTGCACCATGTCCCCATTCATCACTATACACATATTGGCAGTGACTATGAAGGTTCAGCCACCTGATGCAGAAGTGCAGGGGGGTGCCAAATTCTCACATAGAAGGGGAAGGAGGAAGGCGGGTTTCAGGGGAACACATGCGCAAATTTTGCCTCAACACTGCCTACAAAGGAGAGCTTTTTGTGTAGGGTTTACCATTTTCTATTTGGGCCACTGAGCACTTGGTAGCTCCACATCAAGTCTGACCACATACAGGCCCCAGCACATAACTGTCAACTTGCCCCTGTGAAAGTCTCTCTGGTGGCAGACCTCACAAATGCACATTATGGTAGACTCAAACTTATCTGCTGTTTTTGTCTCGGTTTGAGTGATGTGAACGTACGGTGATGTACTCTGTCCAGGAGCCACTTCAGAACTAGGACAAAAGTCAAGCTCTCTTGAAAGGAGGGGCAATGGAGATGCACCAGCAGTAAGGAGAGGCTCCCGAGGCTCAGGCCAAAGGGACCACTTACGGAAGCAATGGGACTTCACTGTGGTCACACTGCCAGGCACTGGAAGTGATGCTCTGCACCCTGGGACTTGTCTTCCCTGGACTGAGGCTCATGTCTCTGCTCTCCGATGTGTGACATCAGACAGCATTTAATCCTGAGGCATCTGGGCACTAGAGGTGGGATTTGGGATCTTGGGGAATCCAGGATTTTTTTTTTTTTTGCAAAGCAGAGATCGCCCAACTTTAAGTTGTTAACCTGGCCATCCAGCAGCCTCTAGGACTTCATTAACCTGAGTTTGTTTCCTCATTAGTAAAGATGAGGGCACAGATAACTCTTCCCTCACAGCCTGGCTGTGGTGCAATGAGGTGGCATGGGGGAGAGATGACGCAGAAGGACCTACAGACAGCACAGAGACCAGCTGGATGCTCAGCAGTCAGCAGCTGCTGCCTTTTAGATGAAGCTTGTTGGGAAAGAATCAAGACCCCATAGGCTCCGTATATCTCTGAGTGACCCAGTGATGTTCTCATGGGACATCAGCTCCTAACTCATCCAAACTGCACGCAGTGCCTTTGACCAGCACATGTAATACTCTAAGTCACAGTGAAGGCTTTTGTTGGGAGGTGTACGATTTCTTTTTCCTCTGCCTTTCCTTCTATCTGCTATCATAGATACACCGGCAATTGTCTCTGGGTGCCTACAACAGCCCTGGCTCCCAGATGTCTTCTAAGATGAAGTATAGTTTCTGGATAATAAGACAGTCTTTAAAAAGCAAATGCCCTGGACCATCTACATTCAAATAAGGGTCTTTTTCTTTGGGGATGCTGAGCCTCTTTAGGGGAACTTTCAAAATCATCTGAGAAAGTATCTTCAAAGGGGTCAGAGCCCTGTTCTTTGGGAGTGTACAGAAAGTTAGCCATGGCTAGGCCTGTTAAGTAAGAAATCAAGCTGGGAGTAACATTTTATATAAACAATAAAGCATGGCTGTGAAACCATACAGCGAGCCTTGTGAACTGCACTAGTCTGTAAAATGTGTCCTTGCTTCTAGCTGCTGTCACACAGCACAAGGACAGTCCAGCACGAGCTGTATTACTGCATAGTAAACTGTCCATTTATTATTTACCATGCATAAAATGGGTCGTTCCTCGGCTCATACCCCTGGGTCTCCATTTTGGCTTTCTAATCTCTATGCAAGCGGGTTTCCAATTGGAAGCAGACCTTCTCTTGGTAGAGCACACTGCATACTGAAGTAGGCAAATGTGCAGCCAGGGTAAACTGATAAAATTTGTGGTATTTCCAAGGTATATTCTTGGCCAGAAGGCACTTCAGCCTGGTGATTGGAAAGCCAACCAGATGCTAAGTATAGTATGTGTGCTATGCCTAAATAATTATTTAAAAAATTAAGTTTAAAAATAACCTTAGTGAGCTCTTTTCTAATTGTAGGGGGAGTACGGGTGTGCAGCAATCTTAGACAGGGAGAAGAAAATATGAATTTACTGTTGTCTTATTCAGGGGTGGCTGCTGCTAACATCACAAGGGGTGTCCTTCAAGTTTGGGCGGGAACGTGTGTGAAGAAAAACAGACCCTAGCGCAGCTCCTTCGTACCGCCTGTAACTGTTCTAACACAGGATGGAACATCCCACAGCGTCAGTCACTGTCCTACAGTATTAGCTGATTATAAACGGCGACTTGCAATTGACACGTAGCTCATCCACCACGAAACATTCATGCCGTTATTTAAATGCCCCCCCCCCCTTCTTGCTTCCTTTGCCGTCATGAGCAGTCGCATGAAAAGCAGTCATGCCGCCCGTGTCTCTGTAGAGCAGAGGTTCTCAACCTTCCTCATGCTGCGGCCCTTTAATACAGGGCCTCGTGTTGTGGTGACCCCCACACCAACATTGGCTTTTTGCTACTTCATTTTCATTGCTCCTTTTAGCTGTAATTTTGATACTGTTGTGAATCATAATGGTAAATATCTGTGTTTGCCAATGGTCTTAGGCGACCTCTGTGAAAGGGTCGTTTGACCCCAAAGGGGTCACAACACACAGGCTGAGACTTGCAACAGACATTCCCTTTCATTTCCTTTGAATGATGTGGAGATTAAAATGTAGATCAAGTATGTATAGAAGTCTACTCTCTCATAAGGATTCGCAAGCACACTGACGTGGGTCTCTCTTTCTGAGACTTTCCTTTGAGAAATAAATCCACCTTCATGCTTGCAGGCATGTTTTACTTTCTTCCTACACCCTCTTTCTTCTAACCCTCATGCTTATGCCTGTATGAAGATATCTTTATATCTTAAACCCCAACTCTGCTTCATTAAAAAATTGTGTGAAAGCAGTCGGCTCATTTCAAGAATTGCCTTCTGGGGTTTCTGATGGTGTCTCACTGACCATGCATGAAAGCGCCTTTGCCTGCCTCTTTACTAGTTCTGGGCACCGGGTCTTTGCCACCCTTCCTGACTGCTACTCGATATGGTGGCACATGCCTGTCATCCCCGTACTTGGGAGGCTGAAGGATTAGGAATTCAAGGCAATCCTCATCTACATGATATACCAGGGCCAACTTGAGCTTCATGGGAACTTGTGCCAAGAATAAAACCAAAGGAAAATCCAAGACAGGCTCCCTTGCCTGGCCGTGCTCACACTGAGCCCTTTCCGTGGGGTTGTGGGCCACCATTTTTCTTAGAAGTTTCTTTTCACCTGTTTTTGTTTTTTACTTTTGTAAACCACTTTACTATTTGTGTGCACATGCACGGAGGCCAGAGGAGGACTCTGAGCAGTGGTTCTCTCTCTCCACGGTGGAGCCCGGGACTGGACTCGGCTCGTCAGAGGAGAACTCTGGGCAGTGGTTCTCTCTTTCCACTATGGGAGCCGGGATTGGACTCGGCTCGTCAGGCTTGCAATTTTCCCTGCTGAGCCATCACATCAGCCCCATTTCCCTCCTTTTTTTTAATTTTTATTTTTAAATACCTGACTTAAGCAGATATCTTTATACTAAACTTTTGACCCCGTATTATATATATTATAAATAATTTTCCTTTATTTCCTTTTCCTTTTGATTTTTGTTGGGGTTGGTAATAAGAGCATTTCAAAACATGTGCTTACGCTATCAAATTTTTCCTTCAAACCCAGTCGCTTTTTGCTCAACATCTTTATACCCTGGGCAATTATGCAAACGTTTACTTTTCTAGAAATTTTATATTTTCATGTTCACATTAAAATTTTCAGGTCATCTGGAATTTGTTTAACTGTAAAGTGTAAGATAAAAATCAAACTTCATCGTTTCTCTAAGCAGCTAGCCAGCTGTCCCAGCATCATGACCAGAATGGTCATTTAGTTTAACGCTAAGTTCATGCCGGAGTCTGGCTCTGTTTAGCGCTCTGTTCCTTTGCCGTTTGCCAGTTATACTGGTCACACAGTCTTTGAATGACTATGCCTTTTTGGTTCGTCCTAAAGTCAGCTCAGGCAGTTTCTGCATTTTACTTGGCTAATCTTGTAGTTTATTCTTCCATATAAAGCTTAAAATTATTTTAACTTAAAAAGCACCATGGGGATTTTTGCTGGGATTGTAATAAAAGTAAATATTAAATTTGAAATAAATGATATCTTTACAATGCTCATTTATTTCTCTGTTTAGTAAGAGTGACATGGTTCCTAGTAATAATGAAATAGCACCCGCGGTCAGGACTGGGCGGCTGTCCGTAGGCAAGCCTGTGATGTGTCCCGCCTACCACACTACGTCTCTTAACAGCCTAGAACACAGATGCTATCGTCACAAGCATCACACAGAGAAAAACCAAGACACAAAGTGTCGGGTAACCTGTTCCAGCAACAGCTGGCGGTGGTTGAGCCAGGGCTCTTCCCTGGTGTTTGTCTCCAGAGACGGCCCTACGCCTGGAGTCTAGACCACACATTTATTCCCATTTTTAAAATAGTCCTCACAAAGGCTTTTCTTATATGTCACTCATATGTCATTCTGTGTGGCTGGACAAATTGTTCTCAATAGATTTTGTTTGTTACATTTTCCCTGGATATTTTTATTTTAAAAAAGATTTTATTCACTTATTTTTATATGTATATGTGGGTGGGGGGAGCTGATGCCTTGGCGCTGGAGTTATAAACGGTTGTGAGCCACCTGATGTGGGTGCTGGGAACTGCACTAAGGTCCTCTGGAAGAACAGACAGCGCTCTTAACTGCTGTGTCACCTCTCCAGCTCCCTGGAATGTTTTCTAATGGTCGCCATTGAACTCTGAACAGAGGTAGCAGTAAAAGTTGAGGTGCTTATAGCTGGGGGCAGTGGTGGGGTGAGCACAAGCAAAGAACAGTGATGAGTAGGTATGAAAATATCACAATAAAACCCATTATTTGTATGTTAGCTAAAAATTAATTGGAAATTAGGAAAAAATTACTGAGGGGCTAATTCTGAAACATTCAGTTTAATAACCCCCTATTGTCTAGCAATGTTGTCTAGCAATAAACTAAGAACTCTTGTTTTTTAGGAATGCAAGATCATTCCAAAGTATTTGAAAGTGTTAATGTTGCCCTTAGTTCCCGGTGTCTTTAAGGATGCCATGCATTGTCTAATGTGCCAGAGACTGGCCATGTGCAGTTTTGAGCACTTAAACAAAAATAAGTGAAATTAAATCAAATTTCCCAATCATACATTTCAAGTATCAACAGCCGCCTTCCACATATGGGAACCACACCAGCTAGCTCCCTAGAACGGTCCCACCATTTACAAGATGGTGTTGCTAGAACCATCAGATCAACATCACGGAGGAGGTGGGATGACTCTCTATTTCCTTCCGACTTTAAAGTGACCACCTCTTCATAGTGACATAGTCTTGGAATAACATCGAGTTTCAGATCTGTACATGGAGATGCGTGTCACAGTGTCATGGAGATGCGTGTCACTGTGTCATGGAGATGCGTGTCAATGGAGACGTGTGTCACAGTGTCATGGAGACGCGTGTCACCGTGTCATGGAGACGCGTGTCACAGCGTCATGGAGATGCGTGTCACTGTGTCATGGAGATGCGTGTGGAGATGTGTGTCACAGTGTCATGGAGATCGTGGAGACGCGCGTCACCGTGTCATGGAGATGCGCGTCACAGTGTCATGGAGATGCGTGTCACTGTGTCATGGAGATGCGTGTCACTGTGTCATGGAGATGCGTGTCACTGTGTCATGGAGACGCGTGTCACAGTGTCATGGAGATGCGTGTCACTGTGTCATGGAGATGTGTGTCACAGTGTCATGGAGATGCGTGTCACAGTGTCATGGAGATGCGTGTCACTGTGTCATGGAGATGTGTGTCACAGTGTCATGGAGACGCGCGTCACTGTGTCATGGAGACGCGTGTCACAGTGTCGTGGAGATGCGTGTCACTGTGTTGTGGAGATGCGTGTCACAGTGTCATGGAGATGCGCGTCACCGTGTCATGGAGATGCGTGTCACAGTGTCACGGAGATGCGTGTCACTGTGTCATGGAGATGCGCGTCACCGTGTCATGGAGATGCGCGTCACCGTGTCATGGAGATGCGTGTCACAGTGTCATGGAGATGCGTGTCACTGTGTCATGGAGATGCGTGTCAATGGAGACGCGTGTCACAGTGTCATGGAGATGCGTGTCACTGTGTCATGGAGATGCGTGTCACTGTGTCATGGAGATGCGTGTCAATGGAGACGCGTGTCACAGTGTCATGGAGATGCGTGTCACTGTGTCATGGAGATGCGTGTCACAGTGTCATGGAGATGCGTGTCACTGTGTCATGGAGACGCATGTCACTGTGTCATGGAGATGCGCGTCACCGTGTCATGGAGATGCGTGTCACAGTGTCATGGAGATGCGTGTCACTGTGTCATGGAGATGTGTGTCACAGTGTCATGGAGATGCGTGTCACCGTGTCATGGAGACGTGTGTCACCGTGTCATGGAGACGCGTGTCACAGTGTCATGGAGATGCGTGTCACTGTGTCATGGAGATGTGTGTCACAGTGTCATGGAGATGCGTGTCACTGTGTCATGGAGATGCGTGTCACCGTGTCATGGAGACGCGTGTCACAGTGTCATGGAGATGCGTGTCACTGTGTCATGGAGATGCGTGTCACCGTGTCATGGAGATGCGTGTCACTGTGTCATGGAGATGCGTGTCACTGTGTCAAAGAAGTCCTACCTGATATTTTCTTTCTAAGTGATTTTAAATATTTGAACTGACAGTAAATACAGCACCTTCCGCATCCAGGGTGGCTATGTGCCAGGCAAAGTCTCTCTGGGATCAATTTACTGTCTCTGTCTTCTGTAGTCCCCAGTGTGCTGGAGCAGGATGAGTTTGGAGTCCAAGGTGCCCCCCTAGTCCAATGGCCTGTATTTGTCTGTGAGTGAGTGGGCACAGGCAGTGCAGGCAAAGGGGTGAGAAACTGATCAGCTGGCAAGTGCCGGCTACAGCGTGCCTCTGACCATATGTTGTGCCCCTGACACACACACACAGACACAGATACACACAGACACACACACACACACAGACACAGATACACAGACACAGATACACACACACACACACACACACACACACACACACACACACACGGTGTGCCCCACAGAGGCCAGTTCAAATCCTCAGAGCTCTTGACTTTCCTGGGGACTGAACTCGGGAGGGAAAGTGGGAACTTACAGTGGCGTAGGAAGCAGCTTCCACATTACGGCTGCTTAGGGACATGGAAAAATGGTTTCAAGAAGCACACACATTTTCGACATACAAAAGCATTCCAAATTTTTAATAAAACTAACTGAATGTTTTCAATGTTTGATATTATTCCAAGTCAGAAATTCCAGATGTCTGTTAGGAAGCTACCGCTTGTGTTTAAGCTATCAAGAGGGTTTGAAGTGTCAAGGAGAGAAAAAACAGGTGTGCCCTTTAACTTTCCTAATCATAATAGAGTTAGATCTTCTCTCTTCTGGGGGTATAAGGAGAAAACCCAGAGTGACTAGTGAGCTGCCTGTGGGTGGGGGGTCTGCCTTCCTTCCCTCCCAAACCTCTGGGCTGCAGAGCAGAGAGGATAGAGCAAGGAGCACACAGCGTGATGGAAAATGCAGCCCAGCGTGGCTGCTGTTTATCACTGCAGACAGGGAGCCAGTAATTGTCCTCATGATGGACACCAGATGCAAGTAATAGCCAGGCTCCCACCATCTGCCTTTCTGGAAGCAGACCTCCCATCTCTCCTGGATGGCCACTGAGTCACTCGTCTTTAAATTCAGATCTTGCCTGCTGCAAAGGTCTCGCGGAGGCCCGGCTGCTGTGACAGCCTGTTTTCCTTCATGAGATGCTTTTAGTTTTACTGTCATTGTCCTGCTTCATGCAAAGTCTGCACCACAGTGAGAGTTTCTTGGCTACTCTGATCAAGAACCTTCCAGATTAAAAAAAAAAAGTCCCGGAATCTACACATGCAAGCCAGTAGTCTGGTTTTTGCTTTATTCAAGATTGATCAATTTAGACCATCTTGTTTTATTCTTTCTTTAGAATCTCCAGTGCTTGGCTGAGAAGCCTCGAGTTCCACAGGCCCTAACTAAGCAGGGCTTGCAGGGCCAGCGAGGATGGGGTGAGGGACTTGATAACCCCCTGCCTCCTTAGGTCTGGCTCTATGTTGTGTGCGTGTGTGTGTGTGGGGGGGACACTGAGCGCTCTTGTCAAGCCTTGTCCTGATCCCCAAGCTGGGTACCCTTGGGCTGTTCCTACCCAGTGTGGTCAGACTCTGGTCAGAACCAAGGGCACAACAGGACCGATTGTTCTCACTGGAGGCCTCGTTAGCACTGAGCAATTCTCTGAAGGCCCCTGCAAATGGCTGTGCTGGCAATGTCCCCTGTCCCACCCTCAAGTTACCAGGACTTACTGAGTGTGACCGAGTCATTGATCTTGAAGCTGCAGAGGACTCTGTCCACATTGCGGGCGTGCCGGAAGCCATTTCCTCTTACGACCACTTGAAAAGACTCTGAAACGAGGAACAACAGCACACGTTACTGGACCATCACCTGTGGACTCGCTTTCTGTCTGCTCCAGAGCCCCTGGCTGCTGTTTCCGTAGGCTTCAGAAGCCCAGGGTTCAGGTCAGGTAGGAGAACAAGGACAGCGTGAAGGCTCCTTTCCGCTCACTGACCCCTTCTCTCCTGTGTTCTCAAGGAAGACGCGGCTTCCTGCTCAGAAGTGCCACTCCCTGCTTCTGCTCCTGCCTGCACTGCCGTCCTCCCCATTTCTATTCGAATCTTACCCATTTTTCAAGTCTAGACAGTGCTAAAACAGCCAGAGGGGACCCAGAGAAGGGTCCCCCACTTCCTCCCAACATCCCTCCTCAAGTCTGATTTACATTTTGTAATCTCCTGAAAGGATTTCTTCAGAGCCAAGATACCTCATGAGTGTTGGGAACTGCGGCCCATGGCACGTAGAGCCTGTTAGTGAGCCACTGCTGGGCACGCAGCTATGTAGTGCCCTTTGATCTCTTTCTCCCCAATCAGAAAAGCATTCCTTTAATTAGCAGTGGTGGACTTTTGCAGCTTTCCCTTCTCCGAGATGCATGGCTGTTCTGTGCAGCGCAGTGCAGGGTCCAGGAGTCGTCATACTCAGGTGTCCAGTGTGATTGCTTGGACTGAAACTGGGCCTTCAGGACAGGGCCATTTCTCCATGACTAGAAGAGACCTCATGGGCTCGCATATCAACTGCACACTCATGTATGTCCAGTTATTAGATGTATGATTGCCATTGTTATAGGTTTAAAAACTATAAGATTGTCCTACCAAGGAAAAGAATCCAATTATTAAAGTGCTTAAGAATACTGGTTTATGTCTGATGATGTCAAGTATCCGTTCTGTTTATTCATTTACTTGTTTATTCCTGTGAGCCTGTGCACCTGCATGTGGCAGCCAGAGGGCAACCTTCGCTGTTGTTCCTCAGGAGCTGTCTACCTTGGTTTTGGAAGCAGAGTCTCCTCTGACTTTAGGCTTGCCGAGTAGGCTAGGCCAAAGGGCCAGTGAACCCCACCTGCCTTTGCCTTCCTGATGTTAAAATTAAAAGTGTATGCCACCATACTGGTTTTAAAAGTTTTTTTTTTCTTTAACTTGTAATTGAACTCCAGCCCAGAAGAAAAGCTGCAGTGTCTGTGAAAGTGGACCTAAAGTAACTTGCTACCCGAATAGAGGCTTCGCTGGCAGAAAAATGGAATTAAAAAGCCAGCATATGGGACTCTTTCAATGTTAAATAAATGTCATGAGTTTATGTCACTTTCATTCCCATGGAATTCAAAGATCTTGTTTGCCAAAGCAATAAGTGATAGTTAATGGTCCCTCGCTGTGCCAGCCCAGTGGTGAGCCTTGTATGGATCTGATGTCATTTCCATCTCCTGCAGGCCAGGGAGTGTAGCTGACAGTGATCTCAGAGAGGTTACATAATTGCTCAAGATCGCACCAATTTAAAAACCCTCAGACCTGATCTGGAATCCAGGGCAGCCAGGCACCAGGGGCCACTAGCTTAGCTGTCACCCACTATCCTCTTAAGACCATCTGGCTGAAACAGAAAACGGAAGCTCACTGTGTTGTGAGCCTTGAGTAAGGAAGGAGCTGCGGTGTGATTTCTTTAACGCCCATCACTGGACTAACTTTGGACAGGTGTGCTCATCTGTCAGTTGTGTTAGGCTGACCCACACACGAAACAGGAAACCAGCTGTGGGGAACCCAGAGGCATGGTGGGTTGAGAGCACACATAAGGAGGGCTTTCAGAAGAACTGGGGCCAGAAGAGAAAGGGAGTAAGACTGCGATCTTTTGAGGATTTACCCAGAGCTAGCAAAACTGGAATCATATCCTCAGGGTCAGAACCTTGGTTGGGGACTTTATTAATCAGTGTGGTTTTTCAGGGCTACAGTCACGAGCAGTGAGGATTTATACATGCGTGTTGATACTTACACGCTATTGCTAAGTTTAGAAAGGTGGATTAAAACTTTAGATGCTTTCCATCCTGGCCCATCTCTGATCATCGGCTAGTTCAGTGGATGGAAAGTCTCTTACTGCATCTTATTTCCTCAATGAAGCTTGGGGAAACCTATCTTGGGTCTCTAGTTTGAATGCCAGACATACAGACATCTGGTCGACACTTCTGCCGATTCCGCATGTTTTCTGCCTTGCCTTTGGCCTCCCTCTCATTTCCTCAGAGATCAGCAAAGGGAGCAGAGATGCTGGACACAGGCTGCACGCCAAGCTCCCTTCTCTAACACCATGTTCGGCACTGCCAGCTCAGCTGTCGAACTCTCTATAAAAGCAGCTCTCCACATGTCTGGTTGGCCCAGCCTCAGCGAGTAGAGGAAGGAAGACATCAGGGGCCCACGATAGGAACCAAACCATGCAACCATTTAGGCCTGGGGAGAAGATGCAGGAGTGAGACGCAGGCTCCTACCCTGCCTGGCACAATTTCCCCGTTAGCACAAATATTTGGTTTCCAGAACAGCTCAAAGATCTGACCCAGCAGCCTCATTGGAATGCCAGATTCTTGTACAAAGAAGTTATGTAATCCAGCTCTGTGCAATGGATCTGTAGCAAGGAGGAACCAGGATACACCCCATCCAGATCATCTCACTCTAATGTCCCTTGTCCCCAGGGCCCTACAACTGACCCTTCATAGTCTACACAGTTTGGTGTGTACAGAAAATGTGAACACAGAATTCTCTGTAGAATACCAGCTCCTTCAGGAAGTTTCTGGATGGACTGTGAGCTTTCAGAGAAAATTGTTTATGTCTTTGATTTAATCTTTGGTGATATTTCTCCTTTAAGGTATGTATCCTCAAGACAAAGGCAAGGCAGAAAATATGTAATTTAAGGTTCTTGATGAGAGATGTTAGCATTTCTATGTCTTCTAGATGCTGTCCTGCTAACCTGGGGTGGGTTTACCACCATGTAAGCTCATTGGATGACTGAAAGAACAAAATGGGGGAAGGCAAGATGCTCACATGTTCAGGTCCCAGCTAGGTCTAATCTGGGTACTTTTTGAGGTCAACAAATGAAAATATGTTCAACATCATTAGTTATTATGGAAATGCAAATAAAAACTGCAATACTATTTCATAGCTGATACAACGGCTATACTGAAAGTAACAGGAATAGGTGAAGAAAGGAAAATCTATGTGCATTGGTAGTGGGACTGTAAAATGGTAAATCTCTTTGGCAATGGTCTGGCTGTTCATCAAAATTTTGAATATGATTACACTATGAACCAAACTTACTGCTCCTAGATATGTTGTGGGACAATGGTCTTGTACCCTGCAAAGATTTGTCAGTTGTATTGCTTTAATAAAATGCTGATTGGCCAGTAGCCAGGCAGGAAATATAGGTGGGCTGACCAGGCAGGAAGTATAGGTGGTGATGAGAACAGGCAAATTCTGGGAAGAGGAAATGCTCAGTCTACAATCTTCACCCAGACAGACACAGGAGAAACAAGATGAGAATGCCTCACTGATAAAAGGTACCACGCCACATGGCCATTACAGAGAAGAATTATGGGTTAATGTAGGATGTAAGAGTTAATAAGAAGCCTGAGCTACTAGGCCAACCAGTTTATAATTAATGTGGCCTCTGTGTATTTCTTTGGGACCGAACGGCTACGGGACTTGGTGGGACAGAAATCTCAGGCAACATAGATAGATATCCAAGAGAAATGAATGCTGTGTGTCCACACAAAAACTTGCACAGGAACTCACAATAGCACTGTTCATAAGAGCCTGTAACAGAAATAGCTGATACCCATTAACTGATAAATAAGGATATTACCTACCCATAAAGAGACCAGGTTCTGATGCATGCTGTAACATGGGAACCTTAGAAACACTGTGCTAAATGAAAGAAATCAGGTGCAAAAGGTTGCATGTTGCAGGATTCCATTTTTGGGAATTGCCCAAGTTAGCAAAGTCAGGAAGCAGCCTAGTGGCGGCTGTGGTGGGGGATGGGATGATGGCTCACTAGGTACAGCTTCTTTCTTTCTGGATGATGAACGCATTATGGAATTAGGTGGCTGCTATGGCCACACAACATTGATATGTTAACAACATCAAACCAACTGTGTGCTTTGGAAGGGCAAATTTCATAGTTTGTGACTTAAAAAGAGCAAAATAAGAAAGGGGTTTGACAAACCTACTTTACACGCTCCTTTTCTTCAGTTTTCTTTCTTTTGGCTTTTTTTAAATTAAAACACATAGTTTTGGGATGGCTTCCCATCACTCACTGGATTAGAAAGAGAGATATTTGCATATTTCCCCCTTGCTCTGCTCTCTCAATACTGCTGTGTCCCACGACAGTCAGGGCCACTTCATCCTGGAAGTCGGTTTGGGTTTTCTTTCCTGGTAAATGCTTATTGCACCACCTAACATTCTTTGGAACATTGAGATTTTACAACAAGGTCTGTGAGTCATAACTGGGGTACATTAGCATGCACGGAGAGGGTAGGATTTGACATGAGAGACACATAAGGCAGACAGGATGGCGACCTCTTTACCATCATCACTGTTCCCCTCCACTGCCTCTGCCATCTCTCCCTGTTGCTCCCTCCGTCTGAGCAGCCGCTGCTGCTTTCTAATAAAGCATCAATCAGGTCCAGCATTCTAGGAGTTCATCGAATGGGGTCACACAAACAAGCGTTCGGCTTGGGTCTCCCATCAGCGCGATTAAGGCTCACCTGTACTTACTCCGAGGTTTACCCAGGGCTTGTTTTAGGGATGAGTATTATTCCAACATATAGAAAAATTAATATTTTTGTCCATTCACTTGCTCATGAATATGTGAGTGGTTTGCAGCTTTGGGTCTATTAAAAATAGAGCTAGTATGGGCAACTACCTATTGGTTTTGTCTGGTCATAGGTTTCATTTTCCCTTTTATTTTGGGCAGATGTCTAGGGATGGCAAGGCTGGGCCATTCAGTCAGTGACTGTTTAGCTTTTTAAGAAACTGGTCTTCACTGTGGGCTTCCCACTTGGCATTTTCATCGCCAGTACATGAGAGTTCTTCTCCAATCAGAAATATCTTAAACTAAGGGGAGTGTGTGTGTTCAGAAGACCATGAAACATTCCACTCAGAAGAGGGTCTAGCAGCAGGCATGAGTGCGTTGCAGAACACTGAGCAGGTCAAGAAATGAGACCACCTTCTGACTTTGCTCGAATGAGTCTCCTTCAGGCATCTAAATCTCAATATCAGACGTGAAGGCAGAAATGGTTTGCTCTTGTATGCACCTTCCCCGCCTCATCAGAATCAGTGGGAAACAGGGGGATACTCTGACTATCTCTGAAATGTCATGTGAGGGACTGGTATAGCTTCCTTTCCAGAAGTGCTGGTAAGGACTTTAAATGCAGACCAGACTGGATCCCAATCAGTTCTTGCCTGGAGTCCATGCTTATGGAGTATTCAGTGAACTCTGAGCCTGAGACCCACTGAGCTCGGCATGGTGTGTGTTTCCTAAACAGGGGTTCAGGTAGATGGAGCAGCCTATAGATGGGCAGACTTTCCTAACCACACAGAGCTGGACACGCACGAATGGTTAATAAGAACCTTCAAAGGCATCTGTGTTGGAAGTTATTTAAACGAAGGTGGTGTCAAAGCTGCCACACAGCAGGTGACTACTGTGTGCTTTGGAACAGGGACTGAATCAAGACAAAGAAGTGAGCAGAATGGCCACGAGTCAGGGGTGACAATAGGGGCTATTGAGTGGGAAGAAATACATGCATATTAGGTCATTTATTCCCAACAACAGCTATCCTGGGCAAATACAGCGCAACTGTCACTAGGTTTGATTTCCCAAGACAGTACAAAAACTGGACTCCTTAAGTACATTGGTGTTTGAGCATAGTAACTGTATCTTTAAAAACAGCAGTGTGGATAAAAAAGAATGCATGGGACGATCACTCAAAGCCTGCAGACTGGCAGTCTGAGCGTGTTTGTGTTCTGCAAAGGTTCTGCTCCTCAGGCACTTGGGTTATTGACACATCCTTTGGTGACATGTGCTTTTATTCCCCTGTATCAATGAAATCAGGTTTTCCCTAAACCTGTTTGTATATGAAGCTGGCTATTTGAGCCCAAATTCTACCCTTAGTAATTACCCTGCAAAAACCTTATTCCTCTCTATATCCTGCTACCTCACATAGTACCTGCCACTGGACAGCCCACTCAGGGAATCTGACAGATCTCGGGGGCCCTAGTACTTCTGCGCCGTATACATTAAGTTTATGTATACAATTTTTTAAATTGTCTCAAACACCCTAACAGTATGTGAGGGAGACTAAGTAATTTATTGAATCTAGAATTATTGGGGGGGGCTTTTTTTCTATTGTCTAAATGACTATTGCTTTTTTAAATTGTGTTTCATCTAGTTAAACAGTTAAAAAGTGGATGGCCCTCTACGGTTGTATGGAAGGAGCTAAAAAGGATCAAACAGAAAAAAGCCAAAGGTATTGTTAAATGAAGACACTCATCAGATTTTACTAATGACCAATTTAGTGCCAGGAACTCTGCTAGGCAGTGGGACAGGGAGAGAAATATGGTGCTTAGGGGAAGGAGCTAATGATTCTTGAGAACGAGAAGCTGCCCGTCCCCTGCAGGCTTTCTGATGGATCACAGGGCTGCTCCACAGCCAAGGTTGCAAAGCCAAAGCCTGGGTTTTCATCACACATGAGATAATTGCACCATCAAGGGACTTCCTTGTCTTCTAATTACTTTAAAGTTCCGGATTATAAAAAACACATTGTATTCACACACAATACACGAAGTTCAAGTCCTCCAAACAGTCCACTCCTTTACAAAACGCTTCCAAAGCTCAGGGTGACTGACCTTGAAGTTTTCCAGTCCAGTTTAGGCTCTGCACTGCACGGCCCTTTACAACACCCCGACATGTGTTTATGTGATCATATCTTTTGGCAAATTTCCCTTTCCTGTGTTTTTGATTTATTCATTTTATGTGTGTATGTGTGTGTGTGTTTTGCCTGCATGGATGAGTGTGCACCAAGTGTGTGCTTGATTTCCTTGGAGTTTTATCAGAAAAGGGCATCAGGTCCCTGGAGTGAGAGTTAGAGATGGCTGTGAACACCCTGTGGGGGCTGGGAACCAGGGTCTTCTGCAGGAGCAGCAAGTGTTCTTAATCCCTGAACTGTCCCTCCAGGCCACCACTTCTTCCTTACACGGTGCACTCTGGAGCTCAGGCTACCCTTGAACTGGCCATCCTCCTGCCTCAGCCTCCCAAGTGATGGGACTGTACATGTAAATCACCCCCAGGCTTTCTTTGAAGACATTCTCCTGGAGTGTGCCCTGGGCTGAACACATTCCCCTGCCATTTGTGCTGCCAAAAAAAATGAATTATTTGAATATAGAAAGGAAATCTTTTCAAATTGCTTTTCCTTGGTAAATTAACACATAGCTCAGTATAGCCACTACGTATTTTGCTAACAACGTTACATACATGTGTATGTATACCTATATGTATGTATTCATGTGTTCACATAAGCATTAATATTTGTATGGAGTTTATACATATGTGCACACTTACATAAGCATTGATTCTTGCTAACATGTATGCATTTATTGTGATGTTGACACAGACTTAGTGTCTGCCTCCTTGGCCATTTTCAATTGTTCTAAAATCCAATTAAGAGTTGAGAAGGAACTCCTTAAGCAAGTGCCTTGATTATACCAGTAAAATATGCATAAGCGAGCTTTTCTGCAGGATCTACTGTGTCATCCGGGTTGGGTGACGTATTTTCTGTCGATAATCAATGACTGGCATTTGGTGTTCAGAGAGGCTAGAACTCGAGCATCAACAGGGACTCTCAATAGTGAAAGACAAAAGGTTCAGGGGGACAGGGACACACAGAGTCCATCTTCGTATCCCTAGCACCCAGCAATGTGCCTGGCCCGTAGCAGGTTAAAAAGCCCATTACATGGCTGAAACAGAGCTGACGCCTGTGCATCGGGAGAGCACACCCTTAAAGTGGGAGGAGCCCATACTGCAAAGCTGGCCAAAGCCCCAGTCTTCATCACTTGGAGATGATACTGGGATTCAAAGGAAAGGCTGCTCTCTGGAGAGTTCCTCCACTGATGATACCTTGTAGCAGATCTTACAGTGATGCCTGGAATTCTCTACCACCATTTTGTGAGTCCTGGTAGATGGAACAATTAGGCCAAATAAATATGCCGAGTACACAGAATACTTAAGAACACGATTCCAAGGGAGGCCCAGGGCTCACTGTGACCCCTGGTGTGATCTGTAGGGCAGTCACAGGCAGGGTTGCGCTGGGATCAGCCTTGCATCAAGATGAGAATCCAGCGTTTCTACACTCTCCTTGTACTCATGTCCCGTCAAAGAAGGGGATTTTGATGGCTGATTTTAGACTTCCCGGGAACTGACATGGTTCTCCTTTCTTTTCTTTTCCTCACAGCAGATTTAATTAGCAATTTCTGATTTTTGTAGTCACACCTACCTGCCTCTTGTCCCACTTCTACGCCCTTACACATGAAGCAAATAGAGATTTGAGCTCGAAATAGCAACCAAATGGAAGCGGTGAGCACTTAGTTTTCATTTACCTCCTGCGCATATGGTAGACGGTTCAGCGGCCAGAATTTCGATGCAAGATTTCTTTAAAATCTAGGTGGAGAGGAAATAAAACAGTCAATGGTGGGCCTGCTCTACTAAGAGAGAATTAAGACAGTACCACGAGACAGAGAAATTCATGGACATCAGAGTGCGGGGGAGAAACCCTGGGTGATGCACCACTGTCAAAACCACACGTTAATGAGCTAGGCTGCGCGAGAAGCCGCTGAGTGTCCAATCAGCTCTAAGAACCATTCATCCACTCGATCCTTCTGTATTTATTTTAGGCTTTTATTGAACCTGTTATACATGAGTCCTGTTGAACCAAGAGATTCAGTATGGCATTACAAACGCCATCTCTAAAATTGCTTCCCTGGGGACGATGTGAACATGTCAACAGTTGGTAGGCCCCACCGAGATGAATTCTCAAAGGAGGCATCACTGATTTTGTGAAGATGGCAGCAGTTTGGCTTGGAGGATGGTGCCCACAACCCCGTGGGGTTTTCCCTGTGACATGACACACAGTGGCCAGTCCTAAGAGCAAAGGGGCAGATGGAATAAACCAGAAGGGTCATGGGGACCGTTGCAGGGATGCTATGCTAAGGATACCTAGAAAAGGCAGCTGCAATGGGACTTTAACAGAGCCGTTGGGTCAGCTGGGGGTACAGCTGGGGAACATGCAGGGCACAGAAAGAGTGACCAGCAGAGAGGAGGAGTGAGCCCGGATGTGGCTGGAGAGAGATGGGATGCCCCCTCACTGCAGGTATGGCGGTCATACTCCTGTCAGAGCTTCCTGTCTGCAAAGTTGACCTGGTGTGCTTCGCAGCTTACAGTTTGCTTTCTCTTCCGGTGGACTCTCTGCCCTTGTTCAGATGGGACTTGTCCTCTAGCTGAGTCACGAGGGACTGAACAAGAGCCCGGGGACCAGCAAGGTTCTGACGGGGCCAGGGAAGCTTCTCTTCACCATCTATGCTTTCTACCCCTTGTTGGGTACTGACTGACATTTCAACCAAGAAGTAGGGGGCACTGAACTAATCTGCTAACCAAAAATGGTTGGGGGTTACTTACTATGAAATTTGAGATGTCTGGGAGAGCTAAAATGTACCATTTCTGAACGTGTGAAAGGGTATTTGTGAAATCAACTAATGGCACAATCTGGAGAATTCAGTTTGTAGAAGGCAGAAGTGTCTTTTAGAACCAGGAAATGTCCATTTGTCTGCATGGACGTTTACTTAGGGAAACCTCTGGTTCCAGCTTACGTTTTCACAACCCCACCATACATGATCAAATGGAAAGGGCAGTAAACTGCAGTTCAGAGAACAGGCTCAAGGGTAAGGAAAGGGAGTTGGCACTAGCAGAGAGCTCAGGGAAGACGTGCGGCGGCAGGGAGGGGGGCTTATCTTCCGTGAGCAGTGGGGTTGGCACCAAGCCCTCCAGTAGCAAGTGCAGAAGAGGTACTCAAGAACATCTCGATCCAGGGAAGGAAAACACACGAGTTTCTCAAGAAAGACAATATTTACCCATTCCAGGGAGAAATCTGGGCGTCCTCAGAGCAGCAGTGTAAAAGGAAATGAGCAAACAAGCTTAAGAAAAATTTTTTATCTAGAGCGCAGATGATGAAACAGTAAAGGTTACTCAGCTATGTCAGTAGTTATGGCATGGCTTTTAGGAGACGCTACAGCTGGAAGCTATAAAAGGTAGCATTTCTTTCTTTGCCAATTTTGTTTTGAATCATTCCGCGTATGTGTGTGTGCGTTCATGTGTGTATACGTTAGTTGTGAAGCCCCGGGACAACACTGGGTACTGTTCCTCAGGCTCTGCCCACCTTCTTTTTGAGAGTCTCTCATTTAGGCTGGTTAGTCAGCCAGCCCCAAGGATCTGCTTGTCTCTGCCTCCCCAGGCTAGAACTCAGGTCTTCAGGTTTGCAAAGCAAGCACTTTACTGAGTGAACCATCTCCCGGCTCCTCAGTTTTTGAATGCACATTTCCTAGGCCCTTCTTGCAGTACAGCTTCATGAGGTTTTTGTAATTTGCCTGCCCATGACCCTATCTGCTTTTAGCTTCCTCTTGACTCTGCACTTGGGTGATGGTCCCCTCAGTTTTAGCTTAACCAGAGACCCTCCCTACCCCACACAGGTGTGGCCTCGTGCATCACTCCTGCTAACCCTGTCCCGGCTGCAGGGACATGCAATGTTCTGACGTCACGTCTCTCTTGTGCATCTGTCACTGTTGGAGTGACAAGTCCCTTTGTACTTGGCTCTGGACACTTTGTTTCAATGCTGAGCTCTTAATTCCCCCTTGTCATGAGTCTACCTTGACACCAGGGACAGTCCCAACAATAGATACATCTGGGGAACAGGCTAGTAGCTTCTCCATGCTTCCCTCTCCTAGGTCCATCTACCTTAGGCCTTTGGTAGTATCCTAGGACAAGATACTGCCTTCCTCAAGTGGCCCACAACCTTAATGTGATGACTACCCTCCCCCACTGTATACTGCTTTCCTGGGTCACTTTCCAAGTCTTCAAGGAGAGAGCTCCAAACAGACCACATTTAAAGAAATGGAGCAAATTCAGAGGGAGTGCCTCAGTAAGCAGCCGCAGCAGAACAACGCAGAGCTGTGTTTTGATGTTTTGCAAGAATTCCTCAGATTTCCCCGAGAAAGTTGAATCAATCATTTAATCATTCATAACTGAAGGTTTCAAAACAGTATAAGAAGAAAGCCAAACTATTGGGTCTGTCTTTTTTCCATTTCCCAAAACAAGTACATGACGTGTCTGCTCATGTAAGCTCCTGAGTTTCCATCGACATATCTGAACCAACCCTAACGTGTAACCAGGATCTGGTAAAATGAAATTTCCATGAATCTTTGACTGCAGACATACTAACAGGGTCTGTCACAATAAACACATGCTGTATTATTTTCTCGAAGTGTCTGCAATTAGCTGATAACTCTAAGGAGTGTATAAAAGGCCAAAATATGTCAGCCAAGTGCTGTGATTCAATCAAGTAAAAACACAGCTTCCCCAAACTTAATCTAAAACATCTGGAAGGGATCGTAACTGCCAGTAGAATCAAATTCACCAGGGCAGATAGGCAGGCTTTGTCCGTGACTATAGATCCTGCTACCTTGAAATCTCTGGTGTCAAAAGATAGAAAAGTCTTAATGGTACGCATGGGTCTTGGGGGTGGGGTCACCCCTTGATTATCAGCAGCCCAGACTATATTGTCATCAGTCTGCCTGAACTGCAGCCAGCAGCAGACCAGTTCAGAGACTCTCTGAAGATGAGGAGCTCGAGGGTCCCTCTCCTGCTCAGGCAATAGTAGCCAAGGAGGATGCATGGATATAGTGTTAAGTCCAAATCCCCTAAAATGGCAGTGATTGGACACAGGGGGATTGCTGAATGATAGATAAAAACTCACAAGCAGCAGCCCTCAGAAACCAGTCAAATGGTTTCTGCCAAGAAGATCCACTTCCGTCATCCCTTCTTACCTGGACAAGTGGGGTATCTGGGTCCCTATTAACATGCGGTCATTAGTTATGCACACCAAAGGCCCCGGGCTAGCTTCCTGACTCTTCTTCCCACCTTCTCCATTATGCCAGTTCCTAGGCTGTTCCAGTTTACAGGCTTCCCAAACAGTTTCCTTTAGAACCCGCGAAGCTTTTCCCTGCTCCGATTTTCTCTCTGCTCCTGAGAGATAGCTCCGGCACTCACCAGTCAGCTCCTCTCTCTGTTCCCAGGAGACAGCCATGGTGGCAACAGGCTCCTCTAGATGCCTCCCTCTGGCTGCTCGCTTTCTACCACAGGAGAGACAGCCATGCAGCTACTTACAGCAAATCTTCCTTTCCACCCACGGAGCCGTCCAGTTCAGGATAACTGCCCAGTTCTCTAACACAAAAACTTAGCAATTTTCTTTAATGTCCTCTTCCCTGCTACTCTCCAGAAAGAGTCAAATCCCTGCCAGTGAGTCCAGGTGAGCCGAGCATGAAGAGATCTGTGGCCTCCTTCACGGCCATATCACATTTTATAAGTATGCGTGTTCTTAACAGGCCGCTGCCTTCAGACCACACACACTACGTGGGTTAGGATTGGCTCTGTTCTTACCACTCCTGTATTCACAAAGATCACACACACTACGTGGGTTAGGATTGGCTCTGTTCTTACCCACTCCTGTATTCACAAAGATCACACACACTACGTGGGTTAGGATTGGCTCTGTTCTTACCACTCCTGTATTCACAAAGACCACACACACTACGTGGGTTAGGATTGGCTCTGTTCTTACCCACTCCTGTATTCACAAAGACTAACCTGGTACATAGTAGGGACTAAATATTAGATTACAAAAGCGAATTCAAGGAACACTTTCTGCATTCCCTTAATACAGCAACCTTCTCATGGCTTCTCTTTCTACTATCTATGCAATTCCTGGGCCTTCTGAACATGAAACCATTGTCTTTATCACCACTTACTGGTACCTCCCAGTCTGGGGCTGCCTTCCCAGGAGGACTGCTTTGACGCTTTCCTCTCTTTAGTGGATAATTTTTCAACCATAATGTTGTAGGTGGTTCGTTCTAGGGCGGCTTTCTTTTAAAAGTCATTGTCATCTTTGCTCGGGAAACCCCACAGAGGTCTCTGTTTAGAGGGTTGGACTCGGGCTACCCCAGAAGGGCCATACGATGCCAAAGCTGATAGCAGAAGGCATGGGTGATCCTTAGACCCTGTTCTTTAAGACAGAGCCCGACAGCCTAGGCCATGCAACTGATTCATTCATATTTTCTAGGTCATCTTGTGAGCCCAGATGATTTAATCTGTAACTTGTAAGTTAAATATGAAGAAAGTCAGACGCCATTCCTAATCAAATTCCACTGTACACTTTAAATCAACGGGCACACATCTATTAACATCAGACATGGGCCAAGGTTCTCGTCAGTCCTTAAAATAAACACTGAACATTTTACATATATCTTTGTGAGGCACAGTGATTTTATGTGCTCTGGTATAATATACCAAATGAAGAAAGCATAAGCTAGACATGTGAAAAGTTTGGAGACATATCCCCAGCCTGCATAAGTGCGGCATTCTTTGTAACTTGCTCAACGGGAATCTGGTCTGAAAGCAGGCAGGGGAACTGAGGACATTGCTTGCTTTCCCACCGAACCACGTTCCCACCATGTTTTCAGGAGGAAAGCTCGGGTGCCCCTGACCGCTTGGTCCTAGTCTGCTCAGCAGAAGAACTGCTCATCCCCCTCACCCCGCCCACTGGAGCGCCCCACTAGTACAGCAAGGTTGCTTTTCAGAAGCCATTTTTTCTATGAAATCACGGCTGCTGTTTCCTAGAGAGAGGGAACTGTAGAGGCCAGGCGGGGAGCTGCGACTTGCTGAGACTGCTCCTGGAGCCTCTGCAGCTGTGGGAATCGGTGTGACTTGGGGCCTTTTAACGAGCAGAATAAGACAATAGCAGGAGAAATGCCTGGCCCTGAAGTCGGCAGAGCTTTAATGGAATTAGTGACTGCTGAGGCAAGTGATTTAAAAAGAAAAAAAAAGCCTTCCTGCTCTACTCCAGCAACTACAGTTTGATTCTATTTTTATTTCATATTCCAGCCTGCCAGGAAGAACAGAGCCGAGAATGCCGTCTCTTGTCTCTTACAGCTGCAATATTGGAAGCGTGGATAGGGTAGGGCTGGGGGATTCTGCTCAGCTACAAAATGCCTATCTGCTGTTCAGTGTGGGTCTTCTCTGGGTCACGAATGCCATGCAGTCCTCTGGGCAACTTTGTAAGGCCTGGAGCCAGAAACAGGATAGACGGGCAGCCTCTGGGATCATACAACTTAGCTTCTGTGGAGGGAGGAGCTGCCTTATGGTAGGGAAGAGATCCAAGAGAGGCTCCCAGAATGGCTGCCACTGGGGGGTTCTGGGAGGGGAGAGCTCATGCCGCAGGAGATGCCAGGGTAGTCTCCAGGAAGAGACTCCACAGCGCCCTGGGGTCCAGACAAGTCTTGAGACAGGAGCTGGAGGGGCCCCAGAAGGGAAGCGGTTCTGAAGATGAGAAATGAGCTGGCTTAAGGCAAGGGCTACCGCTGTGGAGAGACTTGCTCAGATGAGGTTTTAGCTCCCTGAAGCGGGACACGGGGACTGCAGGGCTGCCCTGTGGACTCTGAGAGAAACCCTCAGTTCCTGGTGGGGGCTTGGAAGACAAACGCTGCCTTTGGTCAGAGTTTCTAGGCTCCAGGCCAGATTTGGGGAATACCTCTCTTCTGCCTTCCTAGGAACAGAAGGGAGAAAGCAGCACAGGATCTGGTTGCCAAGAATAAAAATAAATTTCAATATCCTTATGGGCAGATGTGTCCCCGGTTTGCTGATCCTACAGCTTTCCTGAGAGGGGGTTCTGCCAGCGTTTGCTCTGCCCTTGCTGATTGTTGAGCAAACACACACAGGCTGTACGCGCTGACTCATGCCCCCGTTAATAGGAAGCCAGGCATACCCTGAAACATTGACTGGAGGGCAAACCTCTGAGGCACAGATGGCGAGGGCCAGTGGCTGGGCTCCCCTCCTCAGGACCAGACACTGCCCTCAACTGTATTAAGTGGGGACAGCTGGGAACAAAAAAATCATGGTATTTGGGCCAAGTGTCAAGAATCAAAGCTGTAAACCCATTCCAGTGCTCTCTATATCCAGCTCGCATGCAGTTTCTGGTGTTATTGCCCACAGCCCTTTGAAAAGGCAAACGAAGGCCCAGGAGCATGGTCTGATCATTGTGTCATGGCCTCCCTGGAGAGTTGGTGATAAACTCAGGTGGTGGTCAGCGGAATTCCCCAGTGAACCACAATGAGAGGAGACAAAAGAATGGGCTCTTTCTTTAAAATTTACTACCACATTCTGAAATAGCAAGTGGGAACCCTGCGAGGGTCCTGTGAGGGCGCCTCTGGCCTAGGTGTGAGGTTTTCTTTCCCCCTGAACGGCAGCCTTCAGAACATGGGAATTTCATTACCCTGGGACCTTTAAAAACACTGAGTAGACTAGTTTACATCTTCCGCGATACCATCCACTTGTTCCTGACCTCGGAAGCTATGCAGAGCTGTGGCCGGCTAAAGCTCAGATGGAAGAAATAACAGCTTAGGAGGAACGTCTGATTGAAGGACCACAGAGTCTGATGGTCAAAGTGTCCTGTTCTCATGAGCAACTGAACACCAGTTGAGCTTCTGGAGGTGCCTCTAACCCAGTGTAGAAGGCAAAGGACTCCAAACCCAACCAGTGTGCTCCCAGATTGGGACCCGTGGATTCTGTTACCTCCATGTAATCACGTGAGTCATGCTGAGTCACTTCCTGTATTTGGTTTTCAGAGTCTCCCTCTCTGAAACGGAGCTGTTTCTTGCTAACGCTGAACGGAGTAGGGGATCACTCTCTCGAGCAGACACTGGCAGCATATCCTGTGTTGCCGCTCACTTGCTGAGATGTTTGGTCCTGGTTGATTTACCAAACCTTTCCAGTACACAACATCCAATCTATTGCACGGCTCCAGTGAGGGCTGAATGAGGGGATCCACCCAGTGACGGAGCTTGGTGGCTTTTATTTTTACGTACTTAAAGTCACAGAGAGAAGAAGAACTGTGGGGTCCCCCTGCCCATGAGCTCTGTACCCATGGGAATATTAACTGGGCATCAGGTTCTTCATCTGCAAATGGCAACAAACTATGTGCTGTATGGCAATGGTAGGGCTTTCAAATGGAGTAATATTAAATGGGGAGAAGAGGCATTTGTTAAAGTACATTTACTCCAGCTGTTGACTTCCTTCTGCCCTCTTTCTCCCATAGATAGACAGGCAAGTGTTTCCTTTAAGTACTAGGAGCCTCGGAGAGTGCCAAAATGACCAAACCAGGCATCAGAGAGAGGCAGCAGAGGACAGGCTGCCTCTCCTGGGCAAAGAGATCCTGGGCACCCAGTGTCCACTCTACTTCCCCAGGTGGAGAAGGTGGGGCTTCTGGAGACGCCGCTGGGCTCAGGTTCCCTGGCACACCATTCTGAGCATCAGGTATGACAGTTCATCCAACCTGCCTGTGGGTGCCCGCCTGGCCTGTAACTCAGAATAATAGGTGGATCTCCAAAGGGCAGTTACAGGGGGCCCTGGGAAGGTCAACAGCCAGTGACATCTCTCCTTCCTCGCCCAGGCACACATCCTCTCAAGACTGCTTCTGAGCACTTAGTCATCTCCCAGGGGATTGTGGGTAGGATGCCACCATGCCTTTCTTTCCTGAGCCTTGGGGAATGGTTGCTCTGTTTGCAGCCTCTGCACGTGGCTATCTTAGAGCAATCACCACGGCTACCTGCTGCTTCATCTTGTCTGCCAACCTTACACATCACCCGCTCATTCTACCAGGTGCCTTCTCAGGACCATGTGCCTGCTCGGTAGTTCCAAGCCTGCACGTCAAGGTCAGCTACATTTCGCCTTCCAGGTTATCTTCTTAAAGGAGCCTGGACCACTGCCTCCCCCTTCACTATTCTCCTGAGGCATATGCTATTTCTTCATACCGTTTGCTACAATTTAACTTCATATATTAGTTTTTTTTCTGGGTCTTTCCCATAGATATCCTGTCCTCTGTTTTTGGGACAAGGTCACTTTCTGCTTCGCTTAGAACTGTATAGTCAGTATCTACAATAGGAGATTTTTTTCAATTAGCATTTTCTTTTCTTTCTTTCTTTCTTTCTTTCTTTCTTTCTTTCTTTCTTTCTTTCTTCCTTTCCTTCTTTCTTTCTTTCTTTCTTTCTTTCTTTCTTTCTTTCTTTCTTTCTTTCTTTCTTCCTTCCCTTCCTTCCTTCTTTCTTTCTTTCTTCTTATTTATTTATTTTGGTGGGGGAACATGCTGGGAACAGAACCCAGGGCTTCACAAATGCCAGGCAAGCAGCTGTGAGTTCCCCACCTCTCCGGCCTCTCAGTGAGCATTTGATTGATGACTCAGTATTAGCCCTTGCACTTTTATTTGGGGCTCAAAAATGCAGAAATCTGTGTGATCTGTTTGAGTCATCAGAAGCTGCTCTGCTATCTTATTTGAGATCATTGAGTCTGGTCCTATTTTATCACAAGAAGATAGCCAGTCACAGGCTAGTGATGGGAACAAGCGGGAGTGGGTGCCTTGGGCTGATACTGAAAAGAGAACAGAACCCACCTCTTAAAAGCAGCCAGCCAGCCCATGCCATAATTACTTCTGTCTGACTTGAGAAGGATGAGCCCTGCTATGCTCGTCTCTTTCTCTGTCCAAGCAAACCAGTTAATAGCAGCCATAAACATGGGTTTCCAGTCCTGGGAGGATCAAAACTGATGTAATTCCCAGATAAATGCTCACAAGAAAGCCGCCATTCAGTTAAAGTTTGGAGCCTGAAGTCTGCAATGGGGACACTGTCCTGACAGAACTTGTACCACACCCTTGGATCTATTTCAGTTTGAGGCTGGGGGCGGTTTTACAAACACCCTGGCTCACACTGAGCTCGGGTGAGTTGTTGCTAATGCTGAAACATACAAGGCCAATACTGATTCACACAGATAGAAGTGCCAATAATTTGTGTAAGAATTGACTCTTGAAGAGCCCTGAGAGCTTGAACAGGGAAAGGAATCCCACCCTGTCGAGAAGCTGTCCTGGGGAAGGTCTCTGATTGGGCCACTATCTCTGGTGTGCCTATGTAAATGGACAGAGAAGAGCTCAAAGAACCCAGCACAAAGAACTGATATGGCAATGAGGATGCTAGTTACCCTGGTTTGATCAGAGCATGTTGTATAAATGTATTGTGACACCACACTGTCTACCGTTGTGTCTGTACTGAGACATCACATGTCTACAGTTGTGTGTTCTGAGACCACATATCTATAGTTGTGTGTCTGTATTGAGAATCACACATCTATAGTTGTGTGTTCTGAGACCACATATCTATAGTTGTGTGTCTGTATTGAGAATCACACATCTATAGTTGTGTGTCTGTATTGAGAATCACACATCTATAGTTGTGTGTCTGTATTGAGAATCACACATCTATAGTTGTGTGTCTGTATTGAGAATCACACATCTATAGTTGTGTGTCTGTATTGAGAATCACACATCTACAGCCACCCCACACAGAGTGTACCTGATCTCCTGTGACCTCAGAAAGCTAAGCAGGGTTGGGCTTGGTTAGAACTTAGAAAATATATGGGGCCATCTTATATTAGACCCCAGAAATGTACAATTATTACATCTAATTTAGAATAAAATAAAAACTAGTGTTTCAGTGACACCACCCACTGCCTGCAGGTGCAGTTAAAACCCTTCGAAGCTTTTGCAGATTTGATCCAGGCCAATGTGCTGGCTATGTTCCCTCCCCTCCGAAATCACCAGCAATCAGAGCTGTTCTTGTCACCCCTGGATAGGCTCCACTCTCCCCCGAAGGAGGGTGAACTCAAGCTCCTTCTCCGCTATGCCTCCCACCTCCTTAAAGGTCTTTCAGCAGCAATTCAGGTCAGCCCACCTTGTGAAGTGACCCTTCCCTGCACAGCTACAGGTCAAGTTCAGCCCGAAGCCACTGTTAGTGCTCCACAGAGCTAGGCTGCTGCTCCATGTGGGGTTTTAGTCTTATGTTCCCGAGTACGCCACAGTGACCTAGAAGTTTCTGCGCATGTGTGCAGAGCTGATAAAGAGTGAGGAGGAACTGGTTTGGCTTCCACCATGGGGGTTCTCTGGGAACAGAACTTGGGTAGTCAGGTTTGGTAGCAAGCGTCTTTACCTACCGAGCCATCCACTGACCCATCCAAACACACACGAAGTCCCTTCCTTGTGGACTAATCACTGGGCCTGACATCCTCCATTTTCCTGATTCTTTCTACTTTTTCAGTAGAGTAAGTCTGTACATATTTAAGATATTAGTGTTCTAAAAGTATTCCTGGGCACGGGCTTCGGGATCTACCTTGGCTGACTACCATGGAGTGTTGTGGGAATGATCTCAGAGCTGACTGGAACTGTGCATGAAACTCTTACCTGATTTTTTACTTTGTAATTATTTAATTTGTAATTTATGGGTTAGATGCTTTTTTACAAAAAAAAAGGGTGTCGTATCACTGCGAGCAGCTATGTTTAGTCATGGCTGGGTAGGCTGCAGGTCAGTCTAGCTCCGACTCAGAGAACAGAGGCTGCCTGTGGTTTGGCTTGCAACCAGGGCAGGGTCCTCCTCAACTTGTAGGATGGAGTTGGCACAAGAGAAAGAAAAGAAACGTGATTGAAAGACTGAAGGCAGATCTAGTCACACATAGTAGATGAAAAGACCTATAAAGGAATGTTCTCTCAAGCAGAAAAACAACAGAGCATGCATGGCGGGGGAGGGCGGGTTTCAGGGAGAGAGAGAGAGATCATCCTTCACAGCCAGTCAACCCTTCAGAAGAAGCCTGTACTCACTGAGTGGATTATGCCTTGAAGGGCCTGGAAGCCGTCATTCACAGGAAACACATGGTCCTTACTGTCTGCAATCCGAGCCAACTGAGAACAGACAGACAAACAAGTGCAGAGACGTTAGGCATGGACGTGGAAGGCTCGGGAAAGCTACCATGGACTGCACGGGCTTGGGGCACCCATGAGCAGAAACCAGAGGAACATGGAGCTTCACCAGGCTCAGGGCCTCACTGAGGGGCCCTCAGCAATAATGCGCTAACCAGGGACCCCCTGGAGCAGGCTGAGGATTGCACCAGCTTTTGTTGGAATTTTGTTTGAGATTTGTTTGAATCTCTTCCTTCTTGGGAGCAGAGGAAGACTGCCCAGTTGGATGAACACATGACTTGGGGTGATAGATTTTCAATTTGAGGACACTGGCTTGTTTTTCACCCAAATAGCTGCTGGTAATTTTATTCAAATCAGACAACTTCAGAACCAAATTTAGGTATTCTCGTAGAACCAGGCTGATGAAAGGGGTTTCACCTTTCACCCCAAATGCCATGGGGGTCAGACCCATTGCTTCCTTCTGCTGTGTGAATCAGGATAAGGAGCAGCTGACCAGGGACCCTCAACATTCAGAGTCTTGGGACTGCCACAGAGACCATGCCAACTTTAAAATTCTTTTTCATTGTTTTTTACTGATTGCAAGAGCAACATTTTTATTACTTTAAAAACTTGGGAAAATTTAAAAATTAAACTGAAGGAAAACAAGGTCTATTCATAATGGATCTTCCCTCTATATTTGCAGCTTGGCATGTAGACTTGTCATAGTCTTAATGCAGACGCATGTGTACTTTTTCTAAGAGGATCTCAGTGCTTTGCGACATGACAGATGCCATGAGCATCTGGGGAGTAGTACGTTTCTGTGTTCTAAACTTAACTATGTGACGGAATACAAAATGGCTTATTTAGACACTAAATAACCGCCACATAAAATAAAACCCCTAATAAGGAAAGAACTGGAATAAAGCAAAAGATGAGTGTGAGGGGCTTGAGGCAGACGTTAGCTGTTTATTTACTCCGTAAGTTACTGAGAACCCTGTTACAAAAACAATCCTGAGCCACATGGAAGAGCTCTCACTGAGGATGTTAGCATTTAGGTTTCTACTTCTGGGCACACTCAAACTATTCCTACATTCCTGTATAGAGAATGCATTACATTTTAATAAGCAAAAAAAACCTGTCACTTGAAAAAGAAAATTGTATTTGTCAAATTAAGAAATTTAGAAAGTTTTCTAAGCTAATTGAGACCTGTGTTGAGACCTTGGTGACTTAATGTCACTTAGAAAATTAAACAAAGGAGATGTGCCCTGGGTGGTCTTATGCTGAGACCCCAGAAACTTCAAAAGATGATGTCAAACTCTTCACACACCAAAACGTTCTTCTTGCCTAGCTTCCCAGAGAAACATCCTATTTATGGGTATGTATTCCACAGATGCCCCCACTACGCTGAATGAACTTGCTGTCCATCACTCCTGAGCTCAGCACATTTCCAAACAGGGGGAGAGCCAGGCTCATACCTGAGTTTCATTGAAATCCTTCACACCAACACAGTAAACGATTGCGCCAAGGTCCCGGGATCTGTTAGCCTGTGTGAGGAGACAAAGGGTATTAAAGGGAGATGCAGGGGCAAGTGTTGCTCTCTTGAGTTCAAGCCGGCTACCATCAATGAAGGGATTCCCGAGCACTGACTCTGCGGCAGGTGACGCAGTGAAGGAGCAATCTAGACCCCAGGGAGCTCACACTCTAGTGACCACAAAGGCTCATGAGGATCAGAGAACAGTGGTTAGCGTCGGGGGCAGCCGTCAGTGACAGCTCTGGAAGGATGTGGGACACACGGCACATCCAGGAAATAATCCGCCTTTGCTATTCCTGAAGTAGGTTTGTTGGCATACTTTCTTCCTTGGGGCAAGACAGCCCAGTCTTACAAAGGAATGTGGCCTTTGGCACCAGGCTCCTTAGGCGGATGCTTGGCTTCACTCTGTAAAGTGTCTGGGAAATTAACTGTGGCCATCGTGCAGAGCTCACTGATCCTGGGATGTCTCTATAGTCAGCATCTTTTATGAACTAGAAGACTTTATCTCACTGCCATAGAGCAAAGCGCCTTGATGGTAGGTCCGTATCTGAATAGGTAGCCAGGACCCTTGCCACACTGAGAAGTCAGCCTACTGAAAAATATCCAGGTTTTGGCTTAGTGTTATAGTTAATATATTAAAGGTATTTTGACTTGCTTTGGTATTTGTTTTCCATATTTCCTGGGTTTCAGGCTAGAACACAGAAACTCCTCAACACATGGAGCAGATGCTTCAATAAATATGAACAATAAACATACAGTGCCCAATACATGCATACTGATTTGACTGTAACTTCTCCCCTTATGAGATGTCAACCTACCTGCTTTTCACACTGACTTCTAGAGGGGACAGAGCATGATTTTCCTTCTCTATGTTGGGAACAGGCTAGCCCTCGCCTCTCTCTATCAATCCAGCACTCCTCTCCTCTCTCTGGGCTTTCTGGGGAGTTCTGCAGAAGGGAGGATTCATGCGCTGTATCTTCCCTGGGAACGCTTTCTTTTGCCGGCATCAGGATGCTGAGCACTTTCCAAGTCTGTATGCGCCATACCTAAAATTGCTTCCAGCTAACGTCTGCCTCAAGCCCCTCACACTCATCTTTTGCTTTATTCCAGTTCTTTCCTTATTAGGGGTTTTATTTTATGTGGCGGTTATTTAGTGTCTAAATAAGCCATTTTGTATTCCGTCACATAGTTAAGTTTAGAACACAGAAACGTACTACTCCCCAGATGCTCATGGCATCTGTCATGTTAGCTTGTGTTTCCCATGCCAGGCATGTGCTCCTGGGAGAAGGAAGAAAGGAAAGCATTTCATGGAAGAGCCCAGCAACTGTGCCTCGCTCTCTTGTGTGTCTCTAGAGCGTAGCCAAGTCCAGACTCAGCATGAACAAACACACTACTTCACACTTGGGGATGGAGTTCAGTTTAAGCTAAACAGTGGTCAGAAGACCCAGGGACTGCAACGCTGCCATTGATGTCTTCCAGTAGCATCTGCCCCGCCCCCCCTTTGTATCTTTTCCCTTCTGTGTGCATTTCCACCAGGGCCTGAGTGAATCTGTGGGCTCATCCACATGGACATAGGTCACCAACCAGTGACCACACCTCTGAAGAAAAATAACTTTCTCTCCAAACAACCATCAACACCAATATCTCCTCAGCTAGGGAGTAAGGCCTTGAGAGTCCATCCTCTTGGGGAATAATTTTTAAAAGCTTAAGGAAACAGAAAAGAGGGCCGTAAAGATGGCTCACCAGTGTGCAAGGCTCTTCCAAAGGACCCCAAACTGATTCTCAGCACCCACATCAGACAACTCACAACCAACTCCAGCTCCACGGGGATTCAACACCTCTGGCACCCACACTCACACGGTTGTTCACAACAATTCATAACTCCAATGCTGGAATCTGGCACCCTCTTCAGACTTCCACAGGCACCAGACACACACACAGTGCAATGCATACATGCAGGCAAAATCCTCATACACAGAAAATGAAATTTTTAAGCCTTTTAATGATACAGTGAAGACAAATCTTAGACAAGGGGAGGGAAGGAGAAAAACAGGAGATGGCAAAGAGTGTCCCACCCCCTCTGCTCAGCTTCGCTTCCTGAATCGGTTTTGTGGTTGTTGTTTGTTTTGTTTGTTTTTAGAGACAAGGTTTCTCTATGTAACCCTGACTGTCCTGGAACTTGTTCTACAATCAGGCTGGCCTCGAACTCACAGAGCTCCGCCTGCTTCTGCCTCTCAGGCATGTATGCCACCACCGCCTGGACTGAGATTCTGACTGTCACCCTGGTGACCTGGTTCTTATGTACCTCAAGAAGCTCTTTCTCCATTTCAGTAGAAAATCTGAGGGGAAAGAAAGAAAACTGGTACTAACACTTTCTGTTTAAAACTCTTGTGTGACCCTTTGTAAGTTGCTAAAGTAATACATTACCTTCAGTAAAGGCACAGTAACTTTTTTTGAAAGGAGAAAAGTGTTTACCATGTGTGAGACGTGAAAATTCACATAAAAATGAAGTATTATGATTATTTTTACACTCGAGACAGTCCCATTCAGGTTTTTACCAAGAATGACTGTTGTTTTGTCTGAATACAGAGGAAGACTGGGTCTCTCCACACATGCTAGGCACACACTACACACTCTAGCACTGAGCTGCATGCCTGCTTCCGTTTCCACACTGAGACACAGTGGCTGTTACTCACCTCCCGCTCTGAGTAGAAGAAGAGATCTTCATGCAGCTCCCCGTCCGTCAGTGCGATGATGACACTTGCTGTCCTGTATCCTGCTCAGAAACAGCAGAGACCTTGTTTATCCTGGACCCCAGGACACCCCACAGAGACCCATCGCTTACCCTATACTCACAGGACATCCACAGAGACCCCCAGGACACCCTACAGAGATCCCTCGCTTACCCTGTACCCCCAGGACACGCCACAGAGATCCCTCGCTTACCCTGTACCCCCAGGACACCCCACAGAGATCCCTTGCTTACTCTGTACCCCCAGGGTACCCCGCAGAGACCCTCTCACTTATCCTGTACCCCCAGGACACCCCATAGAGACCTCTTGCTTACCCTGTACCCTGAGGACACCCCACAGAGATCCCTCGCTTACCCTGTACCCCCAGGGTACCCCGCAGAGACCCTCTCACTTATCCTGTACCCCAGGACACCCCATAGAGACCTCTTGCTTACCCTGTACCCTGAGGACACCCCACAGAGATCCCTCGCTTACCCTGTACCCCCAGGGTACCCCGCAGAGACCCTCTCACTTATCCTGTACCCCAGGACACCCCACAGAGACCTCTCACTTATCCTGTACTCCCAGGTCACCCCCACAGATACCCCTCACTTATCCTGTACCTCAGGACACCCCCATAGAGACCTCTCGCTTATTCTGTATCCCCAAAATACCCCCACAGAGACCCTCTTACTTGTCCTGTACCCCCAGGACACACCCACACATCCCTGAGATTTTATCTCTTTTTAAGTTCAATCACTGAAAATGAACACGATGAGAATCGTCAGTCTTGTATTGGGGTGTGGGGCAACTCTAACATGAGCTTTTTATGGTCAGACTTCTGGATTTCTCGGTCTCATCTCAACATATAGGCTGACCAGGTGACATGGCTCTGAAACACTCAGTCACTGCCAACAGCTCCTGTGGCCAAAGGTCACCAGGCCTGGGGCAAATTCCACACTTGGACTGTAGTGGCCCTTCCTGAATGCCATAGCCGACCACATACACCACACTTGCCAAAACATAATATTTATCAGAATTTGCAAGCTGACCAGAAGTATTACAGCTGTTGGCAAAATTCTACTGGAATTCGTCCAATGTTATTTAGCCTTCCAGGAACAGCACTTACAATTGATTTTCTGGGCAAGTTTGGGGCTACCTTATGTGCGGCAGTTCAATTACTGTCAAACAGGAAGTGGCTATCAGGAGGAAAGTCCCCACAGTTACACGGAATCTCATCGAAGAGATTGGTGTGACACACTGGAGTGCTCTCCACGAGGGAGACCAACAGCAGCCAGAGTGATGATGATGTCCTTTTCTGAGGACTTAGCAAGAATACTTTAGACATTTATATTTAAGCTAAGGGAAGTTTCAGTCAAACTTCATCTAAATACCAGATTCAACCACAGGAGCTCAGAGAGAAACAAGGTAATTAAATCTGACACAAAAATTCAAGACCTTACTAGCCCATCCAAGTAGTTATTAATTTAATAAATTCATCATGCAAAACTATTCATGTGAATTGCAGAATGTAGCCGTAACGGGATCTTAATCGTTTTTAAATAATGTTTCCTGGCACAGCCTGGCAGAATTTGATTTGATAAACGCCACCTTTCTAGGCACTTGTTCTTATTTCTTCTTTGATAAAATGAATATACAGGATTTATGGACCATATCACACATGTACTTGGTGTAAAAATTCCCTTTCAGAAGCAAACGCTGAGCTATGAGACCCTTCATCTTGTGACTTTATGTTACAATCTTACCTTGACTGTTTTCATAGTAAATCTGCTCGCTGGCCTGAAAAACACACGGAGAAGCCATTAGAACATTAGCCTCACAACGCTGCTTGCCAGCCCGGCTGCATGCATGGAGGCCAGCCCAGCTGCATGCATGGAGGCCAGCCCGGCTGCATGCATAGAGGCCAGCCCGGGTAGCATGCATGGAAGCATGATGTCGCTTGTCTGCAGCCAGGGCTGTCTCGATTCTTAATGTGACTCGCCCGGGTCTCACTCAAAGTGACAGTGCTGACATTCAGGTAAAGTGATTCTCACCCTTGAGTCAGCTAACTGTTGACATGGGTGGAGATCTTCTCAGAGTCTTGGAAAGATTTCCTTAAAGCCAAAGGTACTGAAATTCCATCTCTGCCATTGTGGTTGCCAGCCACGAAAGACACTTTGGGAATTGAGGGACTTGCGTGTGGCACAGTTCCTGAGTGACAGCTAAGTACTGGCTAACAAACCATTTGTGGGTGTCAGTTAAGGAGAAAAAAATCCATTCCCTTAGTGCATTTGAGGGCAGTTGTCAGTGAGCTTATGGGGGGAAACTGGGCTTTCTTATCTCTGGGCGTTATTAGTCCCCTTAACACACAAGCTTTATCTCATCAGCCATCTCTGTGCTGGGCCCAGTGTGACGCTTTATACTGAAGAGTTGAAAATTGTCCTGAAATTACCCTTTCAAATCCTTCATGCATGTAAGTGTCTCCTCCTGGCAGAACTTTCTGCAGTTCTTCTAGGCCTTGTCGGATCTGTTCCCTGAAACCCAAAAGTATCTTGTTAGTCTCATGAGAGTATTTTCACCTTGCTTCTGACAGCACAGGCACCGGTTTGCTTTCTGTGCACATGCTGGGTTGCTCTAATAGCTCCCCGAACCTTCCAGTTGGCATTATCCTTCCGGAGCCAGTCACAGCTAGGGAAGGATGAGTTAGACTTCATCAACGGGAGGACCCTTTCACAAGGATCTCCCCTGGCTTTTAAGCCGTCCCTCTTTGGAAACACAGACAAAGCTCTCTATCAACACTGGAAATCAACCTTAAAATTGTGTCTCCTAACGGGACACAGTCACACAGGTGGAGGCACAGATGGCTTCTGTAAGCCAGGGAGGGATGAGCACTGAGAAAGAAGGAAAAACCAGAAAGAGGCCACCTTAAGATGCAGCTGGGAGGAATCCGAGCAAACGCTGCCAAAGGAAACCGTGCAGTCAGCTTTGAGAGCAAAAAGGAACATGGAATCTATACTTCCCAATCAGGCAGGAGCGATTGGTGGCTGACACCTGCGTGCTGTTCCTTTGTTTGGGCAAGGTGACTGACGGTGGGGGAAGGAAGAGGAAGTGAGACAGAGGATGGGAGAGAGCTGGAGTGGCATCCGGAGCCTCAGAGTCTCGCAGACTGCTCACGCGGGACCATAAGAAACCCATTCACGTTCCTAGCTCTGCAGTGGAACCGCGCTATGCCAGAGCCTCTGAGCCCTAACCCCACTCCTGTACCTGTGAGAGGGTAAATCAGGAAGAAAGAGCCTTCAGGTCAGAAGGGACTAACATTCCGGAGGAACATGATATGCTAACCCCACTCACAGATGCTGATCTTGCCTCCCGATAACCTCTCCATGTGGGTGCTGCTGTCCCTGCAGCACAGAGATAAAGAGGGCAAGAGGGGAGCAGAGACTGGGAGCCGAAGCTGCTGCCTCTGTGCATCCCGGCTCAGAGTTCCACAGACAGGCTCTGCTGAGGATGGGCAGTATGATGTTCCCACACACTCAAGCCTGTGGTGGCTCTTCAATTCCACAGCTACGACCCTGAATCACAAAAAGCCCCAGAAGCCTGTCCAAGGCCTCATGACTAGCCAGTGCCAGGGGTGAGATAGGAGCCTGGAGTCCTACGATTAGGGGCACTGAGAAGCTTTTTTCTTGAATGGGTGAGCCAATGAATGGAACACAGCTGTTTATTCCAACAATTGTTCGGGTAGAAATTCTAATGATAAACACGAATTCTGAATAAAAATGGATATGACAGGAGGCTTGCTTGGGAAAGGGGGAGGGGAACATTGTAATGGCACACAGGAAGAGCCTGGCACAAGTCCCCGCTGTTGCTGCTTTCAGGTAGACGACTCAATACCATGTCACTCAAACGTTAGGGAAAGTGTGGACATCTGGCTGCCCCATCAGAACCCAGCCGCACAAGGCGGCCTCAGGAAGTGGAAACCTATCTGGACCTCTGCCTGAATCATCAGCAAAATATCTGGAAATGGATCCACACCCAACCCAGAGAGCGCCGGGGCTGCAGCACCATCTGACCTTGCTTGCAAAGGCCTCTGGAATAACAACTGCCCCTCCACTTCCACTCACTCTGTGTGAGGCTGCCAGAGGCTTCTTAAAATGGAGATTAAATCACACCATTCTTGCCTCTGCTCAAGACCCTCCCGAATCAAGTCCCTGTACCCGAGGAGCCTCCCTTGTCTTTGAGGTGCACACCTGTAGGTGTGGCCATGGCCTCCCTGTCCAGTCTCTCCTTTCCCTTGCCTGCTTCCACTACCCCAGCCTCAGCTGCACTGGTCTTCTTGGGTTCCTGGCTTTGAGAGACCGGTCCTCTGCATCAGCAACTCCTGTAGCCTGACCTTTTCCTAAACCGGGTCTGTTTGGGTCCCTGCTGTTCTTCTAGGTCTGTGGCTGGAATTTGACAGACATTAAACAGCTTCCTGTGAAGTGGGTGGAGGAGCAGGTACCACCGTCAGTCATCTTGGAAAGAGTGGGACCTCACTTGGCCATGTGGAAGAAGGCCAGGCTGAAGTGGGGCCTGGTCACTGGCCCTAGGACAGGTCTGGGCCCTTGTGGTGGGTGGAAGCCATTTTTTGTGCTGTGATTTTTTTTCCATCATATCCAATATCTCAATGGTCCATCAAAAGGCATGATTTCAACTGTGTTGTTTGGTTTTTTGATGAGAAATAGAAAAATAATGCATGTTTTAGTAAAATAGATAAAGACAAGAATGGTGTTTCCCAACAAGGCCACCAGAGGTGCAGGGATGGGACAGGTACTGAAAGACCTGAATAAATCCAGACCTCCCAAGCAGGAAGAAAATAGCCAAAAAATCCAAGCAGGAAGAGAAGAATTAAAAATCTAGGATTAGCTGGTTCAGTGACTGTGTTTCAGGAACTAGTTGAAGATAAAGTTAGATTGTAATCCTGAGAATAATCTTGAGAAATAGGGAGTTTCCCCCTTGTGATTTTAGGAACTAGCTGATTATGACCACATGATCCCTACCCCTTGCCCGGTACATAAATCAACCCCAAATGGGTCACTGACTTAATTGTAGTACCTGAAACTCTGAAATTACCAGAGGAATAGGCGAACACTTTAGCATAAGCCTAACAGGGACCGTGTGAAATGGGCTTCGGCATCTCAGGAAATAATAGCAAGAATTGGCTAATGAGGTTGTATTAAACTAAAAATCTCCCCAGCAAAGGAAACCATGGAACAAAGAGAAAGCCTATGAGTGAGAGAAGAGATGAACATCCAGAATCTGTAAAGAACACTAACAGCAAAACACCCAAAGAACAAATAATTCAGTCTACCAACAGGCAAATGACTTTACAAACGGAGAAACATAGAAGGCCAAGACATACTCGAAACAATGCCCAACACCCTCAGCCACTGGGGAAAATGACATTATACTGAGATTCCATCTCACCACAGACAGAATGGTTATCTCCAAGAAAATGAGGAATCCAGGGAGGATGTGGGAAAGAGGAGCCCGTCTTCATTGGTGTGGGACTTTAACTGCTGAAGCCACCATGGAAATCAGTACAGAGTTCTCCCAGAGCTGCAAAGGCCTGCCAGTGACAAAGCTGCTCCACTCCTAGGCAACACCTGAAGGAGTCCAGTCAGCCTGCGACAGGGGTAGGTGCACGGCCATGCTACGGCTGCACCATTCATGATGTCCAGGACAGGGAACCAGTCCAGATGTCCACCAAGAGATGCATGTACATAAAAGATGCGGTGCATATATACAAACATAAAGAATGGATATCATGATCCAGAAAATGGACTAGAGTAGAGATTATAATGGTAGGTGAAACAAGCTAGTTTCAGAAAGATAAACAGTGCATGTGTTCAATCCTCTGTGGAAGTTGGAGGAGAAAAAAAAATGAACCCAGTACAATGCGGGGGGTTAGGGTTGTGGAAGGGGGTAAAAGGATAGGGAGACCAGAAAGCACAATAGAAGGGACATATGCCTAAGCTGGGCTGCGTGCAAGCTAGAAAATCTCCGAGGAAACTCGTCACTTTAAACTTAATAAATGCTAGCAGAACAGTAAAGGTGACCTTGGACTTTGGTCATGGACTAGTAAAGCTTGGAATATTCTTGGTAGCACTAAAGCTGGAATATTATGTTAACACCGAGCTTTAAAAAAGAAAGTTTAAAAAATAGCATGTTGGGGGCATGGAAAATGTTCCTTGGCTCTACTGTATTTTTCTTCTGCCAAATAAAGTATGGGAACAGGGGACTTTTTCTTCTAGGCCCATTTCTTTTCTTTTACAAAGATTTTCTTAAGCTATTGCTCTCAGCATCTCTCTCTCTGTATGTCTCTCTCTCTTTCTCTGTCTGTCTGTCTCTTCCTCCCTTTGTCTCTAGACATGTCTCTCATACACTGGCTTTTTTAACTGGTCACCTGCTTTGTTGCCTCTTTCTCCACTCCCTGACCTTCCTCTAAGCCCCCACAGCATCTAGAAATCTGCAGAGACCGGCCTGGGAATGGTGGGTCTGTCCTGACACTGGGACAGCTGTTGCTCAGGGGGTGAGTCCTTATGTCGTCTTAGAGATCTAAGGAGTGGGATGACGACCTCTCTGGAAAATTCAATTACCATGCAACATTAACTTCCTGGGAAACGAGAGGCTGGGTGTCCTACATAAGAGGCTGCTATTAAAATGTCCTGTTTGCCTTGGTGGTTTCTCTGTCGGCCAGTGTTCCCACTTAGAAGCTGGGGGTTTGCAAAGCCACACATCTCGTGTTTCTTTTGCAACACAACACTTAAGGCCCGGCGCGGCGCAGGCAGCTGTTGGATGAGCGGGTCCAGCTTCCGTGAACTGTTTACTCATCTATTGCCATTTTAGCGTCTAGCGAATCCATGCGTGTAGCAGAACGGTGGGCTGCCCGGTGGTCGTGGGAGGAATCCCCTGTGGACTTGCGGATGACTTTCTGGGGTCGTAGTCTTGCTGTGGTGTTTTGATGTATGCTGACGTAAGCCCTGAAGGAACAGCGCACCAGGACGCACTTCCTATATCTCCACTGGGAATTCCTCCTCGGAGTTACACTCTGCCCATCATAAATTTTGTTAAAATAGCCTCCCCCACACAAAGATAACTCAACATGAGGTCTGTACTGCCAATGTAGCAGCTCCCTGTAAAGGCGCGCCTGGGGTACTGGGCGCTTCTCAGCTGCTTCATAGCTGTTAGCTCTGGGGCCTCACTTACACACTAAACACATGTGACTGTTCATCACCCAGCAACGCTCTCAGCATTCCCAGGTGGGCTGCGGCTGCAGTGTGACAAGGAGACCCCCGGGTCAAGACCTTCTGCTGTTATCCTGGCACCACCCAGTTCTAAAGTGAACACTAATAACTGCTTACAACGCCCAAGATCGTGGGTTTTTCAGGCACCCACCGAGGGTTGGAGAAGAGCTTGCCCAATCTGTTACCGCATTTATTTCTAGAAAGGACAATATCCCCTTGCTTTCTCTTATCTCTATAGCAAGATCTTTTTTCATACTGATCATATTTGTAAGTTATGTGTTCTCTCTCAAAAACAATCTTATCAAATGTTTATCAGTTCCTTCTTTTAAAATTCTCAGCATTTTTACTTCTTTTCCTCTATTTACTTTGAGCTTGGCAAACACTTGCTTCTTAGCTTCATAAAACAGAAAAGCTGGTTACTGCTGTTAAACCCTTCACACTTCTTGTCTGAGAGACACCTTTGCTGTTTTTTAGCTCTTCCTGCACGCTGACCCGAGTTGTGTCCACAACTGCCAATTCCTGAGTCTTCATTGTGGTTCAGCTGGCAACACTGTCTAACTTCCCCTCTGCTTTCTTCTTCATCGGTAGCTTGTCCTTGACAAAATGGTCTTTGGACTTTATCCAGTAAACAGATTTTGTTTGGAAGTCCACTTTGTGTAATATTAATACAGCCATTCCAAGTTTTATGGTTAACGTTTACACAATGCATATCTTCTACTCTTTCCCTTAGCCGATTGCTATTATTTATTCCATGCATTGCTTGGAATACGGAATTGTGTGTAGAAGACTGCCCTAACAATGTCCTCAACCTCTGGGTACCCCTGCTCTCTTGTCCCTTCCCACACTGCTTTGCACTTGTCTCTGTGACTTACTTTCGCCTGGAAGACATCAGCAAATAAAATACTTAGGGCTCCACTCTCTGGGTTTGCCATCTTCCAAGGCTGCAGCCTCGGAGGACAGCATGTGATCTCCCAACCTTCTGAGAATGTCCCAGATCCTGGTTGGTTTTTTTTTTTTATCTTTTATTTTTATACCTAGAATTATTTGGAAAGAGACACCTCAATTGAGAAAAATGCTCCCACGCTGTAGGCAAGTCTGTAAGGGCATTTTCTTGATTCATGTCAGAATGCCCAGCCCACTGGAGGCAGTGCCAGCCCTGGGCAGGTGGTCCTGAGGAGCATAAGAAAGCAGGCTGGGCCAGCCATAATACGCTTTCTTCTGTGGCCTCTGCTTCAGTTCCTGCCTCCTGCTTCCCTCCTTGGGCTCCTTCTCCTGTGATTTTCCCATGGTGATACAGTATGATCTGAGAATGCATGGAGTAGATTAACCCTGTCCTCCCCACGGTGCTTTTGTGTCATGGTGTTTCATCACAGCAAGGGAAACCCTAAGACACAGATGTGCCACCCTTGGCAACTGAGGCCGATCCTCAGTCCACCCTCTAGAGAAAGGCAGCTGGATGAACGGTCCAGGAAACTCACCACGGTTAATGGTAGGTTGGCTCTTGCAGCTTTCTCTAGTGTGGCATCCTTGGTATTTGGTCCAAATATGTCGGTCAATTTCTGTTTGATGTAAATATCGGCACAGTTGGGATGAAGTCTGTGTTGCCTTGCTATTTATCTGCAAGGGCCAGTTCTTTTGTTTCTCTTCTGCATTCTTTTGTTTGATCAAGTACCTCCTGATATTTCAGCAAACACCGTTCGCCTTTAAAAAACAGAGCTATCTATTGTGGGTGTCTCTCCATCATCAGCCTTTTCCCCCCAGCTGATCATTGGACTTCAATACGCATTCTTATTTTATTAATCTTATGCCTTTCCCTGTATAATGAAATACTTCACATCAATATCATTCACTCTCATTTTTGCTACTATTGTAATCTATTTCACTTATTTATGAAGCTTTAAAATATAACAGACGTCGTACTTGTGTTGAGATATGCTACGATGCCCAGGAGATGCTCCAAGTCCTCTATGCACTTCCATTTCCTGTGTGTGCAAGCCCAGCCCATCTGCGGGTGTTTATAGTTTTAGTCCAGTCTTATTCAGGCTCTCTGACTTCATCTCTTACCTATAGTGAGCTATGGTGGCACTGGCCCCAGGAGATCTCTTGCTGAAGTCGCCATAGAGACTTGGTGCTTTCTGGCATTCATCCGGACTGCTTGGAGCACCTTTTCGGATCTAGCTGGCCACCCTCGAATTCACCGTCCTCCCATGTCAGTGCACTGGGAGCAGGACTAGAACTCTCAAAGTCTGAGGTGTGATAAGAAAACTAGCAACATTTCTTTTTTGGTCCTCACGATTCTCTGATAAATTTGTTCTTGTCTTTGATATTTTCTTTGGAATATTCAGATGGCCAGCACCGCTATTTCTGTCCATTAGAGCCACAGTAAATAGAATGAGAACTATTTTAACAAAGGCAAGATGGTCCCACTCCAGCCAGCTCATGATGAAGACAGCTATTAGCAAGATGGCCAATGGATGGGTAATGTATACAGCACAGTCACACTAAGTAAACAGTGACTCAGAGGAAGACAGAGGACTGCTGTTGGACATCCTCCCATACTGAGAAACGAACACAATTTAAGACCTACGCATTGTTTCTAGAATTTTCCCCTGGACAGTGAAGGCTATAGTTCTCCACCACAAACCTCTCTGTCTGCATTCTGTAGCCAAGCTGAGCTCGAGGGGGAGGGTAGAAGTATGCTAGATCTATCTGGATAACACAACACACAAGACGCATGTGGGCAGGAAGGATCTGCAAAGACAGAATTAGAGGAAAGAACCAAGAAGCGGGAGGGAGTGTGGGCACTGAGAACTCAGATCCCAGGGGGAGTTAAGCTCAAGCACCACACTGCCTTTGAAGATTAACCAGTAATGCTGAAAATCCTCCCTTACTGAGCAGCCCACTCATTCCCAGCCCCCATCACAGAGCACAAGAAGTCCCTGCTTCTGCCCAGCCCAGTCCTCGCAAGGAGATGAGCATGCCCAGTTGATTAAGTGCTCGCTACAAGTAAGGCCCTGAGTTTGATCCCAGAACACAGGTGAAAAGCTAGGCATAGCAGCATGTGGTTGAAATCCAAACATTAAGGTAGCAGGAACACATGGATCCTTGGGGCTCATGGGTTAGACACCAAGGAGAGATCCTCCAAGCTTGACTTCTGGCCTGGATCCACATAAACATATGCTTCCATAACTTCCCATCCCCACAACATACAACACACACAAACACATTTATTCATTAGTATATATGTAGTTCAATATGAACGTATATTGTTTCTGAGGATATAAAAGTATACACATTCATGGAGATGATAAACTCCAAGTTCAAGGCAGCAATTCTTTTTGCGGAAGGAGACAAAGACTGTGCCCCCCAGGAAGTGTCCCCTGTGTCATTCTATTTCTCAAGCCTAGTGGTATGAAAGGGGTGTTTGTGATCCTTTTCTCTATACATTTTCATGCCCCAAATGGTCAACCATTTAAACACTTGCTGGAATGAGCAGCAGAAGAGGGGGTTGTGTTTGGGACCTGTCAGGGGCAGCCATAAATGCAAGATTCAGCAGGTCCCCCCACTGCAGCAAGAGTGACAGCCCAGATGATAGTGTCACCATCTGGCGTGACCAGGATGATTCAGCTTCCGTCCCTGGATGTGAGAATGCAGCCACAGTCGGGGCCCGTGGCCCAGTGGATAACGCATCTGACTGTGGAAGATTTGGGATGCAGCCATTCTTGATCCTCTAACTATGCTGACACTGCCTTTCTGCCTTCAGCCAGACATCAGAAATGTCCACTTTTGCCCCTTTTATATTTATAATATGAAGGACAAGCGGCATTTCCTGAGTGCCTGTAATGAGTTAGAATCTCTGATGGGCATTTTCCACATATTAATTCATAGCAGCTTCATTGCTGCATCCTGCAGTGGTCACAGGAGAACAGACACGAGCAAGTCCACATTAGAGCCTAGAGTCGAGGCTTGGGCACAGCCGTTCTCTTCTTTGTTTGCAGTTCCCCAACTGGGTGCATCCCAGAGCACTGCAGCCAAGACATGGGGGACATAACCCCCCTCACTGAAGTATTGTTTTCCAAATTTTGAAAAACCATCCACAATAACTTTTATATAAATGAAAACATTGGCATATTACATTTTTAGGTTGAAAACTTGGAAGAAATGTCTTGCTGTTGGCAATGTCTTGCTATATCAATGTCAACTTGGGGTTCGAGAGGGCAATTTTACTTTCTCCTATTCACAGAAGATTCCAGAGGGAGAGCAGGAAACACTGGCCCACAGCACTCTCAAAGGTGCATCTGAGGAGCTATCTCATGGCTCCAGGGAGACTCTCTCCACTCAGCGTTACTGTGACTCAGGCTGGGAGACTGTAGACAAACATGCTGTGAACACGAGGCCTGTGCATTCTTCTCGGGAAGAACTCTCGCTAAAATCACTAGGCAGGGAGAAAACGGCGTTTATCTAGCCTTACACTGAAGAAGTATTTTCTACCTGTATCCCTGTATACAAGGATAGACCTGCCAATGCTCAATGCTTCAGAAAAGGATGCACCAGAGAGATCCAGGACTCACTAGGAATTTGCTGTTGGACACACTGTGATGGTGTGAGGTTTGCCAGGGAGGATTTAAGACAACCCTGAGCTGTTGATCAAAGCTCCTGGCAATAACCATAATAGTAACCACTGTCCACAGAGCAATGATGATAGTAACCACTCCACGGAGCACTCATGATAGTAACCACTGTCCACGGAGCATTGATGATAGTAACCACTCCACGGAGCACTCATGATAGTAACCACTCCACGGAGCACTCATGATAGTAACCACTCCACGGAGCACTCATGATAGTAACCACTGTCCACGGAGCACTGATGATAGTAACCACTCCACGGAGCACTCATGATAGTAACCACTGTCCACGGAGCACTGATGATAGTAACCACTGTCCACGGAGCACTGATGATAGTAACCACTGTCCACGGAGCACTGATGATAGTAACCACTGTCCACGGAGCACTGATGATAGTAACCACTGTCCACGGAGCACTCATGATAGTAACCACTGTCCACGGAGCACTCATGATAGTAACCACTCCACGGAGCATTGATGATAGTAACCACTCCACGGAGCACTCATGATAGTAACCACTCCACGGAGCACTCATGATAGTAACCACTCCACGGAGCACTCATGATAGTAACCACTGTCCAAGGAGCACTGATGATAGTAACCACTCCACGGAGCACTCCTGATAGTAACCACTGTCCACGGAGCACTGATGATAGTAACCACTGTCCACGGAGCACTCATGATAGTAACCACTGTCCACGGAGCACTCATGATAGTAACCACTCCACGGAGCACTCATGATAGTAACCACTCCACGGAGCACTCCTGATAGTAACCACTCCACGGAGCACTCCTGATAGTAACCACTCCACGGAGCACTCATGATAGTAACCACTGTCCACGGAGCACTGATGATAGTAACCACTGTCCACGGAGCACTGATGATAGTAACCACTGTCCACAGAGCACTGATGATAGTAACCACTCCACGGAGCACTGATGATAGTAACCACTGTCCACGGAGCACTGATGATAGTAACCACTGTCCACGGAGCACTCATGATAGTAACCACTGTCCACGGAGCACTGATGATAGTAACCACTGTCCACGGAGCACTCCTGATAGTAACCACTGTCCACGGAGCACTGATGATAGTAACCACTGTCCACGGAGCACTCATGATAGTAACCACTGTCCACGGAGCACTGATGATAGTAACCACTGTCCACGGAGCACTGATGATAGTAACCACTGTCCACGGAGCACTGATGATAGTAACCACTGTCCACGGAGCACTCCTGATAGTAACCACTGTCCACGGAGCACTCCTGATAGTAACCACTGTCCACGGAGCACTGATGATAGTAACCACTCCACGGAGCACTGATGATAGTAACCACTCCACGGAGCACTCCTGATAGTAACCACTGTCCACGGAGCACTGATGATAGTAACCACTGTCCACAGAGCACTGATGATAGTAACCACTGTTCACGGAGCACTGATGATAGTAACCACTGTCCACAGAGCACTCATGATAGTAACCACTGTCCACGGAGCACTCATGATAGTAACCACTCCACGGAGCACTCATGATAGTAACCACTCCACGGAGCACTCCTGATAGTAACCACTGTTCACGGAGCACTGATGATAGTAACCACTGTCCACGGAGCACTCAGGATAGTAACCACTGTTTACTGAACACTTACAGCACGTTTACACTATGAATCTTCCCAGCATTTTACAGAGAGAGAAAAGGTGCCATATTCAAGTTCTTCCAAACACTAAATATTCAAGACTCCTCTCCCCTCTTATTTTAAAATTTAAAGAGGGATTTATTTAGAGCCCAGTCTCTCAGGAATAGCAACATGGAATCACTCTGCTCCAGAACCAAGAGATGTTTCCAGAGCATGGCCAAGCTGGGTGCTGGAGCAAGCTGGAGTAGCTGAGAGGGGCACAGGAGGGGTTGGGGTTTCTGTCCATACTGCACGCTGGATGTTCTTGGCTTCCTTCTGCTTGCTGAAGCAACAGCAAGGCCTTCAGCCTACCCTTCTCACCGCTCTGCTAACTCGGCGATGCAGCTCTTCCAGCTGAGGACGGCTGAACTCTCAGGGACAAGAGGAAATGACCACGCAGGCTTCAGGGAACTCTTTCTCTGAAGCAGTCAGGGGGTTGGGGTGCCGAACTGTGTAACCCTCTTTTCTTAAATTTAAAACTGTGTATAATAGTAAAATAGTGGGAAATTCTCAAGTAGAGTCATCAAACACAAGGACACAAGGCCATGCTTCCTGGGCTCCAGTCCAGGTTCCCACAGTTACACGGCACAGTGGCCTTGATCCTCTTCTGTCTGGGTACCCCCACCTATAATATGATATAATAACAAATGCAGTTCTAAAGAGAGCCCCACGGGTAGACATTACTTTCCCTGGTAATAGCTGAAGAAAATCTATTTACTCGTACATGGTAAACCCTTATTAGAGATATATGTGTAGGCACCCCCACATATTAATATTATACACATATGTGGTTCCATGTAAGCATCTCACAGATGACAGACCAGAAGGCAGCACACAGTAGACACAGGTAGACAGAGAAGGTTATATGCAGTAGGGAAAGAATAACTGAGATAAAATCTTAAATTTGTGAATAAAATCTGGCGCCGAGTACAGGAACGGAACAGCACAAACAACCCAGTCCATCTGGGAATCCTTTTCGTTACTGGTAAAAGGAGGCCAATGGGTTGAATAAGATATGATAATCCTCTGACCCATGGCTGTTTTGTTGGCTTTGTGTTTGAATCTGGGAAAGTTTGGAAGAAAGGCGAGATTCACAGTCCAAACCAGTCCTTTAGGAATACACGTCTAACCCTCAGTGCCCTTTCCAGAGCATCACAGACACAGCTAAATACCAGGATCCAGCAAATGGTCTTTATGGCCTGAAGGAAAACAAGCAGGCGTGTCAAGCCCAGATCTTAGAATCCCTGCAGGAAACGGAGCTGCTGAGATGGAGGAAGACATATCCTCTCATTCCAGGCCACAGGAGGATGGCCTGAGCTTCCACAGGGGAGGGATCCTAAACCTGCCACCCAGTGAGGGGCCTGGAGAGGGGTCTTAACCCAACTACCCAGTGGTGGGCCATGGGAGAGATTGAAACAGTCACCCCCTGGTGGGTCATGGGTCTAGAGAGGGTTCCTAACTCAGTCACCCCGTGGTGGGTCATGGGTCTGAAGAGGGTACCAGGAATGCTGACATGCACCTGAAATCCCAGGTCTGTGACGGCAGAGACAAACAGTTGCTTGGGGCTCTTGTCTAGTCAGACTAGCTGAATCAGCTGGCTCCAGGTTCAGTGAAAGGACCTGTCTCAAACCCATACACATAAAAATAAAGAGAATCTCAACAAATTTAAATAAAAAGTGTTGGAGTGAAATGGAGAAATACACCAATGTCCCTCCCTGGCCTTTACATCCGTGTGCACACACTGACATAATGAAAAAGACAGATTAAACATATGTTTAGACCGTAAAAGAGAACTAATAAGCAGATCAAAGGAGTAATGATAAATAAGAGAAGAAAAACGTGTTGAGTGGAGGAAGTTTAAGTGTCAGATAGAATGGCTTAGATACCATACACATAAGTAAGATGACTCTGACCCAGATATATCATGCTAATAATTTTTTTAAATATTTGAGATAAAGGAAAAAACTCCCAAAAGGTTCTGGGAAAGAAAATCATGGAGCTAGGGGTTGTGGGGTATATAGCACATTGATCACTTGGCAGTCCATCAGCAAAACTAAGAAAGCAGAAACTAACACCCCAAATTAAATTATTCTAGTTGTCTTCTTTGAAAAAAGTTGCTTCTAAGACCTGAGGGAAGGATAAACAAAATCACATGGAACACCTTTGTGAATTATTACCCAGCAAGAGTAAGGTTGTTATACCTGCAGATGAGTCTGAAGTTAGCACGGGGAACAAGACACATCAGCGGAATGAGGTTCAACTTCAACAGATCTGAATTCAGATCTATTTATATCAACACCAGCTTTTATTATTAAGGAAAGATAAGATACCAAAAATAATTCCTTTCATCTCAAGATGGCAAAAAAGGGGCAAAACAGAGGAAATGAGAATCCATAATGGTAATATAAAATAATGAATCATAAAATTGAAAAACATACAAAACAAAAGTGTTGATAAATTTAAGAAATAAACCATTAGGTAACTGAGAAAGTTTGAGCTAATAAAATATTTCATCAAAATTGAGTGTTTGTATGTGTGTGTGTGTACAACTGAACAGAGCGAGCCAGGGATGTGGCTCGGTGATACAGTGATACAGTGCTAGAGCACTTAGCTAGCATAGCCAAGCCCTAAGTTCTACCCACAATATCCAAGAGAAGAAGAGAGGAAGAGTGGGGGACAGGGACAGAGAGAGAAAGAAGTGGGTGGCAGAGAGAGACAAAGACAGAGAGAAAGATAGAAGAAAAAGTTTTGTAAAATCCAGAAATTTCCCCTCAAAACATTATTTTTTAAGTTACTTCTGGAGTCACAGGTTGAACTGATTGTCGGTGCTAAAGTCCCATGGATGCTCCTATAACAAGTATAAGCTGCTTATGAAGCCTGTGGATTCCAAACACCAAGCCCACCATGCCTGTGAGTGCCAATAAGACTAGGTGATGTAACAGGAGATGTTCTGCTCACAGTGGGAACAGAGTTAACCAACACTGAATGCAACTTAGGATAAAAACCCCAGACCTTCCTGGAGGACATCCCCAGAAGTGCTAAGCACCCTGAATAACACAAATGCTGTGGAGTAAGAATGCCGTGCCCATTGGTGCCAGGACTAGGCCTCCCAGAGGACTCGGATAAAAACCCCACAGATATTTGGAACACTAAAGAAAACCCTAAAAGCACATGGTTGGAAAAACCCACTAAAGACCAAGGAGATTTTTGCTCAATATTAGAAATGAGGAAAGACTGGTCCTCCAGATGTTGAAACTAATTAAAACAACGTGGTTGGGTGCAGAACTGCAGGAAAACAAAGTGGAACCATACCGGAGCAGAAAGCAGTGCCCAAGTCCACGCAGGCCACTTCTACGTGGCTGGCATAGAGGTTGCCCCACAGCAGTGCTGGGAAGCTGGTTCCCAGCACAGGAAATGGCAAATGTTGGCCCCATGCCTTACATGGCAATAACTTGGGGCAAAACTTAAATTAAAAAAATGCAAATCGCCATAAGCAAAAGTAGTAATAACAGTGATTATGAATAAGAATGCTAACGTTTTTAATAATGTACAATAAGAATAATATATTCTTTTCACATGAAAAGAATACAGCAGAACCAAATACAACCAGAAATGTGAAAATCAGCCAGCATTTTAAAATCTTTTTAATGGTTTCTACTCCCATGGTATGTAAAAACAAAGAAAAACTATATGATCACATTAACAGACGATACAAGGGCCCTTGGTGGCACCCACCAGCTCTCTGGGTTTCCACTAAAGTGATAGACTCCTAGGACAAGATCTCATAGCCAGACAAAGACATGTTTGAAGTGTTTCAGGTAATGTCACGATTAAGATCAGAGTTTTCAGGGCTTCACCTGTAGTTGCTCGCGTGACGCTGCTGTACTACAATACTTCAGTAGGCACTGGACATGCTACTATGCTAATGAGTGGCCCATAGATCTTGGCTTGCTTAAAATGAGGAAGCTGAGCAACCATGGAAGGGGACATGATCTGACAGGGCTCTGACTCAACCAAGTTCAGAATCCAGAGATCAGAAATGAGTTCTGCCATTAGCCTGTTAATAGACCTCAGTGAACTTCCGGAATCTCAGTGCCCTCATTTGTGGAAAGGAAGGAAAGCCCAAGCCTTCCGCAGCCTTCCACAGCCTTCCACGGCCTTCCACGGCCTTCCACAGCCTTCCACAGCCTTCCACAGCCTTCCACAGCCTTCCACAGCCTTCTACAGCCTTCCACAGCCTGTCATGGCCTTCCACAGCCTTCCACGGCCTTCCACAGCCTTCCACAGCCTTCCACAGCCTTCCACGGCCTTCCACAGCCTTCTACAGCCTTCCACAGCCTGTCATGGCCTTCCACAGCCTTCCATGGCCTTCCACGGCCTTCCACAGCCTTCCACAGCCTTCCACAGCCTGTCATGGCCTTCCACAGCCTGACATGGCCTGCCACAACTTGTCAGAGAACAGCAGCCACAGGAAGGGTTAGAAAATGAAGAAAGCGGAGAGGAGTCAAAACCCCCAAAGATGGCCCACACAAGTGAATTTCGGATTTTCACTTTCTCTTTTCTCTTGTGGTCTTAACCTGACAATAAGTTCCATGTGGTAGCTGAAGCGTCTTGGAAAGGCTGAGGAAAAAAAATCCCCATTTCTGGGAATCCTGGGGAGAGGAGCCTCTTACTCTGGCTTTGCCTCAGAAGATGGCTGCCTCTTGGCAGCCTATCTGACTAAAATGCCAACAGACACCCCTTCTTTGGCTCATTCTGGGGTGCTTCGGGTGACTCCTAAGTCTGTGGCCGAAGCTGGAGGTCTCAAGGTCCCTCTGGTGCAGCACCGGGGTAGGTTCCAAACAGCCTGGGTTCACTAACAGAGAGGACACTGAAACCTCTGTCCACACTAAAGATAGAAGAGTGGCCTGAGCCCAAGTTACAGCAAACTGAAGCAAAGAAAGGAAAACAAAAAACGCCAAGGTGTAAGCAATATAAAAATAAAGCCACATTCTAAAAACTTACTCAACAAATAAACACACCTAAAAACATGATCGGCTCTCATGGGAGCGGCGATAGTGATGCCAGTCCCAAGAAACTGGGACCGTGGCAGACCCGAATACAGCTACATTGACCACTCTGTGAGCTCACTGTGGACACTTGGAACGGAGATGAAACAATACTTGACGGAGGCACGGAAGTTTCAAGAGTTTAGAACTGAAAAAGTAAACGTCTGTAATGAAGGATTCGGCACAGGAGCTGAATGGCTGAAGGAAGATGACAAGGGACGAGGGAGCACTGGCCCGGGAGCAGAAACCATCCACCAAGAACAGAGAGGAGGACTGGAAAAGATCTAAACCAACTTTAGGCCCGTGTGGAGTAACCCGGAGATGTCTTCACCTGCACTGTGGGACTCCCAGAAAGAGCAGAAAGTGAACGCTACAGAACAAACCTGCAAACAGCTTGTGCAGCGGGGTTATAAACTTGCCACATCTAGAAACGACTTTAAAGACTCAATACGCTCTACCCAGCACCCCCCCCAACATCATCAAACTGCTGAGAGCTAAAGATGAGAAAATTTAACAGCGGTTAGAAGGAATTGGTGCCATAACTGCACACAAAATAAGGACTTAATGACACACCGTGAGAAACCAAAGAGGACTACGTCATCGTTCTCATTGTGGTTCATTTACTATGCCTCAGCATGCAGCCGTTTTCACTTTATTTCTTCAATCTCCCCATAGCTGTCTGAATGCATTTTGGATCCCATGAACATATCAGAATACATTGCTAATATATCTCCAATATTATGCTTTTTGATTAACATATGTTTTCATCTTGTTAAAATGAGAATCTTTCCTGACCAATGAATGCCCCGTTGTTTTGTGTGGGAGTGTGTGGGAGTTAAGTGTAGGCGTGGGCGTGCATGTGCACAGGATGTGTGTGAGTGTCTGTGTAGGCATGGGCGTGCATGTGCACAAGGTGTGTGGGAGTGTGTGCTGGCCCTCAGGTGCCTTCCTGAGGACGGATCTCACCCAGCTTTGCTGAGCAGGCTGGCTAGCTGGGTGCTGAACTTCCGGCAATCTGCCTTTTCCTAGCCCCCATCCCGCCATGGCTGGGATAGGAGGCACACTCAGTCTGCCTTGGTAACGTGGACTTGGAGCTCCAAACTCAGGTCCTCACGTTGGCAAACCAAGCATTTTACATCTCTCCAGCCTGGTGCCCTTTTCTCTTCACGAGTTTCTTTTAAAACTCCATAAACATCCTCAAATACACACTGGGTATATCAGTGCATCCTTGACTGTCTCAGAGGGATGCTGAGAAGAGCAAATGCTCTCAGAAGAGACCGAGATTCCCTGCAGTAATGTTTCATTTGTATTTTATTAAATAAAGCTTGTCTGAAGATCAGAGAGTAAAACAGCCCCACTGGTCAGCCTTACAGACCAGGCAGGGGTAACACATGCCTCTATTCCCAGTGGTGCACGCCTTCAATCCCAGCCCTAGAGAGGAATATAAGATGGGAGGAGACAGCTCTCAGGCACAATCTCATTCAGAGATTCCTGGAGGCAGGATCATCATTTCAGACTGAGGTAGAGGTAAGAGCTGGTTGCTTTGCTTTTCTGACCTTCAGGTTGAACCCCAATTTTTCTCTCTGAGTTTTTATTAATCGTGCTTCAATTCCAGAATCCAGCAAATCACTGTAAGACAAGTTAGAACTGGATCAAAAAACTTGATCCTTGTAATCTCTCTCCCTAGGGCACGTGAGTGTGAACTCTAGTCTCCTCTGTATGTGGTAAGGTTGGATGTGTCGGGTCCATGCTTGACTAGGGCATTGCAGTCACCCCCGGAGGCTCACAGCCTTCCACAAAATGGGGGTGCTAAAGAAACTAGTGGTAATGAAGGTAAGGCACAAACAACAGAGACTCCAAGGAGACTCAGAGGAACGCTGTCAGCGTGGCATCCTGATCGTGTCTGTCTGTCTGCTACCTGCCCTGGCCAGCTGCCGAACAGCTGTGGTGGTGACTTAGAGCATCTATAGAGCTGCATGGCCTTTATCTCTTGGTCACACTGACATACTCATTGGCATGAAGTGATGTCAGGATGCCACAGCTCAAGCAGGATGGGAAGGACAGGGGAAATCTGGTTCTGCACTGGGACTGATGATAAAGACACCCCCACATGGGTGCTTACACCCATAGTCCTGGATTAGCTCCAGAGTTTCTTCTTATCCATGTAGGAGTCCAGTCAGTGACCAGAGGAAAAAACTGGCTGACTCTGTGAGCCATTTCCAGCTCACTGTCCTAGCTGTGTGTTCTCAGGTCACCTGGTCTAGGGTGGAAGACAAGGGTGTGGCAGCATCAGCAAGACTTCTTGTTTAGTTGCCCATCTCTGAGCAGAAGCCAGGCCTGCTGAAGGATGGCATCCAAAGACCGAGTAGGACCCCGGCTCTCTCACAAGGCTAGGTCCTTCCTTGGAGCTTCTCAAAGTGCTTGGCCAACCCTAAAGGAGGCTTTTTTCTTTAAAGAGAATGTGCAAGGAGAAGGGGAAGCAGCGGAGCCTGGGCCTAGTCTAGGTTCTGTTTGGTGTCCATGGGAAGGAGGCATGGTCTTCCGTCCTCTGTGAAGAGGGAATGACATACACTTTTAACATGGGGTTTCTGGGCAGCATGTTGAGAAGAAAGATTTGGAAGTGAAGTTATAGGCGGAATCCCAGGCAAGGAGAGCCGTGGGCACTGGCTTAGACTTACTGGTCCGAGCCAGAAAATTGGTTAATTCTATTCTTGTCTCTATAAAAGGATGTTATCAGCTGACATCTTCCAGGCCTTCTTACGCTTGCTATGGTTTGACTTGAGGGTTGTGAACTTCACATGGCCCTCTGAGAAGACGCTAGGAGGTAAGGCCTGGGGCAAGCAGCTGCGTCACTGGAGGATGGCCCTGGAGAGATTACCATAACTTGCAGAATGCAGACTCTTCCCAAGTTAAGTGTGTGGAGAGTGGGGCTAGCCACTGACTCTCTGGGTTCCATCTCTCCATGTGGCCTCAGCTGCCGTGATGTCATGAGCCACATCTGATGTGCAGATGCTGGCATACACTGACTCTCCAAAAATGTGAGCTAAATAAACCTGTTCTCTTTATAAAGTACCAAGTCTGCGGCATTTTGTCAGAGCAACAAAAAGATGGACTAAGCCTTGCCCTGCTTCCATTTCTTTTTCCAGTACACCTATATTTAAGGCATCCAGGAATCCCACGTTCCTACAGTGCTTCCCTCAGGCGGACCATGCCACAGGGCTTTCCCTCAGGTGGACCATGCCACATTTTTCAGAAAAAGTATTCAGTGACGTGAATGTGAGGAGACTTTCTGTAGCCCTTCCCATGCATCATGATAACTAGGGATAATTGGCATGTGTTAGTCACCAATGGTCTTCATGTGTGATGTGGAACATGGTTAAATCCCTGAGAATGTTTGTCAAAACTGACATTTTCCCTTACTTGATCAAACTTTCCTTCTATTTATTTGTGCCACAACTTTCCTCCTTGACAATCACACAGGGACACGTTTCAGGCTCTTATCTCTCAAGTGGAGTATCTACTGCATTTCCAAAACTCTAGCTTACCAAATAAATCCATCCCTAAAGAACCGAATTGGCCAACAGTTTTGCTCCAACTCAGCAGATGAAGCTAACATTCAAATGCAAGGCTCATCTCAACATGGTCCAGTCATTTAAAACATCTCACCGGTGTCAGGAAATGTCATCGGAAGCCACCACAGCAGATGCAAATGTCAAGGCTCGAGTTAAGAGATAGATGTTAGATAGATGGGTGCCTGAGACGCCAGGAGGCTCAAGTCTCAGGGCTACTCAGGACAGACTTTGAAATGATGTATGCAGAGTCCCCTTACCTGTCCTCAGTTAGCTTCATTAAGGTTGTCCCTCGAGTGGAGAAGACAATGAAGGACATCCTTAGCTGTGGGCTAGAAAGGAGAGAAACTCTGTTAGGTCAGAGAGAACACCTGAGGCAGGTCAGTCCCTTCCCAGCTTCTTTCCTGTTTTTGGCTTTGTGTCATGGCTCCCAGGACTGAGACATCACCTAGATGGGAGTCCCAGTGGATGTGGCAAGAGTTTTTCCAATGGCTACCTTGAAGCTCTGAACCAAAGGTGCCTGCTGTGTCTCCCTTCTGACAGGACACTGTTGCAGAGTGGTTATATCACAGTAAGAAAGAGGAACTCCAACCCAGGCCTTCCCCAAAGGGAACTTGTCTACAAAGTGTCTGTGAAATGGGGAGTCCTATCACCTAAGTCTGAAAGCTTCTCCAGAAGAAGGGAGTATCTCAGAAGGATCGCTGTTCACTTAGCTCCTCCTCAGCTGCCTCTGAGGGAAGAGGGGCAGCTGGGCCACAGAGAGTCTCTTCTGCTTGGTGGCTACATGATTTATTCAGCACTCAAAAACTTTCAGTGTAAAATTCACTCTCTGGGTAATAGGGCGGTCTCTTGTAAGGACTGGCAAGAAGCACCGGCAGCCTGCACAAGGCTTGGCACCTCACTGCCATCCTGCAGGGTGCTTGTCAAGAGGCCAACTGGTCAACCAGCGTAGCACCAAGCTGTGTCTTCACAAGGCACTGACCTCACGGAGCTGAGATGATAATGATCCTTAAACACACAGACTTCTCTTCATTGCTTAGCTTCAGGCCTGAGGCTCAGTTGCCTGCCCATCATGGCTGTCTTCTAGCATCACCCCTGACTCTGCTGCATTCTCCATGCTGCACCCCAAGTTATTTATCATAAAACATAAATCAGATCTTGTCTTTTAACTGCTACAAAAGCTTTGGCTACTCTTAGAATGAACCTTCCATTATTTCTATGTGCCTGACGTGTCTTTGATTGGGGTTTTTGCTGTGACTGCTTTAGCAGAGGGGAGAAGCAATGGAGATTAGACAGGCAGGAGGGAGTCAGCAAGAAAGTAGAAGTTAGAAGAGGAACAAAGGCATCCAGGAGTCTAGGGTCAATGGCATGGAATGGACAAAGTGGGAGAATGGCCCTAAAGGTGGGCAGTTGGTCCTCATGGATGCAGGAAGGACAGGCATGCAACTCTTTGGGGCAGGACTGGGTGCTAAGGGAACATCTGCCTGCTTCCCTCTAGGCTCTCAGTGGCCAGGAAATGGGGCTACTTCCTGAGCGTGATGGGAATGAAGCATAGGTCTGGAGCTCAAGGAAAGGGTGAACAGTAAGAATTATTTTTAGGAAGATGGGGGGGTCAGAACAAAGGGGAATTAAAGGATTTCAACTCAGAAAGACCCTCTTCAGTCAGCAGCGATGTATTATGCTAGTATCTACCCGCTACCTCTACCCCACAGTGTGCTATTTAAGGAATAAATAAAATCATCATTTAGGTTTTGAGAAACCCACACAGTGATTTCATAATAGCTGCATCAGTTTACACTCCAGCAACAGTAGATAAGGCTTCTCCCTTCCACACATGCTCGCTGGAATTTGTTTTCTTGGTAACAGCCACTCTGACTAGGACGAGACAGAGTCTCAAAGTAGTTTTGATTTGTATTCCTCAGATAGTTTTTTTTTTTTGAGAACTCTCTGTTCAATTTCATAGCCCATTTTTCTTAGTTTTTCTTTTCTTTGATGATTAATTTTTGAGTTGTTTGTATGTTTTGGATGTTGCTTCTCCTATAGGTCTGTAGCTGGCAAAGGCTTTATTTGATTCTATTGATTACTTCCTCACTTGATTGACAGCTTCCTTCACTATTCAAAAGCATTAAATTTCACAAGGCCCCATTTGTTAATCATTTGCCTTATCTTCCCGAGTAGCCAGAGTCTTGTGCAGAAAGTCTTTATCTATGCATATGTCTTATATCAATTTTGGAGTTTCAAGTCTTCAATTGAGGTCCTTGATCCTCTGGAATCGATTTTTGTTCAGGGTGAGAGATATGGATCTAGTTTCATTCTTCTACATGCAGATATTCAGTTTCCCCAGCACCATTTGAAGACAATAAACCCCCCTCCCTATTCAAGAGTGTACCTAGCACTGTTGCAGAAACAAAACTCGGTGACAGTCTTGTCCCCTGCACACAAGGGATCTGCTATGGTCTGAATATGGAGCATCTCCTTGAAATCTTATGTTTTGAAGCTGATGTAAGCAGTGTTCCGAGGTGGGGCTTCAGACTGGATCAAGAGACACCACCTTCATGGATGGCTCAAACCACTGATAGAGTCAACATTTGAACAGTCTGCTGAGAGGTAGGGAAACTGGAATATGGGACCTGGGTGGAGGAAGTAACCTGGGTTACTTGGGGTGTTTTCTTGGTATTCTACCAGGTCTCAAGTCTCTGCCTGATACTGCCTCTGTTTCTTACCCACCAGGATGCAAGAAGCATCGCTACACTGCACGTTAGGTCAGGAAGCTCTACTTCAGCACAGTCTGAGAACGGTGGAGGTAGCAGGGCACAAAACCTCTGCCACCATGAGCCAATATGAACTTCCGTCCTTCTAGGCTGCTCTCCAAGGCATTTGTCACAGAGACAGGAAGTATGACCAACACTAAGTCCACAGCCAAGGAATTCAGAGGGGGGAGGCCATAGGAACGCACCTTGAGGTCTAAGAGTAAGCCTTGGCAATGTCTCTGGTTCCTTCTTTCTTCATCTGTACAGCAGGAGACTGGGGTAAGTATTGACTCAGTAGCCCCTCTGTGTCTTTGATTCTAATATAGTGAAGAGTATGCAACCACTGATGGCCCTGGCAGACAGTGCTGGAGGCCACTTCCATGCAGATGCTGGGTGATGGGATGTGCACACACTTAATCTTTGTCTGTTCCTTTTATGGAGCCTCTGTTCATCCAAGGTTAAGCCCATTGCTGGGGTTGCACAGGGAGCTTGGATTCAACACTCATCTCGCCCAACTGGATCCGCTTCCACTGGGCCCCTCAGCTCAGAGGGAGAAATGAGGACAGCAAGTGGAGACAGAGCAGATGCTGTCAAGGACTTGGATGTAGATGTGGTTTGTGTCACTTGAAAGGGTCACTGGGTGAGAGTGCAGGAGAGGATGTTTGGCTCCATAACAAAAAGGCTTTAAACTGAAATGATCCAAAAGGCAGAAGTTTCTCACCAAAGCTTTTCAACCCAAGGCTCCCCAACGGCTCTCAATCTAGACTGTCAAATCCAAGTTCCATGATTTGTCTAAACGTTTTTTTAGCATCACAAATACACCGTCTCTCACCTTGCCTGTACCTCCTCTCCACGTTCTCTTCTCAACACCTACTTTCTAAGTCACCTGGGTTTAGGTTTAGGTGATTCCTGCTGCAGATTCAAGGCTACCCTTCCTTTCCTCTTAGGGAGGTAAGAGCATGTTGCTTGATAACTAAGTGTGGGAGGAGGATGTGTGCCATTACCCTGGACTCAGAATACCCTGTGCTATAGAAATGGACTGGAGAGTTTCGTGCTCGCTCACATTGGTCTCCATGGAGACCATCTACCACCATGGGACCCTCATCAGCCCTCACAATGCTCACACCAGCTGCATCAAGGATCTTGACAACATGGTGCAGGTGCATCCAGAAAGCTGTGTGACTCCACAGACGGTGATGTCACCTCTTTTAGTGGGTGCACCTCCAAAGTCCATAGTGACCATGCTCAAACCTGCCTGGGAAGATGAGGTCAAGCCCACAGAGATAGGAAGCAGGGGTCATGTGACCAGCCATGACTTGCTCAGGGCTGTGTTGTGTTCACATTAAAACCAGAAGGGCTGTAAGCAGATTGGCACTAGTTAGTCACCTAGCACCTTACCCACATGTCCGCCCAGTGTGCACTCCCACGGTGTCCAGGAGTTTTCAGAACAGTGAATGGGCTGGATTCACCACCAGCCATGAGAGAAGGGACTGTGGAGTGACACTCACCTGATGAATCTGTGAGCCAGCTGCTCCACAAAGTAGTAGATTTCATTCCAGTGGTGCAGCACGCTTCCTGACCTGCGGGACAAAGCGGCATGCGTTAGCACCTAGTGCAGGGTCCCTCTCCAGTCTACCGCTCTATGCAGAACCAACCCATGAACTGGGCTCGTTCCTTACCTGGAACTGGAATATATTTGGAAATTATCTGTAAGGCTGTTTTAAAATTTTTAAGAATTCCTCCAATTCCATCTCCCATTGCCAACCTGGCCTCCACTCCAAATTCTTACACTGAAGCAAGCAGACAAACAAAAGCCCCGGGGCTCGAACAGATCACAGGCTGGCTCCACATCTTGATGGCACTGTTATTTATATGCCCCTCTAAAAGACTTTATTCCAATTCCAGTGAATAAAATCAGCAAACTGACTGTGGTGGTTTGAATGGGCACATAGGGGCTGGCGTTATTAGGAGGTGTGACCTTGTTGGAGGAAGTGTGCCACTGGGGGTATGCAGGTTTTGAGGCTTCAGATGCTCAAGACGGGCCCAATGACACCTCTCTTCATGCGACCTTTGGGTCCAGATGTAGACATCTCAGCTACTTCTCCAGCTTCGTGTCTGCCTGTGTGCTGCCGTGTTTCCTGACGTTACAATAATGGACTGAACCTCTGAGCTGTAGGCCAGCCCCAATTAGATCTTTTCCTTATTAAGTTTGGCATGGTCAAAGTTTCTCTTCACAGCAATAGGAACACTAACTAAGATACTGACATAAAAAATTACATATCAATTCTTAATTTGATTGTAAATACAGATTATCTATAGAATTTTTAAATAAGTCATTGGATAACTGAATCTAGCAGGTTTCCTAAATAATAACCGACCAATTGGTGGACTTTATTTTAAGAAGGCACCGAGAGTTAAATATGGAGGAAAATCTTTTGACTCTAATGTGGTTATTTAGAAAAATAAATAAAAGAAGAAAATGGCTCAACCTCTCACTATCTGAGAAGGGAATGCGCCCACCAAAGGGAAGGAAATCAGTTCTCTGAAAATATGTAGTTGTGGGATTTTTAGACTTGGAAAGGCTTTGAATCTTCTGGATCTGACATTGTGATATTTATGATCTTCTGCTCACCCCCTTGACTCCGCCTGTTTTCCCATAGTGCTCCTGTTCAGGCTCTCAGAGCAGAGACGATCTTAGCTTTGTCTACTAAGATCTGTTATGCCGTTTCCCTTCCTCGCACAGACCTGCCCAGCCGAGCCCCAGCCTGTCCTGCTGGGAGCTGAGGCAGTGCCGTGCTTTCTGCTCCGACACGTGGTATTGCGAACATTTTCTGCTGGGGTCTGATTACGTTTACTCATTTATTTCTGTGTGTGGGTACATGTGTGTGCATGTTTGAGTGTGTGTGTGTGCATGTGTGTTTAATATGTGTGTGATACATACGCATGCATGCACTGTAACCCGAGGCCAACAGAGGGCATCAGATCTGGAGCTGAGCTGGAGGTTCTGAAGCCCTTTCCTTCCCTATCTTTTTCTTTTCTTGGTTTTGCTGGGTGTTATTCTAGGCCTTTTATTTTTTAAATTTAGTGTCTTAATTATTTGAAAATTTCATCCACATATATAATGCTCATTTTTTGTTCATTTCCACACCAACTTCCCTCTTCTATCTCCCCCCCCCCCCCACTGAACCCAGCCTTCTAAACCAAACCCTTTCTCCACCACTTCTCCCACTGCCTAACAGGAATGACCATAAACCATGAGCCCCAGGACATCTTTCCAGTGCCATCTAACATCAGACCTCTGTGAAAACCCAACCACACTGAGAGCAGAGACTCAGGCTAGGGAGAGAGGAGCCCTTCAACACACTGTGAAACAATGGGGTTTTATACTTAACAACCCTAGCTGAACCCAAACCCCCATTCAGGAGGCTGGCCACCAGCAAAGCTGGCCTCTGGTAGTTCAGACGTGGCCCCTCTCACTCGGAGCTCAGAAGCAGATTCCTGATCCCAACAGGAGAAGCTAGGCTGGGAAAATGGCAGCATGTATTCAAGCTCGGCTTTTCTCCACTCATCTGTGTGTCGTTAACCTTATATGGCATGGCATGTCCCATTTGTCTAAGAGTTAGTACCTGAACCCTAGCCGTGTAGGACTAACCTAGCCATTGCTATCCACGCTGCAAGGTAGAAACCAAAACTTCTCTCTAAACCCAAATATAAACTGTACAAGAAGATGTTTTTCCCTCGGACTTGGTGGGTTTTGTGGTAATGGAACTAGTGAAGGGTCTCTTCTCGGGATTTTTGCATCTCTAGTCTGTAAGTACAAATTCCATCAAACTTTGGAATTAAAATAGCCTCCCAGGAATTCTAACTGGGGACAGCATTACAGAATTCTCTGTTTGAAGATTCACTCGATTCACTTGGGATCCAATCAGAGCCAAGATCAGTGTCCTCTCCCAGTATTAACTGTGGTGGCTTTCGCAAAAGGGCTCACTACTCCCCAGGGAGGGAAACCACCCTTGTCCACTCCACGTCTCTATCAGCCATCACTGCAGAGGGCACTTGCAAGGCTCCTTACTTTTGTTTGCCTAGTTTGTCTTCAGCATTTGAAATAGGATAAGAAGTCAAGAACTATTTGACATCACACTTAGTGAGAGATTCTGTATAGAACAACCTGGCATTGCCCTCCGGTGACAGGCCAGGCACTTCCAAGGTTTAATAAGCAAAGAGCAGGGGGCAAAGACAGAGATCCCAGATTTTACCCATTTGTTTTCTGAACAAAGCTGCATTCTTTCCTATTTCTGAGAGTTTCTAACACCCCTGCAGTTAAATGCCTTAGAAAACACATTTGCTATACAAGCAACCAGAGCATAAATAAAAAGGTAACCAAGCAAGCAAGCGTGTGGCTGGATCCACCACCACCAACCTCTTACCAGGGAGAGCAAAGTAGCTAAGAGAGAGATTACAAAATGGTGAGGCCCCACTCATCCTTAGCCCCACCTGGCTTAAGTCATTGATGTCAGTGACCCTCTTGGGTCTCCAGACAATCCTGGGTGGGGATGGATGTGTTCAGTAGACTTCAGGAATATTGGGTGGACCCAGAATTAGCCCCAAAGCCCTCTTGCCACTGTGTGCCCTCTCTCAACTTTGCCCCACCCTCTTCGTTCTCCTTTGCTCCTCTTCCTAAGAAGCTGGAGCCCATTCTGCCCAGCTGGCCTTATCAGCCGTTCCCTTGTGGCACAGCCAGGTCTCCCTCCTGGACCTTGTTGACTCTGGCTGCCACCTCTACTTCTTCACACCCCAGGTCAGATCCAAACCACACCGCTGAGCCCTCTTCTTCGCCCTTAGTCTGGGGACACACATCCTGCTCCATCTGGTGCTGTGAGGCCTCTACCAGCCAGGATGTTCGACTCTCCTACTGCCATGTGACTTCCCCTTAGTCAACCCGACTGACGGCTTTGAAAACAATGACGCGTACACTGCAGAATGCAGTTGGGGAGTTGGGAAATCAGCGATTGGGGCATGGCCAGGCTTTTTTTTTTCCCTCAAAGAAATGAAACAAAACAAGATTGAAAAACCAGAATGTGCTGTTGAAAATAACCGAAAGCAGTGCTGTAGGGAATTTCTGGTCGACTACAAGTACCATACAGGCGCCGTGTTAGGGTATCAGGATTTTTCTGTGGCTCATGATTCAGAAGATATCTTAACCAGAGAGGTACTCCCTTCTCCACTCTGCCTTTCCAGCACACACACACACACACACACACACACACACACACCCCACAAGCACACTTACACCACACATGTACTCACACATTTATGTACACAAAAGCACACTCACATACACAACACACACACATGCATGCATACAGGCACTACACACAGACACCACACACACACACACACACCACATACTTATACAGATCACACACACACACACCACTCCCATAGACCACACACATGCCACACAAATAGTTGCACACACAAATACATGCACACTAACATGTAACATGCACATACACATGCACATACACCACACTCACACGTACCCACACATGAATATACACACACATACATACAACCAAAAAAAGCTTACACACACTTTTTGACATGAACTACTGATACTTTGGCACAAATTCAACAAACAAGTGGCATGGTTGCTAGGACAGAAAGCGTTAAGCTGTCTTAAAGGTGCTTCAGTGGGCAAACTGCATGGCTTTGGATCCATTTCTCACTCTCTGCAGGTTCAGAGATGATTCCAAGAAAGCTGAGTGATCCCCAGAAGGCTAAAAAGGGACAGACCAATGTCACTCAAAGATTGCTACTATGTCAAGTTGTCACTGCTGGGGAAGTGACAAACACCGAGGGTCCACAGGACAGGGTTTTAAAATACAGCATAGTCAAAACACCTAGTTCCCTGTCATAAACACAAGGGTGGAAGACAAGTAAAAGGTAGACCATCACGGGGCTCACCTCCAGCCACAGTCGGACAGGGGCAGTGTCCACCATACTTCTTCCCACCACGGCAGACATGGGCACTGGCCACCATACACCTCCCCCACAGTAGACATGGGCACTGCCCACCATACATCCCCCCCAGCAGACATGGGCACTGCCCACCATACACCTCCCCCACAGCAGACATGGGCACTGCCCACCATACATCCCCCCCAGCAGACATGGGCACTGCCCACCATACACCTCCCCCACAGCAGACATGGGCACTGCCCACCATACTTCTCCCCTCAACAGTCAGACACGGGAAACTGCCCACCATACATCTCCCCACAGCAGACATGGGCACTGCCCACCATACATCCCCCCACAGCAGACATGGGCACTGGCCACCATACTTCTCCCCTCAACAGTCAGACACGAGAAACTGCCCACCATACATCCCCCCCACAGCAGACATGGGCACTGTCCACCCCGCAGTGACTTGCTTCCAGGCATGAGGACTAAGGCCGGAGACCCTACTGTCTTTACCTATGAGCACATTTTCATTTCCTTAAATGGCATTGCCCACATCATCTGTCACGTCTGCATCTTCTCTCTGCTACGGGAGCAGTGTGCAGTAGAAGGATGCCTTACTTTGCACATGGCCTGGTGTGGGAGGGCCTTCTGTCTATGTGTTGTTTTGATTCGTTAATGAATAAAGAACTGTTTTGGCCTGTTGATAGGGCAGAACTTAGGTAGGTGGGGAAAACTAAACGGCATACTGGGAGAAAAGAGGCAGAGTCAGAGAGATGCCATGGAGCCGCCTCTGGAGATAGACATGCAGAAACTTTGCTAGGAGGCCACGACCTTGTGGTAATATATAGATTAATAGAAATGAGTTAAATTAATATAGGAGTTAGCCAATAAGAAGTTAGAGCGAATGGGCCAAGCAGTGATTTAATTAATACCGTTTCTGTGTGATTATTTTGGGTCTAAGCTAGCCAGGAGGCCGGGAAGAACAAGCGACCTCCCCCAACAATGGCCTGGTTTCCATTCCTTTTTACTTTCACTGCAGCAGTAGGTCGAGCACTGGTTCAGTGTCTTACACATAGTGGAGGAGATGCTGTGAACTGCTGCAGTCTTTCTAGCAACTGCACAGGAAGTGGTCCTCTCTGTATCACTTAAAAAATGTGCATCTGAGAAAGGCAGTTTGATGGATACTCGCCTGGCTTCTTTAGAACTTCAGAAAAAAAGAAGGGCAGATGCTTAAATGGAGGAGTCATATCGGCTCTAAAGGGGGCAAGTTCCCCACCCCTTAACAGGCACCAACCTCATGGTGAACTGTGTTAGGCAGACAATGGGACAAGGGAGGACCAAAGATTTCATCATAGTTTTAATGTATTTAGTAATAAACCACAGAGCTTTAGAAATACTTACTGCTCCTTCGATTTTCTTTATTAGCAGTTAGGACTAGTGCAGGATGTAAACTCAGAGTCCTTGTTGGAAAGTTCTTAAGAATTTCAAGGTGGTAATAACAGATAGAGCATGTGGCCAAACGCCAGGCCTTCTTACCTAGTGCACGGGTCCCAACACACAGGCAAACACCCAGAAAGCCACCACAGTAATGATAGTCTTTGCACAATCCTACTGGATTCAGTTCTTAGTTCAGGGGTCAGTTTGCTGTTTCTGTGAAGAGCCAGACAGTAACTATTTTAGGCCCCTTGGGGGCGTGGTATATGGTCTCCATGTCAACAACTCATTTTTGAAGCATAAAAGTACTCATTGAGCCCTAACAAAAGTGATTCCGTTGCAACAATTTTTCTTTTTTCTTTTTTTTAGAGAAACAGGGAGCGGGCCAAAATTTGACAACCTCTGGATTAGACATCCACTTTCTTCCATTCTGGATCTTTCTAATTTTTTTTATTTATTATTATGTCTTCCTCATGACTTGTTGTTATAAAAACATAAATATCTTCCTTATGGCAGAAGTTCTGAGGTACTTCACTGCTCACTTCCGGTTCCTTGACACTGAGATTACGGAAGTAAAACCTTGTGTGCTGGGAGATATGAGACATTATCTGTGACTTAATAAATATTTCATGGGCATTTGAAAGGGAAGTCTAGTCTCTGTGGGGTGCAGGGTTTAGGATGGATTTATTAAATCAACTTCATGAGTTATTATTCACATGCTGCCTTCAGAACGTGTAAGTGTTCAGAGTCATCTTCCAGAGTCAGACACGAAGATGCCACGGTTTCCCTCTCCGCACAAGCAGAAGCCATCTTGGCACATTTTGGAAAAGTCAAAACACTGTGAAGCCCGTGATTTTTCCAGGGTTCAGGATCCATTATTTGACCACACTGTTAGTTTGTTGATATTTTAAGTTTAGGATTCAAGGTTTTTATTTAAAATTGGTAGGCGGTTTTGTTCATGGTCACACTATCTTCAGCAGATTCTGGCTTCCTAAACACACTGAGAAGTGACTCATCTTCGTCTGTGTCTGTGAGAGTCCAGCACAGAAATCTCTTAGTCCTTGAGGACCTGGCAAATGTGTCCAAAGCCAAAGGACCCCACTCTCCCGGTCTTTCTCAAGGAAGTGCATGAATAAAAGGTAGAACATCTCACCTGAAAGGGTCTTGGGGGAACAAAAAACCTATAACATGGGTAATCTCATCAAAACGTTGGGTGTTCTAGCTATCTCTGACCCAAGCAAGTGGGACTGGGAACAGGATGGGAGCAAAAAATCAACAACATTTCCTGCCTTATGTAAATGTAGTAAGAGGAATTGTTGGCTATTTTAGATAGAAAGTACATATTTTCTTTGAAGTCTAACCGAGTCTTTCACTTTGCTCCCTAATCTCATTGGAGCATGGTTAAGGCCATTACATACTTCTGCTTCTCCGCATTGTGTCTTTTTTACCTCTTATTTTCAATATATTTTTTATTTTGATACTAATCTCTTCATGTAGTCTTTTCAGTAGGGAACAATGCATGACACATACTTTGAAGCCTACAGAAGGTGGGCTGAGCAGTTTAAAAGCCGCACTCGCTCAAGAGCTGTAATTACTGGTGTTGTAGAGCAGTTGGTGTTGTAAACTAAAGAACACTAAATGACAACCCAAGTCTTACTTTTGGGGGTGTGGGGGAACCTATTGTCTTCTCTTTTTCTGCTTACTCATATGCTTGGAGAATTTGTCTAGGATCAGGTAATCTAGGGGCCACTTAAAAGTTCATTTGGCCCAGGGCTTGGTGAACCATAGAAGAAGTCAATCTCCTCTGTCTCTGTCTCTCTCTATCTCTCTCAGGGAAAGTGTCTTCTACCAAATTTATTTACTTATTTGCTGTATTATTTATAAATATGTTCTCTTCCTAGAAATTAATGTCAGATACGCATGTGCACACTCACACACACACGTGCACACAAGCACACACACACTCACAACGCACTTCACCCACTGTTAGTATTCTAAAGTCCTCTCTCACAATTTAAGTCTGGGAATACTTTCTGTTTACATTCTTGCAAAAGTTTCACAAAGGGTCTTCCAACAGGCTGACCCTACTTTGGGCACTTTTCAGTGAGGTGGTCATTATTTCCAAGTATTTTAATATTTAGATATGGTGTAGGCTGCCCCCCACCAAAGACTTCACATTTTCTTTCTCATGATAGACTGCTCTTGTTTGTTGACACAGTTCCAACTCAACATTGACATTATCAGGGAGCTTCTTGTTTCCTTAAAGGGCTTCAATGCTCACGGCTGGCTTGATTTATTTATCTATTTTTATTTAGTTCGATAGTTGGGTCTAGCTGTATAGCCCAGACCACTCTTGAATTCTCATCCCTCCTGGCACAGCCTTCTGAGAGCTACGACCAGAGGTGCACACCTACATACAGTATCGTGTCTTCGATGCAACAATAACACAGTTTAAATGTTTCTGTGCATCTTGATTCACTTTTATGATTTTCACTGAAACAAAACAAAAACAACGTCCTTTCTAGAACAATCTGTATCTATCTGAAAATACTTTCATGTTTCCTTCACTAGCAAATGACACCAAAAATAATTTTACTCATTTAAAAACGATGCTTTTTGGAAATCACGATTCTTGGCATTGAATGTTCAAGAGCCCTTGTGGGCAGCCTGTGTTTTCTTTCTTCTTTAGTCTTGAAAAGTAATTTCTAACCAGAAAATGCCTATATATCAGTATCTTCTAATAAATGATTAATTTTGATTCTAGGTCGAGGACCCTATCAAGTTTGTGTTTCAGGCTTTCCTTCAGTCACACACACTGTCTTCCACTACGTTTTTAAATGATTTTCCCCCGAATGTCCTTCAGCAGTGAGCACTCTGGTGCTCTGGATGTCTCCCCCGTCTTCTGTTATAGTCTCCCCATCGCGGCTTTCATCTATCTATTTCCTCTTCAAATCCCGCCCCCTCAAGCCCGCCTTTCCAGCTGCACTTTCCGCGTGGCCAGCTCTGCTCCTCATTACTTCTTGGGTGCCTTTAACTATTTCCTTATTGTTTTATACTTCATCAATTGTCCTAGGTCCCTTGTTTCCCACTTCATAGTTTATCTTCTGTTTCACAAATTCTTGTTTTATTTACTTCACTAAAGCCATGTGGTGCTAACCGCTGTCTTTAACACCTTTGCCTCAATAATTCTATTTAACTACTTATTTTAAGGTGTTAAGATCTTTAGGCTCCATCTTCATCCATGAATGTGAAGTGTAACTGAACTTCAAAATACAACAAATGACTGGACATGGGTTCTACCGTTTGTGTCCTATAGTTTTAAGCTCCTCTGAGGACTTAATCTAAGGAATGCAGTTGGCCTTGCTAGGCTGAAGTGAACAGTCATCATCAAGCTAGGCAGAGTTGGGGATGGACTTGACCCCTGACCGTGGCCATTCACACAAGGACACATCATCCTTGCAAGGGTTGTTGCTTGGCTCTGGACATTTACCCCACTCCCACTTTCCCCTTGTTTTCTTGGTCTCTACCGGAGGTTCTCTCATGCTGTACCTGGTCTCATTCTGGATCCCATTGCAGCCACATAACCAAAGACAGTTCCCACTTCCCTGGAACCCACACCAGATAGTCACTGTCCCAAAGATGTCCAGGCCATTGCCTCCTGGCATAAGGGTCCCTCAGTTCTCCTACATAGCTGCTCTGTGCAGTGACGGCACACAGTGGCACCTGGGCTCTCTGTGCAGTGACGGCACATGGTGACACCAGGGCTCTCTGTGCAGTGACGGCACACGGTGGCACCTGGGCTCTCTGTGCAGTGACGGCACACGGTGGCACCTGGGCTCTCTGTGTAGTGATGGCACACAGTGGCACCTGGGCTCTCTGTGCAGTGACGGCACACAGTGGTATCTGGGCTCTCTGTGCAGTGACGGCACACAGTGGCATCTGGGCTCTCTGTGTAGTGATGGCACACAGTGGCACCTGGGCTCTCTGTGCAGTGACGGCACACAGTGGCACCTGGGCTCTCTGTGCAGTGACGACACACAGTGGCACCTGGGCTCTCTGTGCAGTGACGGCACACAGTGGCACCTGGGCTCTCTGTGCAGTGACGACACACAGTGACATCTGGGCTCTCTGTGCAGTGACGACACACAGTGACATCTGGGCTCTCTGTGCAGTGACGACACACAGTGACATCTGGGCTCTCTGTGCAGTGACGACACACAGTGGCACCTGGGCTCTCTGTGCAGTGACGACACACAGTGACATCTGGGCTCTCTGTGCAGTGACGACACACAGTGGCACCTGGGCTCTCTGTGCAGTGACGACACACAGTGGCACCTGGGCTCTCTGTGCAGTGACGACACACAGTGGCACCTGGGCTCTCTGTGCAGTGACGACACACAGTGACATCTGGGCTCTCTGTGCAGTGACGACACACAGTGGTATCTGGGCTCTCTGTGCAGTGACGACACACAGTGACATCTGGGCTCTCTGTGCGGTGACGACACACAGTGGCACCTGGGCTCTCTGTGCGGTGACGGCACACAGTGGCACCTGGGCTCTCTGTGCAGTGACGACACACAGTGGCACCTGGGCTCTCTGTGCAGTGACAGCACACAGTGGTATCTGGGTGCTCTGTGCGGTGACAGCGCACAGTGGTGTCTGAGCGCTCTGTGCAGTGAGGGCACACAGTGGTGTCTGAGAGCTCTGTGCACACAGTGGTATCTGGGTGCTCTGTGCGGTGACAGCGCACAGTGGTGTCTGAGCGCTCTGTGCAGTGAGGGCACACAGTGGTGTCTGAGAGCTCTGTGCACACAGTGGTATCTGGGTGCTCTGTGAGGTGACAGCACACAGTGGTGTCTGAGTGCTCTGTGCACACAGTGGTGTCTGGGCTCGAAGGAATAGTTTGTCCCACTCAGGTCCCACTTATTTTTAATTTGAGTTGAAGATTTAATTGAAAGTTCTCTGGGAGCAAAATAGAACTTTAAACCATAACTATAGTCCATAGATTGACTAGGAACTTGCAAAACAATAAATATAGTCAAAGAAGGACTGGGAACATTGTTTTATCGATCCTTTTATACTGCACCATTGTAGCATGTTGCGGGTTTTGTATGGCTCTGTTTATCCAAATAGCTAAAGCATAACACAGTTAGCAAAGACCGAGAGGCTGGAGGTGTATTTACGTCAGTTATTGTTAACCCGAGAATAAATTAGGAATTTATAAACCATATTTACCAAATATATTCTATTTATTAAACATGCATTGTTACTATTTATAATGTTTATATTTTGGACAAAGCTTATCATATAAACATCCATTCTACCAGGTCCTATTCTTTACTATTCCTTACTTCAAATTTATTTCCAGCTTTGATACTGTTCCAGAAACTCCTTGAAAGTGTTTCTCTATTTCTTTTTTTAAGCTTGGCCACAGGGTTGAGAGTAGACCCTGGCTGACCTCTTCCAAAGCCAGCCCATCTGCTTTGTTGTTTCTCATATTAATCCTACCAGCTTTGCCTGTCACCATGCCCGGATGTGATGCAGGCTCCCCTAGTAACCCCCAAGGCCTCTGTCGAGAGAATGGGCATCTCTAGGTGACGGCAAGAGCGGGGTGAGGCTGTCTATGTCTAGCATCCTGTCCTGAAGTCACAAACTTTCTCCCCTTTCTCACTCCTCGGGTCATTACATGTTAGCTTTTGCACTTATGATGTCCCCAACAACACTTCTAAGAATGATTAATGCCTTCATTAAAAAAAAAAACAATTACGTTTATTTATTTGTGGAGGACATGCATGCCACGGTGCATGAGTGGAGGTCCGTGGACAACTCGCGGCAGTCGGTTCTGTCCTTCTGCAGTGGGTCCCAAGGACCGAACTCAGACTCGGGTTGTCAGGCCCCACAGTGAGCACCACTGAGCCCTCTCCCGGCCCTGATGCCTTCCTCTCTGCTAAAACATCTTCTCTGTCTTCATCTTCTTGTGCCTCTTTACAGAATTCATTCATTCACAGGGGTAAATAACGAAGACTCCTCGTGCTCTGAGTACTCACAAAGAGCAGGCCCCTGTGCTGAGCGCTTGGCCTTGGCTGTCATTTAGCAATGGCAGTTGGCACTTTGGGTGTGGCCAGCTCTGCTCCCTCTGCCCTACTCCATGATCCATACTTACAGGTGAGTTCACAGAGAAGCCAAGCAACTTCTTCGAGGATGCACAGCTCTTAAGTGGTAGACTTGGGATTTGATCCAGTTGGTCTAGCCTTACAATCCATCATTTTGCTTCAAACCTCAAGTCTTCAGCATTTAACCCTGTACAAATGACCGCTATGCAATACTGCCTCCCCATGGCGGGGCTAGGAAATGTACAATTGCAGTTGATGGTGAAGATCGAGATACACTGATATGGGAACTGGGGAGTGGGGCTCCAGGAAAGGCTTAAAACTGTGGCATTTAAATGGTGGACTGTTGCCCACAATAACAGAACAAAGGGTGGAAGACCAGTCACAGGTTTGTCTCAGTCTGCTCCCTCTCTGACGACAGCTAATAATCCCAATCACCATATAATTGAAAATCCAGTTTTGAGAGACAAAGGAAGCTTTAATTTCACTGGGACAACAGAAATACACCAGGCCTCTCCTGGGCAAGCCTGGACGTTTGGTCACCTAGGTAACAAGGATTCCTCCCATCGCAGATGTCCCCGTTGGTGGGTGGCTGTTGAATGCTATAGCTCTAACTGGGATGCCCCCTCTTATCTTGCTGCTTCCCAGCTTCGGAAACCTGGACTTGCCTTTTCCGGGCGGGTGACAGCAAACTGGTCGGGATGCTGCTTTTAAATTTTTGCCATTGCCAGAGGTCCTTTGTCCACTAATGCGTTCTGCGTCAATGAACAGAGGTCTACAGACATGCTATGGTCTGGATGAGATGCTTCATGATGAGCATTGAGCGTTTTTCCTCTCCTTCTCAGCTCTGGGCCACCCCACTGCTGCCACAGGGTAGGAGTTGTTTGGGGTTGGGAGATTCTGAACAAGAGAAGGGTTTTCAGTAAAGATGCAATGCTGGGGACCACAAGAAGCCCCAGTTCATGTGTCTTGAAGAGAAGTGGGCATCACTTAAGTGGAGTTGGGGTGGGATGGCTTCACTGCAGCTAAATGTGTGGCTTAGTTACAGGACTCAGAGTTCCAGAAGACAAGATGGATGAGGTATAAAAAGAGATCAATTTGAGGAGAAGTTTACTGAACTGGTTAAAAAAAATGGTAGAACCATGAGCTAAAGAGATGGCCGGGAGAATGGGGCAGACCCAGGGCAGATGTGGGCATGTGTACCCAAGGCGTTTCAGCGTGAGGGAGACTACTCCCAGATCTTCAGCTCAAGCGCCCAGCTTACAGCAGCATCATCCTTTGAGACCAGTACCACGGGAGGAGAAGGCTTTAGTGGTAAATGTCCAGATAATCCTCCATCCCCCGGCTGGCTCCCCTCCTTCCCCGGTGCTACAGTCCTGTGCGGCCTCTCTCCCCATCACCCTGCTCCGCTCTGCTGAGCGTAGCTTCTTCTTCTGCCTAGACAACTCCTACTGGCAAGTCCTCTGGGCTGGACCTTGGCCATCTCCCTCCTCAAACCCCACCTCTTCTTGACATTTTAAAGTCCTTATGTCATTATCTTTATATTAGTTATTAGCCGTGCCTACATTTTCAACTGTTGCCCTTGGGCTAACAATATTCAAGGCTTTATTTCCAGTCCCAAGGCTCCAATGAAGCCGCCTACTCAGTGTCTCCACCCAAGTGCCCTCCATGCTCAGACTCGCCCCATCCATGACAAGGTTCTCTAGCATTCTGAAACCTGCTTCTTCCCAAGGCTGCTTCCCCTCCCCCACACACTCAGCCTACTGCTCAAGTCTTGCTCTCACAACAAAAAACTTCCAGCTTCACTTATTCTCTTGTCTCCATCCCCACCGCAAGCAGAGGTGATCGATATATAGCCAATAGACATGAGGTGATTGATATATAGCCAATAGACATGAGGTGATCGATACATAGCCAATAGACATAAGGTGATTCATGTATAGCCAGTAGACATGAGGTGATCCATGTATAGCCAATAGACATGAGGTGATCGATACATAGCCAATAGACATAAGGTGGTCCATGTATAGCCAATAGACATGAGGTGATCGATACATAGCCAATAGGCATGAGGAGATCCATGAATAGCCAATAGACATGAGCGCACTGCCACTGCTCTCGGAAACTCCTCAACTTAAAAAAAAGAAATTACTAATCTACAAACTTATTGCTGGAAGGATAAAATTCAGATTCTTCCTAAGGTCTTCCCTGTCACACTTACATGGCAGTTAATGTCACTCGGCTTTTCTGTACATTGCTTCTTTACTATTTGGCAAAATCCCACTCAATTTCCAGGTTCCTGGTCCAAAGTTACCTCCTCTCCAAAGCCTGCAAAACTCCCTCTCCTATCAACCCAAACTACGTCACTAGCATTTCTTTTGCTTTGTCTCTTCCACTGCACCTTGAGCTCCCTGAGAAAAGGACATGCTCTTTATAATTCCTAAGGCTTAGCAGTTTCATAAAAACTGAACTGAGCCAGGCATGATGGCACACGCCTGAAACCCAGTACTTGAGTGACAGAAGTAGGCACGCCAAGAAGAGTTGAAGGCCAGTTTGGGTTACATGAATTCCTGTGAGAACACGCACATACACACACACACACACACACACACACACACACACACACACACACACACGAGGGTGGGGAGAGGGGAGAAGAAATAAACAGATTTGATATGTACCTTACCCTGGTCAGATAGTCTCCATTGCACTGAAGATGGGGAGCATCATTTGTTAGCGGACCACAACGTTTCTCTAGGGGTAGTTATAACTACCAGCATCATGGACCACTGATGTCTTCAATGCCGCTATATCCACCATGACATCAGACTTGTTGCTATGATCACTGTTATCATCACCCATCACTGTGAGCACCATGAGCATCATCACCTCTTTCACCATCACCACTATGATCATCCCTGTCACCATCAGTACCATGACAGTTACCCCTGTTATCATCATCACCATCTCTATAGCCATCCCTCTGTCATGAACTACCATTGTTATCATCCTTGTCATTGTCATGACGATCATCATCTCTGCCACCATCACCATCATCCCTGTCACTACCATCTTGACACAATCAGTTACCATCACTATCATCCCTGCCATGATCATCACCTCCATCATCCCCATCACCTTCATGTCTGTCACCATCATCCTTATATCACCATCAGTATCAGCACCACCATCTTTAATGCTACCACCACTCATTGTCTGGATTACATGTATGTCACATATGTCTGAATTTCACTCATGTATGCATTTGCCAAATGCAGGTTAAGATTTTAATCTTTAGAACATTTCCCTGAGCAGAAGTTTTAATGCCCATTTTATTAACAAGAAGGAGCCAATCATCGGAGAGGTTAACAGTTTTAAAATCATTTCCCCAAGTTCACAGTGCTCGGTTAAAGCTTGAGCTAAGGTTTATAACTGGAGCCATCTAAGCCCAAAGTTGGCATCCATAGCCCTGTGACTGAGCCTTCGTTTATCCTTGTGCAGCACTGAGCCCAGTTCATTCTGGAGTCTTGATGGAAATAGAGCCAAGGTCGGTCCTAGTGAGTGAGCATCATGGCTTGTGTGTGTGTGTGTGTGTGTGTGTGTGTGTGTGTGTGTGTTTGTGTACAAAATAGGATTTGTCAACACTGGTGGACAAGTAATGGCCTACCTGCTACACCGTTCTCCCTCCTCCACCTGCTACACCGTTCTCCCTCCTCCACCTGCTACACCGTTCTCCCTCCTCCACCTGCTACACCGTTCTCCCTCCTCCACCTGCTACACCGTTCTCCCTCCTCCACCTGCTACACCGTTCTCCCTCCTCCACCTGCTACACCGTTCTCCCTCCTCCACCTGCTACACCGTTCTCCATCCTCCACCTGCTACACTGTTCTCCCTCCTCCACCTGCTACACTGTTCTCCCTCCTCCACCTGCTACACCGTTCTCCATCCTCCACCTACTACAGTGTTCTCCCTTCTCCACCTACTACAGTGTTCTCCCTTCTCCACCTGCTACACTGTTCTCCCTCCTCCACCTGCTACACTGTTCTCCCTCCTCCACCTGCTACACTGTTCTCCCTCCTCCACCTGCTACACAGTTCTCCATCCTCCACCTGCTACACAGTTCTCCATCCTCCACCTGCTACACTGCTCTCCATCCTCCACCTGCTACACCGTTCTCCCTCCTCCACCTGCTACACCGTTCTCCCTCCTCCACCTGCTACACAGTTCTCCCTTCTCCACCTGCTACACCTGTTATACCTCCTCCACCTGCTACACCGTTCTCCCTTCTCCACCTGCTACACTGTTCTCCATCCTCCACCTGCTACATTGTTCTCCCTTCTCCACCTGCTACACTGTTCTCCATCCTCCACCTGCTACATTGTTCTCCATCCTCCACCTGCTACACTGTTCTCCATCCTCCACCTGCTACACTGCTCTCCATCCTCCACCTGCTACACCGCTCTCCATCCTCCACCTGCTACACTGTTCTCCCTCCTCCACCTGCTACATTGTTCTCCCTTCTCCACCTGCTACACCGCTCTCCATCCTCCACCTGCTACACCGTTCTCCATCCTCCACCTGCTACACCGTTCTCCATCCTCCACCTGCTACACTGTTCTCCATCCTCCACCTGCTACACCGTTCTCCATCCTCCACCTGCTACACTGTTCTCCATCCTCCACCTGCTACACCGCTCTCCATCCTCCACCTGCTACACCTGTTATCCCTCCTCCACCTGCTACACCTGTTATCCCTCATCCACCTGCTACACCATTATCCATCCTCCACCTGCTACACTGTTCTCCATCCTCCACCTGCTACACTGTTCTCCATCCTCCACCTGCTACACCGTTCTCCATCCTCCACCTGCTACACTGTTCTCCATCCTCCACCTGCTACACCGCTCTCCATCCTCCACCTGCTACACCGCTCTCCATCCTCCACCTGCTACACCGCTCTCCATCCTCCACCTGCTACACCGTTCTCCATCCTCCACCTGCTACACCGTTCTCCCTCCTCCACCTGCTACACCGTTCTCCATCCTCCACCTGCTACACCGTTCTCCATCCTCCACCTGCTACACCGCTCTCCATCCTCCACCTGCTACACTGTTCTCCCTCCTCCACCTGCTACACCGTTCTCCATCCTCCACCTGCTACACCGTTCTCCCTTCTCCACCTGCTACACCGCTCTCCATCCTCCACATCATGTTGGCGTCCTCATCACCACCCAAACAAGGCCTCTCCCTGGAGTTCCATTTGCAGGCGCATGCTGCCTCAGCTACCGTTTGTTCTTCAGGGAGGAGGAAGGTTAGCTGTTTTTGTCTTTCTCCTTGGCCTTAAAGCTTCTGTGAGAATGAGTGACCTACACCACAGCCATCTGAGAATCATCTGAGGAGAGTTTGTAAAGTCCAAGTTCCTGGCCCAGTGAAACCGGGACCCAGCACACTTACAAGGTCAACACTTCTCTCTGGTTCTCTATATTTCCCGCCCCATTACCATTTCTGCTGGGATGGATCCTTGGGTACTAGTAATAAACAAACCTTTTTTAGTGTATTTGTGTGTGTGGTGTTTTTTTTTTAACAATGTGTTTTGTTGGGATTGTGCTTCTGCTTGGAAGTCTGCGCCCCGGATGTAGTTCCTGCAGAAGCCAGAAGAGGGCATCAGAACACCTGGGATTGGAGTTGCAGATGACCAGGAGCCAATGCGTGGGTGCTTGGAGTGAACCAGAGACCCTGGAAGAGCAACAGTGCTCTTAACCACTGGGCCATCTCTCCAGCCCGGGAGCAACAAGCTCAGCATGTGTTGCTCTACTCTCCGTTCTTTATCAGGGATTCCCAACAAAGTGGGACCAACCCTAGGTGGCTCTTAAAAATAAATGTAGAGCCGAGCAGTGGTGGCACACACTTTTAATCCCAGCACTTGGGAGGCAGAGGCTGGCGGATCTCTGTGAGTTTGAGGCCAGCTTGGTCTACAAGAGCTAGTTCCAGGACAGGGTCTAAAGCTACAGAGAAACCCTGTCCTGAGAAACCAAAAATAAATAAACAAACAAAGAAACAAATAAATGTATTGGCGTCTATTCATCGTTGGTTATCACAATGATCAGGAAGAATCATGATATTTAGATGACAAGAATTAGGAATGCTAACTTACCCTTCACTCCTGCATAATGAAAACCTGTCTCACTGGGTGTGACAGCCTCCTCTCCATCTAGAAACGCTGGTGTGGGTCAAAACCCCAAAGTCACACTCCGAATCCACCTCTGTGTGGAAACTCTTAACTCGCTGCCTCCCTGCACCAGGGCTGGATTTGCTGCCCAGCCGTCAAATTCCCTCAGATCCCACCAACTACACAAAGAGAAATTCTCGTCTTTCAAATATATTCGTGTCACACTTTGGTGACTTCCCCTTTCCACCCTATCAAGCTGGTTCCTACCCATGGCATGAAAGGGTTCCTCTTAAGTATGGCGGGAATGGGGAAGGGAAGAAAGGAGACATGGTGCCACCTCCCGGGTAGATCTGAAATGCTAGCCTCGTCGTCATTCCTGATTGGTTAGCATGCCCTAGTCTCTCAGCTCCAAACTGACCCCTTCCAGACGTGTTGGCTCCTTATCCGGCTTAGCTGCTATTCTTGCTTATGCAGGCCAGTGGAGTGTATAATTATGTTTGCAGTAGAGGCCGCAAGTGCCCACACATATCTGGTATTTCTGTCCTCCGGCATATATTTCTTCAGTCCCTTTCCGCAAGGTGAGGGCCCATGACCAGTATGGGCCAGTGGGCTGTGAGTGGCAGGATTTAAGTTGCTTCCTCTGTAGCTGTGATGGAGAAGGGACCTTCCCAGGACAGCCATGAATGCAGCCTGTCATGAGGCTTGAAGGCTGCTTATCCCCACATCATAACGTAGCTCAGCCTGACGCCCTGACTTATTTAATGTTCTTTTGACTGCTCAGTCTTGCATCTTTCAAGTAAACTGTGGCTTTGAGATTGGTTTTACTGATTAAAGTGGCCTCAGCCAGTCTCTCTACACTTCAGCTTCCCCCCACCAGTGAAGCGGTGACGGTGACTGTACAGATGTTATGGGACAGCAAAGGCTAAGCAGGCTTGTCCAGACACCATTTGTACCATAGTGCCTGGCAGGGAGCCAGGGCCGTGACAGTCACTTGTTATTTTTCCTGCTGATCTAAACTTGACTTTGATTGCCCTGCCCCAAGTCCTCACTGGAGCCTTCAGCTTTGGCTTCCCAGAGGCCCTCTCATGTCCTCTGCCTAAAAAGCCAACAGTCCAGACTGCTTCCGGCTTCGGCCATCTTTGCACCTCCCGGGAAAGGACACGGCTTGCTGTAGGCACTGTCTATCCCGGTTTTCATTGCGGGGCCAAGTGCTTCAATCACTTTGATCACCATTGAGAACATGTCTATGCCAGGCACATGAAAAGAATAAGCCAAGTATAATGGAGGAAATCAAATGTCTTTCTCAGTGAGAGCTTGGCGTGTCTGAAAATCACATCAAAATGTGTCCACATATCCTCTTTGTCTTGTGTTAGGGAATAATTAAATTAGTACAAGGGGCTGAATCTGGCCTCTCGTTCTGCCACCTGATTTATATTAGCATGAAGTGAGTCTTATTTGCATTTATGTGTCAGTCTGTCTGTCCAAGGGCTGCCAGAGTCTGTCCCTAGACACTGGGAGATAATTACAGGTTATAGTTATAGAAGAGATGGCTTCTCCCAGCCCCTCCTGGACTCTATTCTCAGTGTGACACCCAGTTTTCCCAGGTCTCCAGAGGTAAGAAAAGTAGAGGTAATTTACTTGGCAGTCGCAGAGGTAGGTAAATCACCCAGACAGAAACACAAAACAAACGCTTTCGCCTTACCTGGGTCTTGTCTACACCAAGCCTTCCTATCTGTAGGCAGTTCTACCAACGATCGCCTGCCCGCTACACCCTCTTCAAACCTGGGACCAAACTGCTGGAATGTTGGAATAAAATAAAATCCTGGCCCCGGAGAAATGCTTGTCCTGGTGTCTTTTAAGGTTACTATTGCAGCTTGTTCGAGGTAGCCTAATGCCTGCTGCCCCCCTCGCTCGGTGCCAGCTTTGCAGCCTTGTTACTCTAAACGACTTTCCAAGACATTCAGAAAACAAGTCCCATCTGTGTGCCTGGACATATCTGCAAGCTTGAATTTCCCCGTCCCATCAAACTCAATCGGAACAAACCACTAACTTATTGGACCTTTAAGCGCAGAATACTCGGAGGCACTGGTCACACCCGGGAGTGTGAATCCCTAGCCCCAGGTCTCCGGGAGGTGGGAGGGGTGGATGCAGGAGCATGCAAATTTCCCACCGGCTGTAGCTGAGGGACACTGGTCCAGTAGCTGTTCCATAATGAAGCAGTCTTAACTGCTTGGGAGCCATGATTTATTGAATCATGGTGCAGGGATTTTTAATTTCTGGAACCTTCTGGGTCTCACTGGCTATATTGCCATGTGCTTCTCATTACAGCCCAACGGCACAGGGTAGAGCTCAGCAGAGAAGGCCAGGCTGGCGGGCCAGAGCAGACAAGGTGCTGCTCTGCTGCTTTGTCGGGATCTAGTCCTGGTTGTAGACAATTCTAACCCAGGGGGGTGAACTAAAGTTTCTACCACCTACAAAATAGGGTTCACCCCGTCTGCCAACCAGGGGCTGGCTGCCTTGGGCCTTGTGTAAGCGTGTAAGAGACTGGGAACTCACCTAAATCTGGACTTTGAACTTTTCCTTTGTAGATTAATCATTGGGAACCCAGGTCTTTTCTAGAAAAACAATACCCAGCGAGGTTCCAGTCTAAGATGACAAATGTCTGTCTGTATCCATGGCTTGTGTGCCCATGTCTCTGGGGTGCCACGCTCCCTCACAGCCTGCAGATCAGCACACCTCACAACACCCAGTGGAAGTCTGAGAAAGTGACAAGCTGGGCTTCCTTTGTTTGGGAAAAGGAGATAGAGACAATTGGTTGAGCAAAAAGTAAGTCTCACCCTGCAGCCCCACCCCTCCTCATCCCTGCTTTCTTCTGAGTTCTATTTTTGAAGTCTTTACGGCACAAGTATCATGGCCAGCACTGCCCCGAGACTGGAGATGGAAAAATCCGCCTTCTCCTTCTACACAAAGAAGATTAATACATGGCGTGTAAATGTACATTGCTGTGACAAAGGACCCTGCCAGGAAGGAAAAGTCCATCCATGTCCATGATGGGTCCTGAAGACCCCTGGGAGACTTTAGAGAGGTTCTGTTGTTCTTCTCTGGGCAGGAGCCTTCCAAATCGGATTTTCAAGTCCCTGATTGAATTCCCAGCAAATTACTCTTCCCAACTATAACCAGAAAAGCATGTTTTTTATAAACATGAAATTCCATCAGTGTAAAACCCTGTGCAACCCGGTTGCCAGAGCCCCTAATAACGCCCTATTGTGTTACTGTGGTGTTCTGGGTTATCATTAGACAGTCTTTGCTCCTGGTTGAGAAAACATGACGTTCCATTAACTCTACAATCTGGGCTCCCTCCAGGCCAGAGATGCATCCTGCTCAAAGCTGAAGAGAGCCGAGCTTTAATGCCACAGGAAAGCAAACTGACTATCGGAGGGGAGGAATAGCAGGGGTGGGGAGAGCAGCCGCAGACTGGGTCCCTGTGACCCACGGCCCAGCCATCAAGGGGCTCAGAAGCCCAAGGACAAACCAAGTCAGCATTCTTTCCCTTCCCACTCTGCTGCGGTCTGCTGATGCACAGCGGTATCTGGGGAGCTCCTTCCTCTCCAGGACGGAGGACTCTGCAGGGACTACCCTGCCGCCTGTTTGTTTGCCGCGCCTGCCTGCTGGCCCATGCACCAGTTTGCCTGATTGTGGGTGTAGCTACACACACAGCGTAGAAGTTCTAGCAAGCTTTTCATTTAGCACACACACACAAAAATACCCCAGAAAGACAATGATGGGAAGTCAGAGGCTAAAATTAAGTAGTGAGGGGTTGGAAATTCAGTTCAGTGGCCAGAGCCCCCTCCACACTTTTTCTTAAGAATTCAAAATTGCTGGGTGGTGGTGGCGCACAGCTTTAATCCCAGTACTCAGGAGGCAGAGGCAGGTGGATCTCTGTGAGTTCGAGGCCAACCTGGTCTACAGAGCTAGTTCCAGGACAGCCAGGGCTACACAAAGACACCCTATCTTAAAAAACAAAACCAAAACCAAACAAAGCATTTAAAATCACATTTTTCTGAATATAAAACTGGTATGTTTATTATAGAGAAATTGGAAATTTCAGAAGTTAAAGCTCTTATCTTCTAGAGAGGAATTCTAATCCTAACAGTAAGTCCAGACATGCACATGCAGGTGGTAGCTTGGCTTTGCTCTGTTCTGAGATGGGATCTAGTTACTTAGCCTGTTTGGCCGTGGTCTCCCAAGTGCTGGCATCAAGCCTGGCCTTGCTTCTTACAAAGGTGGAATGCACACAATGTTTGGAAACATAATAGTATAAGTATTATGTATTTCTCCTAAAATATCTTGCAAACATGCACAATCCGCAAAGGCTATACAGTATATATACTCTGCATATTTCATGTCTTACTTACATCCCATTGTCAGACATTTAGGTAATTCTCGGCTTTTTACTATAAACCACACTACCATAGACACACAGTAAGGGCTCCTCTTTGACTACATTTCTTTCTTTCTTTCTTTCTCTCTTTCTTCTAAGATAAGGACGTGCTGGATGGAAAAGAAGACCCTTAGCTGTGTTAAAAGCATGCGATACTTCCTGCCAAAGCATTGTCTCACCCACACCACTCACATGGCAGCCACATGTGACAATTTAATTTAAACAAAATTAAAAGTTCACAAACTCATTTGCATGGGGACCACATACGACGAGTAGCTACTGTTCTGGACAGCAGGAGCACAGAGCACTTCTGTCCTTCTAGAAAGTTCTACGTGCAGTTCAAGTCCACGAAGACCATCGATTTACACCGTCCCTAACAAGACAGGACACAGGTGGCCGACACTGGACTCTGCAATGCTCTAAAAACCTCTGCCAACCCAATAAGCACAGTATCTTGCTTGATCTTTTTCATTTCGTTAATTGCAAGTGAAACAGAGTGGTTTTGCTTGTGCATTAACTTTCACATAAATTTTCCTTGGGAAATTATGATGTAAGGCTAATTTCATTTCTAACTAGCTTTTCCATACTAAGATCAGGCTTCGGAGAGTAAATGAGGCTGCAGAACCTTCCCCAGCTTCCTATATTCCACTTACGCTATTTTGTTGCCCACTGAAGAGCACAGTGCTTACATAGTCAAATCTCCCTCTGTTCTTTCCCATGGCTCTGTGTCCTGTCATTCTCTATAAGACGCAACCCCGAACTGACATAGGTCTTCTTCACCACTTGACAAAGAACATTTCTAAACACTAAAGAACTCACTGCCCATTTATTTGAAATTCCACTAAGCATTCACGGGGACTTACATAGTTTTCTATTTTGTCCACATACGTTTTGAACTTTTCCAAACTGTTTTCATTAATTTGCCTTCTAATACATTCCAATATTTTCTGAGAAATTATGTCTTCATTATTCTTTTCCAAAAATGTTTTATACCTTTTGACTTGGTTTCCCCCCAATAAAATAATCCTAAAATGATTCTACTGGATTTCTTCCACCACCACCACAATAAATTCGTTTATAAACTGGACCAAATGTTCAGCTCAAATTATAGAATTAGGACACCTGGTTGTGTTCACAGCACCCCACAGTCCTCTGGGAAAAGAGGGATTTGTTGTTGCTGTTGTTCATGGTTCAAATTTCCTTATGGGTTCCTTGGAACACTGTGGTTTTTGTTTCTTTTGAGTCTCAGGTAGCCTGGGTTGGCCTCAAACTCACTATGTAGCCCAGAAGCACAGGATCATCTTGAACTCCTGGTCCCCTTGCCTCCACCTTCCTACAGCAAGGATTGCCAGCCTGAGCCACTACCAACACCACCATGAGTTTATTGGTTTCTGTGGTACTGAGGAACAAACCCAGGGTTAGGCATTCTAGGCAAGCATGCTACTGAGAGGAGCCCCAGCCCTCGAGTTCTCTTCAAAGAGCACAATGCCCAGCACCTTTGGTTTCAGACAGAGTCCCAGAGTTCCCCGCACCCAGGACCTCCAGCTCCCACCTGCTAAAACGCACAAAAGATTTTCCATTTCTTAGCCTGAGCCTGAAATTTTAAGTATCCACCTTCTCGTAAATCTGTAAGAAAGAGATCTCACTTTTTATCCAAAGAATCTGGAGTTCAAAACAGCCTCTACGGAAAAACCAAGCCCCAGCAGCAACTGCGAAGCGCATTTGGTGTCCAGCGGCCAGCTTATTTTTCAGGACTCCTGTTCCAACTCCCAAATACTTTCCAGTCTGTGAAATTCATCTCCCCACCACTGCAAGCGCCTCTCCTGGCACCCGCACAAATCTAAGGAGCCCGGATCTTGAGGGACCTTTTATTGTTGCTTTTCAGCAGAGCGCATGAAGGAGCGCTTGAGTGACTGCGGCTTGGCAACCCTGCGGGGATCTGGAAAGTGTTGAACTGGTCTTAACTCAGTTCTTCCCCAAGCAAAGTCCATTTTAGTCAAGAGGCCAATCATGCTGGCCTCCCTGGCAGCCCATCAGTCAAAAAAGCCAACAGCCCAGATTTACCTACATCTCAGCTCTGGAGGCAAAGGGCACTGAGGACATCTGCCAGTATCTGAAAGCAGTTTTGGTTGACACCACTTAGGCGGAAGGGTGGCAATGTGACTGGCAGCTATCTATAGGGCAGGGGGCAGGATGGTACTCAGCCCCCTACAAGACCGTCCCTACAAAGGGCAAACTGGAATCCCAGAGGTAAAGAATCCCCAACTTGGACTCACACTAAGTGCCCAGGGTCGTCAGGCATCAAGCCACGAGAACAAAGACTGCATTTTGGGGCCGGACATTTGCAAAAGGAGATGGCTGGCTTTGAAGAGTACTCTTGCCTCTTTGGAAGTATCTGCAAGTTCTACTTTTGGTTGCAATCGTTATCACTAAGATGGGAAGCAATCAGTCAACTGCATCCTCCCGGGACTCACAAGCTTGGGGCCAGAGACAGTAAGAAAAACAGGCAAAGCAGCCGGGACCGCGCACAGCTGGGGACCAAGTCCAGCAGGGGCGTCCTTGGGGACCACCCGCCGGAAAGCAGCATCCTCCAGACACTTACTTGTCCAAGATGAAGTAGAGGTCGAATCCACCATAGCAAGCTGGTCCCCCGTCCTCGCGACGTCCCCCATGTCCGGCGCACACGAGCACGAGCGCAGCCACGCAGAGTCCCCGCAGGCCGGCGCCTAGGCTCCCCGCGCGGTCCATGCTGCAGCCGGAGCGCTGGCCTCTCTTGTGTCCACAGGACCTCAGGGGCTCGCCATTCGCAGCCGGGGCTCCCGTCCGGTCCCCTGACTCCCTTGAAAAGCCCGGAAGCAATTGTCCAGAAAAGTTCAAGGGTTTTGCTCTGGTTTCCGCCAGTTCTGCGCCGGGGTTTCGGATTTCAGGGACCCCAGGGCGCTCTGCAGAGTGGAGCTGCTGGGCTCGGACCGTCAGGCCGCTCCCAAGCTAAGCTTCAAGCTTTGCAGTCGAAGCAGTTCCGTCCTGACGGCTCTTTGTCCTAGATTTTAAGTATGATGGGGTGGGTTTTCAAATTGTTCTTGGTTGGGGCAGTGCGGTGTCTTGCTCCCTCCCCTCTCCCCTCCTTTCTTAGGTTTTTTTTTTTTTTTTTTTTTTTTTTGGAGGGTGTGGGGGAAGAAAGTAAGAAAGTCCAAAGAGTGCCACCTTGTGGCCAAGATCGGCGAATGTGTTGTGTTGGGGTCCGATAGACCTTGGCTGGGGCAGGAGTGGAGTGGGTGGGTAGTTTGGATGGCAGAGGATAAATCTCAGAGTTTTCAGGTAAGCTGTAAGCCTTAAATTAACCCTTTCTTTTTGTCTTGCTGATTGCCTTCCCCACAGCCACCTCTCCACTCTCTCTAGCCTGCTTTTTTTATTCTTCTTCTCCATCTGCGGATACACACACTGTAAACATTGGATAGAGACTCATTTCCTTCAAGCAGGGTGGCTCCAACCTCAGGCCAGGACTTTTCAAACACGACCCTTTGTGCAAATGAAGCAGGGAAGGACAAGGCCTTTGTGATCTGGTCCATGGAGCGACCTTACATAGTGTTATTTCAGATCATAAAGAGCTCTGGTTGAACTCTGCACACACAATGCCACCAAATGAGAGGCTTGCCTTGAGGCTGCCGCGGGTGGACTTGAAACCGCCAGCTGGGGCCTCCATGGTTCAGGGAGTATGTGATAACAGGTCTTCCTTTCTACCCGTGAACTTCGTTATCCCTCCCCGTCTTTGATGATGCGCTAAGGAAATAGCTGTCAAGGCTGTCAACAGTTCAAGCCATTAGGTGCTATCCCCGAGCCTTGTGCTTGTCTTTCTAGACTGCGGGGTCTTTCTTAGTTGGAGTCCCAGTTCCCACAGGACACAAGGTCTAGCTTCCCCACCACTCTGGAAGTCGCCAGTCTTGTCCTGGCTTCAGGGCTCTTCCAGATAGACACACTTTTTGTCCTCCACTCAAGGGCCTCTGAGACCTCTACTCCCCACCATGACCATCCAGGTACTTTTCCTCCAAAGCATATTCCAGTATTCGGAATGCTTTATTAATTGTTGATTGCATTTTCAGAGAAGCACACTCTTAGTGGATCACAGTAGCTCCTCTCTGAAGTGATCTCCAGAGCGGCCCAGCCTCTGTTCGCACACCTCCCACACAGAGGAATGTCTAAGGGACTTATTTGATAGTGCAGATGTGTTGGTGTCTGCTTTTCAAGGCATAAGTGTAAGATTTGTGGCTTCCCCATTCTTGGGTCACTTACTCTGCGGAGACTCAGTGACCGTGATGGCTATTCCTGGTTGTCAACTTGACTATATCTGGACTGAATTACAATCCAGACATGAAGGGCACGCCTGTGATCCAGATCTTGAGGCAGGAAGACAACAAACCTTTACTCCAGATTGTTAGGCTGCAAGACGTCCAAATCTGGCCTGCACTTTCTGCTAGAAGCCTGTGGACAATGGAAGAAGGAAGGGTTCGCTCTTACCCTCGCCATGTCCACACTCCCATTCCTTCACTGGCGTTGGAACCTACTTCTTCGGGACTCCGGCATATACAGAAGACCAGATGGGACCCCCAGCCTCGTGGGGTTGAGCAGCTACTGGATTCTTGGACTTTACATTCGCAGCTAGCCATTGTTGGATTACTTGGACTGCAGCCCGTAAGTCATTCCAATAAGTTCCATATCTATATATGGGCAGAGAGTGCGTGAGAGTCATTCATTCATTCCTCAAGGTCTCCGTGACTCTAAAGAACCCTGACTAATACAGTGGTCTATTATGAGAAACCCCAGCCCCCAGCATCTCCACCCCATGTGGCTGATGTTGCCATCCACGCTGACAGCCAACATCAGTCACCAGCCTGGTGGCCTGGGAGCCGATTCTCCAGGGCCTGCCAAGCCTTTGGGTGACTGAGGCCTCTGAGACCCAAGCTAGCACCTAACCTGCCCCCCCCCCCCCGACTCCTGACCCATGGACGCAGAAGGCAGTGTTTGCCTGTGTTCTCTGCTGCTAACTTTGGGGACAGTTTGCTAGGCAATAACAGGAAACTAGCAAAGCCTGCTGTTACTATAACCCTGGGAGAACTTCTCTAGGACAAAAGTGATTGACAGCTTCCCAGGCTTGCTTGTCTGCGAGGCTGTGTGCAGGTAACACCTGCTAGCACCCACATTTGGGGAATTACTGTTGGCAAGAAAATAAATAATTAGGGGAAGCAAAAATACTCTTAACTGGTTGGTCTAAGTGTGCGTTTTCGGTATTTTCTCCCGCCTCAAAAGAGGAAAACCCATCCTGGTCCCACCAAGTTCTGTGATAAAGAAATAGGGAGGGGAAATCTGCAGAGACCAGCTGTGCCACTGAAGACTAGAAAACCAGGGGGCTCTGGTTCAGGAAGAGAAGGAACTTGAGGGCAATGTAATAAAGAATGTGTTTGTGAGATTGGCAGGGAAAAAACTTGAATGTCCCTGCAGGGCACGGAGGGAAAGGAGGAACGATGATGGTTTTAGGAACATCTTCTCTCATCTGCCTGCCCTCTAAATCCAATGCGCTTTTTAAGCCTGGGGTGGCAGAGGAAGGCCTTGAGAATATTACGGGAGAATGGCTTAGGAAGTCATCCCAAGAGAGCACACTGGGTCACTGATAGAGCCTCTCTAAAGTCAAAGACACCATCACAGAGGACAGACAGAGGCATAGACTCCAGAGCAGGAGGAGTGCCCATGTTTCCAGAGGAGCAGGAGGATAGAAGAGTCCTCCCCAGTCCCAGGATAAATCCGGCCCTCAAGAAGGCAGTGATGTGGCTGGAGTCATCCGGGCATTAGAGTGTACCAGTTGCCCTTGCCTTTCTTCCAGGATTTGCAAAGATGACCATCTCCATCTTGAAACCGCCTCAGCCACTGCAGCTCCTTTCTTTCCCTTCCTCCTCCTCCTTCCCCAGTTATGCAGGCAGAGTCAGTGTATGAAAGAATCTAGACAGTACCACATGCTGTGGAAATCAGGAGAATAAGCCCTGGGAATCCCCCCATTTCCTGACAAGTGTCAGTTTCACTAAAGGGTGTTCCAGGGGAGAACAGTGGAGGGATGGAGCCTGTGCTCTGTCCTTAAAGGGAGCACCTTCCTTCCCAAGAGGCAAGAGAAAGAGGTAGTTTGTAGCTATTCAGATTTTTATCTTTAATAGGAAAAGTACCAAGATATTTAAGGATTCCATAAACATCAAAGTCTTTGTCTTTCCAGAGATAAGAGAATTTGCCACCAGACTGACATGCCACGGCTTTAGTGTGGCACAGCAATCGCCATACCAGAAGGGGCTGAGTTTCCTCCACAGAGACAGTAGTTATTAAATATGGCATACCTACCTGTCAGCTTCCTCAGACTCACTCTCTAGTTGACACCTCCTTCCCATGGTCTAGGTCCTTCAGTAAAGCCTGAGACACCTGCTAGGTGCTGTATCACACTATCACACTGCCATAGATGGATGCCACTGGGCACCAAAGTGCTCCTTGGGCTATTGGCAAAGGCTCCAAAAAAGGCTCCAGAGAGTGCAGTCCCAATAAAACTTAAGCTGTTTCACTAATAAACAGTGGACGACAATATGGACAAATCTGATATAGTCCAGTACATTTCATGTCAGTTTGCATAAACCCACTATTTGTAGAGGCTTGGATGTCTCGCTGGTCGCCAGGACCACACAGCATGTGTAAAAAGGTCAGGAGACTCTTTACCAGAAGCAGTTTCTCTTGACCAACAGAATTTCTGAAGAACCTGAGCCACATTGGCTTTGGTGATGGGATAAACAAAAGTGCCAGCCATCAAAGCGAAGCCCAGGCACGGAAGCAGCCTGCAGGAAGAGGTCCTAGGGGGATCCAGAGGCCAGGCAACATGCAACTTCAGCCCACAAATGGCCAGAGCTGTTCAACTCAGGAACATTAATACTCCAGCCAAAGCCAAGCTGAGTCTAGCTTCAAGCAGGTTCAGTAGAAAATAGCTCTTGATTCATTCCAAAGCCCCAGTCCAAAGCCCTGCTAACAACCCTTGCCGTGAAGGGACGAAATCCACTCAAGATGGAATGTGACCCAACACGGACTGACCCAGATCCCTCAAAAAACTAAGCTCATTTTTGTAGCTGGACCAGTGATCAGCCCAAGAAAGATCTTATTGAATCTAATCCATGAGCTGGCTCTGCTAGGGCCACACACCATCTATATTAGACACTTCTCTCACCATTGGGACAAAATGTCAGAAGCGGGGGGGGGGGGGGGGGGCTTTAAATAGAAAGGAATACAGTCTCCGACAGTGTCAAAAACTTGAAGCAGCTGGTCACATTGCATCTATAATCTGGAAGCAGGGGTTCAGCGGGGCCCCAGCTTGTGGGGTGGTCTCACCCAGTCAGGGTGGGACCTCCTACTTCAAATGACCTAATATAAAAACTCCCTCACACATAGGCTGGAAGGTTTAGCTACCAGGTACTTCTCTCACACTGATGGTCATTATAAACCCAGCCTTTTGAAGAACTCATTCTTTGGTCCTTGCTGAAAAAAAAAAAAAGAATAGTTCATTTCCTGTAGAGCAGAGACTAGGCCAACTAAATTCAAAATTCAAATGTTGACATGGGCCGCCCAGTACAGCACAGGGTCCTGACAGGCCTGGAACTTACAAACGATGGAGAGTTATCTTAGATAAGCTGAAGCCAACACAAAGCTAATCCCAAACCAGGCCAGTTCAGTGCCAATTCTGCTCAAGTCTGGCATATTTAAGGGTCTTACTCACAGATTCCAGACCAAGTCACACTGATGAGAGAGCAGGGAAAAATCTCTCCAGGCCTGTCAAGCTCATAATCGTTCTGATCCTTCTGATGGCTGCTGTTGTGAGGTCCCTATCAGAGAACACTACCTGGACATAGTTTCAAGCCAATAGAAAGTCTTTATTAGTCAGCTTGTGACTACACTGGGTACTCAGGACCCCACTGGAGCCCAGAGCCCTTCTCAAGGTGAGCTTTTAAGCACAGAAGCCACAACCTGGGTCGACACACCTCATTTAGCAAGAACAGTTAGCCCAAAGTAGAGCTATAGAAGCCAAAGAACAAGGGAAGTACCTTAGAAAATTTCCCAGAACTATAAACGTTGATAAATTAGAACTTTGTCCTTGCTTTGGAAGGTGTTGCTGACTATGTGCTGGGTTTCAAGGCCTGAATGGTTCTTCCATTATGGTATCAGTTCTGGGGGGCCTTTACACTACCTTGTAAATTGCATGCAAGTGGTCCTCAGAGTATGTGGGCATGTGGTCCACGTGTGGATGGATGCTGAAAAGGATTGCTTGTGGAATAATCTCATAGAGTCCTTCAAGATACAAATATCTGTAGAATACCAGAAACGCATTTAGGGATTTGGGGAATAGAAATAGCGGTGGCCTATTTTGTTTCCTTCTTTGTCTGATACCTTCTTTCTTCCGTGATGAAAACTATCAAACCATGCAGAACTAAAGCTCATTCTCCAGGACTAGTCAGGGCGACCAGTAAGTGAGTAACAAAGCCTCCAGCCAAGCTGTTCAGGCGAAGCAATTCTGCTGGTGGCTGTGCAAGCTCCTTGGCCTACCCTTAGCTCAATCCCCAACTGCGTAATAGGGAATAATACCGCCTGCCTCAGAGGCTTGTGAAGAACTGAATAGATCTGGGTTTTACTGCCGATGGGAGACCAAAAACTCACCCTTGAGCTTCTCCTGGAACCACTTGCAGATCATGTGATTTCTCTAACAATGAATCAAAGCTCACTTTGTATGTAGGCGATTCATATTATCAACGTGTGAAAATGCAAAGATGAAGACTTTAGCTCATCTAGGAACAACTGGGAATTGGTGGTTTCCTAGGAGGCATGTAAGAAACAAATGGAAAACAGACTTAGGCTATCAATAATAACCCATTGGCTAACGTCCTGCTTCCACCAGCCAAGAATGTTCAATAGATCAGCTCCAGTGAGATGTCTGAGTGCGATCAACAACCAGTGATGGTCCTTTCTGTTACTTAAAACTTTTTTATTATTACTGCATGTAGTGTGTGTGCGTGTGTGATATGTAGTGTGTTTGTGTGTGGTGTATGCAGTATATGTGTGTTGTGTAGTGTGTATGGTGTGTGTAAGGTTGTGATGTGTATATAGTATACATGTGTGGTGTGTGCACGTGTGTGTATGTATGGTGTGTTGTGGTATGCATGTATATGGATGGTGTGTGTATATACAAGGGGTGGAGGACACGCATGCTCTAGCATGTACATTGAAGGTCAGAGGAAACCTTGTAGAGTCTATTCTCTCCTTCCACCTCTTTGAGAATTCTAGGATCCAATCCAGGTCTTCAGGCTTGTTTGACAAGTGCCTTTATCCTCTGAGCCATCTCACTGGCTCTTATTCTGGATTTGGAGATGTATAGATCCATTTCAAAAACCCAGATTGGGGGTGGATCTCGAAGGAGTTAGGGGGCGGGGTGGAGGGTGAATATGATCAAAATATATTGTATGTGTACAAGAAATCACAAATACTCAATAAAACATCATACTAGTAATAAGTATGCTTACTCTTCACTCTTATTAACATGTTCAGTGATTCAAATACTTTGCAGATATCTAATGTGAGGCTCATCTGCATGGTCAGGTTGACTAGATATGACGTCCTCGGGAGGTACATTTGGGGGTGACTACGAGGGCTTCTAGACAGTTCACTGAGCAGAGAAGATCCACCCTAAATGTGGGCTGGCCGCCGAGGTTGAGTAACAAGGGGAGAAGGGAGCTGGAACATCTGATGAGCACCAGCGTCCATCTCTCCGCCTCCTGACTGGATGCCACTGACCAGCTGCCTTGCATTTGTGTCTTCATGCTTTCTCCACGACGATGACACAATGACGTGCACCCCCAACCGGGAGCCACAGAGAGCCTTTACTTTTCTCAGGTTGCTCTCTCACTGTCTTTTTGTTATGAGAACTAAGAAAAAGTAAATAATCCTCTTATCATGTGTAAGACCCTGTGCTTTGAATGAGCAGATACATAACAGCTTGGACTTCAAAGGATTATCAGGCAGGCAGAGATGTATGCCCAGTATTCGCACAGAATTTTCATCCTCTCTTTGAGAGGAAACTCGACATGTCTCTTCCACCCCAGTATAACAATTCCAAGAGAATAAGAGCATCCCGCCGATACACCCACGAGGATGACTTGTTCAGGAGGTGGATGAACTATGAGAAGGCAAATGTCTCTTTCTATTCTAATGTGCCCCCTTTCACTAAGAGACCTAGGAGTGAGCATGAAGCAGCCCATGACATTAAGATCTAGCTCTGGGATATACAAACTGCCTCCGGATTGTGTGAGAGATTCAGGATGTTCCTGCTCACTCCCAACCCATCAGAACTCACCAGAGCACAGGGGTGTGCAAACAGAGCTGTAGCTACTGCGATGTGCGTTATCTGATGTGTTTGCTCTGAGCACTGCACTCTTTATGAACTGCTTGAGAGCAGTAAGAACTGGGGCAGATTTTCAGAGCTAAGAAAATGTGCGTGCAACCAAGATGGGTCTCTAAGATGCTAGTTTATCCTGGATCCTCGTATTTGAATGCATCTATCTGCCTTTTCCTGTGGCCAAAGTAAAATCCGAGATAACCTATGTCACCTATTACGCATGAGGGTCAGCAGGTTTCCTGAGTAGGGACCAGTTCTGAGGCCAGAGCATGCTCGTCACAATGCAGAACTCAAGGCACGGAAGGTGCTGTGATTCCAGCCTGTTTTCTTCTCTGCTTTATTGCTCATCATGGGTGATTGTTGTACAATCTTAATGGTGTTATGAACTTAGACACGTAAACTTGTGCCTCAAACCCAAAGAAAACAGTGGAGCCAATGAATAAACATATAAAGAAAGCCAAGGGGACTTATTATCTTTGGGTTGAAATAGAAGGCACATTCAATGGAATTATTACAAATCTGAAAGCCAACAAGAAAGAAAGACCCATGGTCAGAAATCTGTCCCTTAGCAGTCAGATCTGCCCATAAGCAGAAGGAAAACCTTGGGTGGTAGATAAGGAGGAGTTATGATTTAATGTCGGAACAGCAACTTACAAGCAGAAACATCATGGGAATTCATTACATACTTCCTAAGTAATGGGGTCAGCTGGAAACACAAGTCTTGATCGTGCCCTCAATCCAGGAACTGTGGGAAAGAGGAGGGAAAGAATAACACGAAGCCCAGGGAAGCAGTGGCGCTTCAGGCATCCGCAGTAGATGCATTTGGAATGCTTTCCCCACATGTTGATAGTTCCCATAAATCAGGGTTTCCTAATGGAGAACTGTTACCGTTAAATCTTCTAGTCTTCATTGCTCCTGAATCCAGTTACATGAACTGCAGTATAGCCATGCCTCTCCAGTTGGATTGACTTGTCTCTGCTCTGAGGTGTGCCCTCATATATCTTCTTTATGAAGTTTCCAACGTATTCTCCATCCCTCTTAATTAATCCCACAGCTTTATATTTAATTACAAAATTATAGTCCAGAAAATAGCTCTGTGCATTTTGCTCTCAGGAGCAATGCATGGCTGGAAGAGTTTTGGAATTCGTGACTTATGGGGGCTGGAGCTATGTGTGTGCTTAAATGCTACCCTAGGTAATGAAGAGGGGGAAGAAATGGGGGACTGGGGAAGGAGCCCAGGAGAACAGCAATGTCTGTAAAGACCCTGGCATAGAAAGAGAAGAGAGATCCAGGAGAAAACAGTCATGTGTGTCAGTTGGAGCACAGGGGCAACACCAAAAGGTCTTTATTAGACTTAGCAACTAGAAGTTCTTTGGAGATTTTTATGAATAAAATGTAGCAAAGTTTGGGAGAAAAACCCACAGTGAAGCAGATATAAACCAACAGGCAGCATCGGGTAAAGTCGGTGTGATGGTTGGTTTTAAGCATCACCTTGCCACAACTCCGAATAACCTGCGCAGGGATCCTCAGCTGAAGGATGTCTGTATCAGGTAGGGCTTGGGCAATTGTCTTGATTGTTAATTGATGTAGGAAGGTTCAGCCCACTGCAGGAAGAGGGCTATTCTTTGGGCAGGTGGTCCTGAGTTGCATAGAAATCCAGCTAATCATGAGCCTGAGCAATCCAGCAAGCAGCTCTCCTTCATGGTTTCTGCTTGAGTTCCTGCCACAAATTCTCTCGATGTTAACCAGTGACCTAGCCGTGTAAGTCAAACAACCCTGCTCCTCTCGGGTTGTTTAGGAGAGTCTTATTGCTTTCTCTGCACCCACTTTGATTTTAGCAAGAATCTGAGAACAAAGTTACATGAATTCTTCTCGCCATCTGTTCCAGTGATCAACTCTGACCCTACCATTTAGAGGCTCTCACCTGAGAAGGGCACAGAGAATCACTTCCCTCACTTATACTGTAGCTTGACCATGTGGCTTCAGTCTGCCTGCTCCCAGCGAAGATGCTTACTCATGAATGTTGCTGAGATTCCAGGATGGCTTTAGTAGCTGACGGTGTGGTTGATCCTGCTCCGGAGCAGTTAGTTCATTTACAGAGGAACCAGTTTGTGGCTCCAGCTTTGCCTAATGCACCAGTTCATACTCTCTGCATGGGGTGCGACAGGAGACGGCTATGCCAGCAGTGCCCACGCTCTGTTACTGCTCAGATGAAGCTTGTGGAGAGGGAGCAGGAAGGGACGTGTTTCTCTGTGGGAAGACCCCTTCTCTGGATTTCTTCTCTAGGGGATTCTCAGCAAACTGCTGGCGAGATGTCTGTGCTGAATTTCGCTGTTTCTTGAGCAATTTCCAGGGAATGAATTGATGGAGGAGGGAGGAGCCATTTGCTTTCCTGGGGCATGAAAGGCAGTATTGTCGATTTGACCTCCCTATGCGGTTAGCTAAAGGATTCAGACGCCCTGGGCAGGCATAGATCCTGTGCGTGCGTGTGAGTATGTGTGTGTGTGTGTGCTAAGAATCTGGCGTTTGATGCTCCTCACAATAAACAGAAAGGGCATAGCCTTCATCTAAGGCTTAGTTTGTGATATTGATGCAGATCACTGCTCTGTCTTCCAAAATCCATACATGCTGTGTCAATGAATGGTACTGGATAAATTTGTGTGAGAAGAAGCCTGTGCTCATACTAACTAGGCTAACTACTAAAGTGGGACTAAACACGGCTCTGTCCCACCCTTCAGCCTTGTATATTGTTTCCTATTTTAGTGGTTTGTGATGTTAGTGAATATCTCTATTTTTACTTTAGATATAGTATATTTTCCCTCTTTAAAATTACTATTTATTTTTTATCTATTTACTTATTTGTAGGAGAAGGGCCCACTTGTTCGTCCCGGCTGCCTGGCAAGCTTAGCCCCAAAATAACCAAGCAAAAACTGTATTAATTAAATCACTATTTGGCCCATTAGCTCTAGCCTCTTATTGGCTAGCTCTCACATTTTGATTTAACCCATTTCTATTAATCTGTGTATCCCCTTGTGGCAGTGGTTTACAGGCAAAGCATGTCTATCTCTGGCAGTGGATCCATGGCGACTCTCTCTCTTTCCTTCTCCCAGCATTCAGTTCTGTCTTCCCTGCCAACCTAAGTTCTTCCCTATCAACAGGCCAAGGCAATTTCTTTATTCATTAACCAAGAATCCGTCCTATTGTGAACCTGTAATTCTTTACTGTCCAGGAACACTTCTTACAATGCTAAGAGCTTCTTAAAACTTAAGATGCGTCATTGCTATCATTGCTAGGGGTTATATGGAGTGCCTGCTTGCCCTGCCCAGTCCAGCATGGCGGAGCTGCTTGCGCCTCTGAGCCATGTGCACCACCTCACTTCTAGGCACACAGCCGGTCCATGCCACCATCAAGCAAGCCATAGCAGTCAGTTCACAAACCCCACTCAAATGCCCCATCTCCCGAAGAGCCAGAGGTCACGCTGGCCGCAAAACCCAGAAAGCCTGCATCTCAAAACGACACGGCTTTTTTTCTGTTGCTGCTATCGGATCTCCTGGAACATGAGTTATGGATGTTGTTGTAAACTGCCAAGTAGGTGATGGGAATTGAATTGGACCTGGGTACTTAGGAAGAGCAGCAAGTTCTCTTAACTGCTGAGCCTTCTCTTAAGCCCCACTTTTCTCTCGTTTTTAATGTGAAGGCCTAGCTCAATGTTCAGCCTTCTCTCTTAAACAAAATGAGGATTTAAGGCTTCAGATTTCCTCTTAACACGGCTATGGAACCACTCCCATGGTTTTCTGTGTAGGGCTTCCGTTATTTCATGTTATAATGTGTGCTCTACTTGTAACCATTAACTTTTCTTCTTATTCAGAAACATACCACATAATTTCTGAGCAAATGAAACGTATTTTGTTTCTTTTGGGGAGGTATTTGTTGTCTCAACTAAATCAAAACTAGAAGAATGTGTCATGTATAATGCTAATGATTTGAATAAGTCTAATTTGATTTATGTCTGAGCACACAGTATTTATGTGACTTCCATATGTACTTATAGAAAGTATTATTTTGTGGTATCCTATATGTGCTCATTAAAATAAGGTAATTTATCTACATGTTGATGTCCTTAATTCTTCATATTAAGCAATTAAAAGATAAGTATATAAAATATTCAACTAGGATAGTAAAATTGTTTTTCTTTGCAGTTCTTATAACTTTTCTTTGTATATTTTGATAAATGTATATAATCTAGAATTTTTATCTTCCCAGTAGTTTTTTTATTTGTAGAATAGATATTAGATAATTCTTCTGTAGAACACTGACTTCACCACTTCCCAAGGTCAGGACCACGACACTGGGCATACTTCCTGGGACTTAGTTTCTTTCTTTGTTGCCTTCACCAACGCAACATTTACAGCTGTGGTCTTTTTGAAAGAAATCAGATCTATTTGATTTATTTTATGTGTGTGCATTTTTGCCTGCATGTGTATGTCTGCATACTGCATGCATGCCTGGTGAACACAGAACAGTGCACTGGATCCCCTGAAACCTGAGTTACAGTTGATTGTGAGCTGCCATATGGGTGTTGAGACTTGAGCCTGGGTTATCCGGAAGAGCAGCAAGTGCTCCTGACCACTGAGCCATCTTTGCAACCTGCTACCACTGTGATCTCTGATGGATCTTTGACAGGTTGTTTTGCTTTATGGGCCTCAGAATATTTCAGAAGTAACAGTAATTTGCAAAAAGTGGTGAAATTACCACATAATGAAGATAGTTACTCTAACTTCTTCCCCGTGAGCACTGGCCAATATAGATCATTTCTAAGTGGTAAGAATCAGTATCTTGCTTAGTTTTGTTAGGTTTACCTATGAATAGCTCATGCAAAGATAAAGGAGTGGAGTAAGATGCCACCATCAAGCAAGCTGTAGCAGTCTGCTCACAAACCCCATTCAAATGCTTCATCTCCCTAAAGAGCCAAAGGTCACATTGGCCGCATAACCCAGAAAATCTGCATTTCAAAATAGCATGGCTTTTTTTCTTCTGCTGCTGAGTTAGGAAAATCTCTCTTAAAAGAGCTGCGGCACGCCGCCAGGAAACAGCAAAAGCTGTGCCAAACTCTGTATTTTTTTTTTTCTAGAATTCCTTTTCAAGCTTTCTCAGGTTTTATGTGGATTTAGCTAGCACACCTTGGAGCACCAATTGTTGCAAGGAGGGTCACTTGTTCATCCCTGCTGCCCTGCTAGCTTAGTCCTGAAACAACCACACACACTGTATTAAGTCATTGCTTGGCCCATTAGCTCTAGCTTCTTATTGGCTAAGTCTTACATCTTAATTTAACTCATTTCTACTAATGTGTGTATCACATTTTTGCCTGCATACTGCCATGGATCCGCTGCCAGAGATAGACATTATCGGAGTAAGAATTCTCTGATGACTTCCAGGAACTGAACAAAAATATATGGAAGCAACTTTTAAAATGAAGCGCAGGTTCTCCAATGTTTGGAGACTATTTTCTCCCAGATCTTTCTCCTTTGGTGGAGACCCTTGTGCTTGGGTACCATGTGATCTTACTCTTGGTTTGTCAAGGAATGGAGGTTGTAGACTACTGAACCAAACATGGTCAAGCGAATCTGGAGGTGGGAGTCAACCTTAAGTGATGTTCCTGACCTGGGAAGGCATATGGACATGAAGAATGAGACTAACTTTCTGACCCAGCTATGCTGTCCTATGAGAAAACCAAGGGCCATCTTCAGATGAAGGAAGGGGGCAGAGTTTACAAAAGTGGAACATGCCCTTTCTGGGAAGAGAGACAAACTCAGGTTCCTAGTATTGGCAGGAGTGTGCTTCTAGTCTCCCATTCCCAGCATCCCCTTGGGTTATTATAGATACTCCTGGGTCCTTATAGGCGACTCCCCTTTCTGATTATAGCCACTTTGAGTATATTTTTATCCTTGCTGGTCCGAAATGCTATTTCATACACCTGCAAGAGAGCAGTGGCAAAGTCTGAGCCCATCCTCAGGCTGTGTGTCTGGAACCTCTGAAGGGGTTCTTTCTAGGGGAGATGTCTTGAATACAGACTGACAGGCATGTCTAACATAGACTATGTGGCACTTCCATAGGAATCATGAGTTTGTTAGTACAAACTGTATGTGGTCCCAGGTGGTTTATTGAGTTGTAAAGAAGTAAATCAACCCTCAGAGAACATTCTCATAGTTGTGTGTAGCAATTGTCAGAGCCCACATTTTATTTCTCTGATGAGCAAATCCATAGTGACTTCTAATACATTTCCTCTGATGTTCCACAGAAGGACATCCGCAGAATATAGAGTATGTTGGCAGTATAGCACTTCTTTGAGTAGAAAGGCTGGTTTGGTCCTGGCAAAAACAGAAGACTGGATCAATGGCTATCCTGGAACTCTTTGGGGACTGTGGGGAGTTTCACACAATTTCTAAGGAACACGCTCACTTCAAAATCTCTCTTTCTTTTTCCTCTCTACTCCCTCTGTTACTTTGTCTGTGTCTCTCTCTGTCTTTCTCTCTCTTTCTCTCTATCTCCGTTTCTCTTTTCCTCTCTCTCTCTCCCCCCCTCTCTCTCTGTCTCCTGTTTTTCTCTTTTCCTCTCTGCCTCTCTCTGTCTCTCCATCTTTCTCTCTCTCTTTCAAAGATGTGGAAAGTTGCACTTAGATTAGGTTCTTAACTTGTGGATAATATTCTTTGAATGTCAGGAATAAGTATGGAGCTATAGGAAGTCAATAAATTTTATTAGCAGTCTCCTTTCATTTAGCCATCATGCATTTATGTTTTCTTCTGAACACATTTGGAGTTTATTCTACATCCCACCCACCCAAGAAAGACAGTATTCTATAACACTTAAACACAGAACTAGAGCCAAATGTGTCGATTAACTCTGACAAAAGCTTTGTGACCTTTTTCTGTGCTGTAGTTTTCATAAAGTAGGACTCAGTAGAACCTGTGGATTTTAAGATTACTTCGGGGAGCTTATGAACTAAGACTTCTGAAGTCTGCTCTGATGTTCAACCCCTCATGATTGGTGCCATCTATGGTCACACTTTAGAGAGCCTGACGACTCCACCAGCACTGACTTGGGGTGAACAGCGTCTGGGGGTACTCACCTGGAATCTCCTCGGCTACATAGGTTGGGATGCCCTGGCACATGCCAGCAATCTTTGTCCCAAATGGACTCAGGTCTGCCACTCTGGTAGGACTGATAGAGTACATCAGTTCCTTGGGGGATGCTCCTTCAGGTCCTTTACCCTGAAGTCGAGAGTGAAGAGGAAAGGAAGAAAATGAAGGAGTGCTGAGTCTGGGGATTTACTCATCGTAGGGTCACAAGGGCAGCAGGGGCATTTCCTGGCTGACATTTTTTTTTTTGTAGAAAACCAAGGTGAAGAGACAATTTTAGCTTTGAACATCTTGGTGTTTCTATGTGTCCTGATGGACTTAGTTTGAAATCTCAGTTGCTCAGGAAAACAGAAGTCTGAAGCACAACTGCTCTTTGAGATTCTAGGGTAGGGCTTTGTGATATCTTCTGAGGATGGGGCTTATTTACATTCTCTACCATACCAGCCATACAGACCAATTTATCACTTTGAAGACCAGCTCAGACATCAGACTGAAAACCGTGGATTCCCTCTTTATATCTACTGCAGCTCCAGCTGACGAGGATACAGAACACTTGGTTAAATCTGATTTTCAAGCAAGCAACGAACCCTGTTAGTGTTGAGACTATCTCAAATATTGTATAGGACAAACTTAGACTTTCAAAATGATTTCTTTTTATCTGGAAATCCAGCTCACCTAGGTAGTCTCTCTATTTGCTAGTTCTGATAACCCTAGCTATTGCAGGAGTGTGTCCTTGAAGTACTGAGGGCTTGCACTGAGCTGTGCAGATCTTTGGACCTCAGCCCTACAGAGACAGGTGTGAGCCATGGCATCTGACACAGCGGAAGCTGCCCCCACTCTGGCAGTCACCTAGCATTCTTTACACTGTGCCATTTACCATCACAAACATGCTGCCGTGCTGTGCAGAGAAGGAATGGGTGCGACTTCATTATTTACCGGAGACCGTGAGACCCCTCACTCCGAAAGCAAAGGCTCATCTTTACCTTTTGCTCCTTGGCCAGCATGCCAAGGTCTTGAAGGGAGGGCATGACATTCTTGTTCATTTTGTGCACAATGCATGATTTCTTGGCAAAGAGTCTGGTTGCTGCAAAACTCTGTGAAAGAAGAGAGAAGACAGTGAGGCGCGGGTTCCCCAGGAGCTTTCTCACAAGTCACAGCTGAGAGAAGCGGAGCTCCAAGATCACAAAGGAGCTGGGATGAGTCCTTGGGTCCGGCTGTCCTGCATGTGTGCCTGTGGTTAACATGTGGAGACAGCCCGCAAGCTCTTAGAGGGCGGAGATAGGGCTCTAACCTACTACCTTGACTTCAGTTCTAGCATGGTAGGGGGCAGTGTGTGTGTGTGTATGTGTGTGTGTGTGTGTGTGTGTGTAGCTCAAGTAAACTTTTTAAGGCTGTTCCATCTTAGTCTACTTCCATATTTGATGTTTTTAGAAGGCAGGGAAGATAGAGTTTGTTTTCCAAAGGTACAAATTTAAAGACTAAAGTAGTAATTTCAGGGTGGAGTCAAGTGGCGCTTAGCTTTCCCTTCTCTTTCAACTGATAGCGCTGTTCCTATTTCACTTGGTCTCTTTGAGTTAAAGATGAAATAGTGGGTCCTTCATATCACAGAGGCTCCCTGCAGAGGAGACCAACAGATCCTTCCTTGTATTTGTCTTTGAACATAGTTTCCTTGCCCTGGTTGGTTTGAATGCTAACCTATTGGGTGACGTTGATCACCAACAGTTATGTGTAAGACGTAAACTCAGCTGAGCAACATGGGTGTTGTTACTGGTAGCTATAAGGCTCATGGGTAGCCAGAATTTACACTGAGGGTTTAATGGCCGGTGAGCACACCGTATCTTTGCCCTGTGTGTCCAGTACCTACATTTTCATAGTCCCAGAGGGAATTCCAGGAGTCCCAGCCATTATTGTTGTCCACGTTGGCCACGTTGTGCTGGTTGTTGATGCTCACGGACTGCTGACCACTTCCGTCCATGTTGTTGTCGTCGCTGATGTTGATATTCTAAAATGTATAAAAATGGGAGCTGATTTAAGATCACCTTTCTTTGCTAATGCATCTTGGTAACAGCCCTTAGAAAATGAGACTTACGTAAGGATGACCAGGAGCTACGAGGAGCCCGAGCAGGCCGACGAAGAGCATCTGAAAGTACAGACAACAGGGCTGGTGGTCACGCTGTGTATAGCATCCACTACCCCCTCAAAGCTCACCTGAAAGATCTACTAATTTTACCAACGTGCCAAACCATCCATGTTTTCTTCTTCCATCTTGAATTTTTAACTACAGAAAAATTTGATAATAATAAAGAATTGTTGATTTAGTATAATTATATTAATATGTAGTTAAAAATTTTGAATTAGACGCTGAAAACTGATGAATAAAACATAAATTAATGCATGAACAATGTAATGAAAACTCTGGAAATCACTTCTGAAAACTGCTTTTTTTTCTTTGATCTGGGAAGTTTTCTTCCTAACAGGAGACCTCGTATCATTTTCTTAGTAGCTTAAGTGGTTCCATTATTTTTATTTTCAGCTTAAGAAAGAGTCAAAATTCGTCTCTCAAAAAACCAGGTAGGTGTGGAAGACTTTTCTGAGCACAATGTTGTCTCCTGTTCACAAGACAGCTACTGAGGAGTAAAGGGCCCTAGACCAGTGGTTCTCTTCCTGTGGGTCGCGACCCCTTTGGGGGTCAAACAACCCTTCCATAGGGGCCACCTAAGACATTCAGAAAACACAGATATGTACATTATGATTCAAAAAAGTAGTAAAATAACAGTTATGAAGTAGCAACGAAATCATTTTATGGCTAGGAATCACCACAACATGAGGAACTGTGTTAGAGGGCTGAGTATTAGGAAGGTGGAGAACCACTGCCCTAGACAAAGGCACGCCCCTGCTCAGGGCAGAGCTAGAAGAGATATCCCGACCCTGGCCTGTGCTTGGCACTCCCCCTGTTTTTATTCATCCTGTTCTGGGGAGGACATTTCTAGGCCACAGTTACATTTATGATCCCATCCTAAGGCAGAGCCCACCCAGTGTGCCGCAATAGAAAATGTCCATTGATGTCAGTCCCTCTGCATCCTAGGACTTCAAAGGAAAATCTGAGCTTGCTTCACCCCAGACAGAAATGCCTGGACAGGGCCTGAGGATGCTTATTTCTTAGAGGGCCAGTTAACAGCCAAGAGTGTTGAAGACTGGTTTTGATGACAGTGACATTCCAGTTTGACCAGAACATTCCCAGGACTCTTGGCAAAAGCAGAATCAAGGAGAAGAAAGATCAGACACTTTCTGGAGCCCAGAGACTGCTTGTGCTGGGTAGAACCCTGGAGCAGGTGCTGTGGAAGGCAAATCTATTGCAATTAGCTTGTGCCAGACCCTCCTTGGGCAACTATTCTTCTTGTAAATGCCATGATTCCATGAAAAGGAAAGAATTATTTCCATTATGGCAACAGCGCCATAAGACCAACCCTTCTCTCCTCCCTATTAATGGTTTCCAGTTGTATAAGATCTGACTTACTGTGAACTTCATGTTGTCAGCGGTGAGGTGGAGTGGAGAACAGGCAGGCACGCTTGCAGACATGCAGCCTTCTGGTATTTGTACCTGGGCAGCTTTGCTCAAGCTAGGTGTGCTCAGGTGGAGCCCACCGTTTATCTCTGACTCCTTCCTGTATCTGCACGGCAGTCGAGTCCCCGGAAGCCGTTAGCTGCGTGGTCAGCATGGGGCTTGGACTGGATGCAGTCTGACTCATCACCGCTGTAGGTACCTCAGTAAACTCAGCATGATATGTGATAAGGTCTGGCTCAATCGAAGCCATGGGTGTGGGTATTGTATGCATTGCCACTGCTCAGATTCAAGAAAAGAGTAATCCCTAAAAGCAAACACCTCCCCAGATGAGATCTGTGTGCATACCTGCCCTCCTAGATGCCGACTCCCGTGGGAACGCCTGAACAGCTTCTCTTCCTTCCCCTGACCTGACCTGTTGTGAGCTTTCCCAGATCTTTCCGTCTGTACCTCCCCTTTCCTAAGACCCCTGAGCGTGCTCAAGTTGCATCGAAAGCTTATTATCAAAGCCAGGGTGTGAGAGATGATGTTCTTGGCTGTGAAATGGATCTCCAAGTAAGACTGGTCCTTGTGCCCTGCCCAGACATTTCCACCCACGTCATGAGTGGCTTGCACCAAACCCTCTCACATCGTTCATCTCTGGGGTTCTCAGTGGTAACACCAGACACCGGGTTAGAGCTCTGGGGCTGTGGCAGAACTTTTCCCCATCTACATATCCAGCAACCAACCCTTGCCATTACATCTCAACACTGCCTCTCCACTCTGGTCTTGACCATGATACTCCTTAATGGACTTTTACCAGAATTGTAGGACCAGCAGCCTCATCCCAAGTCTCTGATATTTCAATGTATGCCCTTCATTTTCCCAGTGCATGGAAAGTACAGAGACATTACTCTCCAAACCTTAGAAACTTTGACCAGTGGTCCTTCCCAAAAAGTTCAAGTTTGTTGAATGGCACCCATGGGACTTCCTAAAGGGGTTTCCAGCTCCCCCAGCTGCCTCTGTCCTGGGTGCCTGGCACACACCAAGAGTCCCAGGCTGTCAACTATTCAAGGCATCCCTTACGCACTCAGCCTTTCTCCCTCTGCCTCTCTTCCTGGAGTGTTACTTGGCAAACGCTTTTGTCATTCCAAGCTCCACATTGCTGCCTCTATCAGGTCTTCCTCGTTTTCTGAATGGGAACTTCTTTCATCGTCTCTGAGTGCTCTCAAAGAGCTGTCTTCTTATTTTAGCCTCTAGACAATGACATTTTTGAACACTATATTAAAATAAGGGAAGTTTTCTCTGAGGGGAGAGAGCAGAGACTGTCACCTGGGAAAATGAGAAAATGCTCAAAGTGGTTTTGAAAGTGGATTAATACTTATTTTTTCCCCTGTTCTCTTCTACAACTGAAGCTAGTGGTTAAAGTTTGACAAGGGGGGAAATGTGTGTTTCATTAGTTCTGACCCACAGATTTCTACTCTGAAAACCTTCTTGTGTCCAGAACCTTCCTCTCCAGAGCCTTCCTTTCCTACATGGGCCAGGTCTACATGGTTCTGAAGCTCGGCTCACTGTCAATGTCTTCCAGAATGCTGGAAGGGCTGGATGAGAACAGCTGGGGTAAAAGTGGCCTGCTGTTTTAATTCATCCTCAGAAGATTTCAGGTTCATTCTTTAACTGTACAAGGCCAAGAGCCTGGGGCTGGGTGTGGGGAGCAGTGGAGATGTCGTCCTCTGCTTCAGAGACTGCCACAGCTCTGTGGGGGTCAGAGTGGTAGCGTTGACCCTGCTTTTAGATTTGGCCTCCGATGGTGATTCAGGGGACCCGTCCAAATCCCAACACAGTGTTGTGTGCCATACCTCTGCTGGTGATTTGGGGGTCCCTGTCCAATTCCAGCACAGTTTTGTGTGTCACGCCTCCGGATGTTGATTTGGGGGTCCCTGTCCAGTTCCCAGCACAGTGTTGTGTGTCACGCCTCCGGATGTTGATTTGGGGGTCCCTGTCCAGTTCCCAGCACAGTGTTGTGTGTCACGCCTCCGGATGTTGATTTGGGGGACCCTGTCCAATTCCAGCACAGTTTTGTGTGTCACGCCTCCGGATGTTGATTTGGGGGTCCCTGTCCATTTCCAGCACAGTGTTGTGTGTCACGCCTCCGGATGTTGATTTGGGGGTCGCTGTCCAATTCCAGCACAGTGTTGTGTGTCACGCCTCCGGATGTTGATTTGGGGGACCCTGTCCAATTACAGCACAGTTTTGTGTGTCACGCCTCCGGATGTTGATTTGGAGGTCCCTGTCCAATCCCAGCACAGTGTTGTGTGTCACGCCTCCGGATGTTGATTTGGGGGTCCCTGTCCAGTTCCCAGCACAGTGTTGTGTGTCACGCCTCCGGATGTTGATTTGGGGGTCCCTGTCCAATCCCAGCACAGTTTTGTGTGTCACGCCTCCGGATGTTGATTTGGGGGTCCCTGTCCAGTTCCCAGCACAGTGTTGTGTGTCACGCCTCCTGATGTTGATTTGGGGGTCCCTGTCCAGTTCCCAGCACAGTGTTGTGTGTCACGCCTCCGGATGTTGATTTGGGGGTCCCTGTCCAATTCCAGCACAGTTTTGTGTGTCACGCCTCCAGATGTTGATTTGGGGGTCCCTGTCCAATTCCAGCACAGTGTTGTGTGTCACGCCTCCGGATGTTGATTTGGGGGTCGCTGTCCAGTTCCCAGCACAGTGTTGTGTGTCACGCCTCCGGATGTTGATTTGGGGGTCCCTGTCCAGTTCCCAGCACAGTGTTGTGTGTCACGCCTCCGGATGTTGATTTGGGGGTCCCTGTCCAGTTCCAGCACAGTGTTGTGTGTCACGCCTCCGGATGTTGATTTGGGGGTCCCAGTCCAATTCCAGCACAGTGTTGTGTGTCACGCCTCCGGATGTTGATTTGGGGGTCCCTGTCCAGTTCCCAGCACAGTGTTGTGTGTCACGCCTCCGGATGTTGATTTGGGGGTCCCTGTCCATTTCCAGCACAGTGTTGTGTGTCACGCCTCCGGATGTTGATTTGGGGGTCGCTGTCCAGTTCCCAGCACAGTGTTGTGTGTCACACCTTACTAAGGACTCAAGGTGACGTGTGGATCAGTGAAATTCTGGTGTGGTAGATGCTCATGTTAGATGACAGACAGACAGACAGACTGACCAAGATGTTCAGGGTCTCTCTTTTGGATAAGAACCATTTATAATCACATGGCAAATGAGCGAAAAAGGCCTCTAGGCATGCATTTTGCACAACACCATGATGTCCTAAATATAAATGGGAATAAACCCTCGTTGCTGCATTTCTTATTCATTATTTTCCAGACACACTTTAGCTTCTGTAAGGATTCATTTCTTGGGGGAAATGCTGCCCCTAGGTTATACCTTGGGTGTGAGAATCTGTGTGGGAGCTCCTGGTTGGAGCTGAGAGCCAGGAGGCTCAGGTATGCGCCTTCCTCTCCGCCTTAGGTTTTCACCTTCCTATGGGTAGAAGAGAAGAATTCCTCTCTAATACAGTATGGTTAATCAACTAGCTTCTTCCTGTGGCCTCTGTGTGATGTGAGTGTGTGGCTACCCAGAGAGATCTAAAATTGGTAACTGCTTCCCAGATGGCCTGGCACCAGCAACTTAGCAACTCTTACAAGTTCATCTCAATGAGCAAAATGGATTTATCAGGAGTTACTTATGAAGCAATGAATGGCAACGCACAGCCACAATTTCCAGAAAGCACCTCTCCAACCATGTTCCTATTTTATGTCTGCTTCTGATCCAGTGTAAGCCTGGGCTTGGAGTGCTTCCCTGTGTTGGGACACCAGGGGTGACAGCAGGCAGGCAACAGAAGCCATGGACAAGTCCCCTATCATTGACCTTATTGGGGACTCTTTTGGTCTCAGAAAACACTGTCCCTCTGTGGCAAAGGTAGGTAATCTTGTTGTAGTCCAGCATGTGGGACACATAACTGGTTGCTTACTGCCTGATGGCGGCCCGTTGGCTAGAATTTGGAGGATTGGTCTCACCATTTATTTTTCTTTTTATGTGTGCATGTGTGTGTGCTCTATCCCTTCCATTCTGGTCTCTTTTAAGACCTAGATTCCCCAGCAGGACCAAGGCTCTTGTTCCTTCTCTGCCTGAGAGCTATGCTGTCTGTGGCTTGGATCTCCTCAAGGAAGGAAGCATAACAATGGTTTTTTTGTCACCTCTCAGGACTTAGACTAACAAACATGATACTCCTTAGAGACCTTTAAGTTCTTTGAGTAGATGAGCGTGTACATCATCCTCATCCATTTCCAGTTTGGGGTGTAACCTGGGAATGGCTGCCGTATGTCGGCCATGGTGACACAATGGGGGAGTCTTGGATGACAGTGTGACCCCAGGACCCAGGGGTTAGTGTGGAGCAAGTCAGGTCACGGGTAGAGTCTGCCCTCCTACAGAGGTTAACGCTGGGTTTCCCCCAAGCAAGGCCCTTCTATCACTTATCGGCCAGTGCACACACCCATGGCTTCATTTCAGCCCACACCCTGCCACGTGAGGCTGAGTGAAAACTCTCTTTGTCTGGAACAATCTAGATGCATTCCGTGTACAGCACACTCGCACATGGAGGGAGAGTTAGAGTTTTGCACAGAGTTGGGCTTATTGAATGTAGTTTTCCTCCTTTGGTGCAATGTTTGCCAACAGGGCACAGTCCCATTCTTAAATACTCAGGGCTCCCCCTGCTGTGTGAACCAGCGAGTGTTAGTAGTATCCTTGAAGTCTGCAACTGTCCTGTTCTTATTTTCTGGTACTTAAGGACCAAATGCCAATCCTGTTATGTATTAGTTGGGTGAGGAATGGCCTCTCAGGTAGACATTCTGTCTCTGTCTTCTTATTGTTTTTCTGTGAACTTGGCTATCAGTCTGATGGATCCCGTCGCTGCCCCAAGTTAGCTGTTACGTGATATCTGAACACGTTTCTAGCCTGCGAAGAAGTCACACTGTGCCTTTGTTTGCCTGTTTGTCGCAGATTCCAGGGCCAACAGCCTTTGTGTTGTGGCATGGTCTGCTCTCATCGTTCTTCTGTTTTTACTTCTAACCAAGAAGAAGACACCCAGAAAACAGCAACAGGGAAGGATAAAGTAACATTTGAATAATTGTTGCTAGAAAGTTTCTGATTCCAGAAGATCCAAGCTTGTTACATAGCTGTTTTTGCACAGGAGGGATTCTTTCCAAATTACAGCAGTGTTGGGGCGGTCTTTCCTGAGGCATCTCGAGCTGTTTCTCTCGGGACTGTCACCTTCCAAATACACACAGCTCTCCCTGTCTCTCCGCTGCTGCTTGTCTAAGTCCGTCCAGCTGCATTTGCCAAACCGTCTGAGTCCCCAAAACTTCAATGCATGCCTCAAGTTTGTTGTCACTTGGAGTGTTTCAATGCTGCACACGAGATTTGGGACAAAATTGCTGAAGGTCTTCTTAGTAATTTCATCATCATATAAAGATAAAGAGAATGTTGGTCAATAACCTTGTTTTTCAGCATTGTGAAAACCGGTCAAAGCTGGCCATGCACTTAATGACTCTGAAAAGAAGTTTCTAGAAAACACGAGACGCCTATGTGAAGAACAGACACCGCGGTGACAAGGGTGTTGTTTGTAACTGCCTCTTATCCATTTAGAAGCAATATCACGGTTCCCCAATCATTCATACTGAAACACTTTAAAGTGAATGTGTAAAAGAACTCATGAATAAAGTGTGTTCATTCGGTCCTAGCCATCAGGCCTAGACGAGCCTCTCATTGAAGGATGAGCAAGCATCCGTTAGAGCCACACCCAGAGCCAGGTGCCCCCAGCAGTCTCCCTGGCGGAGGTAGGGAAGAGCAAGAAGAGCGGGAAGTAAAGGAGTGCAGCACAAAGAGAACAGCAGGCAGACTTGGCTCTGTCAGCCAAGACAGTGGCCCTTCGTGACCAGCGAGGCTTGGCTCTGTAAGCCAAGACCGTGGCCCTTCGTGACCAGTGAGGCTTGGCTCTGTAAGCCAAGACAGTGGCCCTTCGTGACCAGCGAAACTTGGCTCTGTAAGTCAGTTTTCTGCAGGCCACCTGGTCGGCATTGCTTCCCTTCTCTCCGTCTCTACCAGACAGCACATATCTGGACGTGTCTTCTTCACTTCTGGAGGAATCCATGCTATCCTCGGGGCCTCAGGGAATCCTGACATTTACAGTCATTCACCAATGTTCTACCCACAAGCAGGTCTATACTCGGGGGTGTTTTCCCTTCACAGTTTCCACTGGATTCGAGTGAAAAGCAATTGCCTACATCTAGTTCAAGACAACAATCCCATTGACACCCTCCCCCCACAGTGGGCTACTAGGTTGATTGCTTCAGGCCTGTGTTGGGAGCCACTGCACAGTGATTCACTGTGCTCTAGTGGGGCGAAGCCTAAGTGCTGTAAGAGATTTCCAGTTGTAAAGCAGCCCGTGCTCGTATCACAAGGCACGGAGATGTGCCTGAAAGCCCGTGCTGCCTTGGTGTCATAGGCACAGGGTGGTCCTCCAGGGCCCAGGTTCTAGTGTAGGCAGTGACAATGCATGCTTTCAACTCCAACACCAGAGAGGCAGAAGCAGGAGAGTCTCTGGGGCTTGCTAGCCAGCCAGCGTGGCCAATCAGTGAGCTCCAGGCTCAGCAAGAAGCCCTGCCTCACAAAAACAAAGTGGAGAATAAATGAGGAGGATACTTGACATTGACCTCTGACATCCAGGCACAGATAGATGAGTGTGTGCGCGCTCGCGCGTGTGCACACACACACAAGAAAAAAGGGAGAGAGAAGAAAAAGCCAGCCTCCCCAAACAAAGCATCCTGTACTCCCATCAAGCACTGGGCTCCACAGGTGGGCCCTCTTGAGAGGTGATATAAGTACACAGGACGGATACTGGAGTGTAAGAACAGGAAGAGGTCCGGGGAGCCCTTTAACTTAAACGAGGCACATCATGGCCGGTGATAGTGGAACGAGCCCTTCCCAAACCCCTAGAGCCCATGCTTTCCCTTCATGCTTTGGGGCTCCCACACTCACATGAGCTGTAAGACAAATGCTCACAGTGATGTGGCCTCCCTGCGCTGGTGTGCTTAGAGACTCCACCTGGGAGGCAAACCCATGGTTGAGGCCTGTAGGACAGCTCCATGGAGTCCAACAGAGTCAGTGGTGTGAGCTCGGCTCAGTGGCCCCAAGGAGAACTCATAACATCACATTCGTGACATTCTCAGACTCAGCTTCACAACCTTTAGTTATCTCACTCAATCACGAGAGAGAGAAAGAGAGAGAGAGAGAGAGAGAGAGAGAGAGAGAGAGAGAGAGAGAGAGAAATGGAGTTAGAGCTATTCAACTTACCAAGAACCTACAGTTCCCTACACAGCGAGCCAGAGGCATTACAGGATTTAGATTTTGCCAGCATCCAGCCCTTTCCTTCACGCCAGCACCACCTCCTGTCACTCCCTCCTTCCCCTCTTCCACACCCATGTTCTGACAGGCTACAGATCCTCCCACTAAATTAATATTTTATTTAGTTCATGGTCATGGGTGTTACCTCTAATAGAAGCAATCTTTCTTATTAATCTTTTCATAAGTGACTCGCCCTTAAATGTCATAAGGGGCTGTCAGGACCGAATAAAGGGAGGTCTATGAGGAAGAATGTCTACCTTAGTGAGGAACACGCATGTGGATGCTGTCTGGAGCATCCCTGGGCTGAGGGGCCTGCTGTTGACTTGTCGCCTACACCTGCTCCTGCATGATTAGAGGTCGGTGAAGGATTACCTCATCACACATGCAGACATGAAACGGGCCCATAGCTTTAGGCTCTATACCCATATCTACAGTAGGCCAGGCTTGAGCTGCCACCTTGCTAGCTTCCCCATTCAGCTAGTCTCCATGACAACTCCTCCAGGGGATGTATTCTTTTGACACTGCCGGACCAGTATCTCCGTCTTTGACTTGATTTTCTCCATCCAGAGACTTTCCTTTCCCTTCTTTCAAACTGCCACCTCTTCCTGCTGGTGTGTGACCAAAGTGCTCCAACTCTAAGAAAACAAAATGAACAGAGAAAGCATCCCTTATCTTTACCTTCCTCATCAATGGATAACCTCCCACCCACAACACACGCAAGCGCGCGCACGCGCGCGCACACACACACACACACTCGACAACTTTCAAAAGAATCATGCTTTTTGATGTCCCCTCCTCATAGCTCTGCCCACTGCAGTTTGGCATCAGGGTAAGCGGAGAAGCTGCAGCTGCAGTGGGGGAAACTCAACCTCGGAATCCCTGATAAGGTGGTGTCGTCTCTGTCCCCCTCCTCACTCTTCTTACACTGAGACTCCTCCCTCAGCTGTTGCTTCTTCTCTCCCATCAACCTCCTGCTTCTCTTCTTCTGTTGATCTCTTCAGTGTTGCTGTTGGTTTCTGTCTTTTGTCTTGTTGCCTCCTCTCTGTGGGAGCCACTCTGTTCTGAACGTTTAAGTTGTCCCAACACTCTCAAGCCAGCCCAACACATTGAAGAAAGAGATGCCACCACCACGCTTCAGGCTTCACACCAAAATACTCTCATTAGCTCTCAAACATGCTGAGTTTTCTGCAGTTTCTATTCATTTTAATGGACTTGAAACTATGAATCAACCACAAAAGATTCTTCAGCCAACCCCAAACTGTAAGTCTTCACACCCCACTCTAGCATGGCTGAGCGCTATTGCCAGAGCCTTCAATTCCACCTTTTAAATATCACTTGTAAAGAGAAACACAACACTTATTCTCTGACCAAAAAATGAAATCATAGAAAGTTGTAGAAATCATGATAAAATCTGATATGTGATATTCTAGTAGAGAGTGATGTTTACAGTAACTTCTGAGTTTATTTCTTTATAATTTCTCTTAAGGATTCTTTAATCTATGTATTATGTAGGAGTATAGTGTGAGGTTCCCCAAGTACTTGTTAGGGTTTCTATGCTGTGAAGAGATACCATGGCCATAGCAACTCTTATAAGTGAAAGCATTTAATTAGGTGGCTTACAGTTTCAGAGTTTTAGTCCATTATCATCGTGGCTGGACAATGCAGCACGCGCCCACATGGTGCTGGAGAAGGAGCTGAGGTAACAGAAAGTGAACTGTGTCACTGGGTCTAGGTTGAGCAAAGGAGACCTCAAAGCCCACCCCCACAGCAACACACTTCCCACAATAAGGACACACCTACTCCAACAAAGCCACGCCTCCCAATAGTACCACTTTCTATGGGGGACATTTTCTTTCAAACCACCACACTCCATTCCTTGGCCCCCATAGGCTTATAGCCATATCATAATGCAAAAATGCATTCAGTTTAACTTCAAAAGTCCCCATAGTCTATAACAGTCTCAAACTTATTTAAAAGTCTCAAGTTCAAAGTCTCTTCTGAGATTCATGTAATCTCTTAACTGTAATGTCCTGTAAAATCAAAATCAAAAAGAAGATCACATACTTCCAACATATAATGGCACAGGGTATACATTACCATTCTAAAACATAGGCGAGGGAGCATATGAGGAAGTACTGGACCAAAGCAAGACCAAAAACTAGCGAGGCAAACTCCAAACTCTGCATCTCCATGTCTGATGTCAAAACACTCTTCAGGTCTCCAGCTCCTTTCAGCTTTGCTGGCTGCAGGACACTTCTCTCTCATGGGCTGGTTCCACTCCCTGCTAGCAGCTCCTCAAGGCATCTTCCTTAAGTATGGACCTCACGTCTGTGCAGCTTTTTGTTTTTGTAAATGATTTTCCTTTTATTCCTGGTGAGAAGTCAATGCCTCCTCTTTATTCTCTTGGACTGTTCAGCTGCAGGGTCTCAGCCTCACTGGCAGATTAGACAAGTCACTGACCACACTTCACCCTCTCCCTTCTGTTCTCAGCCACACGGATCTCTGCTCTTGTCCTTATTATGTCTCCCTTGCCTTTCTGCTCGAGGGTAGTTTGGAAGAACTGTGATATTAACTTTAAAATCTCTCTCTCTCTCTCTCTCTCTCTCTCTCTCTCTCTCTCTCTCTCTCTTACTTTACATTCCTGGTATTTGTCAACCCAACAAGTTACATGGTTGTACCCAACTTTATGTGTACTGAGAAAAATGCTATCCCTATCCCCAGAAGTAAAGAGAGCTAGGTATCAGAGAACAGAAATCCTGTTTAGCACTGTTTTCCAAGAGTGTGGAAGTTGGGAGAAGACACCAGGACTCACAGTTGTGAGCCTCACAGGAAACCGGCAAAAGCTCCCAGAGAAAGCAGCTTCCGCCTGTGCCCGAGCCTGGCCTTGCATCCACGCACTCACTCAGGAGCAGGCGCTGGATCCCCTGGAACTGGAGTTTTAGGCAGTTGTGAGCCATCATGTAAGTGCTACGAATCAAACTTGGGTCCTCTGGAAAAGCAGACAGTGCTCTTAACCACTGAGCCATCTTTCTGGCCCCTGTTTTCAATTTTCTTAAGACAAGTATCCTAACATAAGCATTGACATCCATTTAATTAAAAATGTCTTTAATTTCCATATGGGTTCCTCTTTAACCTATGGCTTATTTAAAATTGATTTCTAAACTTAATATACTTGCAAAGTTTTCCAGACATCTTACTTTTATTTTACATTAATAGTTCTGCCTGAGTCCTGAATTCTCTGATGATTTCTATGGTTACTTTGTCTATAGTAATAGCAATGATTTTAGGGAGGCCGCATTCTGAGCTTACTGCTCCTGGTGCATTTTGCTGATCATCCTGTCGATGTCTGAAGGTGATGTGAGGAGTTCTCAGCTCGTTCTCTCCAGCTGAGGGTCATGAGAGAGACTCTAGGGTCATCATAGGAAACGAGTTATTTTCATAGAAAACAATGAACACTATAATCATGATTTTTCTTGTTTATAGTTGATACACCAGGCCAGTACAGTTTAGGTTTTGGATTCTTGTGCAATCCTAATCCCATACATTCACATTTACTGTTATTAATAGTGTCTTACATTTTCTGTTGGCAGACAATTCTCAGAGATCCTTGGTTTGGGGCATGAGACCACTTCTCCAGTGGTCACCACTGACATAGTGTGGGGAAAAGGAGAAAGAAGTGACAGCGGGGTGGAGAGGAGAGGACAGGCAATGGCGAGCGGAGCGTGGAAGGAGGAGAACAGTGGGAGGAGGTTAGGAGTGTGTGGCCTGCTGGGAGGGGGAATGGGAGTGGTGGGACGAGTGGCCGCTCAGCTAGGTACATAAGCTTCCTTCTGCTCCCACAGGCTCCTTTCCTTTCCTTCACTTAGATGATTTCCTTCCATGTTACCCAGTTCTCTGTCACTGCAACAAAATGCCTGAGATGATAACCTCAAAGGAAGAAAGATTCATTTTAGCGCTGTTTCATGGCTTTCAGGTGATGGCTCCTTGGCTCGTTGCTTTGAGATTGTTGTGATCTTGTGCATCATGAGGAGACCACATGGCAGAGGAGCTCTCTTCATTTTTTGGAAGCTGGAAAATGGAGAGATGGATGGATGGAGAAAGAGGGAGCACATACATGCACACACACAGAGACAACACGGAGAGAGAGCACATACATGCACACACACAGAGACAACACGGAGAGAGAGCACATACATGCACACACAGAGAGACAACAGAGAGAGAGGGAGCACACACATGCACACACACATGCACACACAGAGAGACAACAGAGAGAGAGGGAGCACACACAGAGAGACAACAGAGAGAGAGAGAGAGCACACACATGCACACACACACACACAGAGAGACAACAGAGAGAGAGAGTGTGTGTGCACGTGCACACATACGCACACACACAGAGGGACGGAGAGAGAACACCAGGGTCTCAACAGCCTGTCTTCAAGGACACACCCCTACTGATTTAACTTCCTACACTAGGCCCCACCTCATAACTGTTCCACTTCCTGCCTTGGCCTCCATAGCACGACATGCTGGGGACCCAGCCCCTAACACCTGGCTTTTGAGGTACAATCAAGACCTGTAGCAACTTCTCACATCTCACTTTCCAGGTTCCTTTGGAGGAAGACTATAGAGCGAATTAAACGCCAAGCTCCGAGTTCTTGACTTGATTATATACTTGAAGTTTTTAAAAGTCTGAACAAAGAGAAAAATGTAGGCAAGGCAATGTTTCCAGAGCCTAGACCCGCAGTGATGCTGACGCTGGGGTGATGGGCAACCCACTCCCTCCCATATGGACAGGGCCAGGTGGCTGCTCTTCCCCAAGAGCCACGAGCACAGGTGCTTACAGCCAGCTTGAAGAAGTTAAGAGCGGGTGTGTTTTCTTCATACCATTGCTCCACATCCGAATATAAGAAATTGAAAAAAAGTACCTTAATAACTGGGTTAAAGAGAAAAAAATCACAACAGGAATTAAGAAACTTTTTAAAAGGTAAAATAGTTACATGAAGAAAATAAAATGTACTTAGTGGTAAATCTGTTATTTCCCAATGCTTCCATTTAAAATAACAAGAGAGACTCAATGTACAGAGTAATGTTCAGCTCAAGACGTCAGACAAAGAATACAGTAATTCTGTAAGAATCAAGACAGAGAAAACAGAAAGGAACTTCACAGAATGGCAGGAACATTAGAAGTAGTAGCATTTGGGGGATTTGGTCTACTGGGTTTCAGAATTCATCTGTGGACCTGGGAGCCATCACTGTTGAATACTAAATGAACCAATGAAATATGGAGGCAGCAAGCAGGATGCTATTTCCATGGAAACCGCCTGGCTTTAGAAGTTAGTGGCAAAGAGCTACACTATTTACTAACAGATGTTGGAACTACTGGATGTCTAAGTGGAAAAAAACACTGTATTGAAGCCTCACTCTACACTCAGAAGTAATAGTAAAATTGAATGTGAAAAGCAGGACTTTAAGAACACGTAGGAAAATGCATTAAGGACATTGGTAACATTTTTTTAAGCAAGACTAAAAGCAGAAGTTATAAAGAACAAGGCCTGTGGGAGTTGAAACAGCCCTGTAAGTGAATGCTTTGGAAGTCCCCACACCCGCAGTGCCTCAGGCTGCTACTGGGCTGCAGCGGAACCCAGGCGTGGCTGAGCTCCTCACAGGCTCCTCGTGTATGTGGCACTGGCAGGCATATGCAGGGGTTCGTCCTTAGCGATGTTTGTCCCTGCAGCTAGCTTCACATTCCCCTAGTGAAGTTTTCAGTGGAGCTGTGGCCAAGCCTCACAATTTCCAAGGCTTTCTTTGAGCTGGGAGCAATCTAGGCACAGAAGCCTGCTCCTGGCCCACTTCAGCAAGCCGAGAACTTGTGCTCCCTCCCACAGTCTGGGAGGACTTGTGTCTAAGACGGTGAACTCTGGCACCAGACCACGTTCAAGCCTCAGCTTTCGCCTTTGGAAGTTGTGTGGTCCCAAGCAGTTAGTTACTTTAACTTTCCTGCATCTTGGTGCTTCTGCTGGGAAATGGGAACAGGACCGTAAGGACTGCTGAATTAGTATGCTCCAAGTGTTTAGAAAGCACCAGGACATGTTCCATAAGTGTTTGCAGTGTCATCATTAGGCCTACTACGGACTTGGAGCTCCTGGGGATGGGTAAACGAGGTAGCGGGTACCCACATGTTTGGAGGCGATCCTGTTGAGAACCCTGGCCTTCTTGCATCTTTATGTCACTGGAGTCAGGGATGGAAAGCCTTGGCAGATGTCCTGTAGAACTGTAGTAGTTCCTGCCACAGTGATCTCAGAAAAAAGACACACCCATTGCCTCATTCCTGCTGAGCAGCCAAGGCAGCGGAGCTCTGGAGAGCCAGGGACCTCTCAATGTCCACTTCTAAAAACTCTCTTCTTTAAAACATTGGTTGTTCCTTTTAGCTTCTTGCTCAGTATTTCACAATTTACAGTCGAGTTAAAAACAAAATCCCCGTTGCCTGATAAGTTCATGACCCCGTCCTCACAATCTAACTAGCAATTTGTAACTGGAAAATTTACTCAAACTAAGCTTTGCTTCCTTTCCCAATCTTTGCAAAATCTGAGAGTTTCTTAAGGTAAGAAGAGATGTGTCCCCATTGTTCATGGTGCCCTGGACAGGGTCCACCTAAAACATTGGGTCAGTGCCAGTAGACTCCCAAATTTTGTTCCTCATGTATCTCTGCAGACTGCTGCCGACTGGAAAGGAAGGAAAGACAGCCACCAGGCTGTTCATATTCCAAGACAAGCTCCCAAACACTATCCTCACCTCTGTTTGCATGTCTGATGCTGAGGCAGACAAATTCAACAAGCAGGGCAGTGGTGAAGGGACCCTGAGTGGGGCCCCGAAGTCTTAAGGGCTTTACATTCAGAAGGAGCCAGTATGCCCCTTCCAAGTCTATGTGGGAAGAGCAAGTGTCTGTAGTATTGTTACAGGGTGGGAGCCCAATTGGGACAGATAAGCTAGGAGTGTTTGCAGAGTGACCAATGGGGAGTTTTCAGTACTGATTAACAAACTTCACTGATACCTGGGATGTGGTTAGGTCTCCATCCTGATTAGGGAGTTTGCCAAGGTGTGACCCAGATAATGGGCTCGATCTTTTCTGACATGACCACTCAGGAGAAAGGTTTTCACCTCTTCATGCCAATATAAAGACTGGACACTGCACAGGCGTCTGCACTCACTCCAGCTCCTTCTCTTTGGGCAAAATGAAAATCCCCGTGAGTATGCATTCACATTCTCTGAGCTTCTGCTTCTGCTGCTGCTGTTTGTATCCAATGTGTTGTGGACTTCAAGGGTCTTAGACAAACACTGTGCCCTTCTATACCTCTGGGGTTGAATTTATGATGTTAGGGGACCAGGAATAATGTTGAATATTTGTATGTCCACTGCCTATATTTCTTGGGTTTACTCAAAATGTACAAAGAAAAAATGGAAATATGTGGAGATTTTATTTGGAGGCTGTTTAATGGCAATCTCTTCTCATGGCGTTGTGAGGGGTGCAGGCATCTGAGAGTAGTTACATTTGTCATCCGGAAGAGAAGTGCTTTAAAAACAATGTCTGCAATAAGAGTGAGAGCGGCCACCCCCAAACTGTGCTGAGCCCCAGTTTTTCTCGTGGACAATCACCTCTGCTTGTTGTGCCCACAGCGCACAGCACGCATTGCTGCCCTCGTTGTGAAGTTGAGGAGACTGAGACAGAGGGGACTGAAGTCTCCAGATCTGTAAACATGGAGTTCAGGATGGGGGTTCTCTGTCTTGGGCCCCATGCGCAGCAGTAACTAGGTGAACTTAAAGAAACCAGAGTGATCTGGTGTCTAAACTCTTTATTAAGGTAAAATGAGCCCTTCAGTGACTTCCCCCCACCCTCACTGATACTGGACTCCATGGCTCCACCTGTGTGCTGGGATTCAGGGTGGAAGCCCTGTCCCAGCTTCTGCCTCTTGTTTGCTGTACTCACCTGCTAACAGAGAAAGATGAACACTGTGAAGCCCGAAAGGGACAAAGACTGTCAGATGGACAGTGTCCCCTCTCAGAAGGAGATCTAAGCCTTAAGTGCACACTTAGAGTCAAGCTGTGCCAACCTTGGAGGGTAGGAGGGATCTGGGGGCCAAGGACACATCCTGTGCTCTCGCTAGGCATCCACCAAGATGGTCAGTGGATTCACTTATCCCAACTTCTAGTCCAGACCCACTGAATAGAACATGCAGGAGTGTCTGAGGCTCCAGAGTTGTCTGAGGTATCCAGCCCAAGGTGGGGAGGAGCCCCATGAAAGCAGACTGTAGGGTGTCTGCACATAGGTTATTGCTAGAGCCTCCTCCCCAGGCACCAGGAGAGAGTTCTGAGGAGAGGTTTGCAAAGGTTAACTAGAATCTTTCTTCCATAGCTGTCCTTAAAAACCCATTGTGACCACGTCACTCATGGGTTCGTTTTAAATGGTTCATTACCTCAGTCTCAAGAAATTGACAATTTTCCCCTGAGAGGACATAATTTATTCACTAATCCCAAAGTGGGTGTGACTCGCGCCAGCTTTTCCCCTGATAAGAGAGTCCTTCTCTGCTCACCTGTCCACCATGTGTCTAACAAATAACACGAACTCAACAAGGGCCTGCCGAGTGGGTAAATGTATGTTTTCTACTTTTTAAAGTCGAAAAGCAGACTGCTGGCCACCTCTAAGGAATGACTGTTGTTCCTGGGTACCCTCTGTCTCCTACTGAGCCCCCTGGTTGAGTGACAACCTCACAGAGAATTGATGTGTTTTTCAGGTGGCATTTCTGGTGGTACTGTCCGTCTTTGCAATTCAGTCTCAGGCAGAAGAGGTGAGTTGGCTTCTTAGAGCTGTGGGAGAAGATGAGAGGCCAGGCCGTGCAAGGGCTGGGTAGTCCACGTCTTCACTGAGACGGAATCCCAGGAATGGGAAAGATGGGGGGTTATTTCTTTCTGCTTCCAATGCCTCCACAATGTAACCCAACATACTAAAATGTTCTGAGTCCTGTTTCCCTTGTGATGACATAACTTCAGAGTTCACTTCGACCTCTCGTACATAATATAACAAACCAGTGGGCAAAGCTTCGCATTCAGTCTCAGCCCGAACAAGGCATGGGCTTCTAGTGAACTGTCCAGTGCAGGGTTTATCCCGGTGGACTGCCCAGTGTAGGTTTATCCCGGTGGACTGCCCAGTGCAGGTTTATCCCGGTGGACTGCCCAGTGCAGGTTTATCCCGGTGGACTGCCCAGTGCAGGTTTATCCCGGTGGACTGCCCAGTGCAGGTTTATCCCGGTGGACTGCCCAGTGCAGGTTTATCCCGGTGGACTGTCCAGTGAAGGGTTTATCCCGGTGGACTGCCCAGTGCAGGTTTATCCCGGTGGACTGCCCAGTGCAGGTTTATCCCGGTGGACTGCCCAGTGCAGGTTTATCCTGGTGGACTGCCCAGTGCAGGTTTATCCCGGTGGACTGCCCAGTGCAGGTTTATCCTGGTGGACTGCCCAGTGCAGGTTTATCCCGGTGGACTGCCCAGTGCAGGTTTATCCTGGTGGACGTACAGTGAAGGTTTATCCCGGTGGACTGTCCAGTGAAGGGTTTATCCCGGTGGACTGTCCAGTGCAGGTTTATCCCGGTGGACTGTCCAGTGAAGGGTTTATCCCGGTGGACTGCCCAGTGCAGGTTTATCCCGGTGGACTGTCCAGTGAAGGGTTTATCCCGGTGGACTGCCCAGTGCAGGTTTATCCCGGTGGACTGTCCAGTGAAGGGTTTATCCCGGTGGACTGTCCAGTGCAGGTTTATCCCGGTGGACTGCCCAGTGCAGGTTTATCCCGGTGGACTGCCCAGTGAAGGGTTTATCCCGGTGGACTGCCCAGTGCAGGTTTATCCCGGTGGACTGCCCAGTGCAGGTTTATCCTGGTGAACTGCCCAGTGCAGGTTTATCCTGGTGAACTGCCCAGTGCAGGTTTATCCCGGTGGACTGCCCAGTGCAGGTTTATCCTGGTGGACTGCCCAGTGCAGGTTTATCCCGGTGGACTGCCCAGTGCAGGTTTATCCCGGTGGACTGCCCAGTGCAGGTTTATCCTGGTGGACGTACAGTGAAGGTTTATCCCAGCGAAAGGGCTGCTTTCCAATGCACACTATTTACGTAAATCTGATTTTGTCTTGGTTGTCAATTCTAGGTTTTTAACATCATCGTCCCAGGCACCAATGGCAGCAACGTCCAGGAGACAGTGAGCATCGACAACGAGAAGAACACTGCCACCGTCAACATCCATGCAGGGTCCTGCTCTTCCACCACCATTTTTGACTATAAGCATGTAAGCAGCAAGCTGTAGGATTGGCTTTGTAGAGGGACACATTTGATTATACTGTCTGTCTTTACATTTCCTTAAAATTTTCCTCACATCTTCCTTTTCCTTTAAATAATCAAGAAAGAAAATAAAAACATCTCTAAGAAAAAAATCCTACATTTCCTCAACAGTGATGGCATTGTCCCTCTCCTGGCACAGACACCGACTGGAAGAACGGCCAAAGCAATGCTTAGAACATAAACAGGAAAATGCCTATTGGATAAGCAAATGAGAACTTCTGATACAAAACATACAGAAAATGAGCAGAAACCCAGAACAATGCACACACTTAAATTATCTCTGTAGACCTTACAACATGACACTTGCTATGAGGCCTTCCCCGTGTTGGTTACCAGGGTAACAAGTCTTAGAAACTTCCTCCATCCACTTACTGATTTGGATTACTTTACTATTTTTTTCTTCCAATACTTATTATGGGCTGCCTTACCCAGAGATACCCAGCATGGACACCAATAATGTGTGTCTGAAGTTGGTTTTTTCCCTTTTCTTCTAAAGCTCCCCAGATGCATTCCTCCTGGCACTGCTGGGAGTTTTATATCACGTTCTGAGTGGAGAGTTTTGAAGTCCTCAACAGGAAGTGCAGCTAAAGCTATCCTTTAAATGGAATCATGGAAATCTCAAAAGTGACTTTTAAAAACTGAATTGTGGAGACTTTGTTTAAGTCCCTTCCTTCTTCATCAGCCTCGGTGCCTCAATCTATTGTCAAACTTTAGGTACTAAGAACTTTTGAGAGTTGAAAAATCAGAAGCAGAATAATTTTTAAGTATTTGAAACATCACAGAAATTTTCCATTCAAGGTCAAAATGTGATGACCTTTGATTCTTTCTCACGTCAAATCCTCAACATCCCTGTGCTCCTCAGCCTCCTCCGGCCACCCTCTCCATGTGGTGGATAGAGTCTGAGGCAGAGAAAGGATGGAGAAGAGGGAAAAGGAGGGAGAACAGGTAAAGTTGTGTGGGGTGAGGGTAGGCGTCAGCATGCCTAGGAGACTTATAGAATGTCAAGCCAGGTCGAGATGGTCTATGTTTGAATTTTCCAGAAGGGAAGCCTCTAGTCATTGTGGCTATTTGTGTACTCAAAATCCATTGTGAATTAAGTGGTAAGTTTCACTGGATTTGAAATTAAGTCACCACATGTGGAGCCATTATGGTATTGAATGATACGGTTCTGAAGGATATTGTTGTAGTCAGGATGGAAGAACAGGCTAAAACACAAAGGAAGAGGCAGACAGCCATTCCTCCTCAGTCTTTAAATCCTTAGCTGCAGACCCAGCTTCCAGAACACAGAGCACATGCCCGGTTTGCAGGCATACAGAGGGAAGTAGGGAAACAAAACTCCCTATCAAAGATGAGTGGGCAGAATTTCAAAATGACATTAACTCATGATGAACTCAATCCTTTCTTCTAAGACTCGATGCCAATCTCAGCCAATCAGGATCCCAGAACTTTAAGGGTCAGTAACTGTGCTGTTGCTCCTTCAGGGTTACATAGCATCCAGAGTGCTCTCCCGAAGAGCCTGCTACATCCTCAAGATGGACCACAAAGCCATCCCGGCTCTGGACAAACTCCAGCGGTACATCTACGAGACGCAGGTAGGTTGGGAGTCCTCGAAAAGTCTGCTCCTGAGCCAGCGCAGGCTGCTGCCCACAGAGAGAGGTGAAAGGGACAGTAGACTCCAACCTCTATTTCCATGTATACGATGCTCAGCTTACTAATGTGTTCTTACACGGGGGGAGCTCGGTTTCCATCATAGAGCCCTGAAAACATAAACTGATAAGAGCTGGCTTTGCAGAGGGGGCTGGTGAACCTTTCTTCTTGGAGGTGAGATCTAAGATATGTCATTTGCTTGAAAATGATATTGAAGGGTACAAAGATACAGACAAACAATACCACAGTATGAGACTCTCCAACCAGTGCAGCGGGGCTTGATACCTAGCTTTGGCTCTGACTACACTGTCTCACCTGCCTCTCCCCTTTCAGGGGGTTCACCTTCTGTGGGTTTATTGCAGTGAAATACTGTGGGTAAAAAAGAGCATCTTCTCCAGGCAGAGTAGTCACAGCAAACCATGACTTGAAATCTCTGAATGCCCTTTATCTAACCACTGTCCAGAGAAAGCCATTCACAGTTAAAGGCAGGTCCAGTGGGCTTCCGGTTCCATCAACCCTGTTCTCTGTTACGTCACCTAGACAATGAGAGTCATGGACTCCACAGAGTACACCTGGGTCAAGTACAACCCTTTGAAGTCTCTGCTCATGAAGGCGGATTGGTTCCTGTTTGGGTCGCCTATTGAACATTTGTGCAAGCATGTCCCCCTGTATAAGGGAGAGGTGGTTACAAAGTTGCCCGGTGAGTACCAAGGTGGCTAACCAAGCTCTGGCAGCTGCTGTGTACCACGCCGTTGGGAGGTGGGGGTGGCGCGGCTGTGTGAAATTCACCTAAGTGAAAACGTGACTTAGTTCAGTTTGCTTTAGGAATTGAAGTTATACTACGTGAACTAACTGTTAGAGATGTCAGGAATGCAGAGGTAAAACTTTGCCTCCTGGAGGCTCAGTGCCATGGGAAAGGGAATCATTGAAAATGACAAATGGGGTAGGGAGGGCTCCTCAAGGAAAACCCTGGGTCATCGCGGTTCACATATAAGTGCTCCAGGGACATAAGCACTTCCGGAGCACCTTTCAAGTAGGATTCTCTAGAAATGTTAAAAGTAGCACCAGGATCTGGCCTAAGGGGCTCAGGGAAGAGAAGACAGAGTGAGCGGGCAGGCAGGGGACAGCAGCCGGGTGTCACAGGGCGCTGTGATCATACCTGAATTTTGAACTGACTGTGGCAAAGTGGCCAGAGCAGTGGACAATGAACTCAACAAAAGACATTTGTCAGAGTAGTGGGAGGGGAAGAAGACGGTGTTAGCATTTGCTGTGTGTTATGCTCAGACTGACAGCGTTCCTAGATGTTAGAGAGGCAGGAGGGCATGCTACCAGTGCGGAGCCATACGGCACCCACCGAGATCCAGTAGACTTGTTGGTCTTATGTAAGTTAATTTATTATTTTTATTATCATTAGTAGTAGTAGTAATATAGATATCTATTGCTAAAATCTTGACGCTATGAAATTACAAGGCCCTACCCATCAGGACCCCTTGAAAATATTGACTTGCTGTATTGAAGCACATTTTAAATGCCATTTATTTACATTTTCCCATTTTCAGAAGAGGTAGCCACTGGAGCCTGTTCAAAGGTCGGCCTTCTGGGGCTCCTGGGCTTCTCCTTCTGCGCGGGAACTCACGACTAAGATGGTCCCTCAGTTGACTTCATCTTTTCAAAGAAATACACCTTTGATTTCCACTCAGAAGCCAAACTAGATTCTTTCCAGCATTCCATCTGCTTATGAGATTCAATAATGACATATAAATGATATATTTACAGACATCTGTGTGTTTGTTCCTTTCACGGGCACAGTGGGGAACCAAGCAATGTTGACCTTAATATATAGAAGGCCTTTAAATAAGGTATACAATGTGTGAAAATGTCCAGATGCTGGGGTTGAGCCATGCGTAGTCTATCACTAGGGTATGAGCCTCCATCTCCCTCTGCTTTGTGATATGGACCCTACTCTAGAAGAAACTTGGAAACCTTATCCCCAAGGTTCCGAGGAACAGGAGTGATGCGGAGAATTAGGCGACATCACGTGGGAGGAGGGGCTAATGACGGAGACTGCAAGTTCCAGACTGAGGGCTGAGTGTCTGGATCCTTATGCGTTTGCAATGGGGACAGATATCTAAGGGTCCCTGCTCCTGGCTTAGAGTTCTAGAGGGAGGCTCCAGATCACTTTATGGGTTGTCACTGTCACAAGAAAGAGACAGCCCAGTAGCCTCAGTCCCAGTTTTCAGGAGACAAGCACAACCTCAGGTCTGACCATCCAGACTGGGTGCTATAGGAGCTTTGTTCATTTATTGTCAAAACTTCTCAAGGGATAGTCTAAAGAGACTCAGAGATGAAAGGTTCTGGGGGAGCCACCTCCATGCTATAGGATGCGCTGGACTGCACCTGGTTGGCAGTGTAGAGGGGATGAGGGAGCCTGCAGGGGATGAGGGGGCCTGCAGGGAATGAGGGAACCTGCAGGGGATGAGGGGGCCTGCAAGGGATGAGGGAGCCTGTAGGGGATGAGGGGGCCTGCAGGGGAAGAGGGAGCCTGCAGGGGATGAGGAGGCCTTCAGGGGATGAGGGGCCTGCAGGGGATGAGGGGGCCTGCAGGGGATGAGGGGGCCTTCAGGGGATGAGGAGGCCTTCAGGGGATGAGGGGGCCTGCAGGGGATGAGGGGGCCTGCAGGGGATGAGGGGGCCTGAAGGGGAAGAGGGGGCCTGTAGGGGATGAGGGGGCCTGCAGTGGATGAGGGAGCCTGTAGGGGATGAGGGAGCCTGTAGGGGATGAGGGGGCCTACAAGGGATGAGGGAGCCTGTAGGGGATGAGGGGGCCTGCAGGGGATGAGGGGGCCTGCAGGGGATGAGGGGGCCTTCAGGGGATGAGGGGCCTGCAGGGGATGAGGAGGCCTTCAGGGGATGAGGGGGGCTGCAGGGGATGAGGGGGCCTGCAGGGGATGAGGGGGCCTGCAGGGGATGAGGAGGCCTTCAGGGGAAGAGGGGGCCTGCAGGGGATGAGGGGGCCTGCAGGGGATGAGGGGGCCTGCAGAGGAAGAGGGAGCCTGCAGGAGAAGAGGGGGCCTGCAAGGGATGAGGGAGCCTGCAGGGGATGAGGGAGCCTGCAGGGGAAGAGGGGGCCTGCAGGGGATGAGGAGGCCTTCAGGGGAAGAGGGGGCCTGCAGGGGATGAGGGGGGCTGCAGGGGATGAGGGGGCCTGCAGGGGATGAGGGGGCCTGAAGGGGATGAGGGAGCCTGCAGGGGATGAGGGGGCCTGAAGGGGATGAGGGAGCCTGCAGGGGATGAGGGGGCCTGAAGGGGATGAGGGAGCCTGAGGGCGATGAGGGAGCCTGTAGGGGATGAGGGGGCCTGAAGGGGATGAGGGAGCCTGAGGGGGATGAGGGAGCCTGCAGGGGATGAGGGAGCCTGCAGGGGATGAGGGGGCCTGCAGAGTTGAGGGAATCTGTCTGCTAGCCAGTGACATGGAAACTTTATTATTTTTTCCTAGAAGGTAGAAGTTGCACCTCCCTCCTCCCCAGATTACAGAATTAGTGCTGAATGGAAAGCCAGAAGGTAGAGGACTGGAAAGGGCTGCTTCCCACAGGCAGAGGCTGGAGCAGGCAAGTCCAGTCTTCACATGGCTGATGTCGGGTTCAGAGCCCAGGGATCTCACCACAGATGGACATTCCCATGAAGGAGAGAAACTGGAGCTCAGAACAGGATTCTGGGTCCATGTCCAGGGCGGAACCTTCAAGAGAAGGGAACCACACTTTAGAGAGAAGGCCAGAGTCATCCTTACACCAGGCACCTGCGTTATGGACCCTCAGGTCAGCGCAGGCCCATCCCGGCCCCTCTCTCCAGCCTCCGCAGTAGCCATCTTTCTTTATTACTCTTCCTTTATTGTGCATTTAATCCCCTAGCCTGACATGTCCTGTTTCTCTCCTGGACCGTCTGTTCTGAAGAACTCTGACTTGTGGATAAGAGAGTGGCAACAGCTATGTTGCTGACTGAATCTGGACTCATAGGCAGATCTTGGAGTCTTAGCCCTGCTAGCTAGGCTCTTCGGGTCACTGATTTCCCTCACACTTCAGCCATCAGCTGTGCTATTTCCAGTGTGGTCTATAATAACCGTTAGGCTCCACGTGCCTTGAGAAAGAGTAGGACTAAGGACTCCAAAGCTGCAGGCCTTCCCCTACAGTGGGCATGGCAAAGCTTGAATCAGGGCAGGATGACCATCGGCCAGAGGATCCCTGAGGAGATGACTGGCTGTTTCCCTTCCCCACAAGCTCCAAATATATCTCAGGCCACGGAAGCAATGGATCAGCTGTCATTACAGCTGGCTGATAGGTACTGAAACTCAGCCTGCATCTTTTGATTCACATGCCGCCTTCTTTTTGTTTCTGAACACACCTTCTTTTTGCTGCTGGGCAAAGTAGGCGGGGACTGCTCTGCACAGGTCCTGGACAGGCACTCCATACTGGGCCAAGTTTTTGACTCGGCTGGGTAAAACCGTGTAGGTCAGTCCGCGGGTGGGTGGGTAGTGACCGGAATCCTGGAAGATGGGGGCGTCTCAGGCATGGCATATCAAAGAAGGGACTCACAGGCAAGTTGTGAAGGTGTGTGGGGCGATTCAGGTCCACTGAGAACCCCGAATTGCTTTCCTTTAGATGCAATATTTTATCAAGCCACAAGAGGGCGAAAGTGACTCTGGTAAAAATCTGTATGTGTCCCAGCGGCATTTCCTATCAGCTTTAGATGTTTTCTGAACCAAAACGATAGAGTAGCTTGTTGCACTTATATTTTTCAATTTAGATGAATGGGACATTTTCAACTCCTCTTTTATAGATTTATGTATTCTAATTTTATATGTCTGAGTGTTTAATTAAAGTTACAGTCTGGTGTGAGTCACCTTGTGGGGGCTGGAAACCAAACCGGGTTTCTCTGCAAGAGCAGCAAGAACTCCTAACCTCTGAGCCGTTTCTCCACCCCAACTTCATTTTTAAAAAGTGTTGCTTTAACACACTTTTATTTCTTTCCCAGAGTTTGTACCACAACCCCAGTCCTGAGTACCGTTCAAATGTGCTGATATTTAAGCAAAGTTTGAGCAGAGTCCTTGAGTAGCCAAGGGTTTCTTCCTGGGTTTTAATTTATTCCTATTAACAACAGTTCCTGTCCCATTGGAGAGGGCAGGCAAGAATTTCAGCACTTTTGGGCTTGACTGCAATTAAAGATGTCGGTGATGGCAATGATAACAGTGTGTATGGGCATGTTCATGCATTTGTGTGTGTGTGTGTGTGTGTGTGCATGTGTGTGTATGTGTGTTCATGTGTGTGCATGTGAGTGTGCATATTTGTATGCATGTGTGTGCATGAGTGTGCATTGTGTGCGTGCATGTGTGTGCATGTGTGCATGAGTGTATGTGCATTGTGTGTATGAGTGTGTGTACGTGTGTGTGCACGTGTGTGCACATGTGTGTGCGTGTGTGTGGTGGGTTAGGAAAGACAGGGAGGAGAGGAGGCAGGGGACATGAAATCACTGCAATGCTTGCATTCAACCACTTGTCTTCTCTAGCACAGCTCGAGCCCATTGAGAATGCATCTAAATGAGGTCACTGATTCCACTGTGGCTTGCCTTGAGAGGGCAGCTGATGTCCTCGAGTTCTTTGCCCATGACGTGATTTCATGGCATGAAGAATAGGTACAGAGGAAGCTCCTGTGAGTGAGCACTGTCCAGGAGACTGGCTGTAAGTTGGAAAACCCCGTAGTCGATGTCTATCAGAGAGAACTGGACTCACCTGTGTGCCCAGGGCCTGGATAATATCATCCAAACTTGGGAAGACTGTCAGGTCCATCTTGGCCAGGACACAGGCCATCTTACTAAACAGCTTAGCTGCCAGGAGGGCCTTAAAGCAACAGCAGAAACATGGCATTCAATCAATCCCAGTCCTAACGCACCCGCTCCTCTCAGGTGTCCAGACCCTGTTAGTCTGACTGCAGTGCAGAACATCTCAGCAGTGCTGCTGGAAGCCAGGGCACACGGCAGCATCAGGAGCGGTGTGGTACTGAGCCCTGCCGCTCCCTAGGCCCAGCGCTGCCATCTCTTCTGCTGCTGATGGTGAAGGCTTTCATAAGGATGTGGGTGCCTGACTGTGCAGGATGGTACTACAATACAGGTGATCTTAAGGACCTGGCTGGCTGTTCAACGGCTCTTGGGATCCTCCATGGCCTCTCTGAGCCTCAGTTTCTCTATCTGTAAAGCAGGAGGACTGGCCTTTCTTCCATGGAGTTGCCATGAAGTTGAGGGGGAGATCTGAGATCCCCACTACCTAGGAGAATGTTGTGTAAACTGGAGCGGGCTCTCTGAAAACCCAGGGCAGTCAGAAGGCCTGTATCATGACTGCGACTTGAATTCTAGAGCTAGGTCTGTCTTGGATGCCCCTTTCTGGTGGCCTACGATATTTCTTTCCTGGCTTAGATCAGAGGTGCCATTTGCTACCCCAGGCTCAACTGCAAGAAGCTAAGCCTCTAGCAATAGTTCCACCTTCCTCGCGCCACCTAGCGGCCTAAGGAAAATTTTCCTTGGGTTTTTAACAACATCCATGAAAGGCAATCAGTCTGTGGCCTGGGAGCTTTCTAGGAGGATTCAGGGGATCTCCTTGAGGATTTAAAAGTGGGGAGGAGAAAAGAGAGAAGGTATTCAAGGAAGATAACATGACAAGAAGGTGACAGATGGCTGAGGAGGGCCTGGGGAGCAGAGGGCAGGGTTAAAGTGTGGATATTGACTTCATTCCATCCTTCCAAGTCCCACTAGGTGGGAGAGGCCGCTGTTGGAGCTGCTCTGCTGATATGGACACTGAGGCATGGCAGGCATAAAAATATCTCTATGGTCACATAACATTTTATTAGAGTTCTGCCAAAGTAGCAGGTTTCTCCTCCTGATCATGTGCCGTTCTAATTGCTCTTACTACCGAAAGAGATGCTAGTTCACAGCACCAATCCCTTAGAAGTCAGCATCACAATGCAGAGCTAAGACAAAGCAGCTTCAGTAGCACACCCCAGTCTCAGAGGAGGACAACGAAGATGGAAAAGCAGACTGGTCTGCTTGGACCACTTGAGAGTTCCTGCAATAAGCGTGTTTGGCATCTTACATTCTTGTAGTACACGATTCCATTCCATTCGCTCAGAATATTGTTGTCTTGGATGCTGACCAGACCTCGGAGGGCATCAACATGGATGGCCTGAGTCCCCACAGAGCCATCCAGAGAATGACTGTCACTGGTGTTCTAGAAAAGACCGATGAACAGTGAAAAAGTCACTGGCTCCAAGTGTCTGCCTGTCTATCCCTGGTAGGGTTAAAGGGAATCCACGAGAAATTATGGGAATGCCACCCTTGGTAGTTAGCTTTGAAATGCCAGTGCCAACAGAGGAGTAGGCAGACTGGGCCCTCTCCAGCATACTCACCACCAGGGCCAGAGATGGAACTAGGAAGATGGTCACAAGAAAGGAAGGTGCAGTCTGAAATGGAACAAAGGTCAATGCTACTTGTCCTTAGCTTCAGGCGAGCTTAGACTCCAGACTCTGCTTACAGGATGGATCCTTCCAATGAGGGCCTATAACTCTGGCCTTTGCTCATCTCATAGATGTGTCACGAGACCATAGTATACTGTCCTCAGACAGGGTGTGCCCACTGCTCAGGAAGCAAACCTCCGTCAGCCACTTGAGGATACGTCCTGTGTGGCTTCCACCGTCAACCGCTGGAATAGATTTAGCTAACGTTATAGGCTCTGATTGGCTCACAGGGCAGGGCCAGCCTGGGCCACAATAGCTCAGGCTCCCACTCTTCCTCTTTGCACCATCCTCTCTTCTTCTGCGGCGGGGCGCACCCTCTGCTCCGGCTCTTCACCCAAATCCTAAAGCTCACAGTTGGCTCTGCTCCATCCCTTGCCCATCCTCACCCCCTCTGGAATCTAATTCTCTCCAGGTTTCCTTTCCTCCAGATTCTTTTACCTTGTCTAAGAAGAAAAGCTACTCACCACCATTCCCACACTATTGTGTGTGGGCAATTATGTTAGAATGTAATGGGGCCTTAAAATATTTCAGTTGCTTATCTCCTCTGTGTGCCACGCCCTGCTGATGGAGGGACTTCTCTCTATCAGACATTAATGAAGGAATTGGGGGACTACAATAAGCTAGCCATAGTCTATCATGGACTTGAGGCTCGCCCAGCTCAAGTGCACCCATCGTATCAAGTGGAACTGATAAGGAGATAAGAAAGTCTTCCTTTCTCTGCACACCCCTGTAAAGTCTGCATTCAGTTTCAATAATAAAGGGCAAGCTACACCTCAAAGGCAAAGGAAACAGCTGTTCTACAACATCACTATTGCCACAGTGCAATGAGCTCTGCCGCCAGACCCGGGAGCTGCAGAGAGCAGGACCGCTTTACCAGACGATTGAAACCTGACATGGTCATGCCCGCCGTTAATGGCAGGACCTGGGAGGCTAAGATGAAGGATTTTGAAAGTTGGAGGCTAGTTGCGAGGAGTGCATGGTAGCCTGGACTAGAGAATGAGGCCTTGTCTCAAAAAAATCCAAAGGAACAAAAAACACACTATCCCAGCTGATGCCACGCATATCTGTCATTTTCCCACCGGCGATTTGTAACTAAGAAACATCCCTGAAGACAGGACTCTAACCCTCACAGAGTCTGGGCTTTAAAGAATTAGCTATTGATTCTGGCAGAAAACACCGTTCACTCAAATTCTGCAAACAGACAATCACCAGCGGAAGATTACACGCCAAATCATAGCTGGGATTGGAAGAGTTCTCGGGGAAGGGAGAAAGCAGACCTCCTTGGCTGTTTCGACACATTCAGAATGAAAATGTACTCACGAGGCCTTTCATGTTGTCTCTCGGGCTTTATGCAACGGCATGCATGATACGATTTCTATGACCCGTTGACTTCCTGAGTCCAGTTTATATAGCTCTCAATCTCCCAGCTCTCCGACGATAAGAGACCATTAGGGAAAAAGCAGGTTATGTGATTAGAGTTATTGTTTCTCTTTGCTACATCTGAGTGTTTTCCTTTCTCCCAACGGCCCTACAGGTTCCAAGGCAAACACCAGATAAGAACAGGTCTTTGTGGCTGGTGCACTGGTGACCTTAGCCAGTATGCGAGGACTTCTCAGCAGCAGGGCCCACAAAATGCTCCCAGTACAGAACCAAGATGCTCACTGCTTTTACATCTGATTTCTGAAAAGTATTTTTTCCTAACGGTGAGGGAGGTTTAGAAGAAACCTTATAAAACCCCAAGAGAAAAACTGAACTACAAGGTGGGATCGGCTGACGAGCAGTCTGGTCCCTTCATCCAAACCCAGACTGCAGCTTGTCCGGCTCTGCGCTCTGTCTCCACCAAGCTGACCTCTGTCCATCGCTTCAGCACCCGCTCTGGCAGATTTAGCTCAGGTCCCAAAGAAGGCTCTGATGGCCATCCCTCTGCATGGCTTTGATGTCTCTTCTCTTCGTGTCAGGGTACTTTTTTCCATGAAAACAAAACACCCAAACCCTCCGGCCAGCCCCAGAACTACTGAGGCATGAGGAGTGTTGACCTTAGGCAGTAACACCGAGTCAGGTGTTTTCTTGCCTCATGTTCTCTCGGGCTCTGACAAGTGGTGCCCAAGACATCTAGATGCAATTGAAATCTCCTAAGGCCAGAACGAGTCAGACATTTCTTCTGAGAAGAGAGCTGCACAGTTGACCCTAGGCTTCTGCAGACTCAGAGGAGGGGCAGGCAGCGTAGTCCTGGTTGGGCTCAGGACTGAGATAACGTTGTAATCCTAGTTCTCAACGTTACAGAACACAGCACAGCCCGCGTAGTCACCACCACTGGGTCGGTAAAATGGATTAAAGACGATTAAAAGGCCATACAATCACAGGGTCATAAGCGCTACAGATTTGACAGATCTGCATCTCAGTCATGGATTCAGCCTCCTGTTGCTGACCGCACGGGCTAGGAGCAACGGCATCGTTAGCCATTTTGCAAATGAAGACAGATTAACTTTGCCAACCAAGTTCAACTCCGGCCTCTGCACTGGCCAGATCTACGACCGCACAGCTAAAACTTGAGTTCACATCTCTGGGCTTCAAAGGCTCAACCTGTACGCATTTCTTTCCAACTGTGCGGCCCTTTGGAGTTCATTTCCACCAGGCTGAAGAATGGAGAGGGCAGTGGTACCGCCTCTGAGACACCACCCCAGGTCTTCTGCTTTCAGGGTTACTGCGTGAACAACTAGATTTGTTGGAGCTTCTTGTCCTGAAAATGGGGACCAGAAGCCATTCAATGGGCAGCTAGGTACCCCCTCTTCCACTACGCTAAGTCCAGGTGCACAGAGCAAAGAAAACCAAACTGGAGGCAGCTGTGTCCTACAGGGAGGACAGGTAGATGACCCCAACTGAAGTTCCATTCTAGAAAAATCTGAGAGGACACCTAGACGGGGCTCCAGACAAAAGGAGATTATAGTCCATAAAGAGACGTGGAAAAAGGGCCTCGGGATCAGAAAACCATGCAGAGGCGGGAACTCCTGACCTTCTCCAGCGTTCATCATGAGAAGGGGGAGGGGCATGTCTGGCAGTTACTCAACTTTCTCCTCAAATGTTCAATGAGACCAGCTTCTGGGATTTCACTTCCTAACTGGTTGGAGTCGATGTTGATTGATGGAACAAGATTGGGATGTCTTCACAAAAAAAAATACTGGACACGAATGCGTTAATTTAAGAGTGTCTGACTGCTAGTTAAATATTGGCATTTCAGCTCTTCCCTAAATGATGATCTAGCTGCAGTCAGCCCTGCAAAGGCCAGTAGCCACATGTCAGGAGGAGTAGCCAATCCTTTGAACCACAGACTCTTACTGAGCAAGGATGTTTGCCAAGATAAAGTTTAGGAAGTACCTCTTTGTGAATTTACTTGCTATCTCCTGACTTCCTCAAGCTCTTCTCAGTCCTCAGAAGGATCTGGCTGCTGCAAGCCTTTACCTGTCGTGGAATATTTGTTTAACTAGGCAATGATGTGGTACATTTGCTTATGCTGGATTTGTTTGACTATGTAAAGATGTGTTACATTTGTTTATGCCGCATTGGTTCAACAATGTAAAGACACATGGCTTTGCCTGCCTAAGGTACCTGATCAGTCTAATAAAAAGCTGAACAGCCAATACCTAGGCAGTAGAGGGCTAGGTGGAGCTGGTGGGCAGAGAGAGGAGGAATCTAAGGCTGGAGAGAACAAAGAGAATGGGGGATAAAGAGAGGGAGATGCCCTGGGCCTGCCAGGCAGGCGGTTACCAGGCAGCCAAACACAGAGGAAGCAGGAAAGCAGGACACACAGAATGAAGGAAAGGTAAAAGCCCTGAGGTAAAATGTAGAGGACGACAAAGTTATAAGAGCTGGTGGGACAAGCATAAGCTAAGGCCAAACATTCTTGGCTCATAGTAAAGTCTCCGTGTCATAATCTGGGGACTGGTTGCGGGCCCAAAAGAAAGCCTGCCACATTTACCACTTGTCTCCAGCCTCTCTCGGGTCAATTGCATACACTGAATACATCTGGCCCTCTGTCCTCCCCATGTTCAACCCTGGCTTTCCTGGCTAGCCCTTGTGACTGGAAACACAGATTTCTTCCTTCTCTGCCTTCTTCAAGCCAATTTTGAACAGTATTCTTTCCCCCAGCCTTCCCTCATTCCCAGGCAAATATCTTCTTTGTAAACATAAGTCCCTGCCTGCAACCCTTGTTGGGTATGTTCCCATTGAGATTTATTTGTTGTATAGTTGTGTAACCAGGCCATTAAATGGTACACCTATGGCACTGCCAACTCTATAAACTTAGGAATCTTGTTTTCTGGTGTAAACTCAGCACCAAATATTTAGAATCTGCCCCAGAGGAAGTATTTGGAAAAAACCATATGTTAAATGGTTGAATAAGTGGGATTTTATGTAAGATGTTTTGTTTTTAATGTGGCATAAGCTAGAGATATTGAGAAGAGGTATCGCAACTGAGAAAACTCCTCATAAGGCTGGCCTGGGGGCAAACCACAGAACAATTTATTATTAGAGACTACGGGAGGGCCCAACCCACTGTGAGCAGTGCCTCTTCTGGGCAGGTTGAATGGGCTAAGAAAGGAGGCTGAACCAAAGCTGGACAGCAAGTCAGGAAGCAGAGCTCCTCCAGGCTCCGCCATGGCCTCTGCATGGCCAGGTTCGCGTCCTGTTTGAGTTCCTGCTCTGGCTTCCTTCAGTGATGGACTGCAATGTGATAGACGAAGCAAAATAAACCCTTTCTTTCTCACGTTGCTCTGGGTCACAGTGCTTTATCACAGCAATAGAAACTCTAAGGCACCATCTTTAAGTCCCCCAGAGCTCTTAGCAGTGTCTGGTAAATAGAACCAAACAAATATTTGTTTAAGTCAAATAATGGGATCAATTATTTAATGACAATGTGAACAAAGAAGGCAATTAAAACCTGAATATAACAGCCCTCTTTGTAACCTCCATCTAAAGTTCAGTTAAGGCTATTCTAAGATTTTTGTCTGTGGCCTTGCGGGTAGGAGGTGAAGGGGAAGGTCAAGAAAGCTAGGAATCCGCATAGCTATTTGTCCTTTATCTTGCATCCTGGAGCCTTGGCAGGAGGCAGACTCCTTTGCCGGATTCCTGGTCCTGCTAGGTGTTTGTTCAGTGCACTTTGATCTCCTCCCTGATGCACAAACCACCTGTTGCAAGCCAGAAACTTCCTCATCTGTGCTTCATATTTTTCAGATTCAGCCTGGATGCTGATTTCTGCACTGTCCTCTGCAGTGGTACTGGATGCTGATGCTGACTTCTATCTATACTGATCTGCAGTGGTGCCGGGTGCTGACTTCTACGTTGGCCTCTGCAGTGGTACTGGATGCTGACTTCTACACTGTCCTCTGCATTGGTACTGGGTGCTGACTTCTACACTGATCTGCAGTGGTACTGGGTGCTGACTTCTGTGTTGGCTTCTGCAGTGGTACTGGGTGCTGACTTCTGTGTTGGCTTCTGCAGTGGTACTGGGTGCTGACTTCTATGTTGGCTTCTGCAGTGGTACTGGATGCTGACTTCTACGTTGGCTTCTGCAGTGGTACTGGATGCTGACTTCTGTGTTGGCTTCTGCAGTGGTACTGGGTGCTGACTTCTACGTTGGCTTCTGCAGTGGTACTGGGTTCTGACTTCTGTGTTGGCTTCTGCAGTGGTACTGGGTGCTGACTTCTACGTTGGCTTCTGCAGTGGTACTGGGTTCTGACTTCTGTGTTGGCTTCTGCAGTGGTACTGGGTGCTGACTTCCACATTGTCTTCCGCAGTGGTACCAGCTGGTCTTTTCACCTTTGCAAACCCAAGGTGTCATCACCAGTGAGGCTTTCCCATGCTGTTCATCGTCAAGGGTGGAATGTAAATCTCCATCCTTGCTGTGTCACATGGCCACCATCACCCTGCTTAGCTGCTTCCGTTTGAATCAGTTCTTCCCCCACCGAGGGACACACAGTGTTTCTGGCTTCCACACATGCCATTGTTTTATATTTCTGTTTCTATGCCCTCAGAAAGAAAGAGTTTCCATGAAGCTCGCCCTCCCTCCATCCCGAAGCCTCCAGTAACTACAAGTCTTCTTTCTGTCTCTAAGGGCTTGCTTATTCAGGACATTGCATACTACCGGGACCTGTACTCTGTAACTTTTGGGTCTAGAGTATTTCCTACCTCGTATGTTTTCAGTTCATCCGGGATAACATCCACCAGTACTTCCTTTCAGTCTGCAGTTAATATTCCTCTGTATGCACACATCACAGGTTGCTGATCTGACGGTGGGTATTTGATTGCTTCTGCCTTTGCCTTTGCGAATGGAGCTGCCATGAATGTGTGGGTGTATTGGGGTCCTTGCTTTTAATTAGCTTAGGTTTGTACACAGGAGTGGAATTGTTGCATCATGTAGTAATTTTCTGTTTTTCTGCCTGAGACACCACCAACCCGTTTCCATGATGTTGAACACCTTTAAGTCACCACCAGTAATACACAGGGCTTCAGCTTCTCCACATCTTCACCAACACTTATTAGGTGTAGCTTATAGCCTTTTGAATACACGTGATGAGGTGGTATCTTTGATTTGCATTTTATTAATGAAGGAATATATTTAAAACATTGTCTGTTGAGGTGTTAGCTTGTCATGTATGAACACTGATTCACTGTTGTGTGTTCAGCCATGGATGCACTCATTCACCAAACAAACATTCTTTGAGCATCTTCTCCAGCGTAGGCCCTGGGTACCACACGGGATGTGAGATGAAGCTGTTCACTGAAAGCTTCTTGCCTGCCTGGGGCAATGAGAAGTTTCACTAGGCATGAATTCGAGGTCTGCTCTGTCATAAGCAGCGCTGCAGGGGGTGAGGCGTGTAGAAGTGGTGGAGGGCACAGCCTCACACGAGGCAGATGGGGGACTTGGGTGGGATCCAGGAGAGTTCATGAACTGACATTTTCAGCGTCACGATTTTGTGCAGGGTAAGTTCTCAGTTCAACTTGCTGGGGACTGCCTAGCTGCCTTCACGTCGCAGCCCCTGCTCCCCCGAGGCCCGGTCTGCCTTCCACATCTGGGAGGGCAGTCACTTGGTGCTTGGTGTAGGTTTGGAGCTGGGGGAGCTTTTCCCCATCGCCTCTCAGGTCCAAACTTGAGCTGGACCTTGCGCCAGACTTCCCCACTGGTACTGGCACTGGCACCCTCCTTACCTGCACCAAGGTCCCCTGCCTGTCTGTCTATGCTAAGCAGGCTGCTTATTCTTTGATGCAGAATTGGGGATTATAACAGATACTCTAAGTGAACTTGTCAATTAGGGCCTGCAGTTTTCCTTCATGGAGATGCCATGTTCCTGGCGTCTCCAGCATCCTGGGGATTACATTGCAGTTTAGACTTTACCCTCAAGACTTCGGGAATGACCCGCCCAGGGCCCCTGCAGGGATTTGGCAATCTGGTTATCACCTGGTTCCCAAGCTTCCTTTTAAAGTCTGGGTGTAAACTTACATGACTTCATAGCTCCGGCACTCTGCACACCCACAAAACCAGTATGGCGTCTGTGCTGTTAAGTTCTGCCGTCAGCTCAAGCAGTTGTCTGGCCCCTGGGTACTGTGGCTGCAGCCCAGGCGGTGACTGAACCCAGAACAGCTTATATGGCCCCATGTGGATAAAACTCCTGGGACTCACTGTTGAAAGGAAGGCTTTCAGTGAGTTTTCAGTTTTATATCAGATCGCATCATTTCCTGAAATGCCCTCAGGGTACCTTTTCTACTCCCAGTCACAATTGCTTAGTTCCTTAGCAACAAGAGCCCCTTTGCCCCTTTAAACATGCTTACATTCTTTTTCTGAACAAAATTATACACTTTCCACAACTTTCTGCTGTTTTTTTGCCTCACTTCTCACTGGAGTCCTGGTTAAAACAATTGACTGTTGAAGGAGGTGCGGGCTGCGTTTCTGCCGCCTGGCTCCTGGCCACCAGCTAGCTTATGTCCCGAAATAATTACACGGAAACTGTATTCTTTTGAACACTGCCTGGCCCACTAGTTCCAGCCTCTTATTGGCTAGCTCTTACATATTGATCTAACCCATTTCTAATATTCTGTGTAGCACCACGAGCTGGCTTACCAGGAAAGATCTTAACCTGCGTCTGTCTGGAGTGGGAGAATCATGGCGACTGTGACTCGGCTTTTTCTCCCAGCATTCTGTTCTGTTTACTCTGCCTACCTAATTTTCTGTCCTATCAAAGGCCAAGCAGTTTCTTTATTAATTAACCAATGAAAGCAACAGACAGAAAGATAACCCTCCTCCATCAATTGACAGTTACCACACCTGAGTTCTATGCTGCCTCAAAATCTCCCCAGCCAGATCAATCAACTTCATTCAAAGCGTCAGGACACAGGAGAAATAGAGTCAAAATCTTTGTCATAAAATACCTCTCATGGATTCTGGCCTAGTTCTTTTTTGTTTGTTTGTTTGTTTGTTTGTTTTTGTTTTGGGTTGGTTTTTTGTTTTTTTGAGATAGGGTTTCTTGGTTTAACAGTCCTAGCTGTCGTGGAACTTGCTCTGTAGACCAGGCTGACCTTGAACTCACAGAGATCCACCTGCCTCTATCTGTGAGTGCTGGGATTAAAATTTTGCATCACCACAGCCCAACCGGCTTAGTTCTTAAAAGAGTCCTTGCTGCCATCTGAAGCCTCATGAGCCTGGCCTTCACTGTTGATATTTCTCGTGGCCACAGCATCTTCTAAACTCCACCAGGAGCACACATGAAGCTCTGGTTCCAACACTCTAGAGCTTTTATATTCTGCATTTCCACATTTTTTCAAATACAAACCAGTTAGATCTAGAGGACCAAGACCACATGATCAGGTTTAGTTGCTACATAACCCACACTTGGAACCAGTTCCCTGTATTAGCTACCCTTGCATTGCTGTCACCACAGACCTGCAGGAGCAGCTTGAGGGAGGCTAGGTTTATTTGGACTCAAGGTTTCAGAGCTCAATTCAATATGGAAGAGAAGGTAGGTGGAGCAGCTCGGTCCATGGTGGCGGAACATGGTAGAAACTGTTTGTGTCATGGTAGGCCAGGAAGCAGAGCAGAAGGTAACTAGAACGAGGTGTGGGGATATCCTTCAAAGGCCTGGCTCGGATGGCATATTTCTGTCAGCTAAACCCTACTTCCTAAAAGTTCCACAGTTGCCCAATAGCCCTGCCCTCCGGGAAGCAAGTGCCCGGGAATGAGCTTGTCCCACATGGCTTGTGTTGTCTGACTACTCCTGACCTTCTAAGAGCTTGCTAGTATTTCAGTTTATATGGAGTTTCCAAACCACCGGCTGCTAGATAATCACAGATATGATAACATAGATGATGTAACAACTTCAAAGGAGGAAAAGATTTACTTTGGTTCTTTCATGGTCAGATGGCTCCATCGTTTCTGGGCCTGTGTGAGGCAGAAAACTGATGAAAGAATACGGAGGAGAAATGTTCACTGCACAGTAACCGTGGGGCAGAGATAGATGCCAGATGCCCATTCTAAGGCACACTCTGTGACCGCCTCTTCCACCCAGGGCCTGTACTGGAGACAGAGCCTTTAGTGGGGAAAGCTTCGGAAGAATGCTTCAGTATTCAGACAACCATCCCTGCATCCCCTAGGATGTTTTCAGGCTAGGAGCGGGGACAGGCACAGGCCAGAAGCAGAAGCAGGAGCCTTCACTCTAGTTGTGGTGCTGGTAACAGCAGCTGTCTTTGGATAGTCACAGGCTCCAACCCCAGCAAGACCTCTGGCACCCACAGAACGGTGGCTCCTGCCCAGTGTTCACAGGGGCACCAGCACCATCAGCAACCTGTGATCCTCTTCCAGGTAACACCCCACTTTCCACCTGCTTCTCCGCAAGTGATTCCTTCCATTAATCTTTGCCTGAAAATGTTGCCTGTTTCCCAAACACTGGCAGATCTTGCTCCCACTTCACTGAGAGTGTGGAGACCACCTGATGAGAACTTCCAACCCCCCCTCCATGTTCGCACATAGCCAGCACTCAGTGTGTGGACTCCACCCTCTTGCCCATGTCTGAGGATGAGCTGAGGGCCTGCCTGGTTCTCACCCCCATCCCTCCCCTTTCTCTCACACACAGCTCTGTCTCCATGGGGTTGTCTCCATTTTCCCTTCTTTTCTGGATTATTCCTGTGAGCAAAACCACACTGTTACACTCCCTACATTTCAAGAAAGAAAATTGGCAGTCATAATAGAAATAGAAAATAAATAAAGCCCTCTCCTGAGGGCATACTGTAGGAGTACTTTCTTGTCAAGACTTCCAGCCCCATAAATAATAACATGCAGACTTCTTAGTAATTTTCAAAACTTGTCTTTGGTTTAGGCTTTCTTTCTAACTAGTTCCTGTAACTTAATCTATTAATTTATATTCTGTCACGTGCCTTCATTACCTCTCCTCTGTCCTGTATGTCTGACTTATTTTGAGTCTCGCTGGTGTCTCCCTGCCTCTCTCCTACCCAGAGTTCTCTCTGTCCCCAGAAGTCTCACCTAACCACTTCCTGCCTAGCTATTGGCCATTCCGCTCTTTATTAAAGCAATCAGAAGGTGTCTCGGCAAAGACGAATCTTCACAGTGTACACAAATATTCTGCAACAGCATGTCCGCCCCTTTCTCTCCTTTCACTGCCGCGGAATCTCTGGGAGTCACCATCCATGCTTCTTCCTCCCTCTCCCTTGAGCCCACCCCAGTCAGGTGTGAACCTAGACCTTCCAATGAGGTAGCTCTTTGTGGACCCTACACATTGAACAACTGCTTTGGAATACTATTTTAAAGTGTGTTACATTTGAATGAATCTCTCTCTCTTACACACACACACACACACACACACACACACACACACACACTTGCTGCCCTCAGTCTGCCCATCTCTGAGCAGATTAACTATCCTTCCTTCTCTCAAATGATTCCACAGGCCATGCTGTGGACGGCAGAGCGTGTGAGACTGAAGTGGGTTTTGATAAAGCAAGGGCTTGCCAGAGGGGATCTCTGAGCTATTTTCTCCATCAAACCAATAGAGGCATTAATCCTCTATCTAGGTAACAGTCCTTGGCACTGTACTCCACTGCAGTCACCTCTGATAGGCAGGCCTGCTGCTGAGGAATGGCAGATTCATGCTGGAGGGACCAGAGAGTCCAGGTCTGGCTCCTCCCCGTGGGAGGAGTAGGAGGAACCATGGGGGCTCTGAGTACATTATGCCTCTTTCTCTATTGCCATGACATCCCAAGAGAATAGCAAGAAATCAACGTTGCTCCTGATCGTAGGGTGAGCTTTCCTGATTCTGACAGGTTAGGGCAACAAACAAACAAACAAAAATCGGAACGGTGCTGTGACCTAAGGAAAGAGATAGCTGGGCAGATAGGCATCCTCAGTACATTTTCCCCTTTTAAAAATAAAAACTCTGTGAGTTCAAGACCAGCCTGGTCTACATAGTGAATTCCAGATCAGCTGGGCTATGTAGAAAGACCGTCTGAAAACCAAAAAACCCTCTAATCAAAAATAAAGTAAAAATAAAAACTTGAGGCTGGAGGGATGACTCTGGGATGAAGGGCGTTTGCCACCAGGCTTGAAGATCTAAGTTCAATCCCCAGAAACAACACGGCAAAGAGAGAGCACTGACTCCATGGGCTGTCGCCTAATCTCCACAAGTGCCGTGTGCGTGCATGCACACACACACATGCACACACAGAGATAAATAAAAACACGTCAAGTGTTAAACAGAACGATGACATAGCTAAGTGTCTTGAGGCTACCACAATGCTGTGGTTATTCTTGTGTGAACTTCCTTTAGGTTTCCCTGACTTGCTTCATCTCTGAGCAGAACTACGAGTGTGACATTATAAAGAACATCTTCGTGTGAAAACAGAGCTATGGGCACAGCCCTTGTTAAGATGACCTTCCAGAAGTAGACCCAAGTCAGAGGAGAGATAGGGTGGCATGTGTGTACCACACACAGATAGCTGGTTTCTAACGTAGTGGTGTTCACTTTTACACAGGGTATATTACTATAAAAACTGTATCTAAGAACCATTTTATTTTTATGCATTTTTGTTTAGAAGGCAGGACATCACATCTCTGTTTCAGTTTTACTTCTTTGATTATTGTTATGGTTTTGTATAAAATGTTCCCTTAGCGGCTCAAGGGGTCTTCTTCTGTATCTGGTAGAAGCAGCTGGAAACCTTAGGAGGTGGAGGCCCAAATGGAAGAAGTGGCCCCGGGGAGCCTGTCGTTCCTTTGGAGTTGTGTCTGTCCTGGGTCAGATTCTTTTTCACTCCAGCTTCCCTTCCTTCTGCCCCTTCCCCTACCCATTCTCTCTCCCCCCCTTCCTCTTTCTCTCTCCCGTTTCTCCCTCTCTTCCTCCCCTCTTCTTTACTTCCCCTCTCTCCGTACCAGCTTCCAGGAGATGTGAAATTAACCCTTTCTCGGGCAGCCATGATGCTTTCTCGCCAAGGCCCTGAAGGAACTGAGTGCTGGAGCCATGCAAGGGAATCACCTCCGCTAACACTGCTTTCCCTCAGGTCACAGTACAGCTGGAGAAAAACTGACAAAATTACTGACGAGATCAAACATTTCTATAAAACAATCTTCTCTCCCTCCCCCTTTCCTCCTTCATCTCCTTCCTTCCTCCATCCCTCTTGTCCTTCCTTCCTTTCTTTTTTATTTATCATGTATACTTAGCAGCTGAGTCCCCTGGACAACGGAGATTCTGCAGTACTACCCGAGTGGAACTGTTTAGGAATTGATTAGAAAGAGCCATGTTGGGTCCATCACAAACACAGACCTGCCTCGGGCACCGTCTCCCTGACTTTAGAAGTTGACTCCGGTATTTGAAAGTCAATAGGATATGGTAGGATCTTATTGTCAAGAGCAGATGACGTTAGAGCTATTCTGTCTGTCTTTGAAAAATGCCACTCATGACAGCAATTGTCTTTAAACAAATTTCTAATTGTACAGAGCATGCCCCCTATTAAAACATTAAAGCTGGAGTTATAGGCAGTTCTGAGCCCCCCATTGTGGGTGCTGGGATCTGAACTCAGGTCCTCTGCAAAATCAAGAGGATATCTTAGCCACTAAGCCATCTCTCCAGCCCTGTGAAAGCCTTTTATATTTATGAAATATTTTTCCTTAATACAATATGGCTGCATTTTAGAGTTTAAATATAATTTATTTGGGGTTTACTTTTGTAAATGTATGGCTTGGGTTTTAATGGGCAGCCTTATTTCAGTGCTATTTATTAATATAATTATTTTTTAGCTCATTTAAATGTTGTCTTCATTGGATGATTAATTCCTACTTTTACATTGATTGTACACTTTTCATTGTATTAATTCCGTATATTTCTACTCTCATAATAATGTGGTATTTTTGAAACCATAGTCTTCAAATACTGTTTTTTTCTCCTTGATTTTCCTATTTTTAAATTTGTCTCATCTCTTCTTGCTCATTTTTTCTACATAAATTTTAGATAATATTATCAAGTACCTTTGATTGGCAATACATTGAACTTGTTAATTAACTTGGAGGAAGAACATTAACAAATCATATTCAACTTGTAAATTTGATGTCCTTTTCTGGTTCTGCTCACCATCCTCTGACAGCAGGATGCCATTCCCCAAATGGCCACCAGGTGGAGTAGAAGCAAATCGCTCCTTAGGTGCATTTGAGAAACCCAGCAAAGGGTGTAAAGAGGAAGAACTGTGCACCTGCAGACTCCATCTTACCCTTGTTTGTAGCTTACTTACAGCATTTCATTCATACAGCCTTTCCTGGGGTAGAGAAAAAGGTGATTTTCTTTCATTTTATAGATGAATAAGCGAACCCAGGCAGGCAAGACCCTTTCTGGGGATCTGCAGAAGACGCAGAGCCTGTGCCAGCTTTAGTATCCACGAGGAGCACACTAACTGGAAACTAAAATTCAAAGCAAACAAGAGGGAAACCACTGTTAGTGCCCCTTCTCCTCTGCACTCACCCTGTAGGGGGCGCTGGGCCTGTGTCCTTCAGGCTGCACCGCACACCTGTGTGTCGTCCTCATCCCCCTTCTGGGTGCTGGCCTCGAGTCTCAGCTTCCCTTACAAGTCATCCCTTAACCAGGCCACATGTTTCTATGACTCAGGAGGGAAATGAGAGCAAAGAAAGTTTGTGTTTCAAGATGGGACCACTGGAGCTAAGTGAGAAACTGGGACATCCAGGACATACCCTAGCATTTATCTTGGTTTCTTCTGGGTTACTCATAAGGATTCTCTGAAGGGCATCGAAGGATCAGAACATTAGGATCTGTTCATCCCTGGGGACAGGAGGCATATGTCAGAAACAAGTATTGAAACGAGCTCCGAGCACCTGCGGGCAGCTCCGAGCACCTGCGGGCAGCTCTGAGCACCTGCGGGCAGCTCCAAGCACCTGCGGGCAGCTCCGAGCATCTGCGGGTAGCTCTGAGCACCTGCGGGCAGCCCCAAGCATCCACGGGCAGCTCCAGTTGTCTGCAGGCAGCTTCCAAGTGTTTGCAGCAGCTCAGGACAACCACTGCCTCTCCCTCACCATCACAGGAAGGTGGCTAAAGAACACGCCTTCGTGAATCTTGCTAAGTCGCTGAGGAAATTAGACCTTCGGGCATGCCTCTCAGCCCCTAGTATTAGAAGCTCCAGTGTTGCCAGGTAAGAACAACCAAGGCCAACTGAGGCAAGTGCTTTCCTTGGGGAGGAAGCACTGTCTCAGGAGGTCCACAGAGGGGAGAGAGACATGCCAGGGTATAGACCAGACGCCTACACACACGTGACTGTGCATACATGCATGTGTTCAGGATCAGGGACGGGGTTCTTCAGTCATCTCTCACACATACCTTCAGCTGTCTTTTTTTCACTTAGCCAAAATAGGAGATAGGAAGTAGCACAGAGACAGAGCACTCGTTTGGTATGCTTGAAGCTCTGGGTTCAATCCCCAGCACTGCCAAATACGCCACAGAGCATGCGTTCTCTATTAGAATGATAGTGGTGGGGAGCCAGGGAGGGGTTTACACCCATCCTCCAGGGAGCAGGACCCAGTGAGTTGTGCCTGACATACCTGTGACACAGCTCACAGCTCACAGGGGATCTGAGGACCTGGCCTTATGATGCATGCCTGAGAAGTCATTTCTCACACAACTTGGCACCATTCCAGAGCAAAGTATCCTTGTAATTAAAAAACAATAAAACAACGGTTTATTCTCTCTCTCTCTCTCTCTCTCTCTCTCTCTCTCTCTCTCTCTCTGTGTGTGTGTGTGTGTGTGTGTGTCCATGGAAACCAGAGGGTTGTTGATCCCATGGAACTGGAGTTTCAGGTGATTGTGAGTTGCTTAACATAGGTGCTGGGGAGTGAACTCTGGTGTTGGACATACCTCTATCATTCTTTGTACCCCACTTACTGTTCGTTCTAACAAGACTTTCCAGACCATTGTTTCCTCGCCACTGTCTGATGTCCTCACACACCCTGCTCTGGATCATCATGGTTGCTGTTCTCACTCTAATTCCCCCAACCCTCCCCCCCCCCACATGAGAACTTCCCGTGTCCCATATAATAGGTCTGGGGAAACTGTTACCAAGTATCTCAGGAAGAGACCTGCAAACCCACCAGCCCTAAATCGGAGGTGAGCTCTCATACCACAGCATTGTATTGCAGGAATATTCTTGATGACAACTCTTTCAACTGGCTTGGAGTTGAAGAAACTAAGTCTAAAAATTAAGTTTTCCATCCCAAGAAGATATTCTATGTTCAAGAACGAAACTTCAACAACTGCAATGCTGTGGCCCAGAATGGACTCTGTGTAAACCCCTGTGGGCTGTCCCCCATCCTATGAGCTCACATAGGAACATTTGGGGGCACCAGGGCTCCTGTCGGCTCTTGGTTCTAATTTTGGCTGTATAACTCATACCTGGAGGGGCATGAGAAAATGTTGTTTGTTTTGTGTGTGTGTGTGTGTGTGTGTGTGTGTGTGTGTGTGTGTGTGTGGAGCGTACAGTGTATATGTGTGCAGGTGTCTTGGTGTGTACTTGCAGGTGTGCATGCTTGCATTGGAGGTCAGCTGTGGACGTCAGGCATCTTCCTCCATCACTTTCCACATTATTTTTAGAGATAAGATGTATCACTGAAACTGGAACTCATCAATTTGACCAGGCTGTCAGACCAGAGAGCTGCAGTGATCCTCAATTCCACCCTGGCCCACCATCTCTAGGATTATAAATCTGACCCTTGGATAATTGCCAGGGATGGGAACTCAGGTCCTCACGCTTGTTTGAAAGTTTGTTTTTCTTTTTTAATTTTCCGAGCAGCTGTCTCCCCAGCCAAGAGACAATTTCTTAATCCAGCGTGTGACCCGATTGTCATTGGTCCTCTAACAACTTCAGCTCCTCATAACATTACACATATGTTTTAACTGTCCACCATACCATTCTTGATGGCAAGGGCTGGCCGTGTCTGTGTTCCCACTGTACAGGTCTGGTACAGGATTTGGGGTTCACAGTTTGTACCACATCAAGAAACACAATTCCCTCTAGAATCTTATGCTGGGAGAGGAAGTAGAGCACCCCGAGATAGAATTTGTCTTCTGGGGAAGGATTTACAAAATCAGGCTAGAGGTGGGCTGCTGGGTCTCTGTTCCCTTCCCAGTGTGCATGCATGAAACATCCTTTTCCTGCTTCCCACTACTCATTTGGCTCCTTTAATTCTGTTTCTTGGGGTCCCCTCTTTCAAACAGTCTGGTACCGGAGAGGGGAGGACAAGTGTCCCCTTAGAGCATGTTCAGTATGGACACACGGGCTGGTTACTGGTCCAGTATGGCAAGTTTGGGCTGCCCAAGGGTTCTCTGTGGATGAATAAATGCAGTCCTGAATAGCGCGACCCTCCTAGGACCTTCCTCTTTGGAGTAACCCCGAGAGCGCCACGTCCCAGAGCCGTGTGTATTCATGCAGCCTGGGCACTGGAAGGGCTTCCGTCCCAGCCCTCATAAAAGCGCCAGTGATAAGCAGAGGAAGTGATTTGCCTCTGGAATCTGACCTGCTCTGGGAGGACCCTGGTGTGCACTTGTGATGTGCAGCCACTTGTGCGAGGCGGAGGCTGCTGCTGCGGGCTCTAAGGAATGCGCGTCCAGCATTCAGTGCTGAAAGGCTGGAAAGAGAAGCAGAACCCAGGAAGTGTCAGGGCAGCTGATCTTGGTGATGAAAGGGTCTGTGTCCCTCTGTAGACTACAAGGGATGGCCGAGGGCAAAAATGTGGAGAGGGCCGGGGGTGGGGCACTTCGCTGGTTCTTGGTTCTCCGAGAAATTATAACACTTTCCTTAACTTTTTGTCTGATTCCCCTTAAACTTTCATAACCCCCCATAAAAGCAAGACAAATGTAAGTAAAGTTTCAATAGGGTGCCATTCCTTTGGAAACACCAAGACCTTTCAGAAGCCAGGCATGGAGCTCACATGCTCCGTGTTAGCAGAGATGGGCTGGAAAAGCAAACTCCCAGAAGTAAAGAACTGGGGCTGTCCTATCCTTGGAGAAGAAGGAAAGCTTATACTAAGATGTGGATATACCCTGGCAGGCATGCTGCCCATCCTTTTGGATCCTGTCTTAGTAAAAGCACGCTAGACCAAGTGGCTGAAGGTCTGGGGGCATTGCTTAAACTTTCCCACCTGCTGATCCTGTCTAGAGAAAGAGGTGATCTTCCGTGAAGTTCAACTTTTTTATCATACTATAATCATCCAGCAGGAGGCCACTGTCTGAGCAGAAGTCAGAGACTGTGCAAAAGACAAAGGTGGTAAGCAAGCAATGTCATTAGCAGTCACTTGTTTAAAAACCTAAGGTTTAGAGCTAGAGAGATGGCTCAGTGGTTAAGATAACTGGTTGTTCTTCCAGAGGGCCTGGGTTCAATTCCCAGCACTTACATGGTGTCTCATAACAGTTCTAGGGGACCCAACACCCTCTTCTGGCCTCTGGGGCACCAGGCATACATATGGTGCTCAGATACACATGCAAACAAAACACCCGGACACATAAAACACTACAATAAAGTAACATTCACTTCCTAATGCTAACTGTACTACTTTTCTCCTATTTCTAACAAAATCTAGTTTTAGGACAACCTCAAACACAAGCTAGAGGAAGACAGGTTCACACTGGCTAGCTGACAGGAAGACAGTTAAAGACGCTCCAGTCTCACAGAGCTGGGTTCACCTTTTAGTTCTGCAGAGGTGAGACAATTTTGACTCTTGTTTTGTTTCCAAGACAGGGTTTCTCTGTGTAGCCCTGGCCACCCTAGAACTCACTCTGTAGACTAGGCTGGTCTAGAACTCAGAGATCCTGCCTCTGCCTCTGGAGTGCTGGGATTAAAGGCATGGGCCATCACCTCCTGGTTACAATGCTGATGCTGATTCTTACTGGAACCACTAACAATATGTCATGTTAGTCATTCTGCTTCCCAGAGAGTTTCACTGCTAATTTAGATATTTAATAATAAAAGTCTAACTAAGTGGCTAGGTGTGACTTATGGCTTTGATCCTAGCACTTGGGAGGCAAAGGCAGATGGATCTCTGTGAGTTTGAGGCCAGCCTGCTCTACATAGTGAGTTCCAAGACAGCCAGGGCTAACTATCTCAACTGCCTCCCTAATAAGAGTTTGGCCAAGTGAATATGTACGTATATGGAGGAATCTTCAGTCACTTAACAAAACTATACAAACGTACACTGATGTAAAGAACATTCAGGTCACATGATGAAGTAGCCTACTGAGCAGCTTCCACAGCACAGGGAATTCAGAAGTCACTAACACCTGACAGAGGCTGTGCACTGTCACTCCGGGGTTAAAGGTTATGAAATAAATTGCCTTTTCCTTTTGATCTTAGAAGATGGATTGATGCGTAAGCTGACAAATAAAACTCACCATTAATCACAAGGCTGACCCTACCTTAGACTCCCAGCAATAGTGGAGAGGGTGCCTGAACTGGCTTTCTCTTATAATCAGATTGGTGACTACCCTAATTGTCATCAGAGAGCATTCATCCAGTACCTGATAGAAGCAGATGCAGAGATCCGTAGCCAAGCTCTGGGCCAGGCTCTGGAAGTTCAGTTGAAGAGAACGAGGAAGATCCTGTGACCCAGGGTGGTCAGGGTCATGACAGGGGAACCCACAGACACAGCTGACCTGAGCTCGAGGGAGCTCATAGACTCTGAACCGACAGCTAGGGAGTCTACATGGGACCAACCTAAGCGCTCTGCATGTGGGTGACAGTTGTGTAGCTTGGCCTGTTTGTGGGGCTCCTCGCAGTGGGATCAGGACCTGTCCCTGGCACTTGAGCTGGCTTTCGGGAACCTATCCCCATGCTGGGCTTAAGGCAGCCTTGATGCAGGCAGAGGAGCTTGGTCTTGACTCAACTTGGGATGCCATGCTTTGTTGACTCCTGTGGAAGGCCTGCCCCTTTCTGATTGGATTAGGGGGTAGGTGGGAGGTGGGGGGCGAATGGGAGGAGAGGAGGAAGGAGAAACTGTGGTCAATATGTAAAATAAATGAAAAACTCTCCATTCAATGTGTGCGTTCCAGAACTGGGCAGCTGTCACCACAGTCACTTACAGGACTTCCCAGTCACGGGGAAGAAATTCCACGAGCCTTCAGCTTGGCCCATACCTCCCTTCTGATCACCCCCTGGTGACATATCTTCTGTCTCTTGGGGTTTCTAAGCCCCTTCCTGATTTGTGTTTTGAATTCATACTTATTTTGTCATTTATTTATTTTGAGATAGTGTTGAATTGTAACTGTGGGGAAGTCTGTAGAGGGCATCTCTTACAGAATTACATGCTGGGGTGGTTAGTTACTGGGCACAGGGAGGGGGCAGCTCTTTCCTGCTGGGCGAGGTCAGTATCCCCAGGACTATGAACTAAAAAAGATCAGTGAGAAGGAAAGAAAGACCAAGTGTCTTAAGTCAGTGGCATATTTTATGTGGCATAACATCAGCAGGGGTGAGGTAGTATCTGCAGGGGTGAGGTAGTATCTGCAGGGGTGGGGTAACATCTGCAGGCATGGGTACCATCTGCAGGGGTGGGGTAGCATCTGCAGGGGTGGGGTAGTATCTGCAGGGGTAGGGTAACATCTGCAGGCATGGGTACCATCTGCAGGTGTGGGGTACTATCTGCAGGGCTGCAGGGATGGGTAGCATCTGCAGGGGTGGGGTAGCATCTGCAGGGGTGGGGTAGCATCTGCAGGGGTGGGTGCTAGAATAGGAGTCTGCCAGGAGCTTGCATGCTGGGGCAGTTACAGGACGGAAGTGTCAGGGTGGGGAAAGAGGTTGAAAAGTTTTGGGGTTTTTTTTTTTTTTTTTGGCCAGAGATTGGCCTTTGCTGGGGGTGAACAAACAGCCACAAAGAGTGAAGGAATGTCAGGTGATCCAAACCTTTCTTATGCAGGCTATTCCCAGGAGCCTGCAGGGGTGGGTGTGGCATTATCAGGGGTCTACAGCAGGTGTATGGCAGGAATCCAGGCTAATTCCTAGTCGTGACTACAGAATGCTAATTGCTGTGATGTTGGGGAAGCCGCTGGAACTTTTCAACTTGGCACTTTCTAAGTAAGATGGCCATGGCTAACATTCCTGACTTTGATACAAGAAACGGGAACGGGCTTGTCAACTTTTGAACCCATAGGGCTTAATGCTAACTGGACACAGCCCAGAGGCTTTGGGAAGAAGGAAGCAGAATTCTCCAAATCAGAAGTGTCTGCGGCAGGCCTGTGAGGCTTTTGCTCGGTCGCTAACTTGACCTAGGGAGCGAGCCAGTAAGCAGCGTCCCTCCATGACTTTTCTGTTCTCTTTGAGTTTCTGTCCTGACTTTCCACAACAGCAGATTGCCACTAGCAGATCTAAACTGAATAAACGCTTTCCTCCTTCAAGTTGCATTTGTTTGTAACATTTGTTACAGGAGTAGAGAATCAAGTTGGAACTGCTCTTTTCTGTGGAACAAGGGTGGCTGGCATCCCTTGTGTGGAGGAGAGAGTTGGTCTTGGGACAGTTGCTGGCATTTGAAATGTTGGAAGAGGGGGCTGCTTTGAAGGGGCCCTTCCTCTTTGCCCCCCCACCCCAGTCTGCCATTATATGTCTAACATTCTCCACTCAAGAGCTGAGACCCTAAAATCCGTTTAGGAAATGAACATTAAATCAATCTGACTGCTTCTGGCGGATGGTAGGGATGAAGAGGGATTTACTCCTGTGGCATCCAGGCATGGGAGAGCAATCAAACTCACCCAGATGGACGGAGTTAGATTGCTACTGAACCATCCTAGGGTGGACATCTGTAAAAAGAGGAGACAAAATTGAGACAGCTGCTGAGTGTACAAGATCCAGCGAGCTATAGCCCCACTACTAAGATTATACTAGATCCGGCCCACTTCACGAGGAAGGTCCAGAGACCCCAGTTTAAAGCCGTCCATCAATGCGATAATGCTGTTTAGTATGATTTTGGAGACTCTGCAAAGCAAATAAGACACTGGCAGAATTGTCAGAAATATACAAATAGTGGTATGTTTATTATTACAAAAAGCATGGAAATTGGAAATTCCTTGATTTGATTAAAGCTGGGGTGGCTGTTTTTACTCCATCTAGCATGTCAGTAGCCCATTCATAGGCTTGGAAATCTGATCCATTGCCTGTTTTCAATTACTATAAATTAGTTTAACTTTGATTATACATTCTTTCTGGGTATTTAAGATCATGTAGGTGGCCAAAATTAATCACTTTTCAAAACACAGTTAAGGCCAGGCAAGGGTCTGGTCCTCAGAGAAGGACCCTCTGGCTCCTTCGGGTGCTGCTTTTCCTCTTCTTCCTCCTCCTCCTTCTTTTTTCTCAGTCTGCTTAAAGGAGGACAAGCCAAAAGCCTTGTTTGGCTTCTCTTGAAAGAATGGAAGATTGTTTCCTCTGTGTTAATCTTCACGTGTGTAGTATGAACAACTACACTGCACGAATCTATTTGGATTCAGACTCTGATTAATGTCCATTCAGTGGGGTCTTCATGGCCTCTTTGAACAAGTGGACAATCGGCTTAACATAGCTACACGCCACAGGTCCGTGGGAATTACTTAACCTTGGAGGACAAAGGGCAAAACATTTAACCCCTCTTGCTGCATCAGAACAGGCCCATGACATCAGGGCCATGGGAATCAGCTATCCTTGGAGGGCAAAGGGCAAGACATTTAACCCCTCTCTCCACATCAGTGCAGTACCTATGACATCAGCGACACCGGTCGGGTCATCTGAAGTCCTGTGTAATGTCCAGATACAGCCTGGACAGAAGTCAAGCACTTCTGAATAAATCCTGGTGAGAACTGGGATTCTGTTCTTGCAAGTACAGCCAAGAGTAGATCAATAACTTATGATAACTCAATTAATTTAAATAGAGGCTGAGCTGAACTTTAACCTTAAGAAAGCTTCTGTTGCTTGCTTAGTTAAGGTTTGCAGCTTTCTTTCTCACTCTGGAAAAACACACATCCATCTTTGGGCAAAGTCCCATCACACAGACGACCTTTCCTAAAAATACCTTCCTGCTTACACACCTTAAGCACTTCCTGCTGTTGGCTGGTTCCTGTTCATTTTGTTTCCTTCCTGGATACCAAGAGACATAGTAACAACAACAAATAAACATATCATCTAATTAAAAGAGTTCTGAATCCAAATAGAGCATAATGTGATAAATTAATATTACCTGTATATTGTTAAACTCTGGGCCTTGTAGGTCCCCAGAAAAACCCCATAGAAAACATAAGACACCAGGAAGAACTCTTGTGCTCTGTATGGTCTGTAGAACAATTTTCCACATCTATAATCACATGAGTTTTGAATGAATACATGTAGCGGATAGAGAGAAAACCGCTGGGGAGTAGCAAAACATCAACTGATGCTTACGACATCCAGCAGAACCTACGACAGGGACCTAATCATTGTGACTCTAGGGCAATGACTGGGGATGTCTAGGCAGAGTCCTCTCCTGCAGCGGCTTCCCATTAGCCCCACTGTAGCCCCTTGTATCACAGGCTAATCAGAAGCAACCTCTGTTGGAAATAGGAAATATTCTATCTTTTGGTGGCTCTCAAAGGCACGGGGCTTTTACTTTGTGCTATTTTCTTGTTCTCTTTTCTTCCTGTTACAGACTCAGGGACCTCCCTGACGCAGGACCGGTGAGACTGGAACACTTTGGAATAAATGGGCTTGGTTCTGACGTGGGAGGGTCAAATATTAGTTCCTGAGCCAGCTTCTCTGTGCGTTTTAGAAGGTGCGTGCTACGCAAGAAAATGGCCCTGCTCCTCGACTCAACAGCACGGTTGAGCCGGCACTGCTGTGGAGGTGTGGATGAGCAACCCTGCTGCTGCAAGCAAGGGAGAGTTGTTCCCATTACTCAAATGTCTTGTGGCAGCATGTGTGGGGGAAAGATGCCCCCTAATACCCATCAACACCTGAGGTAGGTGGGAAAGCTCTCCCTGAGGTCACAAGAGCTCAAATGTCCCCCATTTGCTGCAACCTCACCTGGGCAACACAACAGAGCCAACCCTGTTGCCGGAAGGGTGGGTGAGCCAGCCCAGAAGTGCTGAGCAAGGGAGAGCTCTCTCCATTACTAGTCTGTCTGGAGGCAGCATAGGCAGGGGACAGTTGCCATCTTCCTCAACAGCTCCCCTTCCTCCCCTTCCCAGCACCCTGTCAACCCCTGAGACAGGTGGAGAAGCTGGCTGTGGGGTCGTAAGATTGAGAGAGCTGTCCCTGCCCCAGTCACCTGAAACACTCAGGAGAGTGCCTCAAGCCCTTGGCCTGGGCACTGCAGTAGAGCTGGCTTTGATGGCGTAGGTGTGGGAGACCTGACCTTGAGGACAGGAAAGCAGGAGAACAGCCCCACCCCTTGCTCACGGGCAAGGGTCATTTACCAGGGCAATGCTGGAGAGCTCACCCTGGTGGTGAGAACAGGGGAGAACTGGCAGGCTGACCAGCCTTGAAGTTGCCCAGGCCCTAATCGACAGTTATGACTTGGTCAGCCCCAACATCCACTCCGTCTACCATCTGCTGGAGCCTGTGAAGGTGCCTGACCCGCACACCCAAAGCTACAGGATGTCCACAACACAGGGCAACCGCGGGATAGCCAAGGGGAGTCCTAGTGAGGGCCCAGCATCAATAGTGTAGCAGAAACCAGAGGACTCGAACCATGACTCTGCAATGAACACATGCAAGTAAAGGTATATGGACAAAGGGCTTACTGTGTGGCTCACTGTGTCACACTGCAGCTTGCATGACAAGATTTTAATTTTTTTCTTTTTTTCCCTTAACTTTTGTTTTATTATTGGGTGGGGCTTTACAGAGGTGGAGGGCAGATGCGAAGGGAAATGAGTAGGATCAAGACACATGATGTGAAGAACACATCGAATAAATAAGAAAAAAGTTTCAAAAAGGTGCATGCTAACTTACCAATATACTGTCTATGCAAAGGGCATCGAGTTCCCTGTATAACAGAAGATAAGCAGGTGGTTACTTTTCTCCTAAAGGATTCGAGAAGAGGAGGAATCCAGTGGTGTGGGCTGGAAAAGAGATATTGTTGAGTTCAGTGATAGAACTGGAATATTTAGCAGAAGCATACAAAAAGTGTGGAACAAAAGAGCCCTGGCGTGTGGTGGGGGAGAGAATATTCTGTGTTTGCCAGAGAAGAGGCAGGCCTGGAGACGCTGGGCGGAGAGAGCAGGCATTTGCCCTGGTGGAGCTGCTGTCTCCAGAGTCCCACCTGAGTAGACTGCATATGGCTGGGTGAGTTCTAGGTTTCTTTTAGAATCCAGTAGACACGTTATGTAGAGCTAAAGAATCAATCGTGCAGGTCTTGGTATTGCCTCCTTAGCCTGATATAGGGAAAGTATTGACCTTGTTAAGTAGCGTTTGAGGCCCTAGAACAAGACCACCAAGGAGGGTCCTCGGATGGGTAAGACTGGGTGGTGCCCATTGGGGAGGGATGTTTGTTTGGTAAGTTTCGTAGGTCCAGAAAAGGGAGAGAGATCAGACAAATGTCTTTTGTGAGCCCTACTTTACTTTCTGGAAATGGGTGGACTCGGAGAGCAGCACAGTAAACAGTGAGTAGGACCCAGAACTCAGAAGCTTTTCTGGTGCAGGGAGGGAAAGGACAGGGTTTCTGGTAATTGCAGGAGCCCAGGGAAGAGGTCATCAGAATCATGAGAGCAGCATTAAAAGCTCAGTAAAGAGGAAGGACCATCAGAACCCCAACAGTAGGGCAGAACTCCACAGGGCCACTGAGACCTCAGGAGCAGGACAAACTCCAGAGAAGTCACAGAACCCAGAGTAAGGTTGGTATGCAGGACCAGGATGTGAGGGTAGTGGGGAGACACCGCATAGATGGGCACCTCTGAGCAGCTCTCAGGGTCCAAGGAGACACAAGCGTTAATGACAAAACACACACCACTGGGTGTGATCTGAATTTATTATTTTAAAGGTGACCGTAGAGACAGCATCCAAGTACAAATGAGCTTTAATAGGCTTCTATATATGGCGTGAAAGCCAATCCTCTGGAGTAGTCTTTGAGTTTTACTCACATGAATGTTGTCATATACACAAGAAGGTAATATATTTTCTATTAAAAAGATGAAGATAGTTCAAGACAACTGGTTTTGGGCCTGTAACTGTTTAACTGTTTAACTTATCATCAGCGTTTTCACGACACAGGTATGGCTTTTCAATGTTTAACATAGATGTAACATGCAAGAATTCTATTTAATATTAAAATAATTTAGAACAGTGTGTTTCAAAGAAGCAAAGATGACAGACGAAGGAGAAAGACGTGCTAGTTTATATCAGAGGAGTGTAAATCAGGTATTCCCGCAAAGGTTTAACTAAGGTAAGGTCTGTGTCAACTCACAGTTGTATCAGAAAGGCTCAGTGTGGTCTCTATTTGTGGTTTCAGGAGAATCAAGATTAGACATTTTCGTCACTGAGGAATAACCCAGTAGAATTTTAACATCTTGTAAACATAACAGTATTTAAGTAATATAGAAGTGTGGGGCTTTCTGTTTAAGTTGAAGCCACGGTTCTCTACCTGTGGGTCATGACTCCTTTGGAGATCGAACAACCCTTTCACAGGTCACCTGAGACCACTGGAAAACATGGACCTTTACATTATGATTCATTCATAACAGTAGGAAGTCACAGGTATGAAGTAGCAATGGAAGTAATTTTGTGGTTGGGAGCATGAGGGACTGTAACTCTGCTACCACTGACCTAGAGAGGGTGTCATGAATTCTTCGTAGCAATTGTTTAGTATTAATCTAGAGGGGTGAAGATCATAGGCACAATAATATTTTGTATACTGAGTTAGGTTTATAAATATATTTAAATTTTTGTCCAGTAAAATAAGGTCTGTGGTCAAACTATGTGACTTACTCAACGATAAAACATAAAGACAGCATTTAGAGAAACATAATCACAGGTTTTAAATACCTCATTTAGTTAAAAGATAAAACAAAATCTTAGCTTTCGTAAGCCAGTTTTTGTAAACATTGCTAAGATTTGGTGAACATTAGTAAGAACTGATCAAACCTTAGGAGAGCCTTCTGCTGTATGTAAATTGCATGCAGATGTAACAGGATTCTGATCTCAGGACTTTAACTAGTTAAGCTAAAACTATATTGTAAGCATTCTTTATGATTTTTTTTTTTTTGGTGTTTCGAGACAGGGTTTCTCTGTAGCTTTGGTGTCCGTCCCGGAACTAGCTCTTGTAGACCAGGCTGGCCTCGAACTCCCAGAGATCCGCCTGCCTCTGCCTCCCGAGTGCTGGGATTAAAGGCGTGCGCCACCACCGCCCAGCTCTTAATAATTTTTTACATAAACATCTTATATAAAAATGTTTTCTTCTTGCCAGGCGGTAGTGGCACACATCTTTAATCCCAGCACTTAGGAGGCAGACAGATTTCTGAGTTCAAGGCCAGCCTGGTCTACAGAGTGAGTTCAGGGACATCCAGGGCCACTCAGAGAAACTATGTCTGGAAAAAAAACTTTTTTCTTCTCTTTAACCATTTAGCAACTCTGTGGTTTATATTTTTTAAATTTTAAGGATTTAATTTTTTATATAATAAATTATATATATAAAATACAGTTGTTTAAAGACCAATTATATTTTATAATTAAAACTTAATAAAGATTATTTGAAACACAGAAAACAGATATCCTGTATTCCAGATGTTTACCAGTCATAACTATAGACAGAGCATGGCTGTCAACAAATATATTGAAAAACTAAATCACCTTCAAATGTTGGCATACATCCTTATATTTACCCATTCACATAATCCACATACACATGCCATCTTAAAATCGGGTATCTAATAGCTCCCTAGAATCTCAATCAGCTGCCACAGGCCTTATGACATATACAACTCACATATTAATACTTAACTCCAGCATAAAAATAAAATGATAACACATTAAAATAACATGACCACACTAACCAGTTAGAGCAATGGAAGGTGGGATATTTCCCTATCTGGACAGAGAACGCGGGTCCTTGGCAAGAGTTTTACCATATAAGGAAGATGCAGCTGGGCATTGGCTTGCTTAGCTTGACCGGTACCTCTTACCCCACCCCTGAAGCAAGGGCGAGGTCAGAAAGAGAAAGAGAGGAGGCTGAAGGCATTCCTGCAGGCTGGAAAAGCAGTTCCGAAGTCTGCAGATTGAACATAGATTAGCTTTTTAAAGTAAGTGCAACTTACGTGTTAGCAATGAGGGGAGCTTCCAATGTGTTCATCTTGCCAGTTGCGTGGGTGACAGAGCCCATCTGATGGTCACATTTTAAGTCATCCCACCCCTCAACATTCTCTCCTGTGACCCCAAACTAGGAACCAATGTCACATCAATAATGACCGGGGCGGGGGGCACTCTTAGCTGGAGTTACAGTTAAAAACGCCATATCTGAAAGGAACTTGAGGAAGGGTTTATTTGGCTTACAAATTCTGAGTCACAGTCCACTGAGGGAAATAGACAGGAACTCAAACAGAGAGGGAACCTGGAGGCAGGAGGTGATAATGCAGGGCCCTGGAGGAAGCTGCTCACTGGCTTGCTCCTCAGGGCTTGTTCAGACTGCTTTCTGAGCACCCAGGACCACCTGCTCAGGGATGGCACCACACACAATGGGCTGGGCCCTCCCACATCATCAGTAATTAAGAAAACAACCCTACAGGCTTGCTTGCAGCCTTATCTTACGCAGGCATTTTCTCCATTGACGTTCACTCCTCTCAGATGAACCTAACTCCGGTCAAGCTGACGTCACACCAGCACAGGTGGCATTGAGGACCGGATGGAGGTGTGGGCTAGAGAAGCTTCACTTTGGAGATTTCAGTTTCCTCTCCAAACCCGAGCAAGATGACTCAAATCGTGAACGCTGGGGTGGTGTATTGTTTTTTAAATGATTTTGCCAAGTTGTTTGTAAAGATCAGAAATGGAATTTTGAAACCGATTAAAAAAAACCCTAAAATAGTGCTTTTTCTGTAAAGTTCAAATAACATATACCTATGATCTTATTGTTATGATCTTATCACCGAGCTCCTTGGCAGAAGAAATGGTGAACGACAAGGTACATCATCATGAAATCCTTACCGCGTCTTCCTTTTATATTCAGGCCTGTCTCCTGTATGCTGTGACGTCTCTCGCTGGGCCCGGTGCTGTTTCTGCATGTAGAAGTTCTAGGAAGTTGTCCCCTCTGCTTACCTCCTCTTCAGCTTGTCTCCTAATTTCCACCCAGAACCTTTACCTTGTGGGACAAACCTCTCAATTCTTCATTGCATCCCTTTCTTTCCAGCAGGGTCTCAGAGTGCCCTGTCCAACCATCAGCTACTGACGGCATTAATTTGAGAAAAACATGGGATAAGAAGCAGCAGTAGAGGAGATATGAAATCTGTATGGGTCCTGCCCTAACACGTTCCGTTAGAACTCTCAGCCTGCATCTATCCAGACAGCAAGGGGTTCTGTCTGGTAGGACATTTGGGTTTACCAACAAGGGTCACCAGATTCTAAAATACCGCGAGACTACTTGACCGCATCTCGTGATGAACACTCTTTCCCAAAGCCCTGACGTTAAACCTCACCATGCTGTAACTTTTGAATGGAAAAATGTGTGCTGGCAACTGCTTCTGGAGCTATCTTGGAATCCTGATATCTGTCATTGTCCTTTGGGCAATGGAATGATACAAGTCATTCTTGTAAGTCATGGGTACTGAAGGGTGATACTAAGTCCTTCCAAAGCATTCTGGAAGAGCATCATGAAGCCGCCCATTGCTGCTATCAGACACCATGTGCCCCATGAGAGGAGATAGTGGGAATGTGACAGGGACCGGTATGTGCATAGAGACTAAAATTAGTTTCCAATCTGCCATCTCATTTCTTCCTTCTGTGGAATCATACAGAGTTTTTCCCATACATGGTCCATTCTGAAGGAATCCCCCATCAGAGGTCTAAGTGTCAACCGCCCTGACATTCTGACGGTGAATGAATGTGTAACTCTCCAAACAGACACTGCAGTCTTGTCACCGCTACCAGGAAGGAGCCAGAGCGCGCCATGGCCATCTCCTGAGGAACAGCCTGCCGTCTGGCCTTGTAAAGCCAAGTTGCGAGCATGCAGGCACGCTCTGCGAGCTGATTTCCATCCCAACTTGGAGTCCGCCACTCTTCCTGTTACTGCGTGTCAGCAGCCCCATGGAAGGTCAGAGTTTAGTCTTAGAAGCAAAATTTAAAACTCTCGCTCAGCCCCAGAGCTGTCCTGAAGCTGCTGCTCAGAGGTGCATATGAAGACAGGGTGTTTTGTCAGAACTCTGAGCCTGAGACTTGACAAGATCCCTTTGCAGCCGCTGTTCCGATGACTCTCCTTTTAGTGCCAATAATCTCCCTGAATGTTTACTGATGTGCAACTATGTTTTTGATAAGGAAAAAGGAGATACAAATTAAGATCCTATTTTACAACTATTACTGACGATACCATTTCCCTGTCCCAACAGTTCAACGTTGCCCCTCTCACTCCAAAAACCTTCCGAGGACCACTCCAAAAATCAGTGATTACCTTAGGCAGATCGTAAATCTATTTAGGTATGCATGAAACTTACTAGTTGTGAATTATTACAGAAGAACCAAATGTAACAAGTATAACACTTTCACCCATTTTTTTGGTTTTAATTTTTTTTACTCTCTCTCTCTCTCTCTCTCTCTCTCTCTCTCTCTCCCTCTCCCTCTCTCTTTCTTTCATTCATTCTTTGAGACAAGGGCCCGCTATGTAGCCCAGGTAGCTTTGAACTCATGGTCATCCTCCAGCTTCTCTCTCTGGGATTCCAGGCAAGAGACACCATACCTAGCTTTGCTTGAGCTATTGATTTCAACTTCTCAAACTATCAGCAAATACTCTGTGGCCTATAGAACATCTGAAATTATTTTTAAAGATTTTGTTTATTATTTTTATTATATGTGTTTGAGTTTTGTCTGAATGAAAGTACACCATGTAGGTGCAGTAACCTCAGAGGTCAGAGGAGGGCCTCAGATCTTCTGAGACTGGTGGTACAGATGGTTGTGAACCACCACGTGGGTGCTGGGAATGGAGCTGGGATCCTCTGCAAGAGCAGCCAATGCTTTTAACTGCTGAGCCATCTCTCCTGCCCCAGGCATCAGAAACTGTTAAAATCATTAGCTAACCACTGGTTTCATCATTGCAGTACTACGCAGGACATCGTCCATTGGAAAATAATCTCTTGCCAGGCTACCTCGCTCTCTGGCTTCAACCAGTTTCCCCGACCACAGTGAGAAGCGCCTGGCCAACTTCCTCTGGGTCACCTTGTGGGACTTGGGGATCAGACAGGTAGAGACCCATCTCATCAGTGTCGGGAATCTCCTGGGCCATTTCCCGCTTTCCTCTGTGTGCGTTGGTTGTCTCACCCACCCACGTCTTTACACCCACGGAAAGACAGGCAGGTGGATATTGTGTTTCTCCAAGTTTTTCAAACTTCAGTTTTCACATCTTCCCCGCTGTGGACACAGCTAATGAGGATTTCCTGGAGTTATGGCCTGGCCTCCCACAACTGCACAGCAAGTGTGAGAGAGCCCGTTGTGCCAAGGAATGACCTCCCGTTCAGTGAGACCGCTGTGTATGCATCCAGTCGCTGTTCTTCTCAAAGTTCTAAGCGGCAGTCAAACGTGTCTAAGTCGTAGGTAGAGGCATGGACGAGAGACACAGAAGACATTAAAGCCAAGCAAAACTTCTCTTGAAGGGAAAAGGACGTTTCAAAGCCCAAAGCCGACTAGATCTCTGCTTTTGTATTACGTATCCAGAATCAAGCCTTATTTTTAGCCCTTTTTTATAGGTGACAAAGTGAAAGCTTTGAAGCTATAAGTAATCACTTAATTGGAGCAAGGATCCAGTATTCTGACCATGTGGTCACAATCTGAGAAGTGGGGAGCCCTGAGCTGGGCCATCAGATTCTGGAACGAGGTCTTGTGTGATCCTGTTAAACTGATTTCACATGTGTTTCATGTTATTTCCTGGGGGGTGTGTCAAATGAATAGAAATTTATCTGTATATTCAATGTGGAAATACCACATTGCCACCTGAGCAGTGAACATTAAAAATATTTTGGAAGACCCACCCTCGCCCCCACCGCGAGCCTCTCATTGAGAGCCCTGGAGTTGATGTGTCCTCCTGTGGAACGTGAGTGTGTGTCCGGTGAGTGCATAGCATTCTGGGCTAGAGAATGGGGTTTGATTGGCATCCTGGAGAGGAACGGGTAGAAGTCTGTGCAATGCTCACTGAAGGACTGTGGAGATGGGGTTCCAGACTTTGGCCAGGGCTCTTGAGATAGTCATCAAACTTGAAACAGTTCCCTGGGAAGCATTGTTAGCAGCAACCCAGCAGTGAGGGGAAACCGTTCCCTTCTCCCAAGAGATTTTTCTCACTGGTGTGAGGCAAGGAAAGTGAGGCAAGCAGCTCTGAGGGAGCAGGTACCTTCTGAGAAGACAGTCTACCTCTCCCTCACAAGGGGACCTCCTCACGGGCAGTCATTGCTTCCCACACTCAGAGTCTCTGCTCCTTTTCTGGAGTACCCAGCGTCCACGCTGAGCAGACATTACTGGCCACCATTGCCGTGGTTCTGCAGGCCCCGTGAGCTCTGCTCCTGACATTGGCTATCGCTCTTCCTGGTTGCTGAAATTCAGTGTTAGAATTGACTTTGGTGGCTGCAGGAAAGGCTCTACTCTTATGTGTATAGAATAGTGAAGATTCTGAAAGGGTCCCTCCTTTTTTTGCTATATGATATTGAATTTGCTTGGGGAAGTTATATTTCCTAAACATAACTTCAGTAAGTGGTGGGATTTCTACCTATCATGAGCCATTTCTCACTAGTTTGGTCATTATTCTCACTGGTAAATCTCTGCTCCAGTTTTTTGAGCCCCACTTTCTGCATTCCTACCTCTTAACTGATTGTTCCCACTGTCTCATTTTTGCTCTCATGGTTCAAGCTCAAAACTTCCCCACCAACCACTCCTGAGGCTATAGGCTTTCCAGTTTTTATCTGTTAAGTTTAGAAGTTAGTTAGGGGCCATGATTTCACACCTCTGAGCACCTTCCCTGCTCCCAGGAAGCCCTGGTCTCTGAGTCAAAATTGTAGTCACAATATGTGGTCCCCAGTGGGCATCTTACGCATCTTACGGCCCTTCATTAAGCCTCACTTTCCCTGGGGGCTGCATAGTATTGACGTCAAGAAACCATGAGGATTCAGAGATCATGCGTGGCAATGGTCAGTGCACGGCCAGGCACATGTGTTTGATACTGTCATCATTACCATGTGTCTCCACTGTCCCTTCTCCAGGGCTACTACCCTTCCTTTTCTCAATAGATGAGCTCAGCTGTCTTCCTTCCTACATAGAGCTCAGGGTGCTAGAGATGACGTTTCTCTGCTTCTTTCGCTGCTTCAAAGCTGCAACAGAGAGTCCCCTCCTAGTCTCACTCCCCACCCCCCCAAACCGTGCCCTCCTCTGTGCTACCCCTCCAACTGACTAAACTTCCTTGGGGGTACAGAGCAGGTGTAATGAAGGGTCTGACCTTCAGGGTTGGTAGAGCTGGCACCAATCTTATCTTTCTCTTTCTGACTTATATACAGATGCTAATCCTAACGTCGTAGGTTTGGAGGAGAAATGGTCGAGACAACCAACACAAAGCCTGGGCTCTGGCGTCCGGCACAAAGCAGAACCTGAATCGATGGAAGCTTTCTATTTTTACAATGGCTGGCCTTGGAGCATCCTTCCTGGCAGCCCCGTGCCTCTGTGCACTACATAGTGCAGATGCTTAACGAACATCTATTCGAGTGGTGGCCGTGAATGGCAAACTGCTGGCTGTGATAAGGTCGCCTCTGGCCGAGGCTCAAGATTCCTGGCCTTCTTGGGGATGCTTCACCTCATGGAGGTTTCAGAGAGACCATGTTATGAAGTGAGTGCTCTGGGCAGTCATTCTGTTACTATGAAAACTTTCCCCAAACATGTGATCCCCTGATAACCTGGACCAGTTCCACACAGTGGAGCAACCCTGCTCTGGCCGGAAGCAGCTTTGAGGCTCAGAAGCAAGGGCAGCAGCTCCTCAGTGGTTCATGCCTTTTATTGGATTAATACTTCTGTCTGCTTAAGAAGACAGAGCTTAAAGGAAGCCCAGAGGAAAACTAAGTGGTTCAGAGGGAATCTTGGGTCAAGGGGTAGTGCCCTTCCAGCCCTCCTTGTCACCTCAGTAATTCGAATGACCAGGATTCCCATAAAACAAGCCTTGGCCGATAGTCCTAAAACACCGTCTAAAGGGAGACTACCAGAATAAAATTTGATAGGTAATTTACAGAACAAAAAGCAAAATCACATCACAAAACCTGTGTTTATTGACCAGAGAGCATCCTGTGTGTGCCAGGCTCCTTATGGATATTCCAGGGCCACATGAACAGAAAACACTTCTGCCCCCGAGTTGTCTGTGTTATTTGAGAAGACGGACATTCTAACCTTACCGTGTGGAAGCTGATACAACTCAGAACTATGCCAACCATGCAACAGAAACATCACTCTTGTGTCTGGAATAATTGATTGGGAGCAAAATTTGGAATCATTTTTTATCACAGATTTGGCCATTTGGCGCTATTATACACTGCACCGGGAGCTTTCATCTTACTGAACCAATGGCCGCCGAGTAGCAAGATAGAAGCATCAAGGCAACTGCAGAAATCTTCAGGGATACACACATGATTGAGTGACTCGGGCATGGTTTAGCTGGCTGGCTGCCTGTTTAAGGAATTCTGCTGTTATCAATCACTAGACTTCCTCCTAGGTACTGTTATCAATGCCAACCCTTCCAAGTCCTCGGGAATAATTAACGATGAGTCTTAAACAGCCATGAGAGATCATTTGGTAATAATTTGGGAGCACTTGTGGAGAATCGTATACATGATTTTGATCCTCTGGGGACACACAATATAAGTTGGATCAAAATCAGGTTATTGAAGACCCCTGTCTGAAATCCAGTTTGTCGCCTGTCTGCACTCACCCTGGCTCATCAGAATTTCATAATCAGAGCGATTGCCTCACAAACCGCATTAGAGCGGACTCTGACCCTAACAGTCTCAACTTTGGGGGAAGGGGAAAAATTGCTTGGAGGTAGTGTGACTTTCTCTTCCCCAGGAAGTTGGTTCTAACAAAGCATTTGTCATCATAATGACACTTTAAATAAAATTTTTCAAAAGTGGCCCACAGTTTCCGGAAATTTTTCTCCTTTATGCACAGTAGTTAATGAAGATGAGTCACATTTAGCTTTGATTTGATGCACCAGCCATGGTTTAATTAAGACCTTCCCTGCAGATCCTTGTCCAGTTCAAGTCAACAGGAGCTCCGCACTCACTGACAAGACAGATCCCATTCTTTCCCCTCTTGCTTCTATCTCTCTTCCTGTGCAGGGTTAGAAGCTCGCCAGGTTGACCTCTCATTTTCCTTCCAGCTCTCAGAGCCTCGCCCTTTTTAATAACACTATTGCCCCTGTAGATTGTGGAAATGGGAAATCGGGATTAATCTGTGATGTCCTCAATGATGATACGGCCTCAGGCTGTGGCGTTGGCACCCACTGACTGGCCTACTGGTCTTTTCTTACAGGTCTCCATCCTTCTGGAATAATGAGTGTGGCTCACCTTGACCTGGTAGCTCTGCGGGCAGGGACCTGCTGATGATGTCTCTAAGTCAAGACGAGAACTGTTCTTCCAAAACTTGTTTACACTTAATTCTATGGACGACGTGATTGCATTTTGTAAGAAAGGAAGAAAAGAAAAGGGGGCGGGGGAGTAGATTCATTCCGACTTGCTCTTAAGTGGAAATGGTACACTTGAAATAGAATCTGAATGAGGAAATACAAGAACATCAGAGGGTTCATAAGTCTCAGGGAAATTAGCTTAGCAGACAATACAGGGAGACCACTAATGTATCTAACTCAGGTGTATAGTCACAACAACTCTGTGACCTACCAGCCTAATAAAAGCAGTGGAGAGAATTAGGAGGAATTAGTGGCAAGGGTGTGGCTCCAACTTCTCTAAGCACGTGTCACCCAGTCCCTTCATCTAACTGTTTGGACTCCGGGTGCTTCAGAAAAGTGAGAAAACAAACTGTACTTTAGACATTGGGGCTTGGATTGTGAGTGCAAGGTGCCTGGCAGGTAGCTCCGTGCGGACCCTGCAGTGATGACATGTTTCGAAAAGCCAGTCATTCTGAAGTACAGGCTTTCGACAGATACTCAAACTAAAACCAAAACAACTTGAAGTTTGTTCATTTTCATCCCTGAAATGATTGTGCCCGTTGCCTCGCTTGGATTTTCTCTGAGCTGCTTTCCTGACTGGGGTGTGCTGCGAGGTATGAAGAGCAGCTTATCTCGCTCCGAGTGTGGAATAAGCCCTTAGCAGCCGCTGGTGTTAAAGGGCTTGACTTATCTCCTGTGGTGGCAGAGCGCGCTGGCTGCCTTTGCATCCTCACCACTGCTCTCTGGACTGTTGCTTAGCGCAGCTGTCAAACACCTCCAGTGTGTGAGGAGCACTCTGACGGGCTGTCCACTCCCAGGATATCCTAGGTCGGAGGGCATTTTTAGCATTTTTTACTTAAAAAGCATACTTAAACATGGAGTGTTTGCTCTAAGATCAACAAAGATGTTTTTTAAACTGCAGGCGATGTAATCTTTTGTCACATCTAAATGCTGCCCCTTTCCGGGCTGCCTGTGAGCAGTCAGCTTGATTTAAAGTGTGTCCCACTCACTGTTCCAAGGGGCATTCTCATGGTCAGATGCTTGGCATTCACGTGTACCTTTTTCTCTAAACGTGACCTTCCTTTCCTTCGTTTTCCATGCTGGCCAGAAAAGCATTCCTGTCCTTGATTTCCTCTGTGGTTGCAGTGGCCGCAGATGTGAGGACAAAAGGGACACTCTCACTGGACCCTCCCTAACGTTCAGATTTCCTCTTTCGTAAGAACTCTCCATCCATCTGAACCTGACTTTTGTGTAAAGAATGGCACGGACAATCAACATCTCAGTAAGCGATCCCTTATTATTTAGTGTTTGTTGTTTCCTCATTGAGCCATGGAATCAGCAATTTTTAAACCAACTTTCCTTATTTGTGAACCCTTTCCCAGGCTCTTTCTATATTTTGATCTATCCCTACAATAAGATACTGTTACAAATGTCATTGAGTTTTGATAGACGTTAACATTTAGCACGAGTCCCCCACCTAATTTTTCCGCATCTATACAGCTGTTCTTAATTCCGTTCTTCAAGTTCCCATCTCTCAAGAGTTTCAGGGTCGGGTTGGTGGGTGTGCGCAGAAACACTCAGTTCATCCCAACCTCCCCAAGTCAACAGACACATGCTGGCAAGGACAGCTAGGAAGAAGCATGGGAAACCTATTCAGGAGAACAATCTGGTGTTGTATTAAATTGGAAGCCTTACCTACTAGCCAGTAACTCTATTCCTATGTTTGTTTTTATGGAATATAATCTAGGGCCACACTGCCCAACATGACAGTCACTACTAAGTAGAGCAGCTATTAAAATGCCAACGGCTAAAATGAGATAAAATTAGAAACCCAATTCTGTCACTCTAGCTGTGGTCTAGAATCCAGTAGTATAGCGAGGGGGATGGAACTGTGCCCATTTTCCTGGCACAACTATTAACCAGCTAAAGACACGTTGATGGTTAGCTTTTCTCTCACCAAGTACATACACGGAAACCAGTGAATTTTCCATGGCACATTTTTCTTCCTGGGGTGTGATGAGCTCAATTTTGAGTGGGGGTGTGTGGGGGTCTCTGTCCTCAGACCTTTGATATTAGTGTGCCCGGGGACTGGAGTGCAACCATTTGTTCTGATGTCCGTGGCAGTTGCATGTACACATCTGCCATTCAGAATTTTGGGGGGGGGGTGTCGACATGTGTGTGTGTATGAAGATAAGCGGGTGCTTGTCCTGATCAGCTCATGGCACGGGAGCCTTACGGTCATGTGTTCAGGAGCCCCGTGTTGGAATGCACCACAGTAGAGTAGGCCACGGCTTTGGGATGCGCTCGTTGGTGGGCCTGCTCAGGTGCAATCTATTTCCGATCTGCAGTCTCTATTTTGCTACATGAGCAGAAAATTGGTCAAAACACCAAATTTTAGCTGGGCGGTGGTGGCACACACCATTAATCTCAGCACTCGGGAGGCAGAGGCAGGCAGATCTCTGGGAGTTCGAGGCCAGCCTGGTCTACAAGAGCTAGTTCTGGGACAGGCACCAAAGCTACAGAGAAACCATGTCTCAAAAAACCAAAAAAAAAAAAAAAACCACCAAATTTTAATCAACTACCAGAGAAGCAGACAGTGAGTCATATTAAAGAAGACTCTTCCAAAGACAGCTCAGAATGAATGCTGCAAACACCTAGGGAGGATGAGAAAGAGTCAAAGGTGATTAGAACCTTGGGGAACCGGAGAAAATGGTAAAGGGGGGGGGGTACTGCAGCTAGCCTATTAGAAAGAGAGCAGAAAAACTTAACCAAGAAGCCAAGACAGTGTTCTAGTGTCCGAGAATGCACCGAAGGCTGCCTGCAGAGTTGCACAGGAACATACCGAGCAAGCAGAAGAGATTCCATTATAATTGTCCCTGAGGGAAATCACTTCTTGGAGCTGGCTACAGAGCCACCAGGACAGCACCGTGCCTCCTGCTGCCACCAATTAGTGTGGGCCGTACGGTTAGCCAGGCTTGTTATTCCTAAAGTGGACACACAATCAATTATACCAGCCCCACCACCCCCTTACCAAGATGCTTGGCATTTTTTATCTGTTTAGTAACGCTGATGTCAAGCTGCTGGAGCTTTGGACTTAGTCTTGGAGGTGAACTTGGCAGAGATCTTGGTCAGTATCATGTATGTATTGAGATCAGGTATCACAAGCATAGGACCTGAATCCACACCTAGCTACCTGCCTTCTCGTTGCCTACCAGGTAGAAGGCAGGGCTGGGGTCTAGTTGCTGTTACTACCCATTCCTGGTCTAGTGAAATCTTGGTTACAAAGTTGGGCAGTTTCCAGCCCACAGTAATCAGATGGCCTGGGCTTAACCTGGGGCTACATGACTGCGCAATTCAGTGACTTCTGGGCAGTTGCAGGATTTCAGGAGTCTACGCACACAACAGGAATGAAAACGGGGTTATTAGAGGAAGCGCATTAGATGATGTCTGCAAAGCTCCTCACCGTGCCACACTCCAGACCTCATTATAATCAGGCACTGGCTTTACTTTAGCCTGATCGAGTCTGTAGGAAAATGACCGTGACTCTCAGTCTTCCCTGCTTCTAAAAGCAAATACTTCAAAGTTTGTTTCTGAGTCATTTATATCCACTTGACTTGAAGTTAGCCCCGTCATTGGAATCTACATGCATCGCCTCTGGTGTGCCATTTTCTTGATTTTTAATATCTGCCCTACACACGTGCAAAACTGAACCCCATAAGCCCAGAATCCAGACATTCCTACCAAAAGGAAGTCAAATGAAAGAAAGGATAGCAGAGCCTTTGCGAAGAGAAAATTGTCTTATCCCTCACCAGTGTCAGAATGTGGAAATGTTTACAAAATGCTCATTAAAAGAAGAAGGGGTTGCAAGATAAAAATGAAATCTGGTGTACAAGTTTACGCTGGGGAGATAAGTGGAGGCTAGGCCCTATAGGGGATTTTGCATTCCAATTACTGCAACCTGACTTTTGGCGGGGGTGGGGAGTAGCGCAGGGGGAGGGGAAGAGGGAGGAAGAGTTTCCATACTTGTGTCGTGTCGTGTCCAGTGACATAAGACATTTACACTCGCTCGGAGAGATAAAACTGCCACTTAGAGCCCAGGAGGCGTTCAGCCTTCCTAGGTTGTCCTGGGGAACTGAGCAGAACCATGGGTTCTCTGGTCCTGCCGCTAAGCGCCGTCTTCTGCCTGGTGGCTCACTCAGTTTCTGGCAGCCCCATCATGGGCCTTGAGCAGTCACCCCTGGAAGAAGACATGCCCTTCTTTGACGATATCTTCACAGAGCAAGATGGTATTGACTTCAACACACTGCTGCAGAGTATGAAGGACGAGTTTCTCAAGACGTTGAACCTGTCCGACATTCCCCTGCAGGACACGGCCAAAGTGGATCCTCCCGAGTACATGCTGGAACTCTACAACAAGTTCGCCACCGACCGGACCTCCATGCCGTCTGCTAACATCATTAGGAGTTTCAAGAACGAAGGTAGGCTGCCTTGTGTTTGCACCTGTGAGGCTTTGGCTTTCCTTTATTTCAAGAAGAAATCAGTAAACGTCTATGTGGGGATGATGCGGGAGAGGATGGATTCACAGAAATGCATGGCTCAGGCACAGTGTAAAATCATAAAATGCCCATCATTCTGGCATCAGAACAGTTTCTTGACAGCATTTTAATCTGGACACCAGGTATCAAAAAAGCCCATAAATGTTGATCTGCTTTTCTATCTTGTCTGCCGCTTTCTAGACAGGATTTGATTTCTATCTGGGGTTGATAAAAATCTGTCAGCTTTTCCTTAGATCAAAAATGGTGAAAACAATAAAAATAAATTAGGAATTTGGGAATTGTGGTTCATTCAAATTCTGGGTGAGTTTCCAATTGTGACTCCATTTCAGCAGTGTTCTGATAGAATGGATCTGTATTTGGGAGGTTCTTCTAATGCTGCGTCATATTTAATAAGCCGTGATAAGACCCCTGGTAGTGTGAAGAGGCCAGCTTATGGTGACCGTAACTTCATGAAGAGTGATATACAAATTTCAAATTGTTGTTCCTTCCCCTCAGATTTTTAAAGGAGTCAGCGAGCTAACCTTGTGTTTATATGGCACTGGTAGAAAAATTATGATATTGATAGTAGAAGCTGTGGATATAGAGAAACTGGCTCTGTGTTATTTACCAATTGTGCTTTTATAGACATCAGTTGGGTGAAAACGAGGTTTGGTCAGTGTTTGCCAGATGCTCTCAAAGCAGAAGGCAGTGGCACGAAGCAGCTCAGCATGCGGAGAGCTAGCTGCCTTGGGAAGTTGTGACTAACTAATGATGGGACCCCCCAACTTCCTCCTGTAAAATGGAAGCCTCGGGACACAAATGAGTGACTCACAAGCGGCTAGAGGCAAGAGGGGGCTCATTGTTAGGAAGTGCTGGACAAACCAAGATGACTTTTAATGCATTAATTAATATTCTAGGTGCAGGAGTAAACACTGAGCGGGTATTCCTCAGACACCAAGAGAGTGTTTGCTTTTACAATTCCACTGATCACCGCCATTTCTGTTCACTAACACATTTCTGGTGGAAACTGCAGGCTGAGGTTTCAGCTTAACTCCATCCTCTGTCCTGCCTAGGAAGTCAGAGCTTTCCAGACGTGGTGCTTTGATTTCTTCTGGTGCAAAACCAGCATCAGATCCGTGTGTGCACTGTGGGCATCACCATGACAGGCACACAATTTCTGGAGCAAATGGTGTGTGAGATCTGTCAGAGACCCAATCCCCTTGCTCTGGAATGTGACTCCTCCAAGGATCTCTTGTCACCTATGCAAAGGATTGTGGGTGGTTTCATTTAGTTAAGGCTTGGTTTTGTGTTTGTGTTTTTGTTGTTTTGTTTTAAGCTGGTCTTGAACTTACCATTGTAGCCCAGGTTGGCGTTGTAATACTCACATTTAAATTAAAAAAAAATTGTGAACTATTAGTTTCTTTTGAGACAAGGTTTTACTATGTAGCCCAGGTTGGGCTCAAACTCACAATCCTCCTGTCTCAACCTCTTGAATGTAAGCTTAATGTTTAAAAGCACGTCTTTATTGACTCAAGTTGATATATAGAAATCCGCATGCATTTAATGTACATAATCTAAGTGTTTACATGTTACACATCCACTGAAGCCCCCACTTCAGTCAAGATGGTGAGCATGCCCAACCCCCAAAGCCTCTTCCATCCAGAGAACATTTTCTCCGTCCTTCTCTCCTGGAGGAGCAGTGCACCTGCGCTCCCATTTTTGGGTTTCCCTGACAGCAAGTGCACAGGTGACTCCTAGTCGGATAAACTCTCAGAGAAAGAGAGCCAAGGTCTCAAGGCAGAGGCCAAAGATGGAGATGTGGAAGTGAGGCAAGAGGTCTTTCTTTCCAGGAATCAGAAGAACGTCCTCCACAGTACAGAATACAGAGGAGAGCATGCAGCTTTTGATTTTGTTTCTTCAAGCGGGAAAGCTACTATCCAAATAGGTTATTCATCCAGCTGGTCAGTTAATACCCACTGGGCAACCGCAGCCTCCTGTGTGCTGTAGAGAATGAACAGTAAGCAAAGTTTGGTCAGGATGGAAGCCCTGGCTACAGTTGCTCTGGCCACACCAGTGACTTCAGGGTCATCCCACTGCCACTGTGTCCGTGTCCCCACTGCCACTGTGAAGATAATTCTAGTTAGCACCCATGAAATGTGTGAAGTAACTATGTGTTTTATTTATGTAAATTTAAAAAGTCCGTACAATTACTAGCTTAAGGGCAAACCTTCAAGCCTTTAGAGAATAAATATGAAGCCATCCACTAAAGAAGGATGCTGAGCATAGTGTGGGTCAGAGAATCCACTGAGGTCATGAGTCGGGGAATGGTTGCCAAGGACAATAGAGGACCCTCGGTTGCGGGTCCCTGGCATCTTGGTGTCACAATTCTTAGATAATCTGACGTCAAGTGTCTCAGTCCTTGTAGAGATAAATTATCCGGGGTAGGCACACAGGAGCTCTTGGATCTCTGCGAAATTCTCACCCAGAAAGATAATATCAGGCATGGCATAGTGACACATGCCTACAGTGTCAGAAAACAAAGGAGAGAGGACTTCCGCGAGTTACAGACCAGCCTGTTCTACACCGCAAGTTATAGGCCAGCCTGCTCTACACCGTGAGTTACAGCCAACCAGGGCCACACAAGACCTTGTCAACAAACAAACACACAAACAGTATGAAAGCGTTTGGAGACATGCTTCTGACACTAAAGGACCTCTAACAAACTGTTTCATACAGATCTCAGGATGTTTGTGCATGTCCAACTCCGTGCTGACTGCTAGTGAATAGCACTAAGGCAGGCCATCTACAGCACCCCCGCACCCCCCTCCCGCCACCTCTGCCCCACCAGGCGCATCCTCTCTCACTCACTCAGGGAGGACCACAGGCTCCAGGACCAGTTTAGCAAGGTTCTGCTGACCTTGTTGAACCTTGTTACGTAGGGTAGGGACAGACAGGGTCAGCAAACTTCCTCTCAAAGGCCAGATAGTCCATATCTAATTTTGCCTCTGCAGGGCAAAGTTAGCCAGAGACAGCAGAGCAATCCCCAAGACGGGCTGTGCTCTGGTGAAGCTTTGTTTTCAAAAAGCACGTGACAGTCCCAGTTTGGCCTGTGGGTGTAAAAACCCTGATTTGTGGAGACCTTCCGCGAAGACCCGTGGCCAGCCAACCACATGGAGACCACTGCCCATTACAAACAGAAGCTTTGAAGTCTGTAGTTATGAGCTAGTTCAGAACAATCTCCACGATATTTTGCAGGGCTCATTACTGGTCGGACAAAGCGAGGGTTTGTCTGCAGCACCAAGGTTCTTTCCTGCTCTGTCCCCGTGAGGCAGCTCAGTCTGGGCACTACCCAGTTAGGCACCTGTTTTATTATGCAGCGTACCCGGCAAGTCTGATTTCTCATAAATATTTTTCCTTTTTAGGTCTGTTTTCTCAGCCTGTCAGCTTCAATGGGCTCCGGAAATACCCTCTCCTCTTCAACGTGTCCATCCCGCACCACGAAGAGGTCATCATGGCTGAACTCAGGTTATACACGCTGGTGCAAAGAGATCGTATGATGTACGATGGCGTGGACCGTAAGATCACCATTTTTGAAGTACTCGAGAGTGTTGAGGGGAATGAAGACGAAAGGAGCATGCTGGTCTTAGTGTCAACAGAGATCTACGGGATCAACAGTGAGTGGGAGGTGTTCGATGTCACGGATGCCACCAGGCGTTGGCAAAAGTCGGGCCCGTCTACTCATCAGCTGGAGATCCACATCGAGAGCAGACAAAACCAAGCTGAGGACACCGGAAGGGGACAACTGGAAATAGACATCAGTGCCCAGAATAAGCACGACCCTTTGCTCGTTGTGTTTTCCGATGACCAAAGCAACGACAGGGAGAAGAAAGACGAGCTGAATGAGATGATCTCTCACGAGCAGGATCTGGACCTGGACACCGATGGCTTCTCCAGGGGTCCCGACGAAGCGGCCTTGCTGCAGATGAGGTCAAACATGATCGATGACTCCACGGCTCGCATCAGAAGGAACGCCAAGGGCAACTACTGCAAGAAGACCTCGCTCTACATCGACTTCAAGGAGATTGGCTGGGATTCCTGGATCATCGCGCCGCCTGGGTACGAAGCCTATGAGTGCCGCGGCGTCTGTAACTACCCTCTGGCCGAGCACCTCACACCCACAAAACATGCGATTATCCAGGCCCTAGTCCACCTCAAGAATTCCCAGAAAGCGTCCAAAGCCTGCTGCGTGCCCACGAAGCTGGATCCCATCTCCATCCTCTACTTAGATAAAGGTGTCGTCACCTACAAATTTAAATATGAAGGAATGGCCGTGTCTGAATGCGGCTGTAGATAGGAGTCTCGTGGCTTATTTAATAACTGTAGATGTGTATATTTTGTGTTCTATTTAATGAAACTATTTAATGAAGGTGTACAGATAATAGAGGTTGCCACCTTAGGGAAGCGGACAGGCCAGTGTGCTATAGAAAATGTGTATTTTGCTCTACAATCCAGTCCCTTCCATTTATCTTCTCTGGACTCTCATTCCCAGTGACACCATCTCTAACAACCAAATGCAGGCCCGTACCACTTATCCTCAGTGTCAGTTTGGAAAGAACAGCCCCTAAAGGGAAACAGTGTCAGCACACAGATATTTGTGCATGTTTGTGCAGGTGCGCATGGACTTATGAAAACCTTTTTATCCAACAGAGGCAGACGAGGCTCATACATGCGAGGAGCTTCCTCCAGAGTGTCTATACTTTTGGATATGGGATTTAGGGTAAGAGACTTCCTTAGACGGGAGTTTAGCCGTCTAGGGAAGCATAATTTCCAACTGTTCTGGGAGTGTGAATGCAGTTCTTTTCTGTTGTAGCTGCCATGGCTCCGGGCAGCAGACTTGAGAAGCAGTCTTCTGCAAGCTCAAGAGGTGGGTGTGGTTGTCAGATACACAGAACAAATGGCCTTGACAGGCGATGGTCCAGGAAATGCTTTTGCGTAGAATGGGCCCCTGGGCTGTGTTCTCTAGAGGGCGGGGCCTAGGCAAGAAGGCTGGGGTGGGGGACTTCAGGACTAACTCCCCTCCAGTCAACAGGAGGCAAGGCTACCTGTGCCAGCCTTTACAGCTGTAGAGGGCCACGGAGGCGGAGGAGGGACAAAAGGAGAAGGGCACAGATGTCCTCAGGTGTGATGGTAAAAATAGCCAAAATTCTAATGGGATAACTAAATCTTTTTTGGACAAAATAAAATGACCCAAGACTAAGAGAACTCTCAGAAGGGAGCTATTTTGTGAACTCTGCTGAAAACATTTCGTGACGTCCCTCTCTTGCTGGCCCCCTCTACTTTCTCTTCCATCTTCTTCCTTTTGTTTAACTTCCCACCCACCCTGTCTTTTGTTTTCCTGTGTTTCTCTCTCTTCACCACCCACGGCATGGGTTGGGAGGAGGCATCTGAAAATATTTTCACTCAGCTAGGGATCTGAGTTCTAGACTTCTGGAAATTTCACTTGATTTGATTGTAGCTATATCCTTTATGCTGTGTTTTCCATGAAGCAGGTGACTCAAATGTTGAGCTTAAACTCTGAAACCTTGGAAGGAAGTCTGTAGCACTTCCTTTCTTCCCACTCTGCCCTACTTCCGGTTTGAAATCATTGTCCATGATCCGGAGCGTTGAAAGGACACAGAGACTCTGGCTCTGGTCCTCCAGCTTCCTGCTAGGGTCCTAGAGTCTGTACAGGAGGAGCTAGAGCAGGCAGGTGCAGTCACCCCAGCATCAGCAGACAGGCGACACAAGGATCCACAAGGGAAACAGAAATATGGCTTCCAGTACATCGCCCACCTCTACCCTATGGGTTATAGATATTAATTTTGGGCCATTCTCAGCTTCCTTTCCGTAAGCTTCTTAGAGTTCTACATTCAGATTGTTCTGTCAAGGACAGGTATTTTGTGAATTTGAACTTAAACCCCATATATCTAGTCGGTCAAAAAGCAAATCTCAGAGAGGTTGTTGCCCTGGAAGAGGAATATTTTGGTCATAAGTGGGAACACAGTGAGGGACATTGTGGCGGCTGAGATGGATGTTCAACTAAGAAGTAATCGTGTCAGCCTCTTTCTCACAGAGTGTGTCTGAGCACACGCATAAGTCTGTATACATGGCAGCTGGGTTGGCTAGCCATGTCAGCATCCCTTGAGGAAATGGTACAGCCTTCATTCTCTATGGTACACCACACATACTCAAACTCCACGGTACTGCGGTCCTTCTTTCTCAAGGACAGTGTAATAGACATATAATAAAATCTCAGCTTGGCAGGAATAGTTTCTTTTAAGTTCTAGTCATGGCTCCACAACCAGCCCAGGGCAGGCAGAAGCTCAGCCTTGTAATTTCCATAGTTTAGATGTGTCATGTGATGCTGAATGACTCGGAAACTCCAGGAAAACATGACAGCCCGATCTGTGGAAGCACAGGCTTTCTGGCCACAGAACTCCACTGACATTAACATCTGATATCAGAGGTGTCAGCTCTTGTATCCGCCATGCCCACGGCTGCTCGCCCAGTCAGCTCCTGAAGAGACTGAGCTGAGCTGTTGAAGAGAGGTGACAGTTGAGGCTGTCTGCGTATCCCACAGGCTGCAGACACAGCTGGGGCTTTGCATGGTGGTCCTCCTGTAGCAAGGCGTGCAGATAGTCACATGGCGGATATTCAAGTGTGGCTGTTTGCATTATTGTTATGATTTTTGCTGTCTTATCAAAAGTGCAATGACAAAAGCCATAAATAGAAGCATTCTTCTCCCTTCTCCTGGGAGCTGCCTGTAGCCCGTCTCATTCACTGCCTTACCCTGAAGCCACAGAATGGATGGGTCCTCAGGAAATTAAAACTTAGAGATACATTTCTGTGATGATGAATCTTCCACCATGGCCAGCCCAAACCAGACTTGCCTTATTTTTATTACTTATGCTTTGATGGCAAAAGCTGACAAACCTAACAACTCTTGATGGAAACGCTAGCAGGGCACTCGAGCAGCCTGCCACCAGCATGGCCGTGTCAAAGTTTCTAGGCTCCATACTATTTATTGATTAATATATTTATTTTTGTAATATAGTGTAGAATATGAAATATTTTATTTTTATGTGTGTGACTCCCTCTTGGACAGAATAGCCTCCTCTGCAGTCCACGGTGTACTCTTGCTGGGGGTGTAACTCGACTAGAATACACACACGTATGTCTGCCTCTGCTTTCGGCATCAAGCTGGTATTTTTAGGGATCCGGCCATAGCTTTGCATGTTTGTGTCTTGTGGGCAGACTGTGAGCCCCTCTCTGAATCTGCCGACTTGTATATAGCAGTGTTTATACTGAAGTACAGACGTTTCCGAACATCAACAATGGTGTGTCCATCCCCTGAGTCAACCTGATCACATCATCTTGAGAGAGAAACATGGTCAGCTGCAAGCGAATGATTGCTGCTCCATTAATTGAAGTGGCATTTGATTGGACCCCCTAAAATGGGGCCTTTTTTTTTCTGAAAATGTCCATTGTCTTCCTGATCTGGTAACTCAGACACCCAGTTGTACCAAGAAAGTCCAGGGTACTAACGTAGTTCCTCTGAGTCCACCTCCAGGCAAGCTACCCTTTTCCAGTGTGAGACTTTGAGTCTGAGAATTTAATGATGAAATACTTCAAAAATGATCGCTGGAATTTTTAACATCGTTTTTATAATTTATATTCTTCCAGTGAAAGATATATTCATATGAAGGAATCTATATCTCAAATTTTTACCAAGTTCAGGCAAAATCTTTTGCCATTTATATTTGCAGTGCAGTGTGGCTCCCCCTCAGTGAACCCCACTCCGTCCCACTAAAATCCCTCCACAAGATCATATGTGGAGGAAAAGGAACACTGGTTTCTGTGTGTGCTTTCTTGTTTCCAAGGACATCTGATATGACACACTTCGTGAAAGGGGAGAGCAATCCCTGTACCACACCAACACTAAAAGAACATTTCCACACCCAGGAACATAGCTACACGGAAATACCACATGGAGATGATCATTTGTGGTAATCTATTCATTTCTATCAAACATGCACACTGGTGTTTGTAAACTACTGGCCTAATTGTGGTGGGGGGAGTGATGCTAGCTCTTACCCTGCAGGTTCAGAAGCATCCAGGAAATTAGTTGATACCTGGACACACCAAATCAGCTAAGCACAGCCAAGTTCTTCAGTAAAGCAAATTCATCATTCATGTCAGATCTTCTAGAAGTTAGACCAAAAGGAAGATGAAAATAGATTATCTTACACTCTGTTCATTAAACAAATGTGTACATTAGAGTCATTGTGTTAAATAAAATGGAAAAGTTATTTTGACAATAATCTTTGGCAGTTTATTTTTTGAAGGTGCAACCTCTTCCTCTTTCCTGCTCTCCTCTTTTCATATTTCCACATCACAATACTTTCAGGTGGAATAAAACTTCCTGCTTAATCAGCAGGAAATGGTTTAAAGAGACAGTAAAAAAGCTGCTCTGAGATTCTGCTTTTATATATTCTTCTCATCCTATATGATTTTTGTAAACCCCAGGAACACTAACAACAGGGATGGAAAATGAATTGGCTCCTCTTTGCTCATAACTGGAAATCATTCCTTTGAATCCTGAGTGTACTACATTAAAGAGCAATCACTTTGGAAAGGATTTGGGCTACATTTGATTGCTCTTTATTACTGAACGTCACATGACCCCAAGTTTAAAGGGGGATGCTTAAAGCGGCCTAATGGGTCCTACTCTCTAGAAAGACATCCAAATTCTCTGCGAATATTAGTTATAAGACAAGGGTATCCTGACTTCTTAGGGACCTCTCCTGTGCTTGGTTTCGCAGATTGTTTGGGTGACTATGTGGGAAAGTCACTAGGAAAGCACAGAGGATCTTTAGAGCCCCAGGAGATGCACAGCAAACATCTGGACATGTGAGACATGTGGCTATGCATGGGAGCAGGAGGAGGGACGGGGCGTGCACTGGGAGGAAGTTCATTCTCATGGCATGCAGGGCTGCAAGGGCAGGGAGACAGCCTGTGGGAGAACTGGAGGAGACAGTTCCTCCCATAAGACCTTCTGCCTCTCTTGAGTGGGCTCAACACCCTGGCTGGCATGAGTGACAGGGAGCACAGCCCTTGCTTGTCCTTGAATGAGCTCTGACAAGGGGAGGCAGAGTTCAGTCCTGGAGAGGAGAGAACAGAGTCCTCCTCAGTCCCTGAGAGGAGAGAGCAGAGTCCTGCTCAAGGACACTGGCCAGGCCTGGACTAAGGGGTTGGGGAAGCCATTCTCATGACAGAGCTTTGAATCCTTTAGCAACCTATCCATTCTTCGGTAAATAATGTCATTTATAGATGCCGCTCATGGCACGAGGCCTGGAGTTTTTCTCCACATGTGACCTGACCTGGGCAAGGCCTCTGTGATTGGCTACTTCATTCTGGGTGTCTTTTTCTTTTTCTTTTACTGAGGCAACTGGGATGCACTGAGCTGAACAAAGAGGCAAGTATTTTAGGAGGAAGTTTATAATGAAGTGTGAGACAGTTATGTTCGGGGCTATATGCGTGTGTGTGTGTGTGTGTGTGTGTATTTAACACTTTACAATTCTAAGAAAGAGCTTGTATGAACTGATCTTGGTGTTGTCAAGAGACTAAGATGTGGGACCCCGGCATGTGACTCTGGTCACATGGACAAGGGCCTACTTTTGCCCTGAAGTGGCTCTTTGTAAATGAGGGGTATATTTGGAGGTGAGAGCTTGTTAACTTGGTGGTTATAAATGGATTATGTGATTATCTTGGACTCTCTCTCCTCAACTGTCAGTTTAAAAAAATGGCTCCGGCTTCTCTTGTCCTTCCTCAGTCCGTCCGCACAGACCTCCAGTATCTCATCCACCCCGAGAAAGCTGGGAAATGCATGGACACACAGTCCGCTTTTACTTTGGAATGAGATTCTTCGAGTCTGACAACAATTTAGACCACTTAGCTGAAGTGAAAGTTTTCTGAGAGGAGGCATAAACAGGGCTGTCGCACGCATCACGAAAGACTTGGCAGGGCCATTTCACATGCAGGATGCTGGCTGGTTTCCTTGATGGCCAGGGATGTTTTCAGCAAGCCTAACTTCTAATTAGAATCTTTGCCTAAACATATAACAACCTGATTAATTATGAGGAAATATCAGACGAGCCATGTGAAGAACATTATGCAAAACAGACATTCTTTTTAAAGATAAAAGTTTAAAAAAAGAAAAGAAAAGGCTAACCAGGACTGAGGCACTGAGAGGGGTTAGAAGAGATTAAAGCACTCTGGCAGCACCACGTGTGCTGCTGGAGTGGAACCCAGAACTTTCTGAAGGGGCAGAAAGGACATTTTGTTGTTGTTAATTCTCTGCTACTTGGTGATATGTCCGACTTTAGCAATTACACCCTCTCACATGGACGTTTATCTTTACAAATCTCTAATGCCATTGCACTTTCTCCGAAGTGGTGAGAAGCTGTGCGGGAGGCGGGACTAGGGTCTCTTTGTTTACTGTGACATGTAATGTATGCACATGGGATCTCTGCCCTGTGGGCAAACTCACTGGAAGGATGGGCCGGGGAAGCGTGGAAAACCTGATGTCTAAAAGTAAGCCAGAAGACATTTTCCTGATACAGCCAAGTTCAACCGTCTATTCCCCGAAAGGAAGCATGCTTTTTAGGCAAGAGACCATCTGTTCCAATTGTTTAGAGAACACGCTCCAATCCCTGGGAATTTAAACTTCCTTACACCCGGTTCAGTGTTTGATAAGGAAAGGGCGCTAACAGGATGGGAACTGAGTTACTATATTAAGAAATCCAGGCAGAACAGAAACCAGCCCCCGAAGATATTTTGTTTATGTGCCATCTGTTTTAATTAACATAATATTTACGAGGGACCGGCTTCTGTTATTTTTTTTTTGCTGCAATCGTCATATGTTTTATTCTTTCCTTCTTTTTTTTTAAGTTTTTGCAAAAATACAATTACAAAGCATGTGCGGTTGGGACGTGGCTTCAAAGCCTAGCGGTCTAGCTCCGAGGGCCCCCTCTTGACGCAGTGTGAGGCCAGTCATCAGTCCTCAGTCTGGTTAGTAAAACGTCAACCTAAGATAAATAATACGATTTTACTATAAACATTTCTCAACTATTGTACAAGGCGTACTTATTCTAAAAGTCTTCAGAGTTTACCTCAAGTTTAGATTTAATTGCACGTTTTTATTTGTGGAATCTGGCAGCCTGTACGTAATGGCTGAGAAGGTTACAGGGGTGGAAGAGGTTCACCTGCTCACTCCTGAAGGGGCTCTTCAGGGGACACGCAGTCAGGGCTGAAAAAGAGATCCTGCTGGATCACCACACCACAAACCACGGGAGTTCCTCACAGCTTGTCAGGGTCTTTCGGGTCGTCGGTCCAAACCTCTGCCTCCTTAGTGAATTCTTTGGAAACTTGCAGACATGTTATTGTTGACGCCTGCAAGGACCAGCCCTGATTCTTGTGTACTGATGTCCAAATCTTGCCTCTAAGATTACCTCATTATTGCTACCATTGCAGTGTAACAAACCACACCCAGGAAGCTCTTTAGATAATGACTGTTACTCCTGCTCTTAAATCTTGGGCTGATTCAGTTTTGAGGGGACTTCTCGAAGATGTGGCAGAGATACCATCAAGGCACCTGGGATAGAGCCTGTAGCTCTCCATTTTCCCTTGCCATGTTCTCCCCACAAGGTCACCTTGGGGCAGCTGAAAAGCTCCCAGAGTGCATGTTCTGCCTCAAAAGCGCAGTGCCCCCTTTTCAAGGTCCTTTGGGGGCAAATGTGAGTCCTTAAGCCAATGCAGACTCAGGGGAGCGATGGCAGCTCTGCCCCCTTCTGGCAGGCTTGTTCTAAATCCTCAAAGGAATGCACCAGGCACACTGGTCACATTGTGAGTTCCTTGCTATTACTGAGTTTAAAGAGAGACCTAAGGTCCCTCCATTTTCCCACCAGTCCAGGTCACCGACCCCATCTAACTCCAGGTCTCCTGGTTCGGTCTTCAACTTAAATCCTCCACGTCTCTTCTCTTTTCGAACACAAGGGCACAGCCCAGGACCTCTCCTTAAAGCAACTCTCATTACATTTGCCCCTACCCAGCCCCATTTTAGCAGTCAGCTAAGTAAATTCAGATTCGTTAGATGCAAATCAACAGTTACCAAAGTCAACTTTTATAGAATATTTGTAGGCATGGAGAATATTTTCTAATAGCATAACAGTTTTCCTGAAATCAAATCATTTCTGGTTTTTAAATACTTGGAAATTGAAAATATCTTAACAGCACATTCAAGCCAGAGGTACAGAAACTTTCAGATCCCCCCCACCACCACTTTTTGTGTATTTTAAATCCATATTTATCATTCTTCCTTTGGGGCATATCCAACAACACCAATAATAAGCATAGCTTCTGTGAGGTTACCTTGGCAATCAGCAGAAGTCTTATTCTAACACTAGATCTCCCAGCAGCTGAGGACTCAGTGTCATGCAAACAGAATGTTTCATTGAAGCTTTACCCAGACACCTGCCAGACCCTGTTGTGGAATATTAGTTGAAGATGTGTTTATGCTGTGAACATCTGTCTAGTGATGCAACATGTACTGCATTCTTGTATGTGGCATTTGTTTAACTCTGTGAAGCTGTGTTAATTGGCCTACCTGAAACACCTTATTGGTTTAATAAAGAGCCAAACAGTGAATAGCAAGGCAGGAGAAAGGAGAGGTGGGGTTGGCAGGCAGAGAGAATAAATAGAAGGAGAAAAAGAGAAGAGGAGGAGGGCAAAGAGGAGAGGAGGACGTTGGGGGTCAGTCACCCAGCTACGCAGCTAGCCACGGAGTAAGAAGTAAAGAACCGTATACAGAATACAGAAATGTAAAAGCCCAGAAGTAAAGGGAAGCTGGGCTAATTTAAGTTAAGAAAAAACTCACTAGAAACAAGCCAAGCAAGAATCAGAATCTGTGTGATTATTTGTAAGCTGGGTGGTGAGCACCAAAGAACAAAGGGGGGGGGGACAACTACAGGATGCCTTATTTTCTGAGGAGGCATAAAACAAAGAACTCCAGAACTTTTGCAAACATGCTTCAACAAGTACCAGGTATTAACAAATAAATCCAGCCAAATATTGTTGTGTTTGAAGTAGGAACCACACGGTGTGGTTGAATGCCATTTGCTTGAGGAGACGCAAAGCAAAAAGCAAAGTGCTTTTGAGACAGCCCAGGACGTGGTATTGAAAATCTGTGTGCAGAGAAAGCAAAGACTGAAGGCTGTGTGTCCCCCGGTACGTACAGTAACCAAGTCCCATGATCTGTCACCTTTGGTTTGTTGTGGTTCGCCATGACAACTTCTTATCTCTGAGAGATGTTTTGGGATCCAGCGCTGACACTTGAGGAAGTGGCTCTACTTGACTAGCTTGACGAATGAAGACTGGATATGAGAAGTCAGCAACGGAGTAACAGAATTCTGTAGGGTAGATACCGTGTGTGCTTTGTAACCAGAGTTTCCAAGGCCATCCGTGTGATAACAAAATAAGGCATTGATGGAAGTCTGATTACTCCAAAGTTCCAATATTACCAATTAGAGGCAATTAATCAGCCACCTACAGTTGTATGTAGTTAATCAGTGACCTGCAGCTCAGCCAAATGCATCAAAGTTCTCACTTTGAATATGACACAGAATCTTAAAATCAGAGATTGGAGGGTGGAACTCGATGCCACTAGCTAACTCCTGCTCCCCAATGGCTCACTCCCACCAACATGAGGTCCTCGTGCTGAATTGGACTTGTCTCAGCTGCTCTGAGACTGCATGGCTGTCTTCCTTCCAGCTTTTGCTCCTTCTTAGACCATCAAAGGATCCAGGAACCTGTGGGTTGTCAGAAGAGGCAACCCCAGGAGCCAGGCAGCCTGAAGCTGTGAGGAAGCCTCTTCTCCAGAGGTGGTGGGCCTCTGGAGAGCACAGGTGTGAACCTCAGCCAAACGCCAAGATCTAAAGGAGAAATAGAGGGTTTAAAAGTTGAGACTTTTCAATCCGATTCCAGGAAGTACAATTCTTCAATGGACAGGAGCACACATCCTAGAGCTCAGTTCAAAGTTCCAGTCTTCCTTTCCCTCCTGGCCTGGGGTGAGCCCTGGGAGAGCCCGCGCCCTCCTGACTTACCACAGCTGTTCACGCTAATCTCTTAGTTTGAATGCCATCTATCAAACTGCATGGTTTCTTCTTTCCCCGGCTTTTAAACTATGATAAAGCACACCTGATTGAATTTGCTGTCCTAATCATTTGTCGGTGTGCAGCCAATAATGCTAAACACAGTCGTAGAGGGAAACCATCACCACTGCCCTCAATAACTTCGCTGATCTTGTGAGGCAAATTATATACCCATCGGGTGATAGCACTTCAGTTTCGGTTTTACCCCACCATTCTGCTTCCTGACACTGAAGTTTGGTTATTCTGCTCTCTCTCTCTCTCTCTCTCTCTCTCTCTCTCTCTCTCTCTCTCTCTCTCTCTCTCTGTGTGTGTGTGTGTGTGTGCGTGCACGTGTGCGCTTGCATGGGGCCAAAGATAGAGGCTGGTTGTCTCCCCTTGATTGCTCTCTACCTTATTACTTGAGACAGGTCACTCACAGAACCAGAATCTTATTAACTTGGATAAACTGGCTTCTGGGAGCTGCATGCATCCTCCCCTCTCACTGAGTGCAGCGATGACAGACGTGGGGTGTAGGGATCCGAACTCACATCCTCATGTTTGCACAGCAGGAACTTTACTGATAGAGCCATCTCTCCAACCCTATTTAGACTTCGTATAAATGTAATCACTCAGGCTTTCATCTCTAGTAATTTCTTCAAAATTCATCCTTATAGCTCCCCACATGCCAGAATTCCAATCCTTCTCAAGGCTAAATAGTATGTATATATGCCACTGTTCACTAAGCATTCTTCTCTTGATGGGCACTTGGGTTACTTCCAAATTTTAGTTCTTATAAGTCATGGGGCTATAAACATGAATTTATAAATATTTCTTTAAGACCCTGCTTCCAATTCTTTTGAATGTATATCCAGAGGTGAATTGATGGATCACACGGTAATTTTATTTTCAGTGTTTGGAAGAGCTGTGTCTTAGTCAGGGTTTTATTGCTGTGAAGAGACCACGGCTTGACCTCAACAACTCTTACAAAGGAAAACATTTCACTAGGACTGGCTGACAATTCAGAGGTTTTGTCCATTATCATCATGACGGCAAGCATGGCAGCACATGGACAAACATAATGCTGGGGTGGAAGCTGAGAATTCTGTGGCAGGTAACAGGAAGAAAAAGAGACACTGGACCTGTCTTGAGCATCTGAATCCTCAAAGCCCATCCCTAGCGACAGACTTCCTCCAACGAGGCCACACCTCCTAACAGCGCCACTCCATATGTGCCTATGGGGCCATTTTCATTCAAACCACCGCAAGCTACAATGGCATTTGCTCGTTTTTTCATTTCTATCAACAGTGCACAAGATTCTCTCTGTAAACCCCTGCCAACACTTGTTACTTTATTTTATTTTTAAGATCACAATAACCCTAGTAAATATAAAGAAAAATCTGTTTTGATATGTATTTCTTCTAGTTTCTCTCCCTTTCTTGCAAACAGTGTAACTTCATTCTTCTCTGAGGCTGAGGGTCTTAGCTAGGGTCACTATTGGTGTGATGAAACACAAGACACCCTGAGGAGGAGAGGGTTTATTTCAACTTTTATTTCCCAACAATAACCCGTCACTGAGGGAAGTCAAGGCAGGAACTCGAACAGAGCAGGAACCTGGAGGCAGGAGCTGATGCAGAGGCCTTGGAGGAATGTTGTTTACTGGCTTGTACCTCATGGCTTGTTCAGCCTGCTTTCTGATGGAACCCAGGCTCACCAGCCCAGGGATGGCCCCACCTACCATGTCCTGGGCCCATTGCTACCTATTACTAATTAAGAAACTGCCTTCAGTTGGATCTTTTTCTTTCTTTTTAAAATATAACTTCTTTATTGATTCTTTGGGAGTTTCACATCATGCACCTCCTGTTCTCATCTCCCAATCTCCCCATATCCTCCCCTCATCCCTTCTGCACCCCCCCCCCACAACAAAACAAAACAAACTAAGCAAGCAGCAAACAAAAGCAAACTCAAAACTCCAAAACAAAACAGAATCCACAACAGAAAACTCTCTTTGCTTCTTTCCTGCCTCTCCAACACCTCTTTATTTATCCTGGTGGCAATGGAGGCTTCAGTGTGTCATACTGTATATCCCTATATCCCTTCAACCCATCTGCTTTACTGGCCAATGTTCATCACAGTGATCACTGGTCTGGTTGAAGACCTCTGGTTTCTGGCACACAATCCTCACCAGATCCTCACCAGAAATCCTCTGGGATATCCTGTGGCTGCCCCTAGTCTTGGAGATCTTGTGGGAATAGTTCTAAAGGACCAATCCCTTCACCAGCTCCAGCCAGTCCTAGGTAAGGCAGATGCTAGGGTGAGTCAACCCAAGCCCTGGCTGTAGCTAAGCTGATCAGTCTGAGCCACTGGGACACCCACCCCAAGGGAGGGGGTGAAGTCAGCGCCCCTATATGCATACCCTCAGGGTAGGTAGGTTCACCCTTCCCTGTAGTGAGGATGAGGGCTAACTCTCCAGAGTGCGGGGGCCAGCTCTCTTGCTATAGTGTTCACCGAGAGGACAACTTTCCCGGGGCCAGCAAAGGGCAGGGCCCGCTCTGCATGGTCCTCTGATCACATCTGGCATGATTCCTAAAGCCTCCTGAGGTGACCTGGGCCACAGACATCAACACGGACCCCAGTTGCAACTGGATCACTGCAACACAGACAATATCCTGGCTCTGGGAGGAAGGAATGGCCACTCAGGTGGGGATGACTCTGGCAGCTGTGGCTGCTGGACACCGCCAAGGACTCAGGTTGCGACCCCAACCCTCCCCCATCATTACCCACCCCATCCACCATGGGACAAACCCTTCAAAGGTGATATCGTCTTTCCCTGTGACCTCGCAGATACACGTTTATATTATGCATACCTCTGAAGCCACTGCCATTAAGATTGGGAAAATGACAACTTCTCACACTGTAGAATGCATTTGAGTTTCTTCTGTTTTCTCTGTGTGATTATCTGTTTAGGTGTTGCTAGTATCCCTAAATATGTTTGATGTGGACAAACGTTTGTGACCTCACAGAAAACAGCAAAATTAGAAGAACCAGAAGTGGGACTGGGAAGGAAAATGAGAGGCGAAGGCCTTGAGTTTCCTGGCCACAGTTTTAAAAACCTAGGACTCTTGAAACTTTTAGCAATTGACAGCATTTTGCTCAAAGCCTATGAGGCTCACCTTGCTGGAGGGATGAAGAGGAGGAGTCCCCACCAGTCGCTAAGCTTCAGGAAACATACGGATGGTCACACTGCTTCTGCTCACTCTGGCCTGTCTCCCGTTCTGAGGTATGAGTGAAGGGGCCTGGCCGTTCTGCTTCTCAAAGGAATCCAAGTGTCAGGCTCACGGGCAATTGTTAGGATTAATGGTGCTAATCCTCAATGAAGCGCGTGCCAGTAGTGAGGGGCCACAGCAGCACCTCACGGCAGCACCTCACGGCGGCACTAAGCCTGCTCCTCTGGAGGCTCTGGCCACCTCTGGTTTAGGCCCACTCTTCCCTGTGACATGCTTTTAGTCTTTTCCCCACAGGGAAAAGTTGGGAACTGACTTTATCATATTTTTATTTGTCTGTTTTTTGACAAAGTCTCGTGTAGACTAGGCTGACCTCAAACTCACTCTATATCTAAAGACGACCTTGAACTCCTGAACTCTGACCTCACCTCTCAGGTGCTGAGATTATAAGTATTTGACACTGCATTTGTCTCACGCAGTGTTGAGGACAGAACCCAAGGCTTCATGTTTGCTACATAAGTGTTGTATCTACCCGAACTAGTGATAGCCCCTGCTTGACTGTTGGTTTTAATGGGATGAGATTTATCAGACAACTTTGGGGTTGTTCAGCAGAATTCTCAGGGAGCTCCTTCTGGACGCTTCCAGTGACATCGGAGACATTTTCCAGCTCCTCAGAGTAGGCACCCTGGAGAGGAGGGGACTGGGCTGAAATGGTCTCATTTGGCAGTGAAAATCCCATAGAAAGAGACGCAAGTGAAATTTCTGCTATTTTCATCTTCCAGGGACTGCGGGGCCACTTCTTGTCACTCTCTGCTGATGTGAACAGTTATTATCTGCTATATGTTCCTGTCACCATAATGCTTGGGTCAAACATATAGAACCAAGCAACCACATTGTCCTGCTGAACCATGAGTCAAATGGATCTTTCCTTCTCCTCCCCTTAGTCACAGCTATGCTAAAGCAGCTATGTCTGTGAGAGACCTCCCGAGCAAGTGTTAGACAAACATGGGCATGGGTCTTGGCGGAGTGACGCTATTCCTAAAACCACTGCTTCCTTCTTATCCTCCAGAAAGCAAGTTTGGTTCATAGCCCCATTCTGTTCCTGTTAGAACTGCCCCTGTATGTCCAGAGACATTTAGTGATGAGGAGACAGCAAACACAGCAGCACCTCTGGGTCCACTGCGGACCTCTGTGTGACTTGGCTTCCAGCTAACTCAAACTCAGAGAGAAAATTGGGACTGTTGTGGCTAGTCCTTTAGCAGTGCACAGAGGAGGGGAAGTGACATCACGGCGAGGCTTCCGTGGTCTCCGTGAGTCTGCGCACACATTCGCAATGGGCCCACTGGTCCGCGTTTCTCACTCCTCTTCCTCAGCTGTCTTGGCACGTGACGCTCTTTCCTCAGGACTCCACTTTGACCAGTTTAAGTGGGTTCTGAGTGTTGGCCAGGGGATTTGGGGATATTTTCTTGCCCTGTGTGAATGCAGATTTAAGTATCTGTGCTAGATGTGGCTTCAAAATCCGTCTAGTTTCACCCTCCAGAGACTGGATGACTCTCAGAGACCAGGTAGCACTTTCGCAGTGCGCTGACTGGGAACCGCCAAAGCACAAACTATTGGAGTCAGAGCCCACGTGTTCTCTGGGAAGCCAGTTACAAGATTGACTTGGCGCATTCACTTAGACCTTCAGATCCACCCTAAGGTTGATACTGAGGACTCATATACCACTACATGTCCAGCGCAGTGCCTGGTGCAGTAGGAGCCAATAACTTTTGTCCAATGGATAAATGGATGAATATTAAAGAATAAAATATGATATTTCTTCATAAATTATCTTACAAAAGACTTTGCAACTGTTAGAATTAGGTCAGTGAGAGCATCTGGGATAATCGCGCCAGCGCTAGTGCGTGGCCTCAAAGAAGTTGGCGGTATTAGCTTAAGTTGTCTCATTGGAAAATCCTGCTTATTTCCAGTGTTCTATGTACTTTGAAATTGGGTGAGTGAGGGACTTGAATCACCTGATCCTCTCTCTGGGGCATGATTCTTCCCCCCCCCCCCCCATTGTAGGAAGTCTAGACCTGTACAATCTTTTCTGTTTCCACAGGGACAGAGTCTCTGAACCCCAGACCGGCTCCAATCTTCAGGCACATACCCCTCTGCACCTGCCCAGTGTAACACTCGACACGCTAGACCCAGGCCTGTCTTCCCGAGCACACACCTAGTTTCTTGTGCTGCCTATCAATGGTCCTATTGCATCGCCAAGTCTTTCACACACTCTTTCCCTCAAACAACTTCATTGCCCAAGGTAACCGGAATGACCGGAGATGCCTACATAGCTGGTCATACTGATCAACTGGGCCTGTCATCGGAAGCAGCCCCTCTCTTCATACCAAACTCTGGACGGCATTTCCTGCCTGCCTGCCTTCAAGACTCTTGTCGGCCAGTGAGTCTTCCGAGCCAGCGGGACTTACTGTGACTCAGGGCCTCTGCCCCTCTCTTTCCCAGAGTTTCCAGATTTCCTTGATGGCAGTGAAGGAAGGTAGGAGGAAGCTAGGGAAGCAGGAGGTGAAATCGAGATCTGCTCTGAAGCAGTACACACGCCTGAGGTCCGGAAAGAATGCACTGAAGAAATACATCCGGAAACACAACTGGCTGGCTTCTTGATAAAGTGGATTTCATGGTCAGGGTGTGAGGGGTTCCTGGTGGCTCTGAATGGTGAGTCTATTGGCCAGGACTGATGAACAGTGACACACTGTCAGGTTGTGGATCTGAAATTTCCCCTCCAGGGCAGGTTGTAAATGCTTGTCCCGTACCTGGTGGCATTCTTTTGGCAGAATTTCCTTACTTCCTGTCTCCTTTTCTCTTCCCAACTGCAATGGAGTAAGTCGAGACCTAAGCAGGTGCTCTGCACCTCAGTGTCTATAGACTGTGACCTGGAGACTGCCCACCGTCCCTCCAGGGCATCGCCGGCCATCTGTCCCGCCTATTTCATTAAAGGTATTGCAAATCCTTAGGTTTTTCAGGCCATGGGGCCCTTGTCTGTTTGCAGATTCTCAGGAAGAATAAGATCTCCTTCTCTGCATTGCATGGAGTATGGTTCGCCTGTCCCAGAGAGAACATAAAGGGTTACACAGTGGCCAGGCCGCCACAGCAAGGGGTGATGAGACAGAATAAAAATGATTAAGATAAAAATAAAACATAGTATCTAACACTTACTAACTTCTTAGTAAGTGCCAGGCAGCGCTCCAAGGGTGACACCTTGCCTAATCCTCATGACAGCTTTTATGAAGTGGGTAAAACAGACTCCCTGCTCATTCCTGCTTCTCTGCTAAGAGATCTCAATTTAGTTCATCCCCCTGGCATGGCAAAGGAACCGAGAGCAAACACACAAACCTACCGACTCTGAGATGGATGCCCAAAGAAGGGTTTTGAGACCAATGCCAGAGAATTAGGAAGCTGAAGCTAAGAAAGGCTGAGGGTGTGGCTGGGGGGTGTAGCTGAGAGAGTAGCTGAGGGAGTAACTGAGGGTGTAGCTGAAAGTTGAGGGAGTAGCTGAGGGCATAGCTGAGGGAGTAGCTGAGGGTGTATATGAGGGAGAAGCTGAGGGTGTATATGAGGGAGTAGCTGAGGGTACAGTTGATGGTGTAGCTGAGGGAGTAGCTGAGGGTGTATATGAGGGAGTAGCTGAGGGTGTATATGAGGGTGTAGCTGAGGGAGTAGCTGAGGGTGTATATGAGGGAGTAGCTGAGGGTGTATATGAGGGAGTAGCTGAGGGTGTATATGAGGGAGAAGCTGAGGGTGTATATGAGGGAGTAGCTGAGGGTGTATATGAGGGAGTAGCTGAGGGCATAGCTGAGGGAGTAGCTGAGGGTGTATATGAGGGAGTAGCTGAGGGTGTATATGAGGGAGAAGCTGAGGGTGTATATGAGGGAGAAGCTGAGGGTGTATATGAGGGAGTAGCTGAGGGTGTATATGAGGGAGTAGCTGAGGGCATAGCTGAGGGAGTAGCTGAGGGTGTATATGAGGGAGTAGCTGAGGGTGTATATGAGGGAGTAGCTGAGGGAGTAGCTGAGGGCATAGCTGAGGATGTAGTTGAGGGAGTATCTGATGGTATAGTTGAGGGCATAGCTGAGGGAGTAGCTGAGGGTGTATATGAGGGAATAGCTGAGGGTGTATATGAGGGAGTAGCTGAGGGTGTATATGAGGGAGTAGCTGAGGATGTAGCTGAGGGTGTAGCTGAGGGAGTAGCTGAGGGAGTAGCTGAGGGCATAGCTAAGGGAGCAGCTAAATTGATGGAATTGATGGGCAGCATGCAGGAATTCCCGAGTTCAGTCCCAGCGCCATGTTTAACCCAGTGTGGAGGTGTACTCCTGTGATAACAGACTCCAGAGGTGGAGGCTAGAGGATCAGGAGATCAAGGTCAGTCTTGATACATAAGATCCTGTCTTTAAAACGTTATTTCTGGGGGCCGCCCCTAAGAATGGAAGCAGAGACTTCTGTCTTATAAAGATGGATGTGTCTCTTCACAGTGTGACCGATACGGCACAGACTCCAGGTGGTGAGCGCCTGGCCCGGGCACAGTAAGTCATGGAACAGGAGCTTCTGTTGAACAGATGCCCGTCCAGAGTGACAGCCTGTCCTCTGGGATCCCCACCCTGACTCTGTAACTCCTCTACCCACTGCAGTGTGGGGTGAAATCGAAGCATGGAACCGTGGAGTCGAAGGAAGAAGCGGATGAGAAATGGTGGCACCAGCGAGGAGTACGAGGTTGGCTTCAAGAATTCCTCATAGAGAGACGCATGGGTCCACCCAAGGGGAAAAAGCTAAACACTTGTGCTAGATGTAAGGGCATGTGCCTGTTCAAGGCTGTGGAGTGAGTTCAGGACAGTCAGCGTCTACCTCTCCCATCTGGTCATCTCTTTTTCAGCCTCCTGTGACCTGGTCCCCTATGGCTGGACCAAAGGTGGCTCCTGAGCTGATTGATGGCTCTGCTTGGTGCACCTCATCTTCTCTGCTTGGAACCCATTCCTCTGAGATGGTCCATCGCTTTCTATGTACAGTATGAACTCTCCAGCATCACCCTTTCCCAGCAGCTCCCACATCAGCACCAGGGGATCCTTCTCGTGTCTGTGACATCATCCCGCACACGTCTCTGCACAGCTGATCCAGAAGCATCTACACTCCAAAGCTGAGGCCTCAGTAACCCCGTAGCTGTTTGAAAGGACACATAGAAATTGAAAGAAGAGACGTGGCGGAGCGGCGGCGGCCAGACACAGCGGAGCGGCGGCGGCCAGACGCGGCGGAGCAACACCACATTCAGGAAGAGGCTTTGGGAGACCAGCGCGGCAGCAGACGCAAGCAGCAGGGTCAGGCGTGCAATAAGGAGAGCAGATCGCCCTACTACAATCAAATCAAAGAGGTGGGCCTTTGGTTGGCCAGGTCACTGGCAAACGGGGAGCCTGGTCCTGTCCTGAAGACCCTTCGGAGGGGTGAGAGGGTTCTTGGCCTGCGGCAGGAACCAGGAAACAGAGCGAGGGCATTTTGTAAGCAGAGCCCTGGGCCAGCAGGGAATCCTGATCCGGTTTTTAAAAGACCCATTAGATAGGATTAATAGGAGGAGATGGGCAGATGCCAAGGCAAGAACTCACCCAATAATCTGAAAAACAACATGAAAACACCAGAACCCAAGGAGCTTACAACAGAAGTATTTGAACAATCTAACACAGAAGAAGTGGAAAAAATTGACTTTATGAACGCAATAGAGTCCCTTAAGCAACACGTAAAAAATGCCCTTATAGAAATGGATGAGAAGTATAACAAAAAGTTTGAAGAAATGAGTAAATATGTACATGATACCCTGGGAAACCAAGATAAAACGATCAAACAGGTAATGGAAACAGTTCAAGAATTGAAAACTGAAATGAAGGCAAGGAAGAAAATACAAACTGAGGACCAGCTGGATATGGAAAATCTAGGTCAACGAGCAGAGTCTACAGAAACAAGCATAATCAATAGAATACAAGAGATAGAAGAAAGAATCTCAGATGCTGAGGACACCATAGAGAAAATAAACGAACAGTACAAAGAAAACAGCAAAGCCAACAAATTCTCAACACAAAACATTCAGGAAATATGGGACACAATAAAAAAACCAAACTTAAGAATAATAGGAATAGAAGAAGGAGAAGAGTCACAGCTCAAAGGCCCAGAAAATATATTCAACAAAATTATGGAAGAAAACTTTCCCAACTTAATGAAAGATATTCATTTAAATATTCAAGAAGCATACAGAACACCAAACAGACTGGATCAAAGAAAAACATCTCCTCGCCATATAATAATCAAAACACAAAATATACAGGTTAAAGAAAGAATATTAAGAGCTGCAAAGGAAAAAGGGCAAGTAACTTATAAAGGTAAACCGATCAGACTTACACCTGACTTCTCTATGGAAACTATGAAAGCCAGAAGGTCCTGGATAGATGTACTGCAGAAGCTAAGAGACCATGGATGCAAACCCAAACTACTATACCCAGCCAAGCTATCGTTCATTATCAATGGAGAAAACAAGACATTCCAGGATAAGAATAAATTTAAACAATATGTAGCCACAAATCAGCCCTACAGAAAGTAATAGAAGGAAAATCGCAACCCAAGAAATCCAACACTGCCAACACTGCCTACAATAACCCAGGCATCTAGTGACCCTTCACCAGCACATCTCAAAGAAGGGAGACACACAATCTCTACTACCAAAAGCAATAAGAATAACCGGAGTAAACAACCACTGGTCATTAATATCACTTAATATTAATGGGCTCAATTCACCTATAAAAAGGCACAGGCTAAAAGATTGGATACGAAAACAGGATCCAACATTCTGCTGTTTGCAAGAAACACATCTCAACCACAAAGACAGGCACCTACTCAGAGTAAAGGGTTGGGAAAAGGTGTTTCAAGCAAATGGTCCTAAGAAAAAAGCAGGTGTGGCCATATTAATTTCTAACAAAACTGACTTCAAACTAAAATCAATCAGAAGAGACCGAGATGGTCACTTTATACTCATAACAGGAACAATTCATCAGGATGACGTCTCAATTCTGAATATCTACGCCCCCAATATAAAAGCACCTACTTATGTAAAAGAAATATTACTAGAACTCAAAGCAGACATCAAACCACACACACTAGTAGTAGGAGACTTCAACACACCTCTCTCTCCAAGGGACAGGTCAATCAGACAGAAACCTAATAGAGAATTAAGAGAATTATTGGAGGTAATGAAGCAAATGGACTTAACAGACATCTATAGAACATTCCACCCAAATAGGAAAGAATATACCTTCTTCTCTGCAGCTCATGGAACCTTTTCAAAAATTGACCACATACTTGAAAACAAAGGAAACCTCCACAGATACAAAAAAATATCAGTGTCCACCTGTGTCCTATCTGATCACCACGGATTAAAGTTAGAAGGCAACAACAATGCTACCCACAGAAAGCCAACAAACTCATGGAAACTGAACAGTCAACTACTGAACCACACCTGGGTCAAGGAAGAAATTAAGAAAGAAATTAAAGTCTTCCTTGAATTTAATGAAAATAAAGAGACAACATACTCAAACCTATGGGACACAATGAAAGCAGTGCTAAGAGGAAAGTTCATAGCACTAAGTGCCCAATTAAAGAAAACGGAAAATGCATACATTGGGGACTTAACAACACACCTGAAAGCTCTAGAAAAAAAAGAAGCAGACGCGCCCAGGAGAAGTAGAAGACTGGAAATAATCAAACTGAGGGCGGAAATCAACAAAATAGAAACACAGAAAAGAGTTCAAAGAATCAATGAAACAAAAAGCTGGTTCTTGGAGAAAGTCAACAAGATCGGCAAACCCCTATCTAAACTAATTAAACGACAGAGAGAGAACACACAAATAAATAAGATCAGAAATGAAAAGGGGGACATAACCACAGACACAGAGGAAATTCAGAGAATCATTAGATCTTACTACAAAAGCCTGTATAACACAAAATTGGAAAATATAAAAGAAATGGACACTTTTTTAGATAAATACCATATACCAAAGTTAAACCAGGACCAGGTGAACAATCTAAACAGGCCTGTTAGTCACGAAGAATTAGAAGAGGTTATCAAAAACCTCCCTACCAAAAAAAGCCCAGGACCAGATGGTTTCAATGCGGAATTCTACCAGAACTTCCAAGAAGAGCTAATACCTATACTACTTAATGTATTCCACAATATAGAAACAGAAGGGTCATTACCAAACTCCTTCTATGAAGCTACAGTTACTTTGATACCAAAACCACACAAAGACTCAACCAGGAAAGAGAATTACAGGCCAATCTCACTCATGAACATCGACGCAAAAATCCTCAACAAAATACTGGCAAACCGAATCCAAGAACACGTTAGAAAAATTATCCATTATGATCAAGTAGGCTTCATCCCAGAGATGCAGGGCTGGTTCAACATACGAAAATCTATCAATGTAATCCACCATATAAATAAACTGAAAGAAAAAAATCATATGATCATTTCATTAGATGCTGAAAAAGCATTCGACAAAATTCAACACCCCTTTATGATAAAGGTCTTGGAGAGAATAGGGATACAAGGATCCTACCTAAATATAATAAAAGCTATTTACAGCAAGCCAACAGCTAACATTAAATTGAATGGAGAAAAACTCAAAGCCATCCCACTAAAATCAGGAACAAGACAAGGATGTCAACTCTCTCCATACCTCTTCAATATAGTGCTTGAAGTTCTAGCAATAGCAATAAGACAACATAAGGAGATCAAGGGGATTTGTATTGGAAAGGAAGAAGTTAAGCTTTCGTTATTTGCAGATGATATGATAATATACATAAGTGACCCCAAAAATTCTACCAAAGAACTCCTACAGCTGATAAACACCTTTAGTAATGTGGCAGGATACAAGATCAACTCCAAAAAATCAGTTGCCTTCCTTTACACTAAGGATAAGGAAGCAGGGAGGGAAATCAGAGAAGCATCACCTTTCACGATAGCCACAAATAGCATAAAATATCTAGGGGTAACCCTGACCAAGGAAGTGAAAGACCTATTCGACAAGAACTATAAGTCTTTGAAGAAAGAAATTGAAGAAGACACCAGAAAATGGAAGGACCTCCCTTGCTCTTGGATTGGGAGGATCAACATAGTAAAAATGGCAATTCTACCAAAAGCAATCTATAGATTCAATGCAATCCCCATCAAAATCCCATCAAAATTCTTCACAGATCTGGAGAAGACAATAATCAACTTTACATGGAGGAACAAAAAACCCAGGATAGCCAGAACAATCTTATACAATAAAGGATTGTCTGGAGACATTACCATCCCTGACTTCAAACTCTATTATAGAGCTACAGTATTGAAAACAGCCTGGTATTGGCATAAAAACAGAGAAGTCGACTAATGGAATCGAATAGAAGACCCTGACTTTAACCCACAAACCTATGAGCACCTGATTTTCGATAAAGGATCTAAAAGTATACAATGGAAAAAAGACAGCATTTTCAACAAATTGTGCTGGCAAAACTGGATGTCAATCTGTAAAAGAATGAAAAAGATCCATATCTATCACCATGCACAAAACTCAGGTCCAAATGGATTAAAGACCTCAATATCAGTCCGAACACACTGAACCTGATAGAAGAGGAAGTGGGAAGTACTCTACAGCACATGGGCACAGGAGACCACTTCCTACGTATAACCCCAGCAGCACAGACACTAAGGGCATCATTGAATAAATGGGACCTCCTGAGGCTGAGAAGCTTCTGTAAAGCAAAGGACACTGTCACTAAGACAAAAAGGCAACCCACTTACTGGGAGAAGATTTTCACCAACCCCGCAACTGACAAAGGTCTGATCTCCAAAATATATAAAGAAATCAAGAAACTAGACCGTAAAAGGCTAATCAATCCGATTATAAAATGGGGCACTAAGCTGAACAGAGAATTCTCAACAGAAGAACTTCAAATGGCCAAAAGACACTTAAGGTCATGCTCAACTTCCCTAGCGATCAGGGAAATGCAAATCAAGACAACTTTAAGATACCATCTTACACCTGTCAGAATGGCTAAAATAAAAAACACCAAAGATAGCCTTTGCTGGAGAGGCTGTGGAGAAAGGGGGACACTCACCCATTGCTGGTGGGAATGCAAACTTGTGCAACCACTCTGGAAAGCAGTGTGGCGGTTTCTCAGGAAATTCGGAATCAACCTACCCCAGGATCCAGCAATACCACTCTTGGGAATATACCCAAGAGAGGCCCTATCATACAACAAAAGTATATGTTCAACTATGTTCATGGCAGCATTGTTTGTAATAGCCAGAACCTGGAAACAACCTAGATGCCCTTCAACGGAAGAATGGATGAAGAAAGTATGGAATATATACATATTAGAGTATTACTCAGCAGTAAAAAACAAGGACTTCTTGAATTTTGCATACAAATGGATGGAAATAGAAAACACTATCCTGAGTGAGGTAAGCCAGACCCAAAAAGAGGAACATGGGATGTACTCACTCATATTTGGTTTCTAGCCATACATAAAGGACATTGGGCTTATAATGCATGTTCCTAGAGAAGCTAGGTAAGAAGGTGAACCCAAAGACAAACACATAGGCATCCTCCTGAATATTAACCTTCATCAGGCGATGAAAGGAGACAGAGACAGAGGAGCACGGGACAGAAATCTCAAGGTCCAAATCAGGAGCAGAAGGAGACGGAGCACGAGCAAGGAACTCAGGACCACGAGGGGTGCACCCACACACTGAGACAATGGGGATGTTCTATCGGGAACTCACTAAGGCCAGCTGGCCTGGGTCTGAAAAAGCATGGGATAAATCCGGACTAGCTGAACATAGAGGACAATGAGAAATACTGAGAACTCAAGAACAATCGCAGTGGGTTCTTGATCCCACTGCACGTACTGTCTTTGGGGGAGCCTAGGCAGTTTGGATGGTCACCTTAGGAGACCTGGATAGAGGTGGGCGGTCCTTGGGCTTCCCACAGGTCAGGGAACCCTGATTGCTCTTCGAGCAGATGAGGGAGGGTGACTTGATCGGGGGAGGGGGAGGGAAATGGGAGGCGGTTGCGGGGAGGAGGCAGAAATCCTTAATAAATAAATAAATAAACGAAAAAAAAAGAAAAAATAAATAAATAAATAAATAAAAAAGAAATTGAAAGAAAAACCATGCTTTTAGAAACCCATCTGCAAATAATCACAATCACTAATGGACTGTGAGCTCTTGCAGCATTCTGTGTGGTTTCCCAGACCTGGACATTAGACCGAGCATGGCCACTCCTGTTTTCTGCCCATCTTGCTTTGTGTGTGGTGTTTGCTGTGACTGGAAGGAAGGCAAACAATCTCATAGCCAAGCTACAAGAACCTACAGCTGGCAGGCTGTTCTGGGGTTCTGGGGGGGGGATGTCACTGTATTTCTCTCAGAAGTGTAGAATACAGAGCTGGGGAGATGGCTCGGTGGACAAAAGCGCTTGCCATGCGTACATGATGACCTGAATTTGCTCCTCTGATCCCACCGTGGGAGGAATGAACTGACAACTGGAAGCTGACCTTTGACCTCCAGATGTGCTCTGTGGCACATATGCTCACATTCACGTTCATGCACAGAAACACATAATACTAACAAAGTAAAACTTAAAAACGCCGTGTAAACTAGCATTGTGCCCCTGTGAGTTTGCTGTGGCAGTTTGGAACTCTCCAAAACCATTCATTTCCATGTGTCCAATATTCTCCAAATAGTGTCTATGTGTCTAATGCAATGACACGGAGAGACACAGTCTGTGCCTCATAGGTCTTAGAGGTGAGCAGACGAGACCAACATCATTAATTAGATAATCTTACTATTAAACATCTGCATCCCTGTTCTTCAAACCTTTAAGGAAAGAAAGGTGAGCAATGCCTTCAGGAACCTCGTGCCAAGCCAGCTGGCAGGGCATAGGACTTCCAGAGCTCACACTACAGGGGAGTTGTCACTGGCCTTTTGACCTCTGATCCAGAAGGACCAGATATCCTGGCTCTGGGCTCCAGGCTGTAGCCAGAGTGTGTGCCATTGGTCCAGGGCTCCCTCTAGTGGCTGCAGTAGTTCTTAACTTAATCAACTCTGGGGATAACTTGTCAATATTGGTCCTGTCTGTGTATTTTTTCATGGAGCCATGACTCCTCTGAGGCCTTTATGAAAATCCCTTCATTGTTGATCTCCAAAGACTCAGGTATAGGACAAAAGTTCAAAGTCATTTTACTCTTTTTTTTAAACAATCTTTACGTATGCACATGGACTTACCTTCCTTTCCCCACAGTCCCCAAGCCACCCCACCCCTGTTTGTGGTCCCACCCCCCACTCTGTGAGCAGGCACATGTGAGAAAGGCTGGGAGCTGTGAAGTGAAGAATATAAACAGAGACTGCACTGCCATTTCCTGGCTTCCCAGACCCGAATAATCACACAGAAACTGTATCAATTGCTTAGGCATATTCCTAGTTAGCTCTTAGATCTTAAATTAAACCATTTTTATTATTTTATATTTTACCACGAGGGTCATGGTTTGTTACCTCTTGCTTCTTTGGCAGCTACATGGTGTCTGCCTGACTCTTCCTTCTTCCCTCCTCCATCTCTGCTCGGATTTCCTGCCTTGCTCTGTTCTGCCCTGCTACAGGCCAAAACAGCTTCTTTATTAACCAATTGTAATAAAACATTCAAAATATACATAGGGGAATCTCACATCAAAAGGAATCACAAGGAATGCTTTCTGCCCTCCTCTCAGGATGGTATTTTCTTTGCTCTGTTTCTCTTTGCCTCATGCAGGGACGGAGGAGACTGCTGAGCCTTCCTTGGGTGTGAGTTGCAGATCCACTCTGGAGCCAAGTGCAAGGGTCCTGTGAGCACTGAGGCCCATGACAGACCTTGTGGGAACAAAACCATAGTTCAGAGAAGAAACTTTCTAGAAATATAGAATGTGCAATAGGCCACCTCCCCTTAGACCTGTCATGGCAATGCCTGTGTCAAGATGGGGGCAGACCTTCAGGGTTTCTGGGTCACACTATCACACAAAACTATAAAATATTATTAGATAGTGTTTAACTGTATAATAAAATATATAAGAACTAAGTAATAAAATAGTAAAAAGCCAACTTCTCTGTCTACAATCCAGGGTCCTTCTTATGCTATCTATGGGTGGGCTGGAAGGCTTGGGAGTTTCTGACCAGAAAGAATCCAGTTCTGGATTTAGAAGTGTGTGTAGTGGTGTGGTGTGTGTGTATGCCTGCCTGTGTTTGTGTATGTGTGTGTGTGTGCATGCGTGCGTGTGTGTGTGGTATTTATATCCTGGGGTAAAACATAGAAAACAAGCAAACGGAAAGCCCATGACTGCAGGCATTCAGATATGAGGGCATTTGCTGACTTCTGTGGAGATGAGGAACACTGGGCGAGCGAACCAGAAGCGCTGACAAAGGTCCTAGATGAGCACTCCAGCGGTCCTCGTCCCTCCTCACGCTGAGCTGCCGCCCTTTAACACGTGTGTTAAAGTTCCTCATGTGGTGACCCCAACCATAACATTATTTTCATTGCTAAGCACTAACTGTAATTTTGCTACTGTTATGAATCCTAACAAGGGGGTTGTGACCCACAGGTTGAAAACCACTGTTCTATGATGGATCGTGCTTCCTTAAAATCTACATGAAGAGCCCCCACCTTCCAATAACTCAGAATGTGACTGTATTTGGACCTGGAGACATAAGGTGACTAGGATGAAATGAGGTCAAGACATGGAATGAGCCCAGATGTGCCTGGTGTCCCTACAGGGGGAGATGAGGACACGGAGAGACACACGGAAGGGTGACACAAACATGTACAGGGATACAGAAGGAAAAACCGCCTCTCAGTCATGGAGGCCTCAGAAGAAACCATGTCCTCCCACACCCTTATTCACCAGGCTTCTAGGCTCCAGCACTGGAACTAAAGGAATTTCTGTGGCTCCCAGAACACATCCACCCTGGGCTTCAAGCTTTCCTGACAGTCTTAGTGATAGTGATAACAGAATTCGAAGTAGTGCCAAGTGGAGCAAAACAGGGATTCCAATTCAGACGACCCTCCCTGTGGAGTGAATTCTCACTGTATGCAAATGACAAATATTAATTTTTCACCACCCTGGTTGTTTTGGATCGATGGCTTTCAAAAGGCTGTTAAAGAACCCAAACGTAATCACTGTATCAAGAACCCACATGGTAAACCCCAAGGAACCAGGAGGGATTTCTACCCTCCTGGGAGATTACTACATGGTGGTAGGCCTTACGTTAAGGGGAATTCTTCATTCCAGGGGCCTTGAATGCAACCCACCTTGGTTGTTATACCCATGGCCCTCTTCCATCTAAGGCAGAAGGAGAAAGGACTGACTTTCAACTGTGTCTTTGAAAAGAAAGTCAAAAGAAAGTGTTGTGTGATGTTTTACTCTTTTGGCTTTGGGGGGTGGCTCACCACCCAGCCCCTAAATAAATCACACATGGAGGCTTATTCTTAATTATAAATGTCCAGCCTTAGTTCGGCTTGTTTCTTGCCAGTTTTTCTTAAATTCTCCTGACTGCCTTTTGCCTCTGGGCTTTCCCCTTCTGTACATCTAACTTTCGCTCTTACTCTGTGGCGGACTTCCCAGCAGACTGGCTGACTAGACCCTGACATCCTCCTTCCCTTGTTCTCTCCTCATTGCTCCTCCTATTTATCCTCTCCACCTGCCAGCCCCGCCTATCCTTGCTCCTGCCTCGCTATTGGCCGGTCAGCTCTTTATTAGACCATCAGGTGTTTTAGACAGGCAAAGAATCACAGCTTCACAGAGTTAAACAAATGCAACACAAACAAAATAAATACATCTTTACATCGTTAAACAAATGTTCCACATCATAAACAAAATAACACACCTTAAAATACTATTTCCCAACAAGACAGGCCTTTTCAGGACACCCCTGTTCACCCAGCTTTTGCCTTCTAAAAGACCATTAGCAAGCTACAACCCTCCTTTAGAGCCTGGGAGAGAAACAGCTTTTAAGAAAAAACAAGGACTTTCATCCTTGCCAGAAAAATCAACAGTGATTAAACACAAGGAACAGAGGTCAGATCAGGATCGTGGTGCCTTACCGCCTTGTTCCGCCTTGTTCACAGTGAGCTTGTGGGGTTGCTGCTTCTGCCCAGTGGCCCATCAGGAGTGTTGAGCAGCCAGACCACATGAATCAGGTTGAGAGCTCCAAGTCAGGGCAGTTGTTGGGCTCTGACTTCCATAGACTAGACTCTATATCAACTCAGAGGCATCTTCAGAGAAAGAGATGAAGAACGCATGGCCTGGCTTCCTTCCACCACACTCTTTGCAGAGTCCGTCACACCCTCGTGGAGGCCACATGTCAATATCAGGCAATAGCTTCCTCCACTGTTCTCCACTGTACTTTTTGATAGCCTTTTACAAAACCCAAAAGACACCAGTTTGGCTAGACTGGCTGGCTAGGAAGCTGCGGGGATCTTCCTGTCTCTGCCTCCCCAGCATGCATCATCATGCCCAACTTTTTGAAAAACTGGATTTGAAGAAGTCAAACTTGGTCCTTATACTGGCATAACAAGCCCTTCACCTACTGAGCCATCTTTCTAACCTCCAAAAGATAGCATTGATGTATTCTGCTTAAGGGCATTGGCAATACATATCTGAACAAATTAGACAGGTTTTCTTTAATGCCTAGCTTGGCTGTATTTAAGCAGAATGTGTGTGTGTGTGTGTGTGTGTGTGTGTGCATGCGCGCGCACATGTGTACATATATTTAATTTGAGAGCTTAAGGAATGAATGTATAAAATGCTCTGCACAGAGTCTGGTGCACACAGTACCTACTGCTTGCTCATGGTAGTCATTGTTAAGATGTTGGGACTATTGCCAAGTAAAAGCCTGGGCAAATTTAGCATGGTGAATCTCTGCAGGACAAAGAGGACAGACATTGCCAACAGGCAACACAGGACAGAAAGGAGGCAGGGTTGCAGCTTCTGCCCATTCTTAGACATGCTTGAGGCAATGGGCTCTTCCACCCTACAGTGATCTTCCTATGCTGGGTGTTTTTCTCGCCGTTTTGACAGAAGGAAAGGAAGGTGTATTTTGGCTCAGAGTTTGAGGGTGTTGTTCACTGTCGTGGGGAAGTTGTGATGGCAGGGATGGGAGGCAGGTGGTCACACTGCAATACAGTCAGGCAGCTGGTCACACTGCAGTCACAGTCAGGCAGCTGGTCACACTGTAGTCACAGTCAGGCAGCTGGTCACACTGTAGTCACAGTCAGGCAGCTGGTCACACTGTAGTCACAGTCAGGCAGCTGGTCACACTGCAATACAGTCAGGCAGCTGGTCACACTGTAGTCACAGTCAGGCAGCTGGTCACACTGTAGTCAGTCAGGCAGCTGGTCACACTGCAGTCACAGTCAGGCAGCTGGTCACACTGTAGTCACAGTCAGGCAGCTGGTCACACTGTAGTCACAGTCAGGCAGCTGGTCACACTGTAGTCACAGTCAGGCAGCTGGTCACACTGCAATACAGTCAGGCAGCTGGTCACACTGTAGTCACAGTCAGGCAGCTGGTCACACTGTAGTCACAGTCAGGCAGCTGGTCACACTGCAATACAGTCAGGCAGCTGGTCACACTGTAGTCACAGTCAGGCAGCTGGTCACACTGTAGTCACAGTCAGGCAGCTGGTCACACTGTAGTCACAGCCAGGCAGCTGGTCACACTGTAGTCACAGTCAGGCAGCTGGTCACACTGTAGTCACAGTCAGGCAGCTGGTCACACTGTAGTCACAGTCAGGCAGCTGGTCACACTGTAGTCAGTCAGGCAGCTGGTCACACTGTAGTCACAGTCAGGCAGCTGGTCACACTGTAGTCACAGTCAGGCAGCTGGTCACACTGTAGTCACAGTCAGGCAGCTGGTCACACTGTAGTCACAGTCAGGCAGCTGGTCACACTGCAGTCACAGTCAGGCAGCTGGTCACACTGCAGTCACAGTCAGGCAGCTGGTCACACTGTAGTCACAGTCAGGCAGCTGGTCACACTGTAGTCACAGTCAGGCAGCTGGTCACACTGTAATACAGTCAGGCAGCTGGTCACACTGCAATACAGTCAGGCAGCTGGTCACACTGCAATACAGTCAGGCAGCTGGTCACACTGTAGTCACAGTCAGGCAGCTGGTCACACTGCAGTCACAGTCGGGCAGCTGGTCACACTGCAGTCACAGTCAGGCAGCTGGTCACACTGTAGTCACAGTCAGGAAGCAGCGAGGGATGAACCTTCATCCTCAGCTCACTTACTTCTTTGTATTCAGTCCTGGCCTCCAGCCAATGGAATGGTGTCACCCACATCTAGGGTGGCTTTTCTCATCTCACCCTAACCTAGAAACTCCTTCACAGACAATCCCAGACATCTGTATCCTAGGGAAAGCCAGTTCTTATCAAGTCAACAGTATTAACTGTCAGGCTCTGCTCAGAAGGAGATGCTAACATTAGCATGTGTTAATGATTCCCCAGTAACCCTGAACTCAAGGTGGGTAACCCAAGACTGCTCATAGGGATTCTTGCTCTAATATGGTTCTTAAAGGGAAACGGTCGCAATCAAGCCACCCCCAGGACTCTAAATCCACCCTCAAGTGCTCACTTTCTTTGCTGATGCTTTGACTCAAACTTCAAAGCAAGTTGAACAAACTCATTATCTCAGAATTCCCAAATTCGTCCATGACTGAATTATTACTGAATTTTCATAATGCTTTTTGGGGACATATTTTACCATTTGTGAAATGAATGTATAGTAAATCCCCACTTTGTCTCTTAGGCATCCCTTAGTCTTACAAATTTTGCTTTCTGTATTAGTCAGTATTCTCTAGAGTAAGAGAAATTACAAATAAATCTCTTTACATATATAGAAGGGGAATTTATTAGAATTACTGATACAAAAAGCAGCATGTAGGGAAGACCAGAGAATGGATCTGTGTGGACTGGGGACAGGAGAGGGGAGATGTTCATTTAATATTATCATTAGTTATGATCATGCAAATGTGTTTAACAGTCATGGCTACAAATAAAAATTAGAATCAACTGGGAATTTTTAAAGTATCCAGTTCTTTAGGCCTCCCCCAAATGATTCTGAGTCAGTGGATATGGAACAAGAGCTGAGAATCTGATTTTTATTTGTTTGTTTTGTTATGTCCTTCATTGGACCCAGGGCATCTCACACGCGGGGAAAGTGTGGTGGCTATTCTTGGTTGTCAACTTGACTACATCTAGAATTAATTAAAACCCCCAAATTAAGGGCACACCTATGAGGGAGTTTTGCTTAATTTGAGGTAGGAAGATCTACTTCTGATCTATGAAGCAGGAAAACACACCTTTAATCATGATCCTGAGGTGGGAAGACCTACCTCAAATCTGGGCCACGCCTTCTGCTGGAAGCCTACACAGGATATGGAAGAAGGAAGCTTTTGTTCTTTTTTTGGTTGCTCTTGCATTGCTAGCAAGTCCATCCCTTCACTGGCATTAGGGTCTACTTCTTTGGGATTCCAGCATATACACTCAAGACCAGCTGAGACATCCAGTCTCGTGGACTGAGAAACTACTGGATGCTTGGACTTTCCGCTGATAGCCAGCCACTGTTGACTTAGTTGGACTGAAGCCCGTAAGTCATTCTAATAAATCCCCTTTCTATATATGTAGAGATTCACTCTGTTAGTTCTGTTCCGCTAGAGACCCTGACTAATACAGAAAGTAACAGGAACCCCAGCTCACTTTTCATACTTTTCCTTTTAGTAAGTTGCCCATGCTAGACTTAACTCATTTGTGGTCCTAGCAGGCCTTTATCTTCTGATTCTATTGCTGGAATTACTGGCCTTTACCCACTGTGCCCAGCAGCAGGATGTCTGTCAAAGACCGTAAGTGAGTCTAAGTATGTGGCTGATACTAGCCGCTGTCAGAAACAGCGTTGGTGATGCAAAGGAAGTAAACAAAACAGCTTCATATTCAGTGGTTCTTCGCTGTGACCATGAGCTGAGTCCAGCTTTGGATTCTGTAAGTACTTGGCATCTGACGTTAGTGGGATTCAGCCCACCACTAAGGTTTAAGGCAAAGGAACTCCTGGAAAGATACCAAGAATCTCTGAATTTTAGGTTGTAGGTCCCCTGTCTCCTTAATTTTCTTGTTTAGTACTTTGGAACTTTTTTTATTTGGAGGCCCACTACCCAGTTCCCAAATAAACACACATGACAGAGACTTAACTCTTACTTATGAATGCCCTGCCTTAGCTTGGCTTGTTTCTAGCTGACCTTTTGAATTTAAAGTATCCCATTTTTCTTTAACTGTGTTTTACTTCTGAGCTTTTTACCTTCTTTATTATATATATATCTTTCCTTGCTTCTTCCTCTGAAGCTAGCTGTGGGGCTGTAAGGCTGGCCCTTGGCATCCTCCTCATCTCCTTTTCTTGCTCCTCTCTTCTTTCTCAAGCCTAGATTTCTCCTGCTCTGAATGCCAGCCCCACCTGTCTCTCTCCTGCCTAGCTATTGTCCGCTCAGCTCTCTCTTTATTAGACCAATCAGGTGTTTTAGACAGGGAAGTAACACAGCTTCACAGAGTTAAACAAATGCAACATAAAAGAATGCGACACATTTTTGCATCATGAAATAAATATTCCACAGCATAAATATTCACCTCTAATAAATGTTTAACACATCTTAAAGTAACATTTCACAACAGGCAGCTATGTCTCACACCCTGTTTCCCGGCCACTGAATGCATAGGCTGGATTAGATACACTAAGGAGTTAATCTATGATTCTGAGTTTTCCTGACCCGGAACCCACAGTTACATTCATCTTCCCTAAACACTACAATTTTGGACGCTGCCCTGGGAATCTGAGTCATAAGACCCATCTCTGTCTCTCTGATGTGGGTAGATGCCAGCCTGGGATGGGTGGAACTGGACCTCCCATCCTGGGCAATGCCTTCTCCTTATGCGATGCAGTTAAAGGCCACCCACTTTGCTTGTAGTATCAACATCCAAATGTTTCCTGGCTCCCTGGTGAGCCCACTGCCGGCCCCTCACTGGTATCTGCACAGGAAGTCATGGAATGCGGACATTTACCCAGCGTGAATACACTTGCATCTTCCCATGAGCCTGTGGAGTCCAGCCAGCACTCGCTGAGGCTCTGAGCTCTTTGCCCTCCTCCCTTATGAGTCTCCAGCTGTCTCCTGAATCCCCTCTCCCTGAGCAGAGCTTAAAGAAGTTCATCAAACAACCAAGTCGGCTTATTGCTTACCTCCCATATTGCAGGCTCTGTACTAGGAAGGCCACCACACTTGGTCTCCCCCAACCTGCCCCAGCCTGCCCCAGCCCACCCAAATATCTACCAGGAGGAGACCGTTACAGACAAAGCCTGGTACAAATTGCCCCGCCCAGTCTGTAAACTTTCAAAGAAATTACCACATCTGCCTTATATTTAAGACAAATATGCACCTATGCATACCGTGGTTGGTACCATGAGGGAGAGGAAGCCTTGCTGGCCAGAGGGCAGGGCAAGGATGCTTTAAGCATGCCACACAAGAGGGAGCAAGGGAAAATGGGGGTTTGTCTGGAGAAGAGTAGGATTTACTATAATCCTGTATTGAGCACAGGCAGGGAGGTCTAGACCTGACCGAATAATTGACCCGTGAGTCCTTGCTTCCTCTCTCACTGACCCCGTTCTTCTGAAGTGGGAATTGCTGCTCCATTGTCTCAGAATGAGGGTAAAAAGCATTGCTAGACTAGGGGAGTAGGGTCTAAATGCAATATTTCTACCCATCCTGACTGCAGGCTGCCAAACCCAAACTCCTATGCTGCGGGCCTTGAAACAGACTCCAGGGACCCCCGACTGTATACTCAGAAGAATATCCCCTGTGGAGTTGTGACGCTGTTCACTTTCATGCCCCCTCTGTCAGCACACGAAGAAATCACGTGAGGTCATGTGAGAGGACCTGTGCTGGCAGAAGCAACTTCGTGTACTCATCGATTCAGGTCAGCTGTCCTGCTTCTGGCACCATGCCTGTGACTCTACAGTTTACAAAGGAGGGCTTCCTGAGAAGTCGAATGTTATACTGCTCCTCTTACTGCGTGTGTGTGTGTGTGTGTGTTTGTGCCTGTGTGTGTGTGTGTGTGTGCGCGCCTGTGAGTCTGTGTGTGCATGTACATGCACATGTGGAGATCGGAGGATAATTTTGGGAAATTTGGCCTCTCCTTCCAGCATATAGGTCCCAGGGATCTCTCAAGCGGGTCAGGCCTGTAAGCTGGTCCTTTAACCCTTAACCGCTCTTAGTAATGCCCTACCGCCCCTTCTCTGTCTTCCACAAGCATGTTTCGAAGATGATGCTCTATGCTCTCCACACACTTCCTCCATCAGTTCCATCTTCAGGGCATTGGGGTGGTTCAGCAGAACTCTCCTATCTGTACTTTTTACATTTGGACAATAAACCATGGCCGAGGCAGGCAGCACGAGCCATAGTTATGAAAACAGAAAAGTGCCAGATGTCCCTCTAAAGAGCAAATTCATTTTCATTTTGATGAAGTAAAATCATCATCATCAACATCATCTTGAATATTAGCCATACAAATCCACACTCCTGAGGCCACCCCCCCCATAGTTGGAACCCTTTGTTTTTAGGCTTTCCAGACATAGTTTGGGCCACTGGAGGGTAGCCCAGCATAAGCCCCGCTCACACAACCATGTGCCGTGAGACTCTCCTGCTGTGCCCTTTCCTAATTCATATTTCTTTGTTGTTGTTATTATTACTATACTTAGTTATTTAATGTGTGGGGGTGTTCTGCTTGCCTTTATGTATATGTACCGTGTGCATGCCTTGTGCCCTAGGAGGCCAGAAGAGGGGGACAGATCCCTGGAACTGGAGTTACGGACAGTTGTGATGTGTGGATTCTGTGTCCTCTGGAATAACAGCGAGTGCTCATAGCCACTGAGCAAACTCTCCAGGCCCCCCCTTACTAAATTCTTATAAAATTTTGATAGGTTGTCAAAATCCTTGCTCAATTATTGTTTTCCTTTTTCTTTATTTGAATAGAAATTCCTCGCCAATTTTATTTTTATAAATACACCTCGTTGTTTTGATTCTGGTACCAACAGTCCAGCCTCCCCAAAGAGTCCTCACTGGTTACTATTTGAGAGCTAACCATCAAGTTCTGCACATGTCTTAGAAACGACTCGTATTGTCTGACCAGGCAAGTTAACCACATGGAAAACGAAGTCCTGAGTCCTTGGCCTAGTCCTGAGATGCCACACACCTTAAATGTCTCCTTTGGACCTGACCATGCTCTGGAAGATTCCAGTTCACTCTTCCCACAGTGGAATAACAGTCCCTGGAGTACAGCACATGGTCACAGGTGTCCTGGCGTGTTCCCGCTCACCCCCGTCTTCTGTTTATTGGCTGAGGACCACAGCACTTTTCCTCAGATACCCTGTCCAGCTTTGGAGGTGATCCTGCTTTCCAGTCATCAGAGCAGGAGAAAGAGAGTGGTGTTGACCGCCCCCGCCACACACCTCGGAGCCTCAAGCCTTGGTCTCTGTTTCAGGCTTCTTCATTGACTTTACAAACTCCTTGACTTCTTCTTCCAAGACCTTGTTCCTCTTCTCGACGTCCTCCCGGGAGCGCTCCACATTTCGAAGGCTGATTTCCAGGGCCGCGAACTTCTTCCTCTCCCTCTCCAGCTCTTCGTTGAGCCTCACCACCTTAGCCCAGACATCGTAATTTTCTTTCTCCAGGCTGCAGGGAAGAAGACCAGAGTATTAGCTCTAAACCCTTCCTTCCCAGCCCTCCCTCCACATTCACAGCCTCTTGTTCATTTGCCTCTCTGAGACATGAAATGCCAGCTGGTGAATGCCACTCCAGACATGGCCTTGGATGTATGCCCTTCCGCCCAACAGAAGACTTCACAGGAAACCTGAATTCCCTAGGCACTTCAGGGCCTTACTTAACACCCTGGTGACATTTCTCATGTTACTGTGTTTCATGTCACTTTATGGATTGTGCCCTATGTTTAAACAGACAAAACCTTTGGAAGAAGGGCCATGTGTAACAGAGCTGGGTTCCCACCTTGCAGCACTGTGTGTGACTAGTTCAGCCAAAGCTGTGGATGCTCAATATTCTAGACCTGCCATATCTCTGCTGCCTCTTCACCATGCTCTAGTGGGCAGCCTGGGCAGAGCCCTTCCTAGCTAAGACCCACGCTCTGGGGTCAAGATTTGGGAAAGGAAAGGGAAATACATTTTAGGGACCAGGGGTTCTGGGGTCCCACTGGAATTCTGAATCCTGCCCTGGGGGTGGGAGGATGAACTATAGGCTTCCTGAATTCCCATGACAGGCATTGCTACTGGCTGAGATTCTAACACAGCCCAGGTGCCCTGCCAAGCTGTGCAGAACTAAACCTTAAGAATGAGTGAACATGGTTCATTATTTAAGCCTAAGGAGGAAATTTCTGGTCTGTGGGTGAACTTCAGACTGTGTGATAGGAAATTTGTTTCAGCGTTTCCTCCTCTGGGTGCTGCCTCCCTCGTCCCAAGCTCATTCTGTGGGTGCCATTCTCCATCTTCCCTAAGCAGCCTTCCTGTGCGAACCTGCAGACACAAGTTGTCATCTGAGGCCATGCCTCGGGTTCTGTATTCAAGAACCTTGGCTGGTTCTATGAGACTCCCCTCAGAGTCTTGCCTGCCCATTTGTCTTTCTCTTCCTACGGCAATCTTTCGCACTCCTTTAGACCCTCCCATTACAACACTCAGTCTTCTTTCCCAGCTTCCCGTCCCCTTCTGGCTTGAAGAAAACACAGGTGAAATGCGGTGCTGGATCTTGACCAGGGACTGGAGTGGAGAGTAGAAACAACATGGACTGGAGAGCCTGACCAGAAGTCTGGGAAAACTGGGAAGAGGAGGTGGACAGACTGAACAAGCGAAAAGAGCCAGAATATCAGGAAGTTTGCTGAGAGGTTGTGTCTCCAACCACTCAAAAGCTAAATCCATAAAGCCTCACCAACATGACTGCCCAAACAAAGGCAAGCCAAAGTGAATGGGGAAAGGCCCACAAGGCTTCAACCCTACACGAAGAACAACAGGCAGCTAAGGAATGCTGGGAGTGGAGAAATAGTCCTCCCCAGGGAAGAGCACACCAATCGCTATCCAACACCAGGCGGTCAGCCCCGAAAACATCCATTAATACAGAACACTGTGAAAGTTCCCTTATCTCAGCTAAGCGTATTTACCCTTAGGGCTAATTGGGCTTCACAAGTTTCCAAAGATCTGTTCAGCAGGGCAGGACTTTCCCACCTAATCTCTCCCCGTTTGTCCTCTCCTTTGATAGGTTTGGTTGTTATAGATTGTTCGTCCCCTGAAACACTTTATGGTGTAACATTTTAGAAGGTTGAGACAATATATACTTCCTCCTAAACACAGGAGCCAGGTACGCTCCGTGGCCCTCTGCACGGACTTACGTTTTGATCTGTTCCTCGTATGTGCGTTTCTGGGTTTCTATTTCCTTTTGTAGGTGCTGGACCATCCTCTGCAAAGAGTCAAGGTCGTCCTCTCCAGAGTTCTTGCTTCCACACTCCATTTCAGAGTCTGTGCTGGCTGGAGCATCTCTCTTGGGGTCACAGGCAGGGGGAGAGAGTGTACCTGCTGGGCTCCCTGGGGACCCTAGTGGGGCGGGGACATTGTCGTAGGTAGAAGTCCGCTGGTCATTGGAAAGGTGGCGTAAATCTTGAGACAAAGTTCTCCTGTGCCCTTCCCCTTTCTTGGCCTCTGAAGATGAAGACCAAAACTCATTTTTAAAGATTTCCAGTTTGCTGCTAGTGGTTCCTTGGAATGCTGACGTCAGGAAACACTTCCGGTTGGGGAGCGTTTGAGTCCTTTTACGAGATTGCACCTTCCAGTCTCCCGGGTTTTCCTTGGAGCCTTTCCCACTGTCCTCCTGAAACTGGTCACCTGGCTGTGGTCCTGTGGGGCTGGTGGCATCAGGACTACTCGCCTGGAAAAAATAGCCATGGATATTATTATAAGGGGTTTTTTTTCCTTTCTGTGTGCCATGTCCCCAAGATAAGGAACCTGAGAAGTTTACCCTGGTTACGCCCTTAGTGGGCCACCTCAGTGGTATGACAGTTCAGGGACCCATTCAAACTCTAGAGAGGGAGTGTAAACTAACATCATTTGCTCAATCTGTGTGAAAATCCTAAGCCAGGATCCTTTCATGAACTTGGGCGGTTTTGTCAGTTGTGACTCAAAGGCCACGACCCTTAGTGAAGTTCAGTAAAGCCCACTGAATGTATTTCCACGACCTCCAAGATGAAGAAGAAGGCAAAGCAAACATGCCGCCACCCACTAAGTAAGAAGCCAAAGAGCAAGCTGGCAATGGCTCTGTGACGCATGTCACAGACAGTGAAGGGCGACCCCCCTGTGGTAGTGACTGAGAAGGAAAATATCAATGACCAAGAAGACAGGGGCAAAGTCTGTGCTGGAAGGTTGCTCAGGGGTCAGGAGCACCTACTCTTGAAGAGGACCCAACTTCAGTTCCCAGCACCCACACAGCAGCTCACAACCACCTCTGACTCCTGTCCCCGGGGCTCCGATGCCCCTTTCTGGCCTCTGCAGGCTCTTGCATGCGTGTAGTGCACCGGTACTCAAGCAGGCTCATGTACATACGTACAAAATAAATACATATTTAGAGAAAAAATCCCCAAATAGTTCACAGAGGAAAAAAAACCAAACTGACCCTGAGACTTTAAAAAAAAATTTAGCCTCTTTTTAAAATCAGTAGGAGATCACAGCCAGGTGACCAGTTAAAATGACTAAATTATCAGTTCTTTATGAGATAGGGTCACCCCCAAACCTGATGGCACAACTCCATGAAACATGGGTCCTTTCATGCATTGCTGTGAAAGCATAAAATGGCACAGATGCCAATAACATGTATGAAAAATACACATTTAAATCTATTTACCTTCTTGCCTACTAATCCCATTTCTGAGAATTTATCCCATAATTGTATCTGCCTGAGCACACATCAAAGTGGGCAGGATGGTATATGGAAGCCCTGTGTGGTGCAAAACTGACCTGTCCATCCCAGACCTGGGGAGGGGACCACAGCACAGTCAATGAATGAAACACCATATAGTTGCCAAAACTGAGGTCATGTCGGTAGCTATGTATACAGGTATATAGGGACAACTGGAGGGTGAGTGGCGAGAAAAGGGAAGTGTGCCCATCAACACTGGCAATGTGCCAGAATCTAGACTCGCCATGGAGATGATCCCCCAAGCATGCCTGCCAGGAAGAGTCAGTTAATGGAGGTGGGAAGACCCACCTACCAGGGGCAGAGCCATCACAGGCCTTTGCTTCCTGGACTGAAGGAAAAGGAGAATGGGAGCTGGGCTCATCTCTCTGCTCCTGGGCTGTGGCTACACTGTGACCAGCTGCCCCAAGCCCTTGCTGCCGTGGTTTCACTGCCTTCGTGGACTGTAAGCTCCAACTATAAGCTTAAGGAACCTCTGCTTTCCTAAGCGGCTTTTGCCAGGTCTTTTCTTACAGCAATCATATAAGAGCTAACATGGTATAGGACTTCTCAGCTGGTAACTTATTAGGACTCTTTTTTTTAAAACCATGTAGTTGTGTGTAAAATCAAATTGAAAAGAAAAGGGAAAAATGAGTCCCACATAAGAGGGAAAAGGTGGGGCTGAGATACCTTCTAGCCAATCCCCTGCTTCTGTATGAGCACGCGGTCTTGCAGTGGTAATAAGACTTCAGACGTGACATTTTGCACTAGGGGATGCTAGTGTTGCCACCTCAATAAGCCTTTCTTGCCTCAGATGCCCAACCACAATAAACGAGCATGGTAAATAATAGCCTCCAGGGGTGTGCACTCTGACATCACAGCCTCCAGGGCTGTGCACTCTGACATCACAGCCTCCAGGGGTGTGCACTCTGACATCACAGCCTCCAGGGGTGTGCACTCTGACATCACAGCCTCCAGGGCTGTGCACTCTGACATCACAGCCTCCAGGGCTGTGCACTCTGACATCACAGCCTCCAGGGCTGTGCACTCTGACATCACAGCCTCCAGGGCTGTGCACTCTGACATCACAGCCTCCAGGGCTGTGCACTCTGACATCACAGCCTCCAGGGCTGTGCACTCTGACATCACAGCCTCCAGGGCTGTGCACTCTGACATCACAGCCTCCAGGGGTGTGGACTCTGACATCATAGCCTCCAGGGCTGTGCACTCTAACATCACAGCCTCCAGGGGTGTGCACTCTGACATCATAGCCTCCAGGGCTGTGCACTCTGACATCACAGCCTCCAGGGGTGTGCACTCTGACCTCACAGCCTCCAGGGGTGTGGACTCTGGAACTGACTCATTGACTTTCTCAGCACAGTGGTTACCTGTCATTTCAGAGCCACTAACAAGGGAGCAGAGCCATGGCTCTCAAGAACTGTGGGTGATTTATTAACAAAGTTGCCTGACTTTACATTGTAATTAGTTTTAGAGAGTTAGTAAGATAATGCAGCCATACAAATTCCATACCCCAAAACCCACAAAAAAACCAACAGAAAACAAAAAAAGCAAAACAACCAACCAACCCAAAAATAAATAAATAAAATACCCCAATCACAGTAATTTGTTGCGGCTTTTTCCTCTAATCTTTAACAACATCATAGGTAGCTTTCTTTTTTAATTTATTTATTTATTAAAGATTTCTGCTTCCTCCACGCCACCACCTCCCATTTCCCTCCCCCTCACCCGATAAAGTTCCCCTCTCCCGTTCAAGTCCCCCTCCCTCATCAGCCCAAAGAGCAATCAGGATTCCCTGACCTGTGGGAAGTCCAAGGACCACCCACCTCCATCCAGATCTAGTAAGGTGAGCATCCAAACTGCCTAGCTACTCAGCAGTAAAAAAACAATGACTTCTTGAAGTTAGCTTTCTTGATAAAATAGAAATTTAATTTTTTAACCTGATCACACATAAAAAAACAAGCTGCTAAAAAATGTCTATATATCCTTTTTAAAAAAATCTGTCCTTATAAACTCATGACCTTGGTCAGTTTTCACCCTCTAGTAGTCTATATTTTGGAGGCTTCAGTGTTTGGCAGCACTGAGAACGTGAGCTCTGAGCCTTCTCTCCAAGCGAGGGTTGGACACTGCCGAGGGGCTTATCAGGGAATGGGGCTGACTGCACGAACACGTCCCCAGCTCTGAGGAAGGAGTCAGGCTCAGAATCACCAGGACAGCCCTCCCCTCTGCATGTCCCCTTGGAATGCTTAGCAGCTCTTACACGTGCAATCCTGCATTCATTTTTTTCTGTTGAACTTCCCTGGGAATTTGCCTTGGAGACAAGGTCCCAAAACCCAGCCTATGGCAATTCTCACACATGTCACTAGCCCCAAGTTTTCCCAGTGTATTCTGATGGGTCTGTCTGTGCCAGCTCTACCCACAGCCCAGCATCACCCATCACTGCCTCGGAATGACCAGACTGAAGGAAGAGTCTGCTGGGGCAGCAGGCATCTTACTGTGCTATTGCAGCTGTCTGTCCTGGAGAGGGGCGGGTCCTCTGTGGCATCCCATCCCACAGAGCTCCGGGGCACTGGAGCCTTCTTGGCATCATTCTTCTGGACAGGGGGTGACAGTGGTGCATCCTTGGACTTGGGGAAGAGGACTTCATGGTCTCTGATCATCATGGTCATCACTCTTTGGATCTGAGGAGTCCCTGAAGGAAAGAAGAGATTTGGAGTGCTGGTCCATGGATCAGGAACCTGGAAGCACTCAAGGGGTGCCACCCTCCCAGAGGATGTTTCCATGATAGCCTGAAAACCACAGGCCTCATTTGTATTTCATGGGACCATTCTTAATTATTTGGAGTAGAATATTTTGGTGTGAGAATGTACTACAATAAAGATATAAAAATGGGGGTGGGGTGAACAAAGAGCTGTTGAGGACATTTCCCACCTATATTGCCCTGGATCAGGTTTTATGAGGCAGTAGGTAATAATAATAATCAAGAAAAAAAAGCATATTTGTCTCCTGCTGTGGTCTTCAATGTGATGTCTGTCATCTTATTGCACCCAAGCAAATGGGTGTCAGGAACACTTCCTCGCCACACATATGCCAGACATGAGCCCTCCAGACCAGGGCTTTTGCTTATCAAGCCAAGACACAACCTTAGAAAGCTTTTTAGCCTAGCTTTACAGCAGCCTACTTGTGAACCGGCTCATAAAACAAAGCCCTGTTGGCTCCTCTTGGTTAACGGTATTTTAAAGTCATACAAAAGACTGGGGAAACACTAGTTAACTGGTCTGCGGTTAGACTACTGTGCTCTGGGACCACTGAGCAGGAGACATAATTCCTGCACTACTCATGAGGCTGCTAATACCATGCAGAAGAGACGGCAAGGGGCAAGCTCTGTGAGCTGCAAGCAGGATACAGACGCTAGGGACAGCGTTCTCGCTTTCACCTCCTGGGCACCTCTCCACGCAGGATCGGCCTATGTACCTCTCATGATCACAGCTGGGTCTTCGACCTTCGACCTGATGAGGTTCACTCCAATCACAGTGGCCAGGTTGTCCACACTCATCTTGTTGACAGCGCAGTTCAGCTGGATTTCGTGCAAGAATCTGTGGGCAACCAGGAAACCCCATTTCAGATGATGGGAAGCGGCCATGAGAGAGGAATCCCCGGACCCAAGGGCACACTGCTTGAATTCTAGCTCTTCCCCCTGTTTCCGGAATGGAGTGAACGGGCTCTGCCTGCGAGAGTTTAACTAGAATCTGGAACTTCACAGATGGAGGAGGGATGAGGAGCCAAGGGAGGGGTGGGCTGGAGGTGGAAATCTCTCAGCAGTGATTGTTTGGGAACAAGCATGGCTAGAAAGACTCAGATGGGTGCCCAACAGCTTCAGTGTTTTGTCTTTACCATTTGCTTCTTAGTACCCACCCCATCCCTGTCTCCAGAGAAGAAAGATGTGTCAGTGAGGTCTTAGACAGGCATCCTCTGATCGGAGAATGGAGGTCTCTCACTCTCAGCAGGTGTCAGGGTCTAACAAGGAAATCCCACTACACTTCCACCCATCAGAAGCCTGAAGTCCTCAGACTTGTTTGAAAAACAAAAATGACTGAGCACATCAGTAAAGGAATTTGGGGTACTTTAAAAAAAACATTTCAACGTAGGTAGAGTGGAGTACCATAAAACTCCAAATTTGAGAAATAAAATAAAATGATGTGTTCACATGATGAAAAATGACATACTATGGGATAATTTATTTTTTGATAAAGGACATGCGTTTCAGTTAGGTGTAAAGCATCCCCCTGTAGTTACACTGATGTAAACAACGATTTATCGGAAGAGAAAGTACTCAAGAGGAGAAGTTACTGCATGAGGGCTGCGTCTAGTTTTGGTTCTTACTTACAGTTCTTGTATCTTTGTGGTGTCCAGAATAAATGGGAATCATCTTTATAATTTGGAAATTAGTATTTTTGAAAAATAAAAGACAACATGGAGGTGTGTGTGGGGTGAAGATTCTCAGCACAGCAGACCTGGGCTGGTCCACCTGCAAGGTGTTGCCCCAAGGACTCACACAGTAGGTCCCCAAAAAGTCTGCAGGAAAATAAAATGGCGGCCTAGAGTGAACGTTTCCAGAGTGCTAGTTTTGGGGACAACATGATTCCAGGTTCTCGTGCATACTCTGGGACAAAGCTGAAGGAAGAAATACGCCCATTCTGTGTACAGGTTCTTAAGGATCCCTGAGGAGTGCGTGCAAGAACACCCCCTCAGAGCTACGTGAATGAAATTGACCTTCTACAGTGCCAGACCAGAATCTGGGATCTTAGAAATGGCTTCCTCTTCTCCCCAGGGCTTCTTCCTACTGTGGCTGGAGGCTGGGGCTCCACACCGCGAGGCTCACCTGCAGATGTAGCTCAGGAGACTGTAGTTGTCCCTGGGCAGGATGGAAAGTTGCTTCACCAGCTCCTGCTGAGCCTGGAAAGAGAGTTGGACACAAGTAAGCAAGTCTGCTGCCTGTATGTTAGCAATGAAATGTAGGGACATCTGTGTAGGGAAAACTCCTGTTCCCACAGGTCTAAGAGTTAAAATACTTTGAGATCAAAGTTCTGAGAATTCATGAAGTGTGAGTTGAAGCCCAGGCTGGTCTTGAACTCCCCACGTAGCCAATGATGACCTTGAGCTTCTGATCCTCCTACCTGAGATTACACACGTGTGCCACCACACTCAGTCTGTGCCTTGCTGAGGATCAAACCCAGGGCCCTACATACGCTAGGCAAGCCCTCTGCCAACTGAGCTACATCCCCAACTGCTGTATTTTTTTTTCTGCTGTGTATTTAAAAAGTCTGTTTGAAATAATGTAGCCCACCCACTCCCAACTTTGAGCACCTGTAAGAATGGTCTACCTGATAATCTACACTCGTGATGGTTTGCTGAATGAACGAGGTAATGATCCAATAAACAAACCACAACCTCACATCTCAGAATGACCTTAAAAGTGATGAGAAAATGGTTCTTCTGTGGTGGCTCTAAAGCCCTGTGGTCTTGCTGAGAACTTCTGGGACATAGGCCAGACGGGCCAAGCTGGAAGGCACGCTCTGGGATGGGAGGTTCAAATTCTACAATAGCTGTAGATGTCAGATGCTGCCATTCATGGGTCCCATGTGCCAGGGAGAGGAAGAATGCTCCTGCAGCCGCAGCTGCCTGCGGAGACTGTGATCACCCTCTGGTGACATGGGGGATGGCATCTAGTATGGTTCTTTCTAGGTGTTTTGCAAGCTTTATTGAGTTTCGTTCACAAAGGCGATCTGAAATGTCCCTGCAAACCAAGGGTTCTCACATCTCTCCCCTGCAACACCCAAACTCGGAGACAGTGAGGCCTAATTTTTCTTCTTAGGAAACAGCTACGTGGTGGCTACATCATTGCAGTTCTCTTCCCATCCTAGCTTTGAGATGGAAAACACTCCTCTGTGCCAGGATCTTCATAACTATGACTCCCCATAACTGTGGCTCCCAATAGCTGTGGTTCCCCATACATAATCATGGATCCCCATAAACTGTAGCTTCCCATAACCGTGGCTCCCCATAACCGTGGCTCCCCATAACCATGGATCCCCATAACCATGGATCCCCATAACCATGATCCCCATAACCATAGATCCCCATAACCATGGATCCCCATAACCAAGGAGCCCCAATAATCATGGATCCCCACCAGCAGTCCACCCTGGGGAGTCTGAAAGCTGTTTTTTCACTGGCCTGGACGTTCTGACACTCAGACTATATCACAAATACTGAAGAACAGAGAACTGTTCAACCCAAAAGGATCTTAGTTACTAGTGTGCTGATTGCCACATGTAGCCATTCAATGTAAATAAAATTAAGAATGTGGCTCTTCTGGTATACTACCTGTATTTCATGGACATGATACCACACATGGCTATAAATTAGCACATGGGACAGTGATAATATTACATCACCACAGAAATCCTATTGGGTCAAGTAAATATACTGAGCCTCAGAGAACATGCATGAGGAGGCTATTCTTGGTTATCAACCTGACTGGATTTAGAATGACAAATGGTGTTGCAGGTGGCCCGCCAGTTAGTTCCTGACTGCTCAGCCTCGAAATAATCACACAGAAACCATATTATTTAAATCACTGCTTAGCCCATTAGCTCTAGTTTCTTATTGGCTAACTCTTACATATTAATTTAACCCATCTCCATCAATCTGTGCATAACCACGAGGTCGTGGCCTACCAGCAAAGTTTCAGCACATCTATCTCCGGCAGCGGCTCCATGGCATCTCTCTCTCAGCCTTCCTCAGCATTCAGTCCAGTTTCCCCCACCTACCTAAATTCTGCCTATCAGCAGGCCAAGGCAGTTTCTTTATTCATTAATGGTAATCACATCATGCAGAGGGAAATATCACATCACAATGGAGGCAGGTTTCTGAGGACATCTGCAAGAGTGTGTCCAGAGAGGTTTAACGTAGGTGGGAAGGCCCACCCTGACTGTGAGTCTGGTGTTGTGGTAAAAAGTAAGCCAGCTGAGGACAGGCACTCATCTCTGCCTGCTTCCTGCCTGTGGGTACGGTGTGACAGCTGCCTATGCCCCTGCTGCCACAGCTTCTCTGCCACCATACACCATATCTTGAAACCAAGCCCAATATAACCCTTCCTTATGTGGTTTTCATCTGGTATTTTGTCACAGCAGCGAGGTAGTAACTCATACAGTGCATAAAGAACTAAGGTCAAATCCCGGTCTTCTTGCTATTTTGCCAGTGGGATCGCACCATTGGCCTGGCACTGCTACTGAAGCATGAGTCTGACAGAGTCTCCTACCAAGGGACATGGGCCCCATGACTCACTGCCACCTGCTAGAACCCTGTTCAGAAGCAGAAGGACAGTCAGCAAGAGAGACACCGACCTTTGCCTCATCCGCATTCATGAGCTGCCCGCAGAGCAGGAACCCTTCGTACTGGCTCCAGGGAACCACGGGCTCCGGGAGGTCTCGGAGGTAGAGCTTCAAGAGAGAGGCCACCGTGTGCACGTCTGTGTCCCTGGAAGAAAACCGGCTGCACTTAGGGCGCAGAACGCAGAGGCCTCTCACTTATTGGGACGGGACCACCCGGTCAAAGCGTGAACTACAGAGGGACGTGTTACCAAGGACCAGCGTCTGGGAAAGTCCCAGACCCAGACACCAGGGCCCAGAGCAACGCAGCCACTTCCTGCTTCCACACAGCTGCTAACATGAAGGGTCACTTTTTCATTAAATGCTCTTTAACTATTTTGATCTTTTTCTGTTTTCTTATTTCTTCAGACGACTTAATAGATCACGGTTAACAATGTCTATGTAGTCTCTCATTCTTTGCACATGTAAACTTGTTTATATCCTTGGTCCGTTGTTCTCGTTTACTCCCAGAGTTCTCAAAGCAGCTCTGGGCCATATGCTTCATCAATAGTTAATTCAGTCATAACCAATGAGGAAGCTTATTTTTATCTTGGGCATCCTTTCTTCCCCTTTTACTTCCTTTTATGATTTATATAGTAAACCTGCGGGAATACCTGGTTCCATCAGGTCGCAGCACTTTTTTAAGTGCTTGGAGAAAACAAAACCGAAAGCGTCTATCTCATGACACGGGAAAGTGTATGCACAAAACAGAAAGTGTCTATCTCATGACACGGGAAAGTGTATGCGCTCATAGTCACAGCATCAGTAAACCAGGTTTTAGAGGAACACAGCCCCGCTTGTTCACTGGCAAACTGCCATTGCTTCCTGACAGCGGCAAAGCCCTGAAGAGCCCAAGAATGCTACCTGCAGCCCGGCCTGGGACGTCTGCTGGCCACTGAATTGCAAGGGTTGTGCCTAGTCTGTTAAAAGAGAAACTAAATCTGAGTCTACCACATTCCAGTGTGTTACCCAATAAGGGGTGTGTTCTGAGAAATGCGCCACTAGGAAATTCAGTCACTGTATAAAAACCATGGGGTGATCTTCATAAAGCCAGGTGCTATAGCTTGCTCTGCTCCGAAGCTACGTGGGCAGTACTGTTGTGGCCTGTTACTGAGGCATTTGAGACGAGGTAAACAAGAATACCGAGTGAGTGTGTGTGAGTGTGTGTGTGTGTGTGTGTGTTTCTTTTGTTTTGGTGTCTGTTCTTAGTTATCAATTTCTGGCTTTGACTTCTGCACCACCCATACCACACCACACCCCATCCCTACCCCCTCAATCCGTTCCCCCCACCCCTGCCTCTGAAGCTGGTGAACTTGCTGCCTCTGAAGGAGAACAAGTGCACAGGATGCCATCTGCACTCCAAGGCAGGTTGTGTGGGCCGGGGATGTTCCCTTAACATGGATAGTCAGAAACCTCCTACCCTACAGAGTCACTGTCCAGAACACCCCTGAGCGAAAGGCACCTAGGGAAAGCACTCTCGGTGAGAACAGAGAGAGAAGAGCCCAAGAAAGTGGCAGAAGAATCACGGGCTGGCAGTCTGCAGGAGGATGCTCCTAAATGTCCCTGTGCTACACCTGACCCAGTGTCTTTACCACATCCGGGGCCCTGCTTGCCTATGCGCTCTCCTCTACCCTGTACACAATGAAGCTCCGTGTCTGGTCGTCATCTCAAATGAATCCCTTATGGCCCCTCTCCTTCCACTCCTGACTCAGATAGCCACTGTCTTCCTTAGCCTCCCTTCCTCTCCATCTTATCCACTGACAGCATGGCCCCAACAGACAAAACAAACACACCCATAGAATGAATGGAGAGGAAAAGAGTTTCAGTGAGAAAAATGTTATCAGTGAGGAGGATGGAAACCAGACCCTTAGCGAGAAATTTCAACTTCAAACAGGCAGTTTTCTCACAAGAAACTAAGACGGCAAAGATAACCAGTTATGAATAGCCAGGGAGGACCGTGGGTGCGCGTCTGAGACGAGCACTTGGGAGGCAGAAGCACACAGCTCTCTGCGAATTTGAGGTCAGCCTGGTCTATAGAGTGAACCTGGTCTATAGAACGAGTTCCTGGATAGCCAGGGATACACAGAGAAACTCTGTCTCGGGGTGAATAAAAAGGAAGAAGAAATAGAAAGGTGGTATAGCCACAGATACAATAGGGGTAATTCAAAGATTATATTATATCATATTATATTATGTTATATTATATTCTTAGAAACATCCAGAAAGCCCAATTAATTTCGACAGAGTTGATGATGATAGCCTGAGGTTAGCCTGGCCAGCTTCTTATTTCGGTTTATTGGGTCTCATCCTCAACATTATTTTCTCGAGGCCTTCTCTAGTTTACCAGACTATGTCGGGCTTCCTTTCTCTGAATTTTGTTTTCTCTACTTATCGTTTTGGGCACTAACACATTCTGTGTATTGGGGGCATAATGTCCCCTCCACTGTGTCGGTGCTGACTCGGGGGGTCACCCTTACGGTCTAAGTCTTTCTCTTAGTTGGCTGTCCCTCCAAACCAAAGAATCAGCCTCAAGTGACTGTCTTTGTCGGGTCTGAGCTCTGACCCACCTTTGGTGGCCTTGCCACGTTGCCTTGGAGCCCACATATGTACCATGAAGCACACCTGTCCATTTCCAAAGAGAACACAGGGATGGGAAGGACGTCAGGGTTGTGACCAAGAGGTATTCAAGCCCAGTAGAAACTAACAAGGAGATTTTTAAAACTGGTTTTTGCATGTGTATGTTATGTGTGTATTTATGCATGTTTCCATATGTGTGGGTACATATATGTGAGTGCATGTTTCCAAATGTGTGGTTTTGCATGTGTATGTTATGTGTGCATTTATGCATGTTTCCACATGTGTGGGTACATATATGTGAGTGCATGTTTCCATATGTGTGGTTTTGCATGTGTATGTTATGTGTGTATTTATGCATGTTTCCATATGTGTGGGCACATATATGTGAGTGCATGTTTCTGTGGAGGACGGATGTTGACATGGGTGTCTTCATTGATTTCTTCCCACCTTATGTATTGAGCAGGCTCTTTCACTTGAACACAAAAGCTTAAAGATTTGGGCAATCTAGCTATCCAGATAGCTCAGGGGATCTCTTGTCCTGGCCTCTGGAGGACTGGGATTATAGACAGGTCACTAGATTCCTTCCATTCATTGCAAGGGATCTGAACCCCATGTAATCAGAGGTTTTTTTTTTCTCACCTGCCATTTCCTGAATAACCATTTAGAGGCTTAATATTACATCCCACAGAACTCCCACTCCCATCTTCTCTTGTGTGGGAGCTCCTTAGCCACTGAGCCACCTGCCCTGGCCATACAAGGAGGCTTTCCTATTTGCTTTCTCTATTTTGTGAGAACCACGCACACCTGTGCTAGAATAGCACCAAGCACAAGAACCATGTTTCTTCCATTCAGGTGAAAAGACATAGTAGATCATTTGACAGTACCAACTCTCTGTATGACCCATGCAAGACCCAGTGGCCACCCACTGGCCCTGTGTTAGAGATGCCAGGAAGGGCCCTCTTGACCTTCCAACTCCTGTAACTCACTGATTGATAAATGGTCAGGGTTCAGAAAAACTGTAACTATAGGAGAGATGTAGCTCACACCACAGCTATGCCTGTGGCAAATGCCTGCAAAGTGCGAAGCCACGGTCAACCATAGGTGCTGGGACACACTCCTAGCCTGGGCCCTAAACATTTTGAAACTTAGTTAAATGACAAGAACAAAAGAATCCTACATTCTTCTCCAAATAAGGTTTGTCCACTCAAGGGGTATATGGACCCAGGAGCTGGCCCTAAAAGGACTCTTTCCCCTCTCTTTCCCCCTATCTCTCTCTTTGATTGTGATATGTGTGATTGTATAAATGTGTATATGTGTGTCTATGTGTGTGTATGTGTATCTATGTGTATGTGTATATGTGTGTGCAATTGTGTATATGTATGTATGTGTGTATTCAAATTATTGTGTATGTGTATATGTGTGTATGTATGTGTGTGGTTGTGTATATGTGTGTATGTGGGGGTAGCTTTCCTCCTTCTAAACTCCCAGATTTCATGGAAATCAAAGACTACAGACCTAGCAGAATTCAAACAGGCATGCAAGGCAGTTATTTAGCAAATCCCACTATAATAACCTCTGTTGTTTGGCATCCTGACTTTACTCTTTAAGCAATAATCCTCCTACATCTCTTGATCAACTCAAACATAATTTAAAAATTAAGAAGCAACCTGAATATAGTGACAGTGAATATACCAGGATGGGCTCCTGCTTGTGGACTGTAACTGACTGCGCTGTGAACCTGAATAATGACAGTGACTCTATTGGAATAGGCTCCTGCTTATGGATTGTAATTGGCTGTTCTGTTGAACAGGCCCAGAACTTGCTATAGTTCCAGTGGTAACTATACCACTGTTTGCCTAAACTAGATAGGTAAATTAGCCTATGGCATACTAAAGGCAGAAGACATAGTCATAGGTGGGCCAAACAAAGACTATGCCAGAGTGGGCATGGAGAGAAACCGATGGGCCTTAGAGATGCTTCAGAGGGAAAACGGCTGCAGTGGTGAGCAGAATGGGGCTGAAGAGGAAGAGCAAGGATATGCCTGCATAAGAATGACTCAGGCCTTCAGAACTTTCCCTCTGACCTAAATAACTCTGGGGGATTTCAACATTTGTGAACTGGGTAGTGTTCAGGCCCATTGTACCAAAAGCTTGTTTGCTCGGCAGCTAACTTGGTAAGAGTGGTTGGTCTTAAGCCAGCAGGACAAGTGCATGCAGGCAATCAGGTATTGCAGTCAACAGAGCATACAGTGTGAAGGTGGGGCTGGACCAGCTAAGAATGCAGGGTGGATGTAAGACTGGACCAGCTGAGCATGCAGTGTGCGGTGGGGCTGGACCAGCTGAGAATGCAGTGTGCGGTGGGGATGAACCAGCTGAGCATGCAGTGTGCGGTGGGGATGAACCAGCTGAGCATGCAGTGTGGATGTAGGGAGTTGAGCATACAGTGTGGATATGGGGCTGGACCAGCTGAGCATGCAGTGTGCGGTGGGAATGAACCAGCTGAGCATGCAGTGTACGGTGGGAATGAACCAGCTGAGAATGCAGTGTGCGGTGGGAATGAACCAGCTGAGCATGCAGTGTACGGTGGGGCTGGACCAGCTGAGCATGCAGTGTGGATGTAGGGAGTTGAGCATACAGTGTGGATATGGGGCTGGACCAGCTGAGCACACAGTGTGCGGTGGGGCTGGACCAGCTGAGCATGCAGTGTGCGGTGGGGATGAACCAGCTGAGAATGCAGTTTGCGGTGGGAATGAACCAGCTGAGAATGCAGTGTACGGTGGGGCTGGACCAGCTGAGCATGCAGTGTGGATGTAGGGAGTTGAGCATACAGTGTGGATATGGGGCTGGACCAGCTGAGCATGCAGTGTGCGGTGGGGCTGGACCAGCTGAGCATGCAATGCCAATGTGGAGCTGTACCAGTTGAGCATGCAGTGTGTGGGGCTGGACCAGCTGAGCATGGTAGAGAAGGACATCCTTGTTGGGTTCCTGGAGAGTGAGAGGAACTGACTGCAGGAATTTTCATCACATCAGATGTGCCTCATACAGGACTAGAAACCTTTGAGGAGGATAAGAACGAACACCAGGCTGCTATGATGGTGTGTGCTCTAGTCAGATGGCTCAAAGTTGAGTTCAGAATCACACAGTCCTGTGGACCTGCAGACTTATGAGAATTACTCATTGCAGCCACTCTGGAATGCTGGAGCAGTCTTCTGGTGCCTGCGGTTCCAGATGTGCTAATCGTCACAGATGTGTTCATGCAGATAACTCTGCTCTTCATGCTTCTCCTCTGCCTGACGAGGATGCTGGGCAGTGTTCCTAGGCTAAGCCTCAGCTTTCCCCCATGCTCTGCATCCCCCCTTCCCTCCTGCCCTAAGCATCACCTGACTCTGCCCAGATCATACTATGTCATATAAATCATCTGCACACTCTTTTAACTGTGCCTAGGTCTCAAAATTCGGAGTGATGAACAGAGCAAGGAAAGCCTTCTTCCTATTGCGTTCTGGGGTCTTGAAGCCTTTGAAGGCTCCCTGGCTCCCCTAGATCTTCTCTGCCTCGTCAGTTGGACAGGGCACAGGCAGACGGGACAGGGCAGGTAAGGAGGACAGCATACCTGTCAAAAGAAGGTCGTTCCCCTGCATCGAATGCATCTCTCAGCTGCTTCACTAGGTTGTCCTGCCCAGGCAGGCGGAAAATGCCCTCTTCACTCACACCATGCTCCAGGATGAACTCTGCGCACTTCTCCACCAGGATGGGCACCAGCTGAGGGCCAAACTTCTGCTCATAGGCCACAGTCTCATCCAGGCGCTGGCCGAACACCGCTGGGAGGAAGAAATGTGGGGTCCCTGAGTTATTCTTTCTTTGAGTCAATGGGTGGGCACGGACTGTGCACATTTCTTCTCTTTTTACAATTATATCAATAGTTATTATTATTATTATTTTACACATATGTGTGTTTGCCTGCTTGTATGTCTATGTACCGCATGCATGAGTGCCCCTGGACACCAGATGAGAATATCGGCTTGCCGTGGGGCCTGAGTTACAAATGTTTTGAGCTGCCATGAATTCCTCTGGAAGAGTACTCAGTGTTCTTAACCACTAAAGCACCTCTCTAGCCCCTTTTTTCTTTCAAAATATTATCTATTTTTAGTTTAATATTTTTGAGAATTTCATACATGAATTTAGCATTTACATCATTCCCATCCCTCGCTCTTTCACCTCCAATTCTTTCCATGTGCCCTGCTACTCTCTCAAATCCACGAGCTCGTCTGCTTTAATTATTGTTTTATATGCACTTCACATGCATGAGCACACAAACGCTCACATACATGCATGCACGCACGTGCACACACACACACACACACACTAAATCCATTTAGTGTTGCTCTGTGTATTTGTTTAGGGCTGATGCTGGGATTGTCTGATCTACCAGGGGGCTTGTCCCTAGAAAGACTGATTCTCCCTCTTTCTGTAGCCATTGATTGGTTAACTCTGCATCTAGATAGAGAGTCTTTGAGGTCTATTCCCTCAGCACTGGCATGTCACCTGGTATTGTCATTGTTCAGGTCATGCTTCTTTGGCCATTTTTAGAGCTTTGTTATGGGTACATAGTCCCTGCCCTATCTATACAGCAGACACACGCTCCCAGCAGAGGTCCCGAGCGCCAGTTCTTACAGTGTTTCGCCCCCTCTCTCATGACATTCCCTAAGCTTCGGGGTTGTGTTTCCGATGTGTTAATGGGATTGGGTACCACACAGTCGGTTGTTCTCTGGATTTTGGACCACATGTGATTTTGGAACTTCTGTAGTGATCTTCAACTCCAGCAAAAAGACGCTCTCTGATGGGGGTATAGAGGTAAGCGCTAAGAATGAAGTTAGGAATAGGAAGCCAGGCGGCGGCTCATGCCTTTAATCCCAGCACTTGGGAGGCAGAGGTAGGTGGAGATCTGTGAGTTCAAGGCCAGTCTGGGTTACAAGAGCTAGTTCCAGGACAACTAGCACTGTTGCACAGAGAAACCCCGTCTTGAAAAACTGAAAAAAGTAAAGAAAAAAAAAACCAGAATGCCGCTAGGATTTACACTGGTTTAGGAAAGCGGCTGTAATAGATTTTCCTCTAGGGTCCAATACTCCACCAGCCACGAGTAGTTGCTAGCTTTATAGTATCAGGCATGAATTCCTTTCTATTGAGCAGGTCTTCAATCCAATCAGACAGCTGTTGGTTGCCCCAAAACATAAGTGCCATTATTGCACCCTCGGGGAATATCTTGCCATCCTGTTCATTGTTGTGGCTTTACAGTTGGGCAGGGCTATTGATTACTTTTCTCCTTTGGCAGGTTGCATAACACCTTTGGCTGTGAAGAGAGCTATTCCTCGGGGAAAAGCTTCCAAGTCAGTCCCAGTTCAGCCCCTCTAAGTCTTATGTCTAGCTTGTGTGGTGTCTTTAGCAAAAGGGTTTTACATTCAACTTCTGGGAGGAAACTAAGGACAGCTGCTATAGCCTATATTTGGGGAATCTCTTCCACTGCCCTGGTCAATAGCTCCAAAGGAGATTTTTATGTCTGTCACTGGGGGTTTTACTAGACAGTCTATGGTTCTTGGGGGAGTATTATTGATCCAGAGGATTGGTATTATAGAGGACTTACTAATAGATTGACTTAGGAGACATTAAGTCACACAAGTAAAATTTAGAATATAGGATCACTGCCTCCTAAATACCCCTCCAAATAGGTAGTATGCTAACCAGCCTGTTAGAGAGAAGACTGAGATTGACCAGTCATTGGGCTCTTTAGGGCTTTGAAAGAGAATGGTCCTCATAGGCTCATCGATTTGAATGTTTGGTCACCAGGGAGTGGCACTATCTGAAAGATTAGGAGGTATGGCCTTGTTGGGAGTGGGCCCTAAGGTTTCAAAAGTCCAAGCCAGGCCTAGTGGCTTGCTCTTCCTGCTGCCTGCAGATCCAGATGTAGAATTCTCAGCTACCTCTCCAGCACCATGTCTTCTTGTTCACTGCCACGTTCTCCATCATGATGATAATGGACTACACTTCTGAAACTGTAAGCAAGCCCCAATTAAATGCTTTCTTTTGTAAGAGTTGCCATGTTCATGGTGTCTCTTCACAGCAACAGAACAGTGACTAAGACATACTCCGTTCGCATAATAAAGACATACCTTTAAGGGGCAGCTAGGAGGTACAACCATCACTAACTCCTGTCCTGTGCTCTTATCAGCAAAGAAGTGATCCTGTCATGTGGGCAAGATGACACTGGCTAACAACCATTTGAAAGAGAACAACAGTGGTATGCTTAAAATACTTCTGGCAATATGTAATGTTTGCTGTGTAAATCTTCTATCTGCCTAAGCAGGCAGACTTGCAGTCTCCTGACTCTGTTTATGGTACTTGAAGTGTAACCTGGGGCCAGGACCTGAGAGAGCTGGGAGGATGGTTGCACATGTAAAATGCATAAGCCTCAGCCTCAGGTGCACGTAGGCTAATGAAATCTCATATCGGGGAGTGGACTCTTAGCTGGCCATTAGCCCCAGACAGCCAAACACCACTAAAGAGCTCTCCTTCATCCCTAAGTGTGTTTCTCACTGAGGAAGCATCTTGTTTCCATTACATTATGACAGACAGCCCACGGCAGCCCAGGGCCTCAGCACCAGGCTTGCCTTCCGAATGTTCCCTGCCCCGGCTACTGATCTGGCAAGTTTACCAAGGCCTCCAAGGCTCGGTGCAGTTGACAGTGAAGTGGCCATGACAGTGCTGTGACCTCAGAGCTGCAGTCAAGATGAAATGAATGCACCACAGTAGTAAGCAGAGGACATGACCAGCTTCCTGGCATGCAGTGCTCAGCAGAAGTTTAGTGCTATCTTAAATACGTAAACAAAATGGGATCAAAATGGAGACGGACAGTAATGATCCCAAATTACAGTCCTGGGAAATTTAAACGATTTGTTTTCAGGTCTTGGTTAATATTCTTGTCCTAAATTCTTTAAAGGTGACATGGAAAAATCAAGAACTGAATTCTGGTGATACAGGGCACTGAAGGACAAGAGAAGGAAAGAGCCCATCACTCCGTTATCTCGTACCCAGTTAAGCCATTAAGGCTTCTTTTAGAATTCAGATTGTTTTCTGTACTTTCAAAAGCGCAGCTACAGTGAACGTGTTCGCTGGAATGTCCACACATGGAGGCATAATATTTGGTTATTGTTGAATTAATTAATTCCTGTTTGGATAGATGAGCACAGATATTTCATGCTGTTCAACTATTTTCATGGGGCAGCTTTCTGCATGTTCAGCTCTGGGGTCAAGTGGTTTGTCCCCATGGTATGCAAATTGCTTTGCCAAAATATTTTTCCAAATTCCACAGCCTCCAGCAAAGCAAGCGTGGGCCAGCTCCACCTTGGCTCTGTCAGCACCCAGCTCTGTAATTTCCTCACCCCTGAGCCTGACAAGATTAGATCTAAATGAAGAGAGCTACTACCCACCTGTTCTTCCCACAAGCTCCAAGGCTTCTTCCCTTTAGGTTCCGAGGGCAATGGCTTCAGTTCTGTCTGAACCTGGGCTCTGTCCTACAATCTGGCCCTTGGCAAAGCCTCTTGGTTCTCTGGATCCCTGACTCTCTGGCTGTTCTCCTCTCTCCAGACACTACTAATACAGATTTAACCTATAAAGAACAGTATTGGACTCTGGAATCCTCCACTCCAGTATCCGGCATTTTCAATGCTGCTGAGCACTGCTGCCCTGCTTCTGAGGTCATCTGAGGTCATACACCTCGTCCTCGGTTGCCAGGGCAGTGTTCTTCAACTGGCCTCAGTGCCCGATGGTTCCTCTCTCGTGGTATCTGGTTCTGGGGGTTGAGGGTATCGTCTCTGATTCCAAACCTGCCCAGATGTTCTTGTTTGACTTTAGCGGATCTTAGTGCTTGCCTGACATCCACTCGCCCTTCGCACATGACCCACTAACCTGTCTTCAAAGGCGCCTCACTTGGATGTTCCCAAAACAGTGCTCGCCAGTTTCTCGAACACTCTTCTCCCTCCCATGTCTGCCCCCTTCCCTGCCTCCTGGGATTCTATTAGACTCTCATGGGACTTTTTCAATAGCAGCATCTCTGCCAGGCCTTCTTGCCCTCAGGTAGACAGACTTCATCCTCCCTGTGTGTGCTCTCCTTCCTCTCTGCCCACTGCACTGTGGCAATAGGGCTGCTGTGACTTGTGCATCGATGTCTGGGCATGTGACCATAAGCTCCTGTGGCTAGAAACACAGGTGAGGTCTCTTTGCTTCCCCCGGTGAGCCTGGCGCAAGGAGGATGGGCAACAGATTTTGCTGAATTACTTGGTGGGTTAGTATCTTTAAACAAGTATTTTTCTAAAACCCATAGTTACTCTGACATTCCTTTGGTTGGAACCCTCACAGTCATCACACAAATCAATCCAGTTTCCTCGGCAACAATCGTCAAGTGCCTGGCACTGGCCAGCTGCAGCCTTGTTTCCGGAATGACAAGGAGCACAAAGACGTTGTCATTGCCTCCAATCAGCCAACTTCCCACTATGCAAACGAAAGGACCACACACACACACACACACACACACACACACACACACACACACACGAATACCAAGACCGTCAGAAAGTTCAGGACCACACAGAATGGGGATTATGTTTACTATGACAGGGAGTGGACAGATATTTCCACCACGCCAGAAGATCATGATTGAAATGATCTGACCTAAAATACAAGCTGCCATGGCACACTGGGAAATTCTGAGAGGTGCTGAGTCACTGTCAGAGGGAACGGCTTTTGGAGCATGGATTGTGGGCACCGGTGGCCACTCGATTCAGATGTGGACAAATAGCCCAAATATACTGAAAGCCAAGAGAAGTCGGATTTCTCTCTTCCCCTAAGCTCATCAGCCTTCCCGTGTGCCCAGTCTGCACTCCCTTGCCACACTCAGCCATTCGCATGCTGCTCTGGCCATGGTATCCACTCCTCAGTATGACTGTCCCCTTCCAACAGCCCTGCCCTGTCAGGTCTGACTTTGTCAGGTATCATATTATATGCAGATAGCATCATAGCCTACTGCTGTGCCATTCCAGTCTCGTGAGAACTTGGTTCTGAATCTTCACTGCTCTGGGCTTCTCCACCTTTAACTCCCTGCTTCAGAAGGTCAAGTGACTCCTTGTGGAAAGAGAAGGCCATGGCTGGCTCCCCAGGCCCTGCCTCTCTACCCTCCTCCTCAACAGGGTCTTCCTCTTTTAGAGGAACTTGCTGCTCTCTGAGCTCGTCAGCTCCATCTACCCTTTCTGCCTCTTCTGAGACTTCCTCGTTGTGTAGTGACATTTTCTCTCTGGATATGAGGAGTCAAGAGAATCTACGTCTTTGCTAGTTTATAAGGAGCGATCCTTTACCTCAGTTCTGCAGATCAGCAATTCTTGCCTTTCTCTCTTTGCCACTGCACCCACAAAACATGTGCTTGCTTCTGGAGGGAGTTTCCTCCTTCACAGCCCATTGGATGTATCCAGTTCCCAACCTCCCAACCCATCCTAGTTTAGTTCCCATCGCTTGTCTCTTTGCATCAAAACTTCTTGGTGCTCTCTGATGCCCTCCCAGTGGCCAAGTCCTCCTTTGGAGTTGGGATGATTCTTTACCCGTTGGTCTTCTCCAAACACTGATAGTATCGTGTTGCCTTTCCTTCAGTTCCTCTCCACGTGCCTAAAAAATTTTCACTCTCATCCGGATGACTCCCGAATGCCTCCTTTATATGTCTCCACACATTTGGGTACCACCTATAAACCAGTTGCCATCATACCTGTAGCCTATGTCCCCTCCCTCTTCTGTTGCCCTCAGAACACACAGAACAGCTACTCTCCCCATGTCTTCTTCAATCCCTCACTCTTCCTGCTTCGTCTTTAGTCCCTGCTTCCCATAGAGCATTCCTCACAGCCCACAGCATTCAGTCACCCACGTGACCAGAGAACACAAAGCCTGACACCAGGTGCCTAACACAAACGGAGCAATTAGCAAGACTGAGAGCATCACGTTGGAGTTACCCCTAAACACTCTCCCTGGCCCTACTGGGCCACCGGAAACACGTTAACTCACTCCAGCCTCACTGCCACTGTCTATGTGATTACAATTTGGAGGGAGGGACAACTGAGCTCCTTGCCAATTTCTTCTGCAGAATGGACAAAGTCACAAAACGTCTGCAGGATCTTTGACGTTTGAGATGGTGTGAAAATAAAAAGCAGGCTTGCACTTAGAAACTCGCATGCTGATGACTTTCTTCTCACACCCCCTAGACACCCAGTCTTTCTGAGTTTGGAAGACTTGGGGAGGGGATGGGGCCATCTCGGAATCCACAGATCCCCCCATTCGCGCCCCTCTTCTATGGCCTCTTATGTAGTTTTGCGATGATTTATTTAAGCAGCACTCTTCCACGAGCTGTGAGCGCCTCAGAGACAGACAGCCTGTCTGGTTCGCCTATTTTTATCTCCTGGCACAGAAGCTGCCTTAGACTTCACGAATGTTCCACCTGCTGTCTCCCGTGCTCCCCACTCTTCCCTCCGCTCAGCATTTCTCCAAACTTCCTCTTGTCGAGGAGACCGGTGGCCTTTATGTTTTTTAATTGTGGGGTTAGATTTCTAGAGCTCATCTTGGCTGTTCAGTCAGCAGCTGGGGCACAGTAGGTCATGCCCCCCTCTTGCAACACTTCCTAGTGGCTCCTGGAACTACCCTCTCTGGGTTCCTCATTCACATCATTGTCTGCTCTCACCTTCCTCCAAAGCATCTTCCTTTCTCCCTGACCTCCGGGCGTTGTTAGCTTGTCCCCTGGCGCTCTCTTCCTCGCCCTTGCTCACTTCCTTATAAACTCATGACTTTAAATTCCTCCAGGATGAAGTCTCTGAACTTCATATCTGTGGCTCAGAACTTGGCCAAAGCCATTCTTCCTATGGAGAACTTGCCATACACCCTAGAGACAACAGGGTCCCTGTGTCCCTTCTTCCATGAAAGAAAGCACCCTAGGCTTATCTTGGTCAGGTTTGATCATTCGTCATCACAGATCACATTGTGTGGAATACAAAGCAGACCCTGGTATTCAACTCCCCACCCCACCCCAGTCACACACACACGCACACGCACACACACACAGAAACACACTGACTGTATTGTCTCATTCTCGTGGTCCTTGTCTTTACCCTGTTTTGGAGGGGTGATAGGGTTTCTCTGTATAACAGCCCTGGCTTTTGTGAACTTGCTTTGTAGACCAAGGTGGCCTTGAACTCACAAAGAACCACCTGCCTCTGTCTCCTGAGTGCTAGGATTAAAGGCATGAGCCACCACCACCTAGTCCTTATCCTTACCTTTGCTTCTAGGTATACATGGACCTTTGCTTCTAGGTATACACAGGGACCGAAAGAGAGGCAGCCCAAGGACAAAAACTAGAGAGACCAGTGAAGGAGAGGAGAGTGAGGCAGGTGTTGCTGTGGCCTCCCAAGGTTGTGCCTACTCCTTCAGGGCATCTGGACTTCATAGTTCTGCTCTTGGCAGCAATGTAAGGTCCAATCAAATCATTCACCAGAGCTCATTGTCACTCTGAGCCATCACTTAGCTGAAGTGCTTTCATCTTAACAGTTGTAAAATTCAACTTATTAATTACAGCCATTGTATGATATGCAATACAATTACTAAATGCAATATAATCTTTATAGCAGCTGACTGGGTTTTTTTAAAAAAACAACAATATTTTATTATTAAAAACTTACAAATAAAAGTATAACATACCAAAATAAACTGGGTTCAGATTAGGAATCTCTCTAAGACCACATGTCAGTCAATTGATGAATGCCAATCTAACTGTTTATCAGTTCATTACGATGTACAGACTTTGGTCTGGCTAATTTTTGAATGAGACAATTGACTGATTTACTCGGGCTAATCTGAAGCTGGAAACTGAGAAGTTAGACTCAGGTTTGAAATTTGTCCTAAGACCATACTTTTTTTCTGGAACCTTCTGTGTAGCAGTTTAAATCTGTTGTTATTAAAGTCAATGGGAAGTCAGGATACTGTCTTATTAAAAAAAAAAAAGCAAGAAAAAAAAAACCAGGGACTGGGGAGAAAGCGCAGTGGGTAAAGAATTTGTTATTCCAGCACCAGTACCCAATCTTGATCACGGCCTTAGTCCCAGTGAGGTGCAGACGCTCAAACCCCAGGTCATCAACTTAACCTATGAATCCAGGTATGTTTGTGAGAGACCACATCTCCCCTGAGGAATGACACCCAAGGCTGACCTCTCAATTCCATGCACATACACTCAGTGCATGCACACACACATGCACACACACATGCACACACACATGCACATGCACACACACATGCACGCGTGCACACACATGCACGTGCACACACACATGCACGTGCACACACACATGCACATGCACACACACATGCACACACACATGCACATGCACACACACATGCACACGCACACACACATGCACACACACACATGCATGTGCACACACACAAAGGATTTTTTTTAATTTTAAGGGATGGGAAAATAGCTCAGAGCATTTGCCTATCATGCAAGAAGTCTTGGGTTTTATACCAGAGCAGCCCCCACAAAGTCAGTGTAATAATCTTTAAGACATCATCCATGTTCAGGATCCAAGGCCAGAGGCCACCCAGTGCTTCTCCCACCATGCTCTAGTGCCAACTATACCACCCTACCTCATATCTCCCGCATTTTCCCCAGTCCTCAGACCCAAGGCTTTGAACAGAAGATACTTTGTCCTGATAGCCCCTTGACAGTGACATCTCGTTCTCACAGATAACACAGCTACCCCTTCTGTTCCTTGTCCATCCATCTTCCACCCTCAACCCCAGAGATTCCTCCCCAGAGTGGCTACAAAACCCCAGGGCACTGAGTGGTTTGGGGAAGTGAAAATGGCTAGATCAGCGGTGAGCTCCCCCTCTGTCTTGTCCCTCCTCTACCACCACTCGGCTTCTCTGAGTCCCTTGCACAGCCAGACCCCAGCACAGCCTCTGTGCCAGTTCCAGGGTTAACCAGGACTCAGCTTCAGACGCGTACCCTATCCTGACATGGGAGCAGAGGGCAGCTGAGAAAAGTGCCCTATCGTGGAAGAATGATCAAATATGAAAGAAATACCTTTCTTTCGGAGCTTGGGGGCTCTCTTCCTGAAGTCCCAGCAAAAGAGGAGCGTCAGGGTGGGAAAGCCACAGCCCAGTTCCCAGCGCGGCATCCTGGGGACGTGAGGCATGGCTGCTGAGCGCTGTGCCTCCGAGGAGTCAGTCTGGCCTCTCTGCCTGCGCTGCAAGAGCTAACTGTCTTCTCTGACTTCCAGCTCAGCACATGCTTGCAAAAGGCTGCTCAGGTTCTGACTCCTGGGCGGAACCCTAGGGATGTGTCGGCACCTGCCCGGCCCTTTCCCAACACTTCTCCCTACTCCCTACTCACCTTTACACACAAGAGGCTCCCTTGGCTTTCAGAGAGTAAACGTAAAGCTGTCGGAATATAATAAAAATAAGTGCCTCCTTTTACTTAGCAGCTGATTGTCAGCCGCCATCCAGGGGACAGCTCAGAAGCGGGTTAAAAGAAAGAAAGAAAATCCCACACGCAAGCGTTTACCAGCATTGCGCCATATATCAAGCTGTCTGGCAGCAACACAGAATGCCACTTAGCCTTTATGAAGCCAGCCCACCCTCTCCTGGAAAGGCTTTCAGAGACACGCATGGCTCAGTCAGGGTCTTCTGAGACAATGATCTCAGAGGTAGGCTGTTGGGTGAAGCGAGCCAGCTACCCACCCCCCACCCCCGCCCACACACACTTTATGAAGACAGAACGGATGGCTGTAACTGACCCTGTGCACCTAGAGACCATCACGGAGGTCCAGGCAGGGAGAGAACTGCCAGGAAGGGCCTGGGGCCGTCTCACACTGCCAACCAAGTGCTCATCCCTCTGTCATTCCCCAGCCAGGAATGGGGACTCATCGTTGACACCACCTTCTCTCTCCACATGGAATTCACACCCATGTCCTGGCAATGCCACCTCTGGAACGCTGTGCAAACCTGTTTGATTCTCCCAGCTCCGCTGCCCTCGTCCTATACAAGCTGCCACTAATCTATTCTTGCCTGGATCAGAGCTCCAGCTTCTGGTCTACTGCCTTCTCTCTGGGCCTCCAGCCCAGGCTATGATGCACACAGCAACTAGAATAACTTAAATGTAATCTGACTTTACCACCTTCTTTCTTGAACCTTTCTCCAGGATGGCTGCCTGTTGGTCCTGGTGACCAACACATTCCCCAGCTGTCTCTACTGCTACCACCTACCCTCACCCCATCTCAAAACTCCAGCACACACTCACCTTTATGTCTCAAGACATTTGCAGCTGCTGTTCCCTTTGATATAGACACCATCCCTTTTCTTCTCGCTTCTCTGTCTGGTTCACCTCCCCTGCCTATCTGGAGTTCAGTGAGTCGTTCCTGGTTCAGAAAAGCCTTCCTCAATCTCCTTCACAAAGATTTACTTTGTTTCTGGTTTTTCCTTTCATGATGCATTTTTATTTTATAAGGCAGTTTCTCACTCTAACCCGGCCTGACCTAGAACTCACTCTGTAGCCCAGGCTGGCTTCGAACTCTCAGTGATCCTCCTACCTCACGCCCCAAGTGCTGGAGTTATAGGTATGAGCAATCATACCGAGCTTTTATAGCGTTCTTCAAATTATTGTTTTATATTATCCCTTGGTTTTTAAATTTTAATTTTAGTGTCTTTTAGTAGACTGAGTTCCTTGAGTCACTTCCTCCCCTCCCTCCATGGGGAGGACCAGAGGTCTTTCTCCCTAGTGTTGGCAATTCATCAGTAGAGAGTTCCAGAGTAAATGAACAAATGTATGCCTTTCTTATATTTAGGAGATGGAGGAAGGGGAGATAGGGAGTTAGTAGAAATAAATAAAAATTACCAGGCTTAGCTAGAAAGAAAGACGAGGTCACACAGAATAATGGATGGTACATCCCACAAGCTGCACTATGCTGGGGATTGTGAAACCATGTCCTGAAGGGTATAAAGAAATAAAGGACCAGAGGAAGAAGAACTCCTTGAGGTTTATAATAAGTCAATATTTACATTGCATAAGCCATGTATTGGCCAATCCACCATAAAGCCTAAACAAAGGAGCTGAACCCTGTCTTCTACCTGCAGCTTCAGTGAGAAGGGTGAAACTTAACACAGAACCCCTGTGTCCAGGAGCCACTGAGCAGGCGCCCAGAGGGCAAGGGAAAACAGTCAACAGAGACACCATCTGCAGCCTGGATGCCTGTCACCGGGGATAGAAGCCAAATTTCACCATGATGACTCAAGAGGGTGGTCTCCATGCTGAGAGGAGTCTGGAAAACACACACACACACACCAAAACTGAGGCTTGGGATGAGCTATTAGAAGTTGATTGCCTCTGTTCTCTATTCCTGGCAAGACTTTGGGATTCCATCCCCAGCTTCCAGGGTAAATGCTGCTCCGGCCCGTCTACCCAGCTGGTCCTCTGTAGACAGCTAGTCTGCTGAGGAGACACCAAGCAGCTGCTCCCTGAGGAGATGTGAGGACCCTGCAGAGCCTGCCAGGAAGGAGGGACATCTGAGAAGCTAGGAGACCTGGAGGCCACCTCTTCAGCAGCAGGAGCAAGAGAAGGTGTCTGTTCTGCCCAGAGTGGCTTCTCTCATTTAGGGCTGGCACTCAGGCGGGCTACAGGTGTCAGAGAAACCCCCACTGTGGGAGGCAAGACTCTTTATGTCCAGCTACCATTCTGGCCAGTTTCCACACTTTCGTCGGCTTTTCTAAGGATCAAAAAGAACTTCAGCTAGACTTGCTGTTAACTTTCTCCATGGGAGCTAGTTCTACAAGAAGCCGTTCGCTTCACTGAGTTCTTTCTTGGTGGGCATCAGCCTATGGCAAGAACAGCCTGGGACAGTGGCCCAGAGTGACTCTGATGTGGAGAGGGTCCTCCTTAACCAGTCCATTTAACACAAGCCAGGTACTGCTTCAGTCCCGGGACCCACAGAGAAAACCAAATCCTGCCACACACATTGAGGCTTTTACTCAGAGTGACTCTGATGTGGAGAGGCTCCTCCTTAACCAGTCCATTAAACACAAGCCAGGTACTGCTTCAGTCCTGGGATCCACAGAGGAAACCAAATCCTGCCTTACAGATTGAGGCTTTTATCCCAATGACGGAGACTATGAAACAAACACTTATCAAGTAAGGAAGGGTTTACATGCCGGAGAGAAAAACAGAGAACAGAGGAAGAGGGAGGGCTGGACTAGGTAAAGAAAGCTACTAAATGTTCAACAGAATGACCCCATGGGGAATTACTGAGGTGGCCTTTAAGCAAAAACCTGAAGAAAACCAACCAACCAGACAAAAGACACACAAGTAACCAAGCCAAGCAGAGGATTCTAAACAGAGAAGGGAAGGCTCAGAACCCTAAGGCAGGCGCATGCCCGTGGTGTTTGAGGAGGCTGGAGAGGAACGGGCATGGGGCGGGAACCAGAAAACACGGACAAAGAGATAACAAAGGCAACGTTGTGCATGGTGAATCCGTATGAAGCTTTTACTTTGATAAAGGAAGAGTAGGAAAGGATTGAGCAGAGGGGACCTGACATGATTGGCATGACATTAGCATGTCTGTCAGAGGGCAGGTGAGCACGGTTAGCGGTGGGTTTGAGCAGGAAGGATTCTGTTTCCGACCAGGTGGAGGAATGGAGGTAGTGAGAAGTGGCCGAGACATACATGGGAAACGCACAGCTGCCGTAGGCCTGGAAGGAGATGGCAATGTGTCTTGGTGATGTCACAGTTTTGGGAGAATGTCCTGCGATCCAATTGCAGTTCACTGATGGCACCGTACAATGAGCCCTGGCTCTAGCCCTGCCACTGGCCCTCTCCAGATAGTCTCCTGGGGGTGGCCATTTACCCTTCGTCTCCTGGGGACTATCTACCCTTTCATGTCTAGACTTCCCTCATGTAACATGGGAAGAACCAACGAGGGATGTCATGGCTGTAGTGAAGCTCTGTTGTCTGCAGGCCATGTTAGGTCTGGGAATGACTTTTCTAAGAAGTGCTGTGTGACACTTGTCTTTACAAATCCCACTTTTACCTCAGCTGTAACCGAGTTAATAATGTGCATTGAGATCATTTAGAACTAGGCACTCATTCGGCTTCCACACCGCTTCCCAGCTGTCTAGACTAACGACTTCTAAGAGAAGCAACCTCATCCATCTTACGACACTTTGGACTCCTCAGTGAGGCCCCATGATACCTATTTCTCCTTCGAGGCTCAGCCATGCACCTGCCTCAGAACAAGGAGTGTGCCTGTAAGATGTGGTTACTAAAGACCATCTGCTGAAAGCAGGAAGGCCTTGAAGCAATGCCCCCAACAAACACGATGCAAACGGCTTTCAGATACCGACTGGTGCTATCTGGCTGTGGCCTCGTGAGCTGTTCTGAGTCAGTAGGGCCCTAAAAACAATTTTCTCAATTTCCCCGCTTCGAGACTCCTAGAAAAGATTGATCAAGACAGAAGTTCTTCATTCCTTTTTGAGGCCATCTTTGCTATGTTGTTCAATAAGTAGAAAGGGCAGCCTTTGGAGGGATCAGAACCCTTCAGCCTCAGGTAAATGACACCAAGGGTTGGTTTCCTTTATTTCTCTCTGTGACACTGCCACATTGGTCCAGTGAGTAGTCATCACACCACAGCTAACACGGTTCCCTTCCCCAAATAAGCCCATAGTGCTCCCTCCACTCCCAGGACTAAAACTCAGCTTTTTTCTCAGGGTGGTGGCTGACGGTTTGATGAGAGGAACCCTTTGAGTATAGGGACAGAGCACAGCAGGGCGGCAGGCCCAGTCTCTTCCAGGCTGCTGGAAGGCACAGGTCCCTGGGAGAGCACAGAGCAGATGCAAAGTCAGATAACACCCATGAGCCCTGCCGATGACCAAAGGCCTTCACTAGGAAAAGGGCGTGTCAGCAGGTCCTTGGCCTTGCCGTCCCGGACTTAAGGAAGGTTGTGGTGAAGATATTACAGAGGGCACGGCACAGGAGCAAGCTTTCATATGTTAATAAATAAATAAATAGAACCTTCTTCTTGGCACAGTTCCCATCATGGAAGCTTGTGTCTAGGACTTGGTAAACAGCCAGCGTAGCTGCAGAGCTTTCTGTGCATTGGTGCCGACATTAATGACAGCCTTGGCATCTTATTCTGAAGGCTTCTTTCTCCAAGCCCCGCCTGGTGGGCCACAGGACCCACGTCCCCAGGCGAAATCCTGACCTCAGCTGAGCCAGGTGGAGTTTCTTTCTCTGGGGTTAACAATGGGTCTGCAGAGGTTGAGTTAGTGCTGGCAGGAGAGATGCAGAGAAGTTGGCTGGCATAAGAATAGATGCGGGACAAGTGTGGGCATGAGGGACTGCTGGCTAGACGGGAACAAGGCAGGCATGCAAAGAGAAGCCAATGGGTGAAGGCATCACCCAGAGAAACTGATAGAATTTTATTTTTCAGTTCCTGAACCTGTGGGGTCCATGGCAGTCCCTGTCTTCAGTGCATCTACCCAGCAACCCTTTCTGCTACTTAACATCATTGGCTGTGATTTCTATTCTGCATCAAAACAATCTTTGGAATGACTCAATAAGATTCTATGGTAGGGACTAAAGAGATGGTTCAGTAGATAAGAGGGGACCTCTCTTTGCAGAGGATGCGAGTGTAGATCCAGCATCCAAGGCAGCCCTCTGCCTGTAGCTATGACTCCAGGAGATCTGACACAGTTTTCTGACCTCCACAAGAACCACATGCATGTACATGCCTGTGCACACATACATGCATACATTCGTGAGCTTGCATACACACACACACATACACGCATGCATACACAAATAATAAAAATAAACCTTCAAAAAGATTTTATGGTAACATGAAATAACTAAGTGATAAAGCATATAAAATTTCATACATTCTACATTTATCATTTAGAAAAAAAATATATGTACTCACAACCCTGGTTGGAACAAAGAAGCATTAAAAGAACTCAAATGACTGATTCTTTTTTCAATTTTACATAACATATTTTGGTATTCTTATAATTTCTGAAAGAAATTGTTGGGAACTAAAATCAATATTTAACCATGAATGCTTCCATAAATGAGTTCTAAAATAAGAGACAGCATCAATAATTAATTACATATTTATAGTTTTCCTGGAGTCAACACAAGTAGCTCATTTTCCTAAAATGTTGGAAAATGGTATTTTGTGAACTCGCCCAGTTGAGTTACTTTATGTTTTTATAAAATGAAGAAAACATGCTAAATTCACATCTGTTGATCTCATATATATTTTGCATCAGGTTTTTGTTATTTGTCTTTTGTAGTCCAACCATTGCCCAAGAGTGAAAATATCGCTAGGATGCCCAGAGACCTCAAACACTTTGCATACCTTAAAGAGGACTAAATGCAGAATTTACCACACATCTGTAAGACCCCCATCTTCTGGGGGACAGCTGTCCCATACTGACCAGCCTTGGTTGTCAATCTTGTCCTTGACTTCTTGGATCCATAGCAGATAGACCCATGGCACAGTAAGAGTTAAGGCTACCAGTAACTCAGCTCAGCTAGCCAATCTCTTCATCTAGAGACAGGACTTTAGCTAAAGTGGAGAATCCCCTACTTTGGGGTGTCACATTCCTTGGTTGGACAAGGCAAAGGACTTACTATGGTTCTATTTGATCTGGAGTTGGCTCTTTGAGGTGAGCTAGGAGGACAGCGAGATACCCAGAAGCCTCTTTCCCCATACTCAGCAGAGGACCTGATCATGCCAGTGGCTTCAGAGGTCTCTGACCCCTCCCCTGAACACTGCACAAAGAGAGATGGTGCCTGGAGCCCGCTTCCTCCTCCTCCTCCCAGGAGGCCTGCTCAGAAATGGTTGTGCAGTGCCCGTCCTTACCTCCAGAGGGCGTGCCGGCGACTCTCCTGAGGAACTTCACCCACTCCTCCATCTCGACCTGAGAGCTGGCCATGAGGACGTAGGAGTCTTGTCCCACGCGATTCTGGTCACATGAGGCTGAAAGAAAGAGTAGCACATGGGAAGGTTGTAGAGCGGAGGAACCAGAGCCAGGGGGATGGGCAAAAGCTGGTTTCTTAGTTCAGTGAAGCACCGAGAGTCAAAACAGTGCTGTCCAGCCTCGCTCAGTGACCCTGGGTCTTGGGCCACTCCTGTGGCTTTAGCCAATAGCATATTTCCATTGACAAGTCACTGAATACAGGACTCATAATTGCCCTGGCTTTGGCAGAGGGCCGTTTCCACAGAGGTCAGAAGCCAATGCTACTGACAGGAAGAGCAGCCACAGCATTCAGTTCAGCATTCAAGGAGACGTCTGGTCTCCATGCCCACAACCGGGGCTTCTCAAAGCAGCCTGAGCTCAGCTGTGGCGATCTGGGAGGGAACAAAAGCCCCCGGCGAGAGGGACAATGGGTGCCAGAGTGTCTTTCTCATAGAACGAGTGTCTCCCGTCACAGGCTGCTGGGACCACACAGAGCCTTGCGGAGGGTGGGTTTCCAACACTCACTTAAGGGGCACATGGAGACTGTGGGGCCTCGTTTACCATTCTCACTCTAGTAAACAGAGTAAAGCTTAAATGGGTCAAGTGGCAGAAAGATGGTGGAAAAGACAGGACAGGTGTCACAGGAAGGGACAAAAAATGAGGAAAAGTGGCAAAAGAAGAAATGAGAGGAAGAAAGGAACCTAACATCTTCCTACGCCTCCTTGTAGGCAGAAACCTGCAGATACAAAACTTTCTTTAGTTGATAAAGGTGTTAGAAGGGACAAAAATAGTAGTAATCCCTTCGATCACCAGATGCTGTTGAAGCCCCCTCTTCCTACAATGCCAGGTCATCTGAGAGAGAGAATATTCCAACTGTCCCAGGGACACAGCCCTGAATTTTCCTGCAGAAACCGGCTTTCCAATCCCTTTAGTTCTGGTCTCTTGGACTTAGTACCATCAACCCTTCTTTCTCAGTTTTGGATGAGCCAATTCGAAAGGCATCTTGTCAGTCTCTTCTCCACGAAAGCCTTTCTCATGGGTGTCTCCAAGGGTAGACCTGGAAGCAAATCATGCTCAGGGAAGAACCAAGAATGACCTGAGTAAGCACAGGGTCCTTCTGAGATGGAGTGGGAAGTTGTGTTACCAGCTTACAGTCATTAGGACCGAAGCCCAGAGATACCAGGTATCTGCCCAGCCAAACACCGGGCAAGGCTGGTGCTCTCCTCCTCCCTATGGACCTCCTGCTGGGCAGAACCTATCTGGTGTCCTTCTCTGCCAAGAACACACTTCAGTCTGCTGCACCGTCAAAACACATCTTGATTCACTGGCTCCAGGAGCCCCTTTGGTTCTGCCGTGAGAAGCCCCACCGGGAAATTTCCTTTAGCCACCACCTCTGACTTGCCTTGTTGCACGAGTCTCCTCACTAATATCCATCCCCGCTCTGTTCTCATCCCTACAACCTACATTTCACTCTCAAATCACATGCATTTTGAACATGAGCCATAGAAGGGCCCGGCGGCTTTGCAGCCTTCTGGCGTAGACGTTCACTTTCTTATCATTGCTGAGAAGTGCCCATCGGATCACCATTCATGCACACTGACCCACTTGGAATTCTCTGTCATGTGGAGGCTTGAGGACATTGCCCTGGTCATCCCTGTCCTCAGAAAGGCTTCCTCCAGCCAAACACTTCACTTTCTCTGTTAGCAGCTTCCTAAGTTTACCCCAATTCCACGTTCTCAGTGGCACACCCTTGGCATGCTCCATGATCAGTGATGAAGCAACCACCTCCATCCCCTCAGACAGAATGTGTTCTCTCTTTGCTTTAGCTGTTGTCCCATCCAGATTACATAGTTCACTTGTGCTATGTGGCGTGAGGCTGGACTGTACGCTGCATGCGGCTGTTTCCGTTCTTTGAGCTCCAGCCCTACAGCAGCCCCTGCTCTCAGCGGATGCCCAGCACATTTGCTGTTGGATGAGAGATAGCATCTCCTAAAACAGTTCGTATGAAGGCTGAGTGGGATGTGTTACCCAATAGGAGAACCCCCACGCTTGTTCTCAAGCTGATGGTCAGGCAGGAAAGTAGAGATGCCCCTCCCTCAACAGTTGTCTTCCATGAGTTAAATACGCACTACTGTGAGCCTTGGACCTGAGGTCTGCCCAGACAGGGCCCTGATCAGGAATCCTGTTTCCTATGGCACCATGACCTTCTGCAAGAGGAGGACAAAGAGATGATCTAAAAATTTTATATAGTTAGTCTAGGCTGAATGGAGCCTTGGAAACAGTCGTGGGAACATAGGTTCTGAGTTTAGGATTTCTATATGTCCACTCGTGTGTGCAAATAGGAAGATTCTGTGGCAGGAAGAGACAAAGACAGACAGTGAGATGGACGTCCCCTTGAATGCTGAACTGAATGCTGTGGCTGCTCTTCCTGTATCAATGGCTTCTGACCTCTGTGGAAGTGGCATGATTGAATGAGGGACAGTCACCTTGACTTCTAGATGTGAGGTGGAAATGCAGGCGACTTACCTGGAATAACTTCAAAGACAAACTTCCCGGCTTCTTCGGGGTTTGTGGCGATTTCTTTGACTGTGCTGCCAGGCAGATACATACATCCCTGAAAGATCAAAGGTTATGCTTTGTATGTAATCGACAATCTCTTACCTAGCAAGCAGCTAATTCGGGGAAACAAACGAGATGCTAACAGTGAGTGAGGAGGGCAAGCGGAGGAACAGGAAAGCTGCCTCCAGTTTAAGGGACATCCATCCCTCTGACTCGGGTCATGGCCAAGGTGAGTGGCAGCCACTGGATGCCTAGGGAAAGTAGGGCAAGGGCCTGACTGGAGACACCTTGTCAGAGAGCCAAGTCACTTCTACCCTGCACGCACACCGCCGCATTGGGCTTTCTCACAGGGCAGTTCACTAGATCCTCAGCACCCGAGTGGCAAGGACCATCACATCCACCATTCCAATGAGATTTAGATTGGGAGATAAATGGCATAGCTGACTTCTCTAGACTTAGTTGCTCCTGTTTTATATACAAGTCACCGAGTTGAAGGTTGGACATCAGGTCCTAAGCTGTTGTTATTCCAGTCTAAACAAAAACCAGCCACGGTGAAAGCATAAAGGGCCAGAAGATTAAGACATTTCCAAAATAACATCAGAAACCTGGAAAAAAGAAAGTTTCCTGGGGTCTAGGAAGAAAGATGTCTGAGAGAGAAAAAGAAAAAATAAGAAGGAAAGGGAGGGGGATGGAGGAGGAGGAGGAGTGAGGAGAGAGGGAGGGAAGAGGGAGAGGAGGGGGGGGAAGAGATAGCAAGAAGGCGCAGATAAAAAGGAGGAAAAGCTTCCTGTCTATTAGGTGGAGCTCTGCCATCCTCTGCAACTAATGCTGTCACCTGCAGGTCTCACTGTCTGGAGGTCACCTGACTCCTCACACCATCCTGATGTCACATGGCTGCTCTACTAGTCTGGGTTAGCATGGCTCCGGAGGAAGAAAGCATGTCATTCCTGTGTAGGAAGGAATGCCCCCAGGAAGGAAATTCGCTTTCAGAGGTGCCTCTCTACACTGTGACTTGATACCCCGAATCACTTAATCACAAATTGTAAAGATAAAGTACTGGCGTTACTGCATGTTTGTATAATCTGTTGAGCAGCTGTGAGGTGCCAGACCCTGCTCACTGCTTCGAATAGATTAGTGGAGCAGATCCTCACAAGAAATCCAGAAGGGACTGTTCTCCTGACGGAAGAGGTGAGGAAACAAGGCTGCAAGACGTTAATTAGCTGACCGAACACCACAAGTCACACTAACAGGAAAATGATGATGTGAACACTGGACAGCGAGCATCCAGAATTCCTGATCAGGATTTCCTACCCAGACTTAGCTCAAAGAAGTGACAGAGTTCGAGCCACACACACTGGGCACCAACACTCCCGGCAGATCTCTCACACACACACACACACACACACACACACACACACACACACACACACACTGTGTGCACGGAGACCCTGGCACACCATAACCAACAGGAGGGTGATGAGAGGAAGATGCCCTGGGGGGTATAAGTTGGAGGAAGATGCCCTGGGGGGTAAAGGTGGGGCAGGGAAGAAAGAAAAGGGCTCAGGCCTTGCCGCTACTGTCACTAACTTTGCCAGCTGGCCTGGGTGGATTCTGAGTAGAGACGGAGCAGAACCAGAGTGCATGGCTCCCGAAAGCAGATCGAGGTACATTCCAAATCACTAAAACTCACACTATGTGAGTGCATGGCAAATGATTTCATATTCAAAAGAATAATGAGAGGCTGGAGAGATGGCTCAGCAGTTAAGAGTGCCTACTTCTCTTCTAAAGGAGCCGATTTTGGTTCCCAGCACAGTGGCCCATAGCTCCAGCTCCAGGAAATGGTTCCCAGCACATACCTCCCTAACTGCCTCCCATATAATTACAAAGTAGGAAAAGAAAAAGATAGTGTTACCCCAAGCTTGTCACTTCTTGTTCTTTCCCACACCTTTCTATTATGTCTGTGGTGGGATTTATCCGTGTGGTAGAAATTCTGTGGAACACTACGTGCGCTATTGCAAATCTTCTCAGCTCTAGCTTGTGTGACGTCATGTGGCACTTGGATTTTTTAGTTCAACTTTATTCTATGTATATGGGTGTCTTTGCTGAATGTATAGCTGTGTGCCACATGTATGCCTGGTGCCTGTGGAAGCTTAAGAAGGGCTGGAGTTACAGACAATTGGAGCCACCACACATGTCCTGGGAATCAAACTTGGATACTCTGGAAGAGAAGCCAATGTTCCTTGCTGCTAGGCCATCTCTCTGGGCCTCATGTGGTACTTTGAAACAAACATGAAATGAATATTTACACCGCAGAAATATTGGCAAGTCCTACACTAGGTTTGCCATCAGAGAGCCTGTTGTTAAACATGTCACAGCACTGACAGGCCTGTTGGGCTGAATTCCTTCACTTGAAAAATTGGGACAAAGGTTTTCTGTGATGTCACTTCCACCAACTGCGCGCAGGGTTCCTGTTCCCTGGCTTCATCCACTACCACTTTAGAACACTTCTCCTACTTTGGCAAGAGGACATTATGGATCACTAATGTATATTGTATGACACTGATTGTTACTGAGGTCAAAGGTTCTAGTAGACGTTTATTGGACATTGCATTTCTTTTGTAAATTTGGCCATTTTTTCTACTGCTTTGTTTGAATTTTTCTTGCAGTTTTGGAAGAGTACTTTAAATGGTAAAAACATTTGTTTACTAAATATGCACATAGAATTTCTCATTTATTATCTGAAGCTTTATTTTCTTGCACTGACTTTCAGTTATGAAATAAACCATCCTTATTTCTTAAAATGCAGCTCTCCTAAGCCCACGCAGACAGCTGCCCGTGTCTTCTGCCTCTTTGCTAATGGGTGTTTCCTATTTAAGTCTTTCCCCACAGTCAGGAATGAGGAAATAGAGCATTACTTGTTTTCAAGAACCTAGCCTGTAGTTATAACTTTCAGGTTATTTCTAGATAGTTCCAGGAATCCCCAAAGCAGTGACAAATGACCATATAGGTAGTAGAACATTAAATAGATGTGATCTGCATTTGAATGAGATGGTGGGGATGGCAGGAAGGCAGCAGGACAGTCACCAGCCGTGGTTTGGGATAATAATGTGACCATCAACTCAATTGCCAACAGGAAGACATTCAGCTTTTTTTTTAAATTTCATAACGCTTGTCTAGCAATGGTGGCACACACCTTTAATCCCTGCACTGGAGAGGCAGAGGCAGGTGGATTTCTGTGGGTTTGGGGCCAGCATGGTCTATGGTGAGTTCCAGGACAGCCAGGGCTTCATAGAGAAACCCTATCATGAAAAAACAACAGCAAAAAAGCACCTTAAATTTCACAATGTTTATACAGTATATTATCTGCCATGATTATTGGTGACATTGTAGAATAATATTCAATATAAGAAGCAATATTTGTGACATATTGACACTTTCATTAAATGAAATCCTCATTTCACACTTCAGGGACAACTTTCTAAGTGTGTTTGGCCAGGGAATGCTAGACTTAGGCAGCTACTTCTTCATGGGAATTGTGATCGTTTTTATTTGTGTTTTTCTAATGATTTAAATTTCCTACCATGTACAATGCAGCTTTTCCAGACAAACATGCAGTACAACATACAGCAAATTATGTCCTTTGTCTAAGGAATAACCATTCTAGCCCTACAATCTTCATGTTTAGATCTGAAATGAATGTGTTGTTTTATCGATCATTTTTTTTAGCCACTTGGTAGGGGTTGTGTGGTTTCCTCACTTGCCCTCTTGGTCCGATTACTATATCCACAGATTTCATAATAAACTGCCCTTGCAGACTTAGGACATAATCGCCTACTCATCCCCGGTTACTCATGAAGAGTAGTGAGTTTCCCACACGGGGAAGAAGCAGGAACTCACACATGACTATTTAACCCTTGTCACTAGCTTGCTTTTACAAGACAGGTTTTCATATGTACTTTATATTATTAGAGCATGTGATAAACACAAGTCAGGCAATATTGTCTCATTTAAACAAGAAGGAGAATCCAGAAAAGGCAGAGATTATTGCAGAGCCACGAGAAGAGCGCAGTGCTCCGAGGGAGACGACTTCCCCTTTCCACACTCCACAGAGACAGCCTCTACTCAGTGGCCCTCTCGGTAGGCTGCGGTGGCAAACACGGCATTGCCTCCCAGAGAATTCTCATGTTGCTGTCACGCTAGCCACTGGGATCTTGTCGTGCGTTTGCTAGGCTCGACAGGTCTGTGTTGTTCATAAAGAACAGGAAGTCCACTCACCACACACAGATCTCCGCAAACGCTGGCGAGGCAGAGTCCCTTGACTTTCATTTTGGCTCCACCCATCTGCTCGTCGGTTCATCGGCTCAGCCACCTCCAATATCCTTATATGCCTCATCTTCTCCTTCCTAATTTTTGGAATCTATTTTTTCTAAGAAGTTCTAGTAAAGCCCTTCCACGCTGCTTCCGTTACCACAGATAGGAACTCTAGGTGGGTGTGCAGCCGTCTTGGGTGCTAGAGACCTCAGTTCATACTCTGGGTCCCATAGGCATGGCTGATGATAGCCTCTCACTCTCTCATTCCCGCTACAGACAGAATAGAGGGTGCAGGGAGAAGGGACAGGCCTGAGACTAGGATCAAAGCTGTCTTGGGGACTAATCCTGATCCTCAGCTATGACGCTGTGCCTCTGTTCTCGTAAACCCTGAATCTGACCACTGCTGCCCCCCAGCCCCGAGCTCCCTCTGACGTTCCTAGTCCTGTCCCCACTAACAGTGTTCCCTGGGCTCCCTACTCAAACTTCATTATGTTTAGGACACACAGAACCATCTGTTTACAGCAAGCTAAAGACAGCCTTCCGTCCGGTCAGAAACCCACGGTGGCTCTCATGACACGCAGTGTAAACGCCCAAGTCTGTGCAGCGGCGCTCACAACCTGCCCCCTAAACCTCCACCCCTGCCCTGACTTCTCTGAGCTCTTCCCCTCTGGCTCTCTGTACTGGTTCTGTTCCTGCCACCCGGAACCCTTCGTGCTTTCTACCCAGGTCACACACGCTCCTCTAGTCTGCGTGTGGCCGTTCCCTCTGCCCAGGAGGCTCTGGTCCCAGAGGTCCACTTAGCAGCCCCCTCTCCTTAGCATCCCCACCACCTGCACGAAGTCAGTGTGCACTCCTGCACCCATCTAAGATCGTAATGTGTCTCCCAACAACTCATCGTTCCTCCAAGAGCTGCTGGCTTCCCTTATCTACTGTGTCAGCAGCTGTTTCCCCGGCTCTATTCATTGATTTAGTTCACGTCTCCAATGAACTGGCGTGGGAATATTTATGTGCGAATGCATCAGGCATTAAATACAATCATTGTTCCAGATAGACTTACTGAACAACAACAATGAGTCCCCACATCAGTTCTTCTGAGCTACCATGGTGGGTTGCCATCTGTGTCACCATTATGGTGTGAGATTGGACTTGGGGTGCCCTAGGAATCCTACTGCGCTAATGGGAACATCTCAGCCATCTTCACACTCGGGGCATATAGACAAGGCAAGAGCACCACCCAGGTAAGGTGTCTGGTGATTCTGTCTCCTCACTGAGGAGGCCTAGGGGAGTGAAAGCAGCCAGTGGGCCCCTGCCCAGCTCCTCTGGGCCGGAAGCAAGGACACACACCCAGCGGGTACCTGCGGCTTGGAGTCCTCTTCGTCCTTGTAGTAGTAGAGTTGCTGAGCTCTCAGCACGAAGTACCGCTGCTGCCAGTTCTTCACGATGGACCTCTGCTTCTTCAGCCAGCCCATCTTAATTGGCCTTTCCAGGGGGTTGGGGGTGGCGGGTGGGTGAAAGGCCGCCATCTGCTCCCCAGTCATCACGCTCCTTGACCGAGCTATAGAGAGGAACAGACAGGCAGGCTGACTGAGGGACATGAAGCAGAAAATCAAGAACAGGGGGGCCGGGGGACCTGAGAGAAAACCCTGATGTCCCCCCACACCCCAGAAAGGAGCCAGGGTCCTGTTCCTGAAAGGAACCCAACGAACCAGAGCCTGCAGTCCGGCTGCCTCTGGCCCCGCGAGCCGCAAAACGGAGATTGGCTGGGGCCTCTGAAGAGGAAGTGGCCACAGCATCTGACAGAGGTGCTTCCTTTTCCTGCGTGGGAGTATCTCACAGAGAACAAAATAATGCCCTGCTCTGTGTCCAGAGTAAGGCCCACGCAGCTGCACAGACCACCGGAAGCTGACTGTTTTCCCTCCATGGCCCCTTTGCGGAGTCAGCCCGGAGCTTGGACCCCATTGCCCCACACGGTGTCTCCAACAGGCTGTATCCCCGTGCCAGACCCAGAGGACTTGGCACCCATGAAGTTTCTGGCCAAGCGTCATCTTGTGTCCTCCAGTCACCTACCCGCTGTGTTTACATCCCTCTGCAGCAGGGTCAAGGGCTTTGGTTGGTACATCCGTCCTATGTTTCTGGTCAGATGTCACCATTAGCAGAAGCAGAAGTGGACCCTCCACCCACTGCGTGCTATCATCGGCTTTTGGCTTCCTACAGCGTTCTGCCTGTCATTTGATCGGGTCCTGGCCTGTGCCTCCATGGTGACCCCCACCCAGAACAACTGTCTCCGTCCTTACTTCCCGTACCCTCAAAGTGACCCATTCACTCTCTGGCTTCCAGCCAACCTTTTCCTCTAACACCTGCCTTTGGGCTTCTCTAGCCAGCGCAGCAGGGACTGCACGGCAGAGCCATGGCCTTGTGCGAGTTCTGGACTTGCTGCTGACAGCAGTGTCTGGGCTCCGCTCGGCAGCTGAAGCACATCTCTAGCTCACTGCTCATTTCATTAGCTTTGGTTGGTCCCTGAGATGTTAATGATATGGTGAAGTTATTGAGTCTATTCTCATCACTTTTCCTTACCCTACTAGAGAGCTGTCCTTTCTTGTCTTGCTTTTGACCGGCACTTCTCCAAACCCCAGTCAGTTTCCATACTAGCTAACCCGGGTTGCTGATAGTCCTTACAATACAGAATTGTTTTTTTTTTTTTTTTTTTTTTTTTTAGTTTTTCGAGACAGGGTTTCTCTGTGGCTTTGGAGCCTGTCCTGGAACTAGCTCTTGTAGACCAGGCTGGTCTCGAACTCACAGAGATCCACCTGCCTCTGCCTCCCGAGTGCTGGGATTAAAGGCGTGCGCCACCACCGCCCGGCTTCAGAATTGTTATATTGGACAGACAACATAAACACCATTTAGCACACTCTTAGTTAAGCATGTGCCGCTCTGATTTCTGCCACTGGTGACTGCTTCTAACTCGAAGGATGGAGCTCATCTCTAGAGCAGCTTTCCTCTCCCTTCAAGCTTCAGACCCTCCGATTTCACTCACTCCCATCTTTAGTGCAAATCTCTAATTGCAAACTTCTCCCTGTTGCGTTTGATCCCTGCTTCCTTGTATCCCTCTAGGCCATGGCTCTCAGCCTTTATCCATGTTCGTAGCATCCTTCTCACAGATGCTAGTTCTCACCAGAACCACACAGAATGGCGGTCTCTGCTCCACCGACTCCAACTAGACCAGAACTGTCACCTGTATCTTGCAGAGTGCTATAGAGCTGTGTGCACAGGCATCTGCCTACCTGGGCCCTTCAACCCTGCAGCTACTCTGAGTTCCTAGAAGACACTTGGGTCACACCTTCAGCCCTTAGCTCCCACTAGGGAACTGGAAGAGTTGCAACACACGCTTGATTGAGCCTTCCATTGGACAGCCATCCGCACGGGAGAGCATATGGTCAGTGACTGTGGAAGATAACGTTTCAGTTTGATGCCCATTTGGTTTGGAGAGATTGCTTTGTATCAGTGTGTCTTGATACCCTAACAACAGCAACAGACTTTGCTTCCAGTCTTCCTTCCCAGCTATCAACTCATTCCTGGAGTCTTTCACTGGGGCTGACTACTTCCTCAAGGAACCACCAGGGCATGAGAGGATGAACAGGCTCTGGCTGTGGAGCAACAAGGAGGAGCGGACCTGAGTGAAGGACTGAAGACTTCGTGTGGCTTTGTGTCTCTCTTTGTAGGGGTGTATCTTGAAAAGACCCATCTGTACCAGGAAGAGGGCACACTTGGATAAAGGTGAAAGTGTCACTCACACACAGAGCTTTTAAAGAGGGTGGGAGAGGGAGGCCATGGCATTCTCTTCTGCTGTAATATGGCCTCAGTGTGAGCCCATTAGTTCCAGTGCAGCTCCTATGGTCATTCATCTACAGCAATGTCAGATATGGAAGACGACTCCTTATTGCAGCAGAGTAATGTGAGGCTCCATAGGAATAAGTGGGACCAACAAGAAAGGGAAGAAGTCTGGCAGAGGCCACATCATATCTATGAGGACTTAGGTCTCTTTAGCCACTCCCCAAACCCCACAGACCTGGTTAGGGTCACTTTTAGAGGCAAGAAAAGTGGAGGATCTCAGAATCATCCAGAAAGGGTACAGGGATCTAAAAAAACCAGAAAGATGTAGCTTGGAGGGAATTTGATTAGCATGGAACCCAGTGGCTAGGGGATTCTTTATACTTAGTTCTGGAGGGATTTCATTATTCTTTAGGGTAAAAGACAATAACCAAGCCAAAAAAAGATCACGCCTAAAAACATCTGTGCCCCGAAGAATGGCCTGGGAAAGGCAAGAGGCTGTGTGAATGCTTGGCATTCTTAAATACAGCCCAAAGAGGACAAGATAGCCACGAGGCAGCACAATACCAAGCCCTGGCCTGGCACGATCCCTCTCACCATACACCGAGCCAGTGTCTCTTGAGTGTTTACTGTCCTCTTACCATCCCTGATATGCTTGTATGTCCAGGGTTTCCCTTCTAAGTTAGACCATGTGGAGAGATCTGTGCACATTCTACACAGCAGGAAGTTGATCCCAGTACTGGGAGACAGTGACAGCTGAACAGAGAAGCTTCCTGCCCAGTCTTGGGTCCCAGTTGTGGCCATCAGACCATCTTGTAGATGGTGCAAGTACGAGAGAAGTGGCCTGGTGGGCCTTGGCTCTGACTACCATTCTTTGTCACATCTTTGAACAGCCCCTTTGTAGGAGATCTGCTGCTGTCGGTGGTTAATTTTTCATAACAAACATGGTCGGTGATAAGCTCCGTAGTGAGCTGGTCTTCATACCCGTGGGAAGTGTCCCCCTACGGGAGGAGGAATAAACTAGGTAGACAGGGCTACAGAAGGCTACTGGAGACAAGGGAGGCAGAGTGAAGCCACAGCCACACGGGGTTTGTAGAATTCCCTGCAAAAGCACAGTGAGAGTTTTAGTGAGGCCAGAAACCCACCCTCATTCTAGCAGAAAGAAGAAGACCAAGCCCCCAGCAAGCACTGTGCTGGACAACACAGAACTCTCTGTAAGTGGCTGTAGGCAGAGGAACGCATTAGGATACATAGAATTAAGTAAAACTATGTTCCCATCCGTCATATTTCAGGTACTCGACTGCCGAGTAGGACTAGTGGGCCCAGAGAAGACTTGGGTATAGACTGGGGCCTCAACCTTTCTCTGAGAGGGAAAAGGGAGCCATTTCATGTTACTGAATAAGGGGGGACCACAAAAAAGGACATTTTGTAATGAGATTGTCCGTGCTGAATTGTAGTCTACAGGGAGAGGAGAGAACAGAAGATGTGCTGTGCACCCGGGGTTTTATCTCTACAGCAGAAGTTAGTTTTGCCCCAAGTTGGAACAAGAGAAAATTGAAGAAGGAAGTCTGAGCAGAGCCGTTGCCTCGGAAACACTGTCACTTCCTCTTCCTCTCCCATCTGCTGACCCACTGACCTGAAACATAACCACAAACTTTCCTAGGGCCACCTTTGAAGTGTCTCCAGCATGGGCTCTCCAGCTGCCCCGGTCTGCTTTAGGGGGCTGGGGTGTGGCGGGGAAGGCTCACCAGGCTTTAAAGCTGGGAGGGCCTGTTGCTGTTCTCTCTCCATCAGCTGTTATCACTGGGGACGCCTGTCTGGACAAACAGCTCCCACGGATTCCCTCCAGACTGCTCTTGCAGACTCATCCCCCAGCTGCTTACAGACACCAGGGAATTGCTCAATTCACCACACTACTAGTCAAACTCAACCCCCCACCCTACCCCACCGCCTTCACACCGTCTGCCATTCCCACCTGTACTCACAAACACAGCCCTGCTGCCTGCCTTCTCTGTGTACAACAGTCCTGTGACCGTCTCTGTGTCTCTTCACCAGGGGCACATAAGCAGTCCAGCATCCGACACCTCGCCTGTAGTTTTCCTACCGTCTCCCTCTCCACTTGCAATTAAGAGGACAAGGACACTGCTTCTCTTCTTGCCCTTGTTCATCCTGTGTCCTGGCTCCAAGTGAAGAGCAGTCAGGACGCAGAGGGGTACAGATGCTTCTGTAACAGTGGCCATGGCTGAGTCTCAGCCGACTCCACGTTGTGTTTCTTCTTTCATGAGTTTGTGAGTATCAGGGGCAGTGTGTGAGTGATTAACCCTCAAGAGTTAACAATGATAATGGACCTACCTCAGCCAGCGCCTAGTTTTAAAACACAAGAACTGACCAGCATTCGAGAGGTAGAGGCAAGCAGATCTCTGCGACTTTAAGGCCAACTTGGTCTACAGACAGGAGAGCCAGGGCTACACAGAGAAAACAAAACAAACAACAACAAAAACCCCACAAGAATTGAAAAGCAGGCAGTGCTGTGAACATTATTATTTTACTATGTAGTTGATTTAATGTCAAAAAAGATGGCAGTGATAGATTGGGAAGGGTGAGGGATAAAAGGGAGGAAGGTGGAAGTGGAAGGTTACCAGGACACCACACGGTATCCCCAGGTGGAGCAGACGAGCCTGGGTTAGGAAGGGGCTAGTGGGCAAGGACGCACTGTGAGATGCAACTGAGAAGGGATGGGCAGGCTGAGTGCAGAATGAATAAGAAGGAGCCAGGCGTCTGTGGGCTTGGGGTTGCACAGCTCAGGAAAGCTACCCTTCCTACTGCTCGCACAGCCGACATTGCCGAGCCCTTGACAGGCAGCAGGACAGTATCAGATCCTAAACCATGTACCTCTCTGCCTCAAGAAACCTTCAGAGCCCCAGGACTCATTTTCAGGAACAAGGGGGTTGCGATTAGAGAACAAGAATGCTTTGTTTCCAGCCACTCAGGACTTCTGGTTCCTAACATTTAAGGGTCTGAATCAAGAGAAGCTAGAAGGAAAAATGTAACTAACACGAAAACCTCACTTCAAAAAAGTGAAGTGGTGGGGGATCTTCAGATGTCACTGTGGCTGCACAGCAGCAGTGGGCACAGAGGGGAACAGCCATCTGGAGGCTATGGATACAGTCCTCCATACAAGAGGAGGATGTGCTGGTTCCCTCAGGGCACGTGAGTGCCACGCCGTGAGTGTACCACACAATAAGAATACCATGTAGTAAGAGTGCCACACAGGGAGAGCGCCACACCGTGAGAGCGCCATGCAGGGAGAGCGCCACGCAGTGAGAGCGCCACGCAGGGAGAGCGCCACTCAGGGAGAGCGCCACGCAGGGAGAGCGCCACGCAGGGAGAGCGCCACGCAGGGAGAGCGCCACGCAGGGAGAGCGCCACGCAGGGAGAGCGCCACTCAGGGAGAGCGCCACTCAGGGAGAGCGCCACGCAGTGAGAGCGCCACGCAGGGAGAGCGCCACTCAGTGAGAGTGCCACGCAGTGAGAGCGCCACGCAGGGAGAGCGCCACGCAGGGAGAGCGCCACGCAGGGAGAGCGCCACACAATGAGAATACCATGTAGTAAGAGTGCCACGCAGTGAGAGTGCCACACAGTTAGAATACCATATAGCCTACAAGAGATTTGGCCAGCACATGGTCCTTGGTGATTATTTAGTAAGTGTATGAAATAAGCATTTAAGGATATACTGAGAGTTATCATCAAGGGACTTCATATTTGTAACAAATGATGGCAAATTTTTCTATTTGTGGGCCTTCTAGGTATGTTCACTGTCCCAGGGCAGGCAGTGGCTCGTACAAGGAATGACACCTACTCCAGTAATATAATAAACCACCAGTTCCTTAACACATATCACGTACTTGCAAGCATCTGTTTTGGTGCAGACTCCATAAGTTTCAATTACTTCCAAGCCCACACCAGCTCTACAGTAGGTAGAACCTGGCTGTGCACCTCCGTTTTAAATGCAAGGGTCTGACACTCAGAGAGCTAAAGTGATTCCTGGAAATCTGATTTTAAAGCCAACTATCCATGCTCCGGCCACAAGACCCAGGAAGGAGCGGCATCCTGTGGTGAAGAGAGCTGCCCACATCACAAATCAAAGTGGTTAGAAAGGAAAAAAGCCTGCTGAGCACAGAGATGACCACGCTCCATCTGGGCAGCAACAAATCCATGAGGACTGACCACAGGCAGCTCCTGGTCCTCTAGAGTCTCTGCTGCTTAACAGAACACTGGGAGCAGAGCAATTTCCCAGAGCGGATCATTTGCTCTCGGGTCCGGAAGGCTGCACGTGGCACCAGCCTTTGAGCTACAGTGCCCCATGATGAGAGGTCTAGAGGGAGGAGCAGGCCAGTAAGAGCGGCCTGGAGTCACTCTGTGACAGTCTATTCTCCAGACAAAGGCACAGCTCCATCCATGAGGAAAGTCTCTGTGACGTAATCACCTCTTGTGAGGCTCCATCTCCAAGCACTGCAGACTGAAGTCCCACTATCTGAACCTTGGAGGGCAGACTCAAGCCATAGAACACCCACCTGGCCCCCACCCAAGCATTGCATATAAACAACCCCCTGCTTCTGCTTCCGTCCAGCGTGTCATCTGCGACACTCATCAGGCCTTGAAGGAACGCTGACAAAAATGGCCGTGAAACCTCAAACCTCCCACCAGACACCAACAGGAGGATGGACATATTAGGTAATCCTGCTGCGTCTCACCAGCTCACTGCCCAAGCGCACTGGAAGAACCATATGCTAACTGAATACTAGTGAGGACCTGGAGTGGGAGGAGGGTGCTGAGATAGCCCAGCTTCACCACAGGCCGAGAGGGAGCTGCTGAGGAACCCTCTGAGCAGCAAAGCCATGGCTACCTCCTGCTGCAAACAGCCCACGAAGCAACCTCAATTCCATTTTGCTCTGACATGAAGAATTTCACCACTTACACAAACAACAAGCTGCAAGCCTGGAGGCAGAAGAGGGACTTTTGCTGTCTTCTCTGAAAGGACACACTCACCCTTGAGAACACGTTGGCATAACGCCTAGAATTGTTCCCTGAGTGCTTGACTTGGCTGCTCACCACTGGAGTGCGTTTTGCTTTCTACATCTGATAGAAACATCTTTCATGTCAGCTGGGTGACCACGATGATGCAGAGAGCAGAGCCCACCTGGGAACGGATTCTAAGATAGTAGTGACTTGTGACAGAAACGGCATGAATGCTGTCTCAGTAGTAACAAGAGGGGGACTGACAGAAAGGAAGGATGTAGAAGGGTGTGCGTGTGTGCGTGTGTGTGTGTGTGTGTGTGTGTGTGTGTGTGTGTTATTAAGAGAGACGGGAGGGAGAAAGACGGGGTGGGGATTAGGAGGGCCTGGATTTCTGCTGCTTTTACTCATTCAGAAGCTCTAGAAACCCAGGCTAGGAACCAGCCTCAGGCCCTAAAGTTTTCCTGCCTTCAGGAAAATTCTGGTCTAGGGTACCTCTCAGGACACCCTTGTGGTGTTCACATTTTGGGGCTTCCGTGTTTGTTAGGACTGTAGAGTGTCGTTGTCTCTCCCTGGTCTGTGTGTGTCTTCACCAGTTGCTATAGCTCTCGCGCTCTCTTTCTCTCTCTGCCCATATCTGCATAACAGGAAACCAAATGTAATAACAAGAAACTTCGCAGTGTCATGAGCACTTCCTACTGAGCACGGCCTCTTCCTCAGTGCAGACACAAGGAGAGATTCGGCAGTGGGTGCAAATGAGCGCTCGAAGACCAGGCAGCCGTGGCTCTGGCTATCGAAAAGCTACCTGCTTCCCCAGAGTGACTGTCAGGCAGAATGCTCCACATCTGTGGGATAACTACAGCCATGAGCTACCCAGTGACGAGAGTTAATTAAGAGAGCTATGCCCTTTGCCCAGCATCAAAACTAGCCGCTTTAGGGAAGGGTTTGCTTCATTATCCCCTAACATCCATACAGAGCGTGTTAGGGTGCTTGAAGTCTCTGCAGTTTTTACAAGTGAGGGTCCTACCTCTCACAGGCAGAAACCCTCCAGGGAAACAGCACTCCCAACCCATCAAGACCTGAGTCTTGGGGGCCACAGGCCTTTGTTCTTCCTCAGACATTGCTCTAGTTGGCTCCTGGGACCACCACTGAACTTTGAGAAGAATGATTTCTGCTTTGACACTTACCCAGCGTATAAACAAACCTTGGGGTGTGGTGGCCAGAGACACAACCTGACAAAAGGATCCAATATCTTATTAGAAATCCAACTATTTTATGTATGATCAGAAGGCTGACATGAGATATTGATTAGTGTGGGTAAGCATGGTCAAGGCAATATGGTTAGGGAATAAAATAGCCATGGGTTTAAAGATGTTTACTTTAGCACAAAGCAAAAGGTTACATTGTATGTGGAATTGGCTTCAAAATATCTCAGCAAAGAGGAAATGAAGGGATAGATTCAAAGGCGACAACCTCAATAAACATTGAAATTCAGAAATGGGATGTATCAGAATGCACGTGGGGGAAGCACTCTCAGTCTCTCGAGATCCCATCAGGCTCTCTTCCATCCCGCAGCCATCAGTCGCTGCTGTGAATTTCATCCGGGCTATTTCTCCAAGTCGGCATTTCCAGAGCCGATGGTTACTCCTCAGCCTCGAATCAGTGAGACTACCCAGATGTCACGTTAAACAGGTCACCTTTCTCTCACATGGATCTGCTCCAACCTCTATGATTCAGTCAGGTAATGGATGGGAGCACTGAGCCGCTGGAGCTGCTGGCAATGATAGGAGCACTGGGCCGCTGGAGCTGCTGGCAATGATGGGAGCACTGGGCCACTGGAGCTGCTGGTAATGATGGGAGCACTGAGCCGCTGGAGCTGCTGGTAATGATGGGAGCACTAAGCTGCTAGAGCTGCTGGAGCTGCTGGAGCTGCTGGCAATGATGGGAGCACTGGGCCACTGGAGCTGCTGGTAATGGATGGGAGCACTGAGCCGCTGAAGATGCTGGTAATGATGGGAGCACTGGGCGGCTGGAGCTGCTGGAGATGCTGGTAATGATGGCTGCTGGTATGAAGAACACCTCCTGCACAGTCACTCTCCTCAAGCCCAGAGAGATAAGGGGGAGATCAAGAAGGGACAGCCTTGGCATCACTACTGCCATTCTTTACACGGGCACTGAGATCTTTGACCTCCAGGGACTGCTCTCTCCTTTACAAACCACCATTGAGATGGAAATGGCCAAGGCAATCTTAGCAACAGTAAAAAGAAAATTCGAAAAGGCTGAAACAAAATCGGAAGTTGTAGGTGAGGCTAAAGAGAGAAGGAGGGAGGAAGGGAGGAAAAGAAAGAGGGAGGGAGGAAGGGAGAGAGGGAGAGAAGGAGGGCAAGAGAGAGGAACAGAGAGAGAGAGAGAGAGAGAGAGAGAGAGAGAGAGAGAGAGAGAGAGAGAGATGCTACTGCACACAAAATGCAGTAGAAACAGTGAAGAACAAAACTAATCTCTCCATGGTAAATAAGAATGATTTCCAACATAATTTATAAAGTTAAATACTTTAATAAAATCCACAAAGTTGGACAGCTTTGCCCACTTTGTCACTTGACTCTTCCAGATGTCCAGACTGTCTTCTGAGTGCAGAGTTATGTAGGTAACTGGCTTATATCGTCCATAGTTAAGACAAATTTTAAAAGGTTCACTGTTCTCAAAAAACTTGAATTCAATACCTTCAACATCAACCTTATTGAAAGTCAAAAGTAAGAACGGAAGACTCCCTTCCTGGGCATTAAAGAGCATGTCCTGGTGTGGGGGCACACTCCTACAACCTCAGCATTTTTGATTGTGCATTTTTTTCCTCCTTCTGCTATGTGGCTTATCATATTGATTGATGTTTTAAGGTTGAGTCATCCTGGAGTTCCAGCAATAAATGCCATGGTGACGATGCATGGCCTTGGATATTGTGGGGTCCAGATGACTGTATTTTGTTGGTAATATTCACAACAATACTATAAAAGATAATGGTTTGTGGTTTTCTTTTTTGTTTAGCATTTTTGGCTAGCTTTGATTTCAGGGTGGTGCTAGCTTGTAAAAGCAAAATGGGAAGTCTTCTCTCTTAGTTTTTTTTTTTTTTTTTTTTGGAAAAGAGAATGATTAGTGTCAGTCGTTTTCAGGGTTTTGATGGAGGGCTGGAAAATGTCTCAGCATTTAAAAACACTGGCCGCTATTCCAGAGGACTTAGATTTGATTCCCTGCATCAACCTGTGGCTCACAACCACGTATAACTCCAGTTCCAGGGGATTTGATGTCCTCTTCTGGCTTTCAAGGTCACCAGGTGCACAGACATGCATGTAGGCAAAATAAATACATTTACTTTTTCACATAAAATAAAAATAAATTTTAAAACATAAAGATTTGGTGGAGTTCACTGGTGAAGTAGTGGGGTCTTTTTTTGTCAGAACTGTGACTACTGATTCCATCTTGTTGAAGGTTTGTTCCAATTCCTTAGTTCTTCCTGGTTGAGTCTTGAAATTGTGGCCTATCTGGAACTTTCTTCCAACAATTCTGGTTACCAAGTTGCTGGTATGTAACTGTCCAATGTACTCACACATTATTTGTGTGTCTGTGGACCAGATGGCAGTGTCTCCAACTCCATTTTTATCTCAGTTACTTGAGTCTCTTCTGCAGCCCCTTCTACGGGTCCCAGTGCATTTTGGTTGCTGTGAGTGGAGTTTCACTCAGTCAGTATTAGCAGGGAAAGTATCCTAACGCTTTTGCTTTTAATCTGCTGTGGTTTTGTGTACACGGTGAACTTCTTAGAAACAGCATATTGTTGGGTCGTGTTTTCTTCTCCACTCAGAAAAATCTCTATTTTGTCAGTGACATTCAAAGTAATCATTGATGATGATGGATTTAATAATTCTGTACATTTGCCATTCATTTTTCACATTCTTTATGGCATTTGGTTCCTCATTTTCTGTATTACTATCTTATTTAATTGAACTTTTAATAGCAAAAGTTTTACATTTCTCATTTTCTCTTGCATATGTTTTTTTTGCTATTTTATGTTGATTACAATTGGAATTGCATTTAATGATCCAAGCTTATTCCATTCTAATTTGAATTTATTCCAATTTGACATTAATAATATGCAAATACTGTTTTTAATGCCTGTGCCCCTATGCCTTCAGTTATTAATGTCATCAAATTGCATTTTTATGTCTTATAATTCCAAGAAAATTTCCAACTTTCTAATCTTGAATGTTTTAATCTCTTAAATTATTAAAAAAAACCATAGAGATTATAAAGCAAAATTACAATTATATTAGCATCTAGAGTAATCTTTAAAAATGTTAAATCATGCCTAAAAAGGGTAGCGCTTACAGTACTGTCATAACTTGCTTCAGTAACTGTCGGTCACACACACACATTTTCTGAGGTCCGTATATCTTCGCTGTTTTTGAGTTACAGGTTAATAACTTCCATTTTGACCTGAAGGGCTTTATTCAGAACGTCTTGCAGCATGAGACTCACAAAAGCGTTTGTTTCTCTAGGAACGTCTTACCTTTCCTCTCACTTTTTAATCTATCTCTTATTGACTTATCTATAGTATGTGTGACACACACACGCGTGCACGCAAACTTCGTAGAGCACACGTGGGAATCGGAGGACGACTTGCAGGGGCGTCTTAGTTAGTCTCTCCACTGCCGTGACGAGACACCAGGACCAGAGCAACTCTCACAAGGAAAACATTTACAGTTTTAGAGGTTCAGTCCATTCTGATCAGGACAGGGAGCATGGTGACATGCAGGCAGATGTGCTGGAGGAGCTGAGAGTCTTACGTCCTGCAGGCAACAGGATTGTATGTCACACTCACCCCCACAGTGACACACTTTCTCCAACAAGGCCACGCCTACTAATAATGCCAGTCCTTTGGTGGCCATTTTCTTTCAAACCAGCACGAGGGGTCAGGTCTTTACTCCTACCGTGCACGTCCCAGCGCTTGAACTCAGGTCATCTGCTTTGGTGGAGGGCACCTTTTCTTGAGTTGAATTAGCATTACTGAAGGATAATTTTGCTGGATGTAAGATTCTTAGTCAACAGGTCCTCTTCTTCTAGAAAGTTGAATTTATTAGATCACTGCTTTCTGGAGTACAAAACTTCTGATGAGAAATTTTCTCATAATCTTATTGAGAATCCTTCATAAGTGATCAGTTACTTCTCCCTATCTGCTTTTAATTTTCTCTTTATTATTCTTTTCTGAAAGTTGGGTTGTAATGCCTCTCCCTGGGCCCGAGTTCCTCACACTTGTAACTGACTCAGTTTCTTGGATCTATATATTCGTCTTTTTCATCAAGTGTGAGAAGTTTTTAGTTGTTATTTCTTCAGAATCCTCTCTTCCCCTTTCTCTCTCCCCCTGGGACTTTCACGATGAGTGTGTCGCTCTGTTGACTCATGTCCTACAGACCCCCTAGGTTCTGAAAACTTTTCTTGAATCTGGCTCAAGCTCCTCAAGCTTGACAACATCCACCTGCTTGCCCTCAAGTTTGCAGATTCTGTATTCTTCCTCTTTGTGTCTGGTTCTGAAACCCTCTAGTAAGATTTTTATTTCATTTATAATAACTTTTAACTTCAACATTTCTTTTAATATTCTTTTACACTTCCTATTTCTTTTGGGTTTTTTTTTTTTCGAGACAGGGTTTCTCTGTAGCTTTGGAGCCTGTCTTGGAACTAGCTCTTGTAGACCAGGTTGGCCTCTAACTCACAGAGATCCTCCTGCCTCTGCCTCCCAAGTGCTGGGATTAAAGGTGTGCACCACCACCGCCCAGTTTTTCTATTTCTTTTTCACAGACAGTTTCTGCTGCTCTGTTTTTCCCTTTTGAATGGGCCATGCTTTCTTGTTTATTTAAATAATTTGTGATTTTTTTTCTGCAAAAGGAAGAAAGGGAAAGAAGGAGGAAGGAAGGGAAAGAAGAAAGGAGGGAGGGAGACCCAGCATTTGAACTTAAAAATGTGACTCTGGAAACCAGATTGTCCCCTCTCCAAGGTTTTGTGCCTGTGTGTTTGTAATCAGAGCACAGATCCCTATCATTTGGTGACTCGATCTTTTTTTCTACCCTGGCTGCAGAGAGCTACTCAATCCAGGGATGCATTTGTGGCTGCCCGGCACAGGGCTGGTAGTGGGGGCCAGTGAGTATGCCTGTGCAAAGACCTGGATTTACCAAAATTAAGCACAATTTGCCACCCAAACCTTCTCCTGGCAAACTGAAGCCTCCATGAGACTCAGAGACCCCAAATAGTTGCACTAGGTAGATTGTGCATGGTTGGTGCCCAGGTAGGAATAGAGATGTCTGTATTGGGTTCCTGCTGTCCCAGATCCTCTTTGGGTCATGTTTTACTGAATAATTCCATTCAACTAGATCTTGCCAAGAAATAGAAATTTGTCAAAAATAAAATAGTTTATGTATAATTTATAATAAACTGAGTTTGAATACAATTAGAAAAACAGCAAATGTTTAATTTTTGCTTATTATTATTGGATGTCTGATGCATGTGTTTGTGCACACGCATATGTGTGAGCGCACACGTCATGGTGCATGTGTGTATAACTGGAGGTCAAAGAGCAACTATTCTCTACATCCACTGTGGAACCTGGATGGGGAGCAAACGGAAGCCATCAGATTCACATAGCAAGTACTTTTACCAAGGAGCCTTCTCAATGGCACGAGTAAATAGTTACGTGAATTGAAAATAAGATGAGGGGAAAACCATTGTTTCGTGTGCTTCTGGATGAATCGTTCTTTTTCTCCCTAGCTCAGCCATCATCTTCTCTACCTCTCTTCCTTGGCATTTCCTTCTCACATCATCTGCAGAAGAGGCTGACTTAAAATCAGATCCAAGGGAAGCAGGAGGAAGTTGCAGTTAGATTCAGGAAAAGCCTCCAAGAATATCTGTACCCTTAGTACCGGGGAAGATGTGCTACCACACAGATATAAACAAATGGTCGTTGCCTTAAAAGAGAAATGTCAGCTGATGCGTGTCTGACTTTTGTTGTTTGGGAATGAGGTAGAAGCATTTGTGGGCATGAGCTTCCAGAGGATGCAGAGTGATATTCTAGAGTGTTCTGTCATAAAGTTCACACTAGCTGCCCAATCTCCCAGCACTTTTGTCTGAGTGACAGAAGATACTGTGAGAAGATACTGCTTTTATAATCTTTGGGAGGTCTGGGAAAGGAGGGCGGAGAGTTCAGACACAGGAAACCCATATTTGTTATGTCTAATTGTGGCATGTCCTCGTGGGCAGTGCTAGGGAGGAAGACATAAAAGATGTTTACAAGCCACTGCAGGAAGGAGGCGAAGGAAAGGCGCGGAGTCCCGAGTATTTATGGAAGGTATCTGCTACTCCCAGAGTCTCCTGAGCTGAGATCATCAAGGCCATACTCGACACTAAAGCCAACACAGGAAAATGTTGGCACAGGATTTCAGCAGGAGCGGCACTTCTCACTCTTTGACACGCTCTAAGAGATTGAAAAGCAGGTGACAGGGTGGGAGGAAGGGCCTCCCCACACACATCTGACTGAAGACTTGAATTTAGAACATACTTTTGCAGATTCTTGCCTGTAGATAACACTCCGCTAACTTCCCAGTCTGATACCTTCCTACAGCGAATTTAAGAAAATATTCTCCAAAAAAGAAAAAAGGAGAGGGCAGAAGAAGAAAAGGAGTGTGGGAAGAGGAGAGGAGAGGGAGAAGAGAGGAGGGGAACTCTTTAAAGACATCACTGAGAAAACATGCCAGTCTTAAAAATGGCCAAACTATTTGGAGTGACACTTAGTCAGAGGAAAAGATGCTATCCATCATTACTCACTAGGAAAACGTGAAATAAAAGCCCAGTGGATGCCAACACAAACATATTAGAATGCATAGGGCAAAGCTGAAAGGCAGCCTGGGGAGCCGGGAGCTGCAGGAGCTCTCCTGGGAGGCTGGTCAGACAGGAAGTGGCACTGCCATTTTGACAGACAACTGTCAAGTGTCTTACGGAGTTAAGCTCAGGTTCATCAGCATGTACCTAAGAGAAACGAAGCTTCGTGGTCACAGGAAGTCTCTAGCAGATATTCACAGCAGTCTATGTAACAATCTCTACCAGTCAGAAACAACCCCAGTGTCTATTCCAGACGCGAGGAGGTGGAGGGTGATTTTTCTGCCATCCTTTTTAAGGACCGAATATGTGGCCGCAGGAGCAGTACACGCCCTCCCCCTCACCAGTCAGGGCTATACTACCACAGTGTCTTAACTAAGGAAGAGGCTGTGGCCACCTGCACAGCCTAGCGAGCACATCAACAGCAGTCCCTGCCGCTTCGCTTCTTAAGAGGGAAGAGCTGTCTTTGCACTTAGAAAGGTACAGCAATGTTTTCAGCCCTTGTGAGGTTACAGACCTTATTGGGGAATAGGCGAGTTCACGTGCATTTCTTTATAAAACCTCTAGGGGGCGTGGGTTCACTGAAACAGCCCATGAGCACAAAGGGGGAAATCTTGATGGCAGGCTTGATATCGACATTATCTAGGGATCATTTAAGCTACTCTGACATTATTTGGAACAGAAAGGGAGCTAGCACAAAAGGAAGAGGAAAATTGTTGGCCACTAGGGGGCAGGACTTGCCTTCTTAGGCCGTACTGGATGCTAGTGTGGCGCTTAGCTGTGTTTATTCTTGTCTAGTACCCTCCGACTTTCCCTTTTGCCCTTAGCACCACGTTCCCGCTTCACACGGTGGAGTCCTGGTCCCTCCCACCCGTCTCATCTCCATCCAAAGTCTTTGTCCATGAGGCTTGTGATGGGAATGAGAAAACCAGACACACTCAGAAAAAAGCCAAGCCAACAGCCTTACCATCCAGTATGAGCACACCCTCAGGTTTCTCAGGGCAACTGAGGACAAACATGTCTTAATCCCTACGGTCGGGGCTAAGTTGCCCCCCACCAACAAGTACAAGTGAGAAACAATGAACACATGGCCTGGAGTCTGCAGTGAGGTTCTTAGAGGTCCTACAGCCGAGGGAGGAAAAGGGGTGCAGGAGGGAAAAGGGGTGCAGCCTCCTCCTTTCCCTGAACCTGTTGACACATGGCTCAGTCTCTACAGTCCCTTCACACCCTTCCACACACACAGAGAGAACCCATTCCCCTTGGTTTTAAAAGAACTCTGTTACTGTTCTCTCAAGGACAGCTGCATATTCCTCAAGCTTTACTCTAGAATACAAGCAACCCTTTATTAAAATAGACATTGTTAGCAAGGAGAAGGTTTCAAAAGTCAAAATCACTGCTGCAATGGAGCAACATAATTATGAGCTCTCAGGTCCTGCTCCAGGTCCCCCTCCACTCAACATAAATACTGCAGGATGCTGAGTCTGGCTACGCCGCACCAACAGCAGCAAACCTCAAACTTTGCTGCACGTTTGATCACTTGAGCAGATGAAAGTCTGAGTTTCTAGGTCTGGTGAGATGGCCCAGTAGGTAAAACCGCTTGCTGTGCAAGCCTGACCACAGGACTTCAGTCTCTAGACCTCACAGTAGAGAGACCCGAGTCCTGAAAGGTCTCCTTGGGCTGGCAGGCCCATGATGGCAAATCCATTCATTCACACACACACAAGAGTAACTTACTTAAAAATCTAAAATCTCTAAGTTTCCAGCTCCTACCCCAGGTCACTTCAGTTGGCAACTCTGGTGTGGAAATGTACGAGAGGCTTCCAGGGCAGCCAAATTTGCTAAGCAGGGGAGAGGTAGAGGGCACTCATCCCTAGAGCATAAAGTCACCGCTGTTTGATTGGCTGGAGCCTGGATGATTGCACTGAACATGAAAGTGTTAATACGTAACAGGCTCTCACGGGAAAAAGAAAAGAAGCAAAGCCTGTACACACCACAGGCTAGAGGCGGTCAGGAGGCTGCCAGTGCACACTGCAAAGCTGGCACTGTGGGCAGGGGATCTTAGCTATTAATGAGACAAGAAGGAGACCCCCACAAAGGAGGTACCCGGAATGACCAGGGATGCAAGTTTGAATGCCCAGTCCCAAGCTATGGTGCCATTTTGAAGGCTGTAGAGCCTTTAGCAGGTAGGGTTTAATGGGCACAAAGAAGTCCCTAGAGGCAGGCCTTTGAGAACCATGCACACTGCTGGCTCCAGTCCTTCATGCCATTATACCCCTCCCAACACACTGATAACAAACTGAAGTTCCCAAAACCATGAACCAGAGTAAACTTGTCTCACCTTAAGCTGGTTCTGCTTGTCACCCCAATGAGAAAAGTATCTAATATAGAAGGCAACCATTAACGGCCTTTCTATGCAAAAACCCACAGAAATGCTAGTGAGAGTGGTGTAGATTTCTCTCTTGCTAAGTGAATGGTCTGAACGGCATGATGTATCACTGAGATTGTAGGCACTGACTGGCTATCGAGATGCTCGGAGTACCAATGACTGGGAAGTAGTCATTGATAGTGTGGGGAGGCTGATCTGGGTAGAGAAGAGAATTATGTGTGAAATTTCTGCTAACACAACATGGAGCAGTGTAGGAATCAGAGTTTAGTGCAAGAAAGAACTGATTGATGAAGACTTGGACGATCATAATGTTTGGAGGAACTGAAGGAGCAAGTTCTTTTCACCTAGAATACCTCCACAAGACAGGATACTTGATTCTTCCATTGTCAGAGGAGGTCTAAAACCACCTCCTGGAAAACTGCCTCACCATTGAGATGACTGCCACGGCTTTGATGGCATGGACATAAGGCTGGACTGGAAGCTTAGCTTCTAGGAAATTCTGGAGATCTTGCCTGGCTAGCCATGGATACAGCCATGGTGGAACCACAGGAAGACACCTCCCTTAACTGATCTTATCTAGATGGTTTAATCAATACACATAATCTGGTTCCAGAATCTTTAGCTGCAAGAGAGTCCCTAATTAGCTTCCCAACCTCTCCACAGGGAGGTGGGATGAAGTTCTAATGAAGTGTCTAGAGAAGCAAGCGTGTTGCATCCATCATAGACAGGCAATGATACTTATAGGTCCATAGTACCATAGTATCCTGCTTCACGGAAAAGTCTGCTGGATACTATGGTACTATGGACCTATAGGCTGAAGATGGATGCCCCAATGGTACAAAAGAACTTTGGGTGACTGTACAGACAGTGAGATGTCTCTGTCATTTCTAGAGTTTTGGAAGTTACTTACTTCTTGTTTACTTAGGTAATATTATATCCTTCTAGAGTCTTTGATAGAATTGAAGAATAGATAGATAGTTATAGTTTTCCATTGTTATGATAAAAGATAAAATAGATATAAATATTGTAACTGTAATTCTTGCTTTATAACTGTTTTGCTATATGTAATTTTACTATGTTAAAGTTAAAGCCTTTCTTTTTTGTTTAAACAGAAAAAGGGGAAATGGTGTAGGAGGTCTTCTGTCTATGCATTACTTTCATTGATTAAATAAAGAAGCTGCCTTGGCCTTTTGATAGGCTAGCCTTTAAGTGGGTGGGGTAGACAGAACAGAATTCTGGGAGGAAGAAAGCAGTGTGGCAGACACCATGGCTCACCTCTCCAAGACAGATGCTGGTTAAACTCATGCTGGTAAGCCACAGTCAAGTGGCAATACACATTAATAGAAATGGGTTAATTAAGATGTGAGAGTTAGCCAATATGAGGCTAGAAATAATGGACCAGGCAGTGATTTAATAATACAGATTTCCATGTGGTTATTTAGGGCATAAGCTAGCCAGGTGGGATGGAGCAAGGGGTCCGCGCTCCTCTTTACAACAACTAGAGATAACTAAAATAAATAAATATGCTTTAGTTTCATTTTAATTTAGTGATAAAGGAAAGTCAGAAAAAAAAAACACCTATACCACAGCATTTTTGGTGGTAGCTGCCATGTGAAGGCATATCCTGACTCCTGGGGAATTTGAAAGTAAAAGAAATAGACAAAGCCTTGACTATAGGGAGCTTACAGTGCAGTAATGCAAACAAATGAGATCATTTCAGACTTGAAGTCACATCATCAGGAAGACACAGAGAGTGGGATGCTGAGATGCTGGAGCTCATCAGACACATCAGGAAGACACAGAGAGTGGGATGCTGAGACGTTAGAGCTTATCAGACACATCATGAAGACACAGAGAGCGGGATGCTGAGATGCTGGAGCTCATCAGACACTTTTTCTGAAAAGATGTGCTTTCACTAAAGCTGAATGAGTGGTGGGAGGCTATGGTAAATCTCAGAAAGGGTATTTCAAGGAGACCAAAGGCCCAGCCTTGAGAATACCCCAAGCAGAGCACATGCAGAACTGGAAGTCAGTGTGCCTGGGCACAGACAACAACACCAGAGCTCTTGCTGCTGGGTTGGTAGGGGCAGGCCTAGCCTATAGATGGAGACCATGATTTTTAATTTAATTCTAAATGCATTGACAGTTTGAAGGAACAAATTACATGATTTGATTCTTTTTTAAGAACTGCTGAGTTGGGACTGGTGTAGAGAATATGGCGTGGAACAAGAGTGGGAGGAGGGAGACTGGTGAGAGTGGGAGGAGGGAGACTGAGGAGAGTGGGAGGAGGGAGACTGGTGAGAGTGGGAGGAGGGAGACTGGTGAGAGTGGGAGGAGGGAGACTGATGAGAGAGGGAGGAAGGAGACTGATGAGAGAGGGAGGAAGGAGACTGATGAGAGAGGGAGGAAGGAGACTGATGAGACAGGGAGGAAGGAGACTGATGAGACAGGGAGGAAGGAGACTGATGAGAGAGGGAGGAGGGAGACTGATGAGAGAGGGAGGAGGGAGACTGATGAGAGAGGGAGGAAGGAGACTGATGAGAGAGGGAGGAGGGAGACTGATGAGAGAGGGAGGAAGGAGACTGATGAGACAGGGAGGAAGGAGACTGATGAGAGAGGGAGGAAGGAGACTGATGAGACAGGGAGGAAGGAGACTGATGAGAGAGGGAGGAGGGAGACTGATGAGAGAGGGAGGAAGGAGACTGATGAGAGAGGGAGGAGGGAGACTGATGAGACAGGGAGGAAGGAGACTGATGAGAGAGGGAGGAGGGAGACTGATGAGAGAGGGAGGAGGGAGACTGATGAGAGAGGGAGGAAGGAGACTGATGAGAGAGGGAGGAGGGAGACTGATGAGAGAGGGAGGAAGGAGACTGATGAGAGGGAGGAGGGAGACTGGTGAGAGTGGGAGGAGGGAGACTGATGAGACAGGGAGGAAGGAGACTGATGAGAGAGGGAGGAGGGAGACTGGTGAGAGTGGGAGGAGGAAGACTGGTGAGAGTGGGAGGAGGGAGACTGATGAGAGAGGGAAGAGGGAGACTGATGAGAGAGGGAGGAGGGAGACTGATGAGAGAGGGAGGAGGGAGACTGATGAGAGGGAGGAAGGAGACTGATGAGAGGGAGGAAGGAGACTGCCGAGAGTGGGAGGAAGGAGACTGATGAGAGAGGGAGGAGGGAGACTGATGAGAGGGAGGAAGGAGATTGATGAGAGGGAGGAAGGAGACTGATGAGAGAGGGAGGAGGGAGACTGATGAGAGAGGGAGGAGGGAGACTGATGAGAGGGAGAAAGGAGATTGATGAGAGGGAGGAAGGAGACTGATGAGAGAGGGAAGAGGGAGACTGATGAGAGGGAGGAAGGAGACTGATGAGAGAGGGAGGAGGGAGACTGGTGAGTGTGGGAGGAGGGAGACTGATGAGAGGGAGGAAGGAGATTGATGAGAGAGGGAGGAGGGAGACTGATGAGAGGGAGGAAGGAGATTGATGAAAGGGAGGAAGGAGACTGATGAGAGAGGGAGGAGGGAGACTGATGAGAGAGGGAGGAGGGAGAGTAATGAGAGTGGGAGGAGGGAGACTGGTGAGAGAGGGAGGAAGGAGACTGATGAGAGAGGGAGGAGGGAGACTGATGAGAGAGAGGGAGGAGGGAGACTGATGAGAGAGGGAGGAGGGAGACTGATGAGAGGGAGGAAGGAGATTGATGAGAGGGAGGAAGGAGACTGGTGAGAGAGGGAGGAGGGAGACTGGTGAGAGTGGGAGGAAGGAGACTGATGAGAGAGGGAGGAGGGAGACTGATGAGAGGGAGGAAGGAGACTGATGAGAGAGGGAGGAGGGAGACTGATGAGAGAGGGAGGAGGGAGACTGATGAGAGAGGGAGGAGGGAGACTGATGAGAGGGAGGAAGGAGATTGATGAGAGGGAGGAAGGAGACTGATGAGAGAGGGAGGAGGGAGACTGATGAGAGAGGGAGGAGGGAGACTGGTGAGAGAGGGAGGAGGGAGACTGGTGAGAGTGGGAGGAAGGAGACTGATGAGAGAGGGAGGAGGGAGACTGATGAGAGAGGGAGGAGGGAGACTGATAAGAGAGGGAGGAGGGAGACTGATGAGAGAGGGAGGAGGGAGACTGCTGAGAGAGGGAGGAGGGAGACTGCTGAGAGTGAAAGGAGATGCAGGTCCAGGCATGAGTCTGGGACCTCCAAGGGAGTATGCCTGAGCCAGAATCTCTGCCAGAGCAGGTCCAAGGAAGCAACCTCAGCAGAAAAAGTTCCAAGCAAGCAATCTCCGTGGGAGTAGGCTTGAACAACCCCTAGGAATGCAGAGAGAACCCTAGGAACACCGAATGACCTTCAGGAATACAAAGTGACAAACATCTGAGCCTTGGATCCACTGGCACCTGGAAGATTAATCACCAGAGTCACAGATAGCCCCAACTACAGCAATCAGAGGAAAAGACGAGTAGACAAGGTAAGAACACATGCAACACCACAAAGAACAACATGACACTAGTAAAAATTAGTGACCCTACAACAGCAAAACTTAAACAACCACATATAGATGAAGCAGAAGAAAATGATTAAAAATAACTGTAGGAGAATGTTTGAGGCCCTTAAAGGGGAAATAAAAAATTGCCTCAAAGAAATGTAGGAAAAGACAAACAAAAAAAATGGAAGACATTAACAAATCCCTTAAAGAAAACCAAGAAAAAGCAATCAAACATATGAAAGAAACTCTTCAAGACTTGAAAACTGAAATAGAGACAATAAGGAAAACACAAGATGAGGGAATTATAGAAACAGAAATCATGAGAAAACAACCAGGAACCACAAATGCAAGCATTAACAGCAGAATACAAGAGATAGAAGAGAGAATCTTAAGCACTGAAGATACAATAGAGCAAATAGACTCATCAGTCAAAGAAAACATTAAATCTAACAAAAACTTAACACAAAATATCCAGGAAATATGGGACACCATGAAAAGACCAAACCAAGAATAGGTATAGAAGGAAAATAAGTCCAACTCAAAGAGCACAGAAAATATATATAACAAAATCATAGAAGAAAAATTTCTGAACCTAAAGAAAGATATGCCTGTGGAGATACAAGAAGTTTACAGAACACTAAATAGACTAGATCAAAAAAGACACAGGCTAACAGATTGGATACAAAAACAGAATCTATCCTTCTGCTGCATACAAGAAACACACCTCAACCTCAATGACAGACATTGCCTCAGAGTAAAGAGTTGGGGAAAAAAATTCCAATTAAATGGACCTGAGAAATAAGTGAAAGACTTGTATGACAAGAACTTTAAATCTTTAAAGAAAGAAATTGAAGAAGACACCAGAAAGTGGAAAGATCTCCCATGCTCTTGGGTAGACAGAATTCACATAGTAAAAATGACAATCTTAACAAAAGCAATCTACAGATTCAATGCAATGCCCATCGAAATCCCAGCAAACTTGTTAACAGACCTCGAAAGAACAGAACTCTACTTCATATGGAAAGCAAAAAACCCAGGATAGCCAAAACAATCCTGTACAATAAAGGAACTTCTGGAGACATCACAATCCCTGACTTCAAACTCTACCATAGAGCTACAGTACTGAAAACAGCCTGATATTGACATAAAAACAGTCAGGAGGACCAATGGAACCAAATTGAAGACCTGGATATTAATTCACACACCTACTAACACCTGATTTTTTTAATATTTATTTATTTATTTATTATGTATACAATATTCTGTCTGTGTGTAACACCTGATTTTTGACACGGAATCAAAAAATAAAAAATGGAAAAAAGAAAGCATATTTAACAAATGGTGCTGGATATCAACATATAGAAGAATGAAAATAGATCCATATCTATCACCATGCACAAAACTCAAGTCCAAATGTATCAAAGACCTCAACATAAAGCCAACCACACTGAACCTTATAAAGTGGGAAGTATGCTTGAATGCATTGGCACAGGAGACCACTTCCTAAATATAACCCAGCAGCACAGACACTGAGAGAAACAATTAATAAATGGGACCTCCTGAAACTGAAAAGCTTCTGTAAAGCAAAGAACACGGTCAACAAGACACAATGACAGCCTACAGAATGGGAAAAGATCTTCACCAACCCCGCATCAGACAGAGGACTGATCTCCAAAATATATAAAGAACTCAAGAAATTGGTCATCAAAAAAGTAAATAATCCAATAAAAAATGGAATACAAACCTAAACAGAGAACTATCAACAGAGAATTCTAAAATGGCTGAAAGACACTTAAGGAAATGCTCAACATCCTTAGTCATCAGAAAAATGAGAAATCAAAACAACTCTGAGATTCCATCTTACACCTGTAAGAATGACCAAGATCAAAAACACTGATGACAACTTATGCTGGAGAGGTTGTGGGGTAAAGGGAACACTTCTGAACTGCTGGTGGGAATGCAAGCTGGTACAGCCCCTTTGGATATCAGTATGGAGATTTCTCAGAAAATTAGGGAACAACCTTCCTCAAGACCCAGCAATATATCCTTTGGCTATATATCCAAAGGATGCTCAATAGTACCACAAGAACATGTGCTCAACTATGTTCATAGCAGCATTGTTTGTCATAGCCAGAACCTGGAAACAACCTAGATGCCCCTTGACTGAAGAATGGATAAGGAAATTGTGGTACATTTACACAATGGAGTACTACACAGCAGAAAAAAATGACATCTTGAATTTTGTAGGCAAATGGATGGAGCTAGAAAACATCATATTGAGTGAGATAACTCAGACCCAGAAAGACAAATATCATATGTACTCACTCATAAGTGGCTTTTAGACATAAATCAAAGAAAGCCAGCCTACAATTCACAATCCCAGAGAACCTAGACAACAATGAGGACCCTAAGAGAGACATACATGGTTCTATTTTACATAGGAAGTAAAAAAGACAAGATTTCCTGAGTAAATTGGGAGCATGGGGACATGGGAGAGGGTTGAAGGGCAGGGGAAAGGCAGGAGGGGAGCAGAGAAAAATGTAGAGCTCAATAAAATCAATAAAAAAGAGTTAAGAAGAGAGATTGATGAGAGTGGGAGGAGGGAGATTGATGAGAGTAGGAGGAGGGAGAGTAATGAGAGTGGGAGGAGGGAGACTGATGAGAGTGGGAGGAGGGAGAGTGATGAGAGTGGGAGGAGGGAGAGTGATGAGAGTGGGAGGAGGGAGACTGATGAGAGTGGGAGGAGGGAGAGTGATGAGTGGGAGGAGGGAGACTGATGAGAGAGGGAGGAGGGAGACTGATGAGAGTGGGAGGAGGGAGACTGGTGAGAGTGGGAGGAGGGAGACTGATGAGAGTGGGAGGAAGGAGACTGATGAGAGTGGGAGGAGGAGGAGGGAGAGTAATGAGAGTGGGAGGAGGAGGAGGGAGAGTGATGAGAGTGGGAGGAGAGAGACTGATGAGAGAGGGAGGAGGGAGAGTGATGAGAGTGGGAGGAGGAGGAGGGAGAGTGATGAGAGTGGGAGGAGGAGGAGGGAGAGTGATGAGAGTGGGAGGAGGAGGAGGGAGAGTGATGAGAGTGGGAGGAGGGAGACTGGTGAGAGTGGGAGGAGGGAGACTGATGAGAGTGGGAGGAGGAGGGAGACTGATGAGAGAGGGAGGAGGGAGAGTGATGAGAGTGGGAGGAGGGAGACTGATGAGAGTGGGAGGAGGGAGACTGATGAGAGTGGGAGGAGGAGGAGGGAGAGTGATGAGAGTGGGAGGAGGGAGACTGATGAGAGAGGGAGGAGGGAGAGTGATGAGAGTGGGAGGAGGGAGACTGGTGAGAGTGGGAGGAGGGAGACTGATGAGAATGGGAGGAGGGAGACTGATGAGAGTGGGAGGAGGAGGAGGGAGAGTGATGAGAGTGGGAGGAGGGAGACTGATGAGAGAGGGAGGAGGGAGAGTGATGAGAGTGGGAGGAGGGAGACTGGTGAGAGTGGGAGGAGGGAGAGTGATGAGAGTGGGAGGAGGGAGACTGATGAGAGTGGGAGGAGGGAGACTGATGAGAGTGGGAGGAGGAGGAGGGAGAGTGATGAGAGTGGGAGGAGGGAGACTGATGAGAGAGGGAGGAGGGAGAGTGATGAGAGTGGGAGGAGGGAGACTGGTGAGAGTGGGAGGAGGGAGACTGATGAGAATGGGAGGAGGGAGACTGATGAGAGTGGGAGGAGGAGGAGGGAGAGTGATGAGAGTGGGAGGAGGGAGACTGATGAGAGAGGGAGGAGGGAGAGTGATGAGAGTGGGAGGAGGGAGACTGGTGAGAGTGGGAGGAGGGAGAGTGATGAGAGTGGGAGGAGGGAGACTGGTGAGAGTGGGAGGAGGGAGACTGGTGAGAGTGGGAGGAGGGAGAGTGATGAGAGTGGGAGGAGGGAGACTGGTGAGAGTGGGAGGAGGGAGAGTGATGAGAGTGGGAGGAGGAGGAGGGAGATTGATGAGAGTGGGAGGAGGGAGACTGGTGAGAGTGGGAGGAGGGAGACTGGTGAGAGTGGGAGGAGGGAGACTGATGAATGGGAGGAGGGAGACTGGTGAGAGTGGGAGGAGGGAGACTGATGAGAGAGGGAGGAGGGAGACTGGTGAGAGTGGGAGGAGGGAGACTGGTGAGAGTGGGAGGAGGGAGACTGGTGAGAGTGGGAGGAGGGAGACTGATGAGTGGGAGGAGGGAGAGTGGTGAGAGTGGGAGGAGGGAGACTGGTGAGAGTGGGAGGAGGGAGACTGATGAGTGGGAGGAGGGAGACTGGTGAGAGTGGGAGGAGGGAGACTGCTGAGAGTGGGAGGAGGGAGACTGGTGAGAGTGGGAGGAGGGAGACTGGAGGTAAAAGTAGGGACAGGTGAAATCTCTTTGTGTTAGGAGAGGGGGGCAATTCTCACTTCGCTGCCGCATTTTTCATTTTGAAATATAAAAGTCTGAGACAGAGTACGAGGAATTGTTAAGACCCTAAGAAGGAAAAAGCATGATAAATACCTAAGAGGAAAACTGGACAATTTTCTCTGGTTCTCAGTTTCAGAGTATTAGCTATCGTGGGGCAGCAAGGGAACCCATGGTGGTTAGGGAGCCGAGAGAGAAAGTAGCTGCCACAGAGCTCTCTCTCGTTCTCCTCCTTTTAAATTCCTTCTGGGTTCCTAGGGCAAACTAGATTCTAGTGCATTCTAGAAACTCCCTCATGGACACACCCACAGATGTGTCTGGCTCATCTCATCCCAGGGGCCCTTATTCCAATCAGGTTGCCAATCACCTTCAGCAGCAAGAGTTTGGGGCAAAGAAAAGTAACCTTGGTTGATAGATTCCATGGTCTGTGTGATGAATGCCCCTTCCAAATTCATATTGAAGCTCAACTCCCAAAGTAGCTATGCCTTAGCAAGCTGTTGAGCAAGGAGAGCGCTGCCCCTGAGGACAGAGTTAAGAACAGCATCGATCTGAGCTGTGCCCTGAGGACGCTGTGTCGGAGGCTTGGTCTGTAGCTGGTGGTGCTATTGAGTAGTTCTGGGTGTTAAGGATGCTGACCGTACAGTAAATCCATCCACTGACTCTGGAAAGCCACGTGGGCTCTGGGGAGCTGGATCTGGGTGGAGGATGCAGGGTGCCCCTCTGGAGGGCACATCTTGTCCATAGTCCCTGCCCCATCCCCCTCCTGCTTCCTGCCCACCATGACGTGACCATTTTTGCTCAGCTATCAGTCTTCCCTAATGTTTGATCTCACTTCACACCAAAGAGATAAGACTAGACAACAGTGGACAGAGATCTTCAGAACAGGGGTTGAAATAAGTTTTGTTTTCCCTTCAAGTACCTTCTTGGACATTTTGACTCTTTGGCAAACAGCTGACTGACCCAGGACCCTTACAAAATGTTTTGGAGGTTTTTTTTTGTTTTTTTTTTTTTTTTTAGATTTTCAAGACAGGGTTTCTCCATAGCTTTTGGTTCCTGTCCTGGAACTAGCTCTTGTAGACCAGGCTGACCTTGAACTCACAGAGATCCGCCTGTCTCTGCCTCCAGAGTGGTGGGATTAAAGGTGTGCGCCACCACCACCTGGCTTACAAAATGTTTTAAGGAAGCAGGTTTACGCTCTTCTGTTCCTCTGCCCTCTGAAGTCACAGTGTGTGACCTCTCTTTACCCACCTCCCATCACGCCAGTGGTAGTGCTATCTATACGCAATAGCTTTTCACCACCAACAACCTTGGCATTGGGATTCCCGGCACCCAGTGCTGTGAGGCACAAATCTCAACTTTAGCATTACTAGTCACAGATATTTTGCAATCCTAGCACAGATAATAAGTCAGGCTCTCAGTGACTCTTTAATCGCCTACTTAGGGTGATGGGCATAAGCCTGAAGTAGAACCAGACTGCCCAGTGGTTATTGAACTATAGGATGTCCAGAGTGGCAGGGGCTGATGTCAGAGAATGGGTAGATGAGGTAACTAAGTATACATCATGTGGGGGGCACTTAGGTGAAGTCAGAGATGGCACAGTGTACAGTGAGTGGCCTGTCCTTGTTACAGGAGACTTTGCCTAATAGCCTATAAAGCAGCAGAGTGACTCCCCTGCAGACACTGATGTAGAATGTCCAGAGTCAGGGGTGGCAATGGGCTGAGCTTCTAATCCGATCCACATGTGTGTGTCTTCAAGGACTCTGTCCTCAAATCTGATCCCAACCCCACCTCTGCACTATGAATGGCTTCCCAAATCAAGATCTTTTTCCTCTCATTAAAGAAATCCTTTAATCTGGACGGCTAGTTTTTCCTTGAGAAGGCGGGTGGTTACGTTTTCTATTCAGTACTGCTAGGCATTTCGGGTCATAGAAGGATGAAGCGTGGGGGAGCTGTATGCTGTTCAGAGAACTGGTTAAATCCTAGGCTTTCTGGGGAAGTATATGGAAGGAAAATCGATGAAGTCTCTCTGTAGCAATGGAACCACAGAACATTGTCTGTGGGCGTCCTCTGCTGGCTGTACATGGGAATGCAGTCTGGGAGTGGAAGGTTTCTCAGGCCCACCCAGGCTTGAATGACAGGCATCAACATAAGGGCCTTACAGAACAAACTTTGTGTTGGCTCTTTAAATGTTGTCATGACAATCACATGATTGTGACTATGGTATATCTGATCTTTCTGGTGGGGTGGGCCTCTTCCCTCAGATAAAAGGCACTGTGGGAGTATTTTAAGCAAAATGAATTCTTTGAGAAATGTCCTATGTTCTGACCAAGTCCACCCCGCCCCTCCCTCCCTCCCCATACGCTCTAACACCTCTTTCACTACCCAGATTACTACTTTCTTTTTTAAACCCACTGAGTCCACTTAGCGCTTCCAGACTGTCTACTGGTGCATGGGGACACAGGCTCTCCTTCCCTCTGCAGCCATCAGCTATCAACAGCTCCTCAGGCAGGGGTGGGACCTCACGAGTCCCTCCCCAGCCCAAGCTGGAACTGTGGCTGACCTGATCTTGTGTGTGCAGTCATACCCACCATAAGGTCACATACGCAGCATCCCTGCCATGACCGGAAACCACTCTTTCATGGCAGCCATCTCTAGAAAGCGTCCGAATCTCTTTATCTCTGAGAGTCCTGAGCTGAGTGTGATGTCCAGCACATAACAGACACCCAATAATAGACATCAACCAGGATAAAGAAAAAAAATGACCAAAATGGAGAACTGATCCCACCTGGGCAATTTGATTAGGCTTCCCAGGGGGAGGGTGGTAGCCATGGCAATGGGGATGGAGGGGCAGAGGTGGACGGATACCCAAACCCAGAATGACAAACTTAGGATACATACGGGTTGGGATTGTGTGTGATTCCGGGAAGAGCCTGACAGCACTGCGGCAGATGTGGCTGCCAGCGTGTGAGCAGAAGGGAAGGCTGCCTAACAGCTAGAGGAACAGCCTCAGATAGGCTGAGCAAAGTCTCTGGAGGACTTTCAGATCCAGGAAAGAAGAAAGATTCCAGCTTAAAAATACTTTCCCCGGTTCCATTTTTACCCCCAATAGTGTGTGTGGCCTTGTAGAAAATTCACCTTGGCGGGCCCCACCCCACCCTGAGTCCAAGGGAAACTGAGATAGCTGACAGAAGGAAGAACTTGGAATGCTCAGAGTGAGCTCAGTGCCAGGGGTGGGGGGAGGAGAGGAAACAGCCCTGAAATGTGGGTTTCAGAGGAGCCCGGGACACTCAGTCGGAGGCAGCCTGGAGGCACCTGGACTCGTCTAGAAACAAGATCTGGCTGGGCACGCTTGGGAGAGGCTGCGGAGTGTGGGGGCTCGTCAAAGCCAGCCAATCCCGCCGACACAATGTACTCAGTTTCTGTAGACTGTGATGGGCTCGAGGTTAAGGAAGACTTTCTTTAGTAAGGTGGGCGGAGCGGAGGTGGGGGAGACATGCTTTCCACACAGGAGACACCCAGAGAGAGGCAAGGACACCCTCTGGAGAGCGTCTGCCTGGAGGAATGAACAGATTGGTGTGAGTGGATAAACAAGCATGAATGAATGAAGTCACTGGCCCGAAAGTATCAAAGATGCTGCTGCTCCGTGAACCTCTAAAGAGAGAAGGAGTGTGCGCGGAGCTGTGCTCTCACTCAAAACTGGAAGGAACGGCCCTCATCGCGAAAGTACTCTTCAAGCCCCTCTGAGACAGATCACAATGTTTAGATCGAAAAGTTGCTGCTGAAAAATATGAACTCTGCCCACAGGACACACGAGCAGGGGAACCGATACATTGCATATTCTTATATGCTGTCGTCAGAGAAAGTTACTGTGAGATCTTCATGTTCTCATGGACAATCATTCTCAAAGAACACCTAAATTCTCCCTGAGACCCAGCAAGGCGAGTATGCTAATGCGTGGGTAGAAGTTGGCGTGACTCAGTTTCCTGGAAGCCAAGATGAAAGGGGAACATAGTAGGTCCCGATGGATGGCTTATCAGGAGACTCAGAAAGCTTTGTCACGTGGGGTGATATCTCAGAGCTGCTGGCCCTTGGCAGTTCTTACTACCAAACCGGAAAACTTGCACCAAGTTTTATAGTAAAACTAAAGCCCGAGAGCATAGCCCAGAGCACACTCAGTGGGCTTTCTTCTGCCAGGAGCCCAAACACAGCTGCTGGTTTGATCCAAGCTTAAAGATGAGGTTGTCTATAAACAAAGGACACAATGTTTGCTGAGCACATCACGTATGCGATGTGCAGGAAAAGACTTCATTCCTTTCTCATAACGCATAGGTGTTAGGAATCTTACTGCAGAATTTAAGCCATGTGCCCTAGGTCTGCCATCAACTGGCAGCATCATCCAAGGCAATGTTGGCCTCCTTCCTGTCTATCAATCATCAACAGACAGTCCAACCCTATGCCAATCTCATGCCCATGCCAACTCTTCCAGGCAGCAGGAGGCGCACCTTCACTAGTAGGTCCACAGAGTGAAGAACCAACTCTGATAAAATCGATCAATTAGTTGGCAGGACTGAGTTATATCACGCGAGCTCAGAAGCATCCACAGATATCATCTCAAAAGAGTCAACTTCTCTGTTGAAATTGTTAGAAAGGACCATTATATATTCTTTCCGGAGATAAACTGACTTCCAGCGGGCTGGGTGATAAAGCCCAGAGCAGAAAGAGGGTGAGCGAGCCAGTGAAGAAGTCAACTGAAGTCTGCAGTGTGATACCCTTGGGAAGTGCAAGAGGAAGGGGTGGGTACCGGGGTTAGATCACAAGCCCTTCCAGTTTGGTTCCTTTCTTGAAGAGGAAGGATATAAAACATGCACGAGACACCACACAGTAAAATTAACATAGGCCTGAAGGGAAGTCTGAGACTCACTGAAGAATATAAACCCTATACTCAGAGCTTCTTAATCTATGGGTTGTAGCCCCGTGGAGGGTCATGTAACTGATGTGGGGGCTGTGGAAAATATGGCAACAGTAAAAAACCTTCTGGATATGCAATGGCCAAAAAGTTAACTCAAACTCAAACGATGAATGCGAGGTGCTTGCGACGGCTTTCACCTACGCTATATCCCAGGATGCACTGTGGTCTTGGTTCTGAACACGGAGCACGCACCCTTTGCGCCGAGCCTGCATCGCACAGAACCAGCACGCACTGCCGGTACATCTGACTCAGACTTGAAATTATCACGGAATTATGGGAGGGATTTTACAAGACGTACAAAAAAATGTGTAGTAGCAAAATGCTTCAATTAAAAACCACTCTCCTACCGTCCTTCCTCAGCATGTAAGCATCGAATTAATATGTTTTGGATTAGATTGTATTGTAATGCTTGGTTTTAAAACTTGTTTGAGCCCGGCGGTGGTGGCGCATGCCTTTAATCCCAGTACTCGGGAGGCAGAGGCAGGCGGATCTCTGTGAGTTCGAGGCCAGCTCTGGTCTACAAGAGCTAGTTCCAGGACAGGAACCAAAAGCTATGGAGAAACCCTGTCTCAAAAATCAAAAGATAAATAAATAAATAAAATAAAATAAAAATAAAACTTGTTTGAGTTCCTTACTTCAGTTTCATTGAAAAGAAAGTATTTCATGAATTTTGGTTTATAATTGGGGCAGAATTTCTAGCAATTTCTGAAATGGCCCTAAACATACTTTTGCCGTCTCGTTTTTATTTTTATAAAGATTTGTTTTTCTTATGTTGTGTATATGAGTGTCTGCCTGCATGTATGCATGTGTGCCACATGCATGGGTGATAGCTGCAGAGGCCAGAAGAGGCACCTGGTCTCCTGGAACTGGAGTTACAGATGGTTGGAAATTGCTCTGTGGGTGCTGGGAAGAAAACCTGGGTGCTCTGCAAGAGCAGACCGTTTGGTTAACCACTTAGCCATCTTCCCAGCCCCAAGCCATTTTATATTATATATTTATGCAAACTAGTATTCTCAGCATTGAGTTATAAAACCGAAGTATTAAAACAGCTCTGAAAACCCTCGAAGATGCTCTGTGTTCTGCAATCAAATATTCAGCCAAGACTGAATTCCCTGTGCAAGAAATGAACGAATAAATCTTCCTCACTAGTTTGTAAACGTGCTCTCATTTTCAATAAGTGCTAAAATTATATGGATACCACAGACGTATTGGAATTTCGTTTAAGAATCAATACCAATAAATACTAATTGTATACCAATTTAAAATACCTATGTACCCGGAATTGTACGAAAATTCCCTGGGCTAAAAAAAGTTCATAATCAGAGGAAGTTTAAGAAATAATGGTCAGTATCTTATAAAGAAGAAGATGGTGGCAGAAGTGACGTCCCCTGTGACCCATGCAGCTATTCTCAGCACAATCTTGCAATTGTTTCCCTGTCTGCCTCTACTTACCCGTGGGGTCCTAAGACATAGGGTAGCTGCCTAGATCTGGCTGCTAATTCTGTGAGAGTCTTTTCTTCAAAGAACAAAGCAGGATGAGGAGAGGGGGACAGGCGAAGTCTCTTTTCTCTTGTGGCTTTCTTATCTCAGTTCTTCCTGGGCTTCTGCAAGACTTCGCTGCTGTCCTCTGTGATGGGACCAAACTAAATGGCCTGACCCTTACTGTGATGTCCATGATTTCTCAGTTTCCCCTGGGGGTCATTCGGGCTCTGTTGCTATGGCCACAGCTGGGGTCTTTTGCGCCCTCCCATGTCATAGCTCATGTTACCTAGGTAACCCCAAATGGTGTTAATTCATGCAAAGTTTTTCTTTTTCAAGCCATCCTGTGCGTAAAAGGACAGTTGTGGGATTCTGATGTGGGATGCCCTTCTGCACGCTGTGAATATGTCTTATTAGCATTGATTAATAAGGAAGCTGTTTTGGCCTAGGGCAAATATAGCTAGGTGGGAAATCCAAGCAGAGATAGAGAGAGAAAGAAGGCAGAATTGAAAGAGATGCAAGCAGCTGCTGGAGAAGCAAGATGTGAGGTAACAAGCCACAAGTCTCGCGGTAAAATATAGAATGATAGAAATGAGTTAAGTTGTAAGAGCTACTTAATAATAAGTCTGAGCTAATAGGCCAAATAGTTTGTAATTAATAAAAGTGTCTGTGTGATTAGTGGGGACTGGGCAGCCAGGAAATGAAAATGCAGCCTCCAGTTACTGTTGTCACCAACTTATCCTTCCCATCAGATCCTCGAATCCTCCGCACTGCTGCTGCGTAGAATCCCCATGGCTTTCTCCCACGGGACTCTGATGACGCTTTGTGAACAGCACTGTGAGAGACAGACATGCTGTGCAGAACACTCCTGTGAGCTACCGAAGGCTGTCATGCCCAGGCCAGAGCCATCTCAACCTAGACCCATTTAAGAGACTTGGATTCTGAGTCACCTACCTTGCCACTCAGCTCCTAATCTAGCAGGAAGTATAGACTGTCAAGTGTCTGCAGGTAACACTCAGTGTGTGAGTAGGTAGAAAACAGGTGTTTCTTCCCTGTACCTCTAAAGTCCATCCTCTCCCAGCAACCACTGCAGGATACCCAGAGGGGACATTCAGCCTTCATTACCCAACTGACTGTAAGGCTCTGTCCCCCACTTAACATTAACAACTTAGAAGTAAGTTGACAATAGCCTAGGGACAAGGGACAATGATGTAACCTCTGCAGAAAGACAGATGTGGCGCCTGGACCGAGTACTCCCCTTGGTGACAGTGAAGGAAGGTGTGTTTCTAGCCAGGACTCTGCTGCCTGTGTGGTAATCTTCAGCACAGGGAGCACACTGGTGTGAGCCACAGAAAATAGACCTCGGTGATCGAGAGGCAGGCTGGTCTGGATCGGCATCTGTTACATTTGACAAGTGGAAAAAGATCTCTAAAACTGAACCCACAAACATGTCTGTCTCGGGTGGCTTTGGACCGTGAGGCGCCAGTATGCCTTACTGGGGAGCAGTAGCATCTCAGTGTCCAGGTGAACTCCAGCAGGCTGACCCGGCAGCTGTAGAATGATGGCGCTCGCTCAAGAAATACTTGTTCCCTGGGACATCTGGGAGATGTGTGGAGGAGCAAGGGCGGGTCCTAGCCCAGGGGAGCCTCTACAGCCAACGTAGAGCTTTGGAGCCCGTTGCTAAAGGATCATTGTGTTGTGTGAAGACCTTGGCCAACTTGTTTGGTCAAGCACTTGGGAAGGGGCATTTTTAATGACACAGTAACACTTGTTCCTCGTACACGGCATTTAATTTAAGCAATTAGTCTAAGTCTCAGGGTAATAACACATTCGTGTGTGAGTGCTTCTCCCTGGTGAAGCCTTTTCCCATAGTTAACCACTGCTCACAAACCTTGCATGTCTTTGATAGTTTACCATGTATCTGGAAGAGGTGGTGGGATTGTTCATTTGGCATAGAACCACACGTGTGCAGATTGCTGAGCTAGGACCTTCACACCTCATACATATGGTTTCCATCCTTTCTTTCCCAAAAGAGCAATAACCCTGAATTTTAAGCCATGCAGTTCTGTTGTCCTTTATAATTTTGCTATAAGCCTATGTACTTTTTAAACTGGATAGGAGCGCATTTCTCTCTCCCCTGGGAACTCCAAAATAAGTCACTGCTGGTCAGTTTCACTTGTACATAACCACAATTATTTGCTCTTGTGCCGTGCTCCATCTCATGAAGATGCTACCGAGCATTAAACCACTCCCTTGCTGACGAACACACAGATTTCTCCTGCACATTAATCTGCTGACATGCACGGGGCTTCTCTAGGATGTCGTCTCAGGGGAGAAAGACGACATGGGGAGAGCTGTGGATCATCAGCTCAGGCGAGCTATGCCAAAGGCTTCTCCGGCAATGGCTCAATTCCTCTCTGCACCGTGTCATGGACAACACTTGGAATTAACTGGTTTTCTTGTTTATTTGATTTAGTAGATGAGAATGAATTGCCACGGTGCTTCTTACTTGCACCCTCTGAAGAGTGAGATTATATATTTTCATAAGGTCAAGTATTACTATTTGCGTTGTCTACCTACTGTTCAGTGATTCAGAGATGTCTTTATCCGTTCACTTCTGTGTATCTATGTATCCATCTGTGCTTCGTGTTTGCAATCCCAGCCCTGGAGAAGCAGAGACAGGCACATCTGTGGGGCTCGCTAACTGTCCGCCGAGCCTGCGTGAACTTCAGGCCGGTGAGAGGAATGATGGCTGAGATTGATCTCTCACCTCTGTGTGCACATACACACACAGCGAGGCAGAAGGGAGGGAGTACAAACGTGTACACATTAGAAAACCAGATGTGAACATGACAGTGGCAGGCTGTCATAGTCCAAATGGCTAGACTAAAGCGGTGGACAATGCCACATCTCAAGAAGAAAGATGTGCTCCTGGTCCCACCTCAAGTCCTGCTCACTGCCTTTACCCTCTCGTTCTAACTCCGGTTCCTCTTTAGGATTGATGGGTCAGGGTAAGGTGGCCTCGTTCATGTTCTCTCATCTCTGCCCCAGGAGCACCCAGGCCATGGTGGGGGTCTCCTGGCAGTTCTGTTACTTACTCTAAGGGTACCCTCCATTTTCTGAGAAAAAAATCATAGCTGCTGAGTCCTCCCCAGTCTCAGAGATGTTGGTGTTCCCTCTGCCCTAGTTCAGCACTCAAGATTTGAGGAACCGAAAGGAAAAGCAGCTCCCTGCTGGGCTCCACGGTGGTTGGGTCTTATATTTTCCCATCAAGAGCCATTCCTGGAACTCTTAAGCTTTCTCTCATCCCCTTCAAGTCACATCTTAACAAAAGCCTTCTAAAACTGAACTATATGATGTATGGGCTCCAATGCCCATGACCTTATAACCGTAACCCTTTGGTACAGTGGTCCAGGGAAAATATTACAACCTCCTCTCCCCAGGAGACACTTGGCAATGTCTGGAGACATTTTTGGTTGCTGTGGTGCGTGGTGGTAGAGGCCAGGGATGCTGCTCACTGTCTTACAGTGTGCAGAAAAGCCCTGGTAATAAGAATTACCCAGGCACAAATATCAACAGTGGCCAGGCAGAGAAGCCCCGATCCCCCTCCACCATACTACCCAGGACAGAAAACCACAGCCCCTGACTTCCCTGTGAGACTCCTAATTACACAGCCTTTCCTATGGAGGTGGCTTCTCGGACATATAGACAAATGGATCCCTACCGCTGTATCTGGTCATGGGAGATAGGACTGAAGATCTCACAACTGAATCAAGCTCTTCTCAGAGGGGGCTACTTATGAAATGGATGCCAGTTCGTATAACACTCTGCCACATGGTGACACACATGTAGATGACATGGGTAACGACAAAGACTCTTCTCAACATTAGTTACTCATTATTATAAGTTATTGAGTAACACTGAATAATATGGCCTTCTGATAATCAGATTTCACTCAGTCAACAAATCCTGCCCAGCTGGTGCAGGTACTAGGTTCAGTGCTGCGTGCACAGTGTCCCTAACCTGTGCCCCGTGCTGCCTGCACAGTGATCCTAACCTGTGCCCCGTGCTGCCTGCACAGTGACCCTAACCTGTGCCCCGTGCTGCCTGCACAGTGATCCTAACCTGTGCCCCTGTACTGCGTGCACAGTGATCCTAACCTGTGCCCCCGTACTGCGTGCACAGTGACCCTAACCTGTGCCCCGTGCTGCCTGCACAGTGACCCTAACCTGTGCCCCTGTACTGCGTGCACAGTGATCCTAACCTGTGCCCCGTGCTGCCTGCACAGTGACCCTAACCTGTGCCCCCGTACTGCGTGTACAGTCACTCGAACCTGTGCACTTAGCCCTGGAAGCTGAAGCTCACCAGGTGTATGCTCACAAGAGTGCAGGATCCCAGGGTCCCCACCTGAGCCCACCAGTGGTAGAAATCTAAAATCCCTCTCCACCTAACCCCAGGCTTGAGAATCTTATGTGCTGATTTTCTGTATCTCTGAAAATAATCTAGTGTTTATTCTCTCATTTCCCATTTGCAGCTGAAACATGGATGGGGGGAGCAGGCGCCTTTACACGGGAGGGCAAGACATTTCCACGGGGACCCAGTCATGGACTTTACCTTCAAACTGGATGTGAGTAGCTTAGGGTGAACATCAGACACGGATGTCTGTGTGGACAGGGCAGAGACCGCTTGCCTGCTCCTCATCTCTGGACTGAGCCCAGCACAGTCCCAGCTTTGTTTGGTAATGCGGTCTTCCGCTCACCAAGATGAATGACTCCTCGGCTTACTTTCAGTTTAATCTCAAAGCCCTTTTTCTGACCTGCTTCCCATTTGTGAGCTTCCAGTGGACCATTTAACACACCGACTACCACGAACCATCAGCCTAAACTTTCCTCCAAGCAAAATCCTTCCAAGCTGCCGCAAGCACCTTAACACCAATGTCTAAAATAGAGTTCTCTCACTATGTAGATGGTGTGTGTGTAACCTAGTCGACCACGTTCAGCCCAATTGTTTCATCTGACTGTGACCAATTTAAAAATAAAATCTAATAGGAAAAGAAACGAGATATGCAAGCCATGTCGATGATCCCAGCACTGAAGCAAAGCAGATAGGTCTCTATGAATAGGGGTTTCTATAGCAAGTTTTAGACCAGCTAGAACTACATAACAAGACCCTGTCTTAAAACACAAACAAACAAAAAGACACCTATATAATAACCAACAATAGATTTGAGCCAATGTGTCATTGTCGTCGTTAGAGGCAAATGGGATGAGCTGAGAGCCAGAACATCTCAGAATGTTCCACGTCTGTCTTTTTCACCTCTCCTGAGCTCGCTCACATTCTCTTCCTCTACAACGCTGTTCTCGTTCTTCAAAAGTCTCCATGCTCTTGCCTCCTTCTCCCTGTCTCCTCCTTCCCGCAGGCAGCCCCTCGCTGACCCCTGGCTCACAAATGTGACACTCACCTAAACTCACTCACAGATGAATCACTAAACACTGCAATCTCCGTGCTCTTACTGAAGCCATTCAGTTGATAGACGACTTCCTGAGTCAGAGACACCAATGAAATCTCAACTTTGTAGACAAGGCACAGCCTAAGACCACCAAAGTTCCCTTGATCCGTGGACCCCACCTCTGGGCAGGAGAGCATGCTGAAACTTCAGACAACACATCTACCTGAATGCAAATTTCCACCCAGCTCAGTGTTGTTGCTCATACTGACTTGAGCTCCCTCAGCCCGGCATGCAAATAGTGGGTGCTCAAGCATAAGACCCCCGCAGGAAAAGACCTGGACCTTACCTATTTTCGCAGCCTCTGCTTTCAAGTTGAAATCCCAGTTCCTTGGCAACTTCAGGGACATCTTGCTTCCGATTTGGGTGAGTGGCTGGTCAAGTGGCCAGTGTGTCACAGTCCGTGCCCTTCTGGCTTTTCTGATCTTCCCTTCGGTTCGTCTGCCTGCTCTGCCTAGTGATTGCTTCGCAGGCACTCTTACGTGCCAGGCTGATCAGCCCACGTGTCTCTTCCTTTCTCTCAGAAGGAAGGTCCATCCATCTGTCACTTGGGGATGGCACCCAAGCTCCTCTAATCCCACTCACAGTCCCCCAGGGCTGGCACCTTGCTTTGCGTTGAGTTTTACCAGAAATATCCCAGTTGACGCTTTGCCCTGTGGGAAGCAGGGCGCTGCGCGGAAGAATCTCAGGCCTTACTGAAGCAAAGTTGTGATAAACAACAGCCTCTGCTTTTTTTTTTTAACTGTCTGCTTCCTTGCAATTTTGAGGAAGTGGGTGGCTTCAGCGTTGTGGCGTTATGAGCACACTTTCCTCAGAAGACATTTAGAAATTCTTGTAAAGCTAGAGCGTGTTTGTGACATAAGGCTGTGTGGATTTAATTTAAAAAGAGAGAGAATCCCAAGGCTCTCAGCACGTGCCTCAAACTCCTGTGCTCTTGCCTCAAACTTTCAGTGCCTAAGAGTACTCAGGCAGCCAGGCAGAAAGCTTTAAAATTCTTTAAAATCCCTGCTGTGTGAGGCCTGCATAGCTCTCACCTGCTTGGGATAAAGGTTCCTGGTGCCCCCTCCTGAAGCACGGGGGTGGGGGGTGGGGGGGAGACTAGGATGCACTCCGCTGATTAAGTTGATTCCAGCTGGGCAGAACCATGCAGAGGATTAATGCTTCTTCCACCTTGTGTACATGGTGTGGTATTTACAACCAGACCCACTGTTAATGACCCAGGTTCCCTTCCCCTTTGGAAGAATCTTCCTGGGCCTCCATGTCTTCTTCACAAAAACGGGCTCCTTACCGACCGTGGGTGTACCGAGTTGTTGCAGAGGCCCCTAGTACAGATTTTTGGCACACGGTAGTTACCCCACAATCTCTAATTTAGCCTTCACTCTACCTAGTTCAGCTTGTGGTAGGCTTTTATATCTTTAATGGAGCCAGCTTGACCTAGCAGTTAAAACGTCTAGAAACAGATAGCTGGTGTTCACATCCCAGCTTTACATTTTTTTGCTGTGCAGCTTTGGGTCTGTTCTGACTATTTCCTGTTTCGAGGCCCTCATCTGTAAATGCAGTGATCAACAGAGGGACTTCACGGACTTCAGTAAAGGTCCCTGCAGACCCCAGGCCTCACTGCATAATCACCGCATACAGGCCACACATCCAGGCCGGCTAGCTCCCTTCCCACTGGCCAGCGCTGAGTGCATTTTCCTCCCCTCTCATGCTGTCTACTGATGACCCAGCTTCCTGCTCCCTGCTGCACAAGCCCTCCCCTCTCCCCTAGCTCAGCTACATCACCTCTTTCTTCTTTCTCTTGGGTCTTTCCCATCAACATTAACGTTTCTCACATCTTCAAAAAAAAAAAAAAAACCTCTCTTGATGTTACTTCCTCCTTTGGCTGTAGCCTGATTTTTGAGAATTTTTTAAATAAGGACTGTTGAACTTCCTGTTATCTCCCTTCTTTTTCTTTCCTGGATTCCTCATCTGAAGCCCTTGTCCCCAGGACTACATAGGATGGCTTCTCAAGAACACCAGTGGTTTTTCTGTCGCTAAACCAGCAGATCAGGTCTCTAGGCTCACCTCACTGGCCTGCCTGCAGGGTCAGACATAAGTGGGCACTGCCCCGTCACATGACTCTGAACCTTCTATCTGTCCTTCAGGGTCCACGGCTGGCCTGGTTTTCCGCCCCCTTTCTTTCTGCTCTCTTTCTGGTTCCTCTTTAATTCCTTCTCGTTTCTCCAACCTGTAAACCATGATTCCACCAGGAGATTCTTTTTCCACCCTTATCACCTTGACAAGCTTGGCTGCCCTAAGACTTTAGTTACGCCATGTATATAACAACCCCTATGTGTGTTTCCAGAATCGACCACTTTTGAATTCCAAATTATGTACATATACACTTAGATCTCCTAGAGGCAGCCCAGACTAATCCAAAGTCAATACCCGAGGACCAAACACGATGACCCAGAGTGTGTCCTTCTCACTGGGGACTAAAGGAGTAAAAAGCCAACAATGTATTTCAGGCCCCCATGCTCATCTCTGCTTACATTCCACTACCCCACGTGGGTCACGTGAACGAGCCCAGAGTCACTGAGACAGGAAGTACTCATGGCCCCAAGAGAAAGGAACTGCCCTGCTTCCCTGGCTGCCACCCAGTACCACAGGAGTGCTGGGTTCCTTCACTTTGGCTCTGGCTCTGGAACCTCAGGTCTACACTACCTGCTGCCTGACCCAACACACTGTTCCTTATCCAGCCCCCTTGAGCACCATTCAGGCAGCAGCTCCATAGGCAGCCTCACAGGCAAAGTTTCAGTCCTGGGACCTTTGACTTAGGAATTCTGAAGGAGGCATTTAGAGACACATGGGAAACTTCCTGGACTCTCTAGGGTGAGTTCCTGAAAGTCTTGGAAAAACACATGACCCATGGGGAAGTCACTGTGCACACTCGGAAAGTCAATCAGCAAAAGCAGCCACCTTGGAAAAGCTGCTCTTGGCAGCCCTGAGGCCGAAGCTGGTGTCAGCCCCTGAGTGGGGGTAGAAACCTGGTGTTGCTTCGGCTGCTCCTGCTCTGACCTTTAGAAGATGAAGAACCAGATGTCTCGGCAAAGTTTGAGTTAGCATCAGCAATAGCAAAAGCAAACATCCGTGTATTTGTTTATCAACCCTAAGGATTTGTTAAGGACTTAGACTTTTTGCTGAAGGAAAATCCACGAACAAGCAACTTGATTTCTGTCTCTCTCCTTCATCTCTCTTCTCCCACCTCCCAGATGCAACTAATGGGAAGGAGAGGGCCAATTAAGTGGACAGGTAAATATAGCGCAAGAAGGGATATGATGGGGAAGTACAGGGGGCTGTGAAAGTTCACGTGGGAGGGGCGTAAGTGGGACTCACAGAAAGGGGGAGGCTTCCTGGAGCAGCCTCTCTCACACTCTGGTTTGACATAGGTCTCAGGGAGATGAGGAGGTTTCGAAAAGGACCATCTGTGGCATCTGAGCACTTAGGCTGAGCTAGGCAGGCTGCCCTGAGTTTAAGATCCCTTCACAAACAAACAAACAAAAAGGAGGGAGAGAGCGAAGGGAGAGGGAGAGAGAAAGGGAATGGAGGGAAGAAGTGTGTGGGGAGAGCGAGAGGGAGAAGGTGGTTATAAAGAGCGCTCTAGAAGAGCAAATGCAGTGTACAGAAAGAACCCCTCCTCTTGCTCTAGGAGTGCAGAGAAGTGGGAAAGAGACAGGGCTAGAGGAAAGACAGGCCTGGCCTCCATGAAGGTTTAGGTGAAGCTTTGACTTCTTCCAGGTAAATAGAGATGGCCAAAAAGTCTTCTTCAGCTTGGCAGAGTAAAAAGGCTGAACCCAACATCCAAATGGAAAGAAGAGTGAGGGAGAGAGGTCACACAAGGAAAAGAGAATGCACGGGAGACCTGAGAACCATGAAGGGTCCTACACGAGAGGCAGAGACACCCTGCCCCTGACTCTGGTGACTGGGGCTGGGTGGCTGCAGTTCCTGCCACAGAGGGGGTGTGCACACGAAGAATGAGACCTGATGTGGGTGGGGGTTAGGACTGTGGACCCAGTGCAGTTCCGGGCACAGAAGTGGGGCTCTTGTAGGGTATGGTGGAGACAGGAGTAACCAAGTCTGCCTAGGACCAGGGTAGCTTCCCTGGAAATGAGACCACAGACGTGTTCAGGAAGCAAGGGGGCAGGGAGAAAGACAGGCTACACAAGAAACAGCATTCAAATGTGTCCCCCGCCATGCACAATGAGGGAAGCATCAAGGGTGGTGAAAGGAGTCAGGTAGTCACCTCAGGCACTGGCTGGCCTGGAACTCATTGTCTCACTGTGTAGACCAGGCTGGCCTCCAACTCACAGAGATCCACCTTCTGCCTCCCAGGTGACAGGATTAGAGAAGTATATGTCACCGTGACGAACAATGTGACAACACTTTCGAACACACCTTGCCTTTCACTGTGATCTTTGAATCTGTGAATATAGCATGCCATGAGTTGCAGACATTTTAAAGAAGTATAAACAAGACCGGCTGTTTCCATTTCATGTGCACAACGACACCTCTTGATATAATACAGTACCCCACCGAGTTCAGACAGTGCTAATCCGTTCATACGGTGTGTTTTGGTTCTCTATAGACATGATTACAATAAGGTCTAATTTATGAACGGGGCATGGTGAGAGTGAGCAGCTACCCCTAGCTATAAGATAGGACAATTATAGTTAAAACATCACCAATCCTATGTTCAGGAACACTATTAATATTTGACAACTGCTTGAACACAGCAGGGACTGCCCCAGCTGATGGAGACAGCTGTGAGTCACTGACAGAGCCAAACCCTCCGAGTCCTGGGAGGCAGGGCTGAGGGTCCCTGTAGACATGCTGCAATACTGTTTTCTTCAAGATACACGTGAGGCGGGGGGAAAACTCTGTGCCCACATCGCATTCCAAAGGGAACCAACGTAGCCTGGTGTCGAAAGTAGTAGGGTCAAATACATGCCAACGCATTGCCCCAACTTGAGTGTGTTTCACTCCTAGCTCCTGCAGAGACTAAAGGTAGCCCCTGTGTTGTGGGGACATCCGACAGCGGGGGACACAATGATAGAGACAATGCTACGTGTTGGGGGTTCACCACTGTGTCTGGCCACCTTGAATTATGGACTGTATAACATTAGTCTTCTGAACTGTGCTGGAGACACTAAAAACAACGGCTTTACCATTTGGATTTTAACAGACTAGCTTTAAGAGAGCTGGGATTCTAAGGTCAGAAGTTCTAGGGTTTTATCCCCTTTTCCTTGGCTATATGGAAAAAACAAACAAACGAAAAAAAAAACGGGAAACAAGAACAAAAGCCCACCGTGTTGCAGAGGAAGACTTCTGCCCTCTGAACAGCGTGTGACCATCAGGACTAGCCTCCTCAGCTCTACCCCAGAGCCTTGTTCCCCTGACTGTGTTCTGTCTCGTCACTGATGTCCACTATCTCCCCAGCTTTGAATCGAATGCTGGGTCAGTTTTGGGGCCAATTAAACTCTAGTTTATCTAACTGATCCGTAGCCAAGAAAAATTACACATAGAGGTGTGAAGGAGCAACACTAGCATTTCTGCCTCCGACATGACATTCTTCTAGTTACCCTGTGGACCCCAGGGTTAGGGAGCAACATGCCTATTTCAGTGAGTAATTTATCACCAGATTAAAAGCAGATCTTGATGTTTTAAAAATGATAAAAATGCCCCTGCCACACAGTCCTCCTGAACCAATTGTTATGGGTTGCATTATATTGGGTAAAGCCACACAAAACTGCCAATATTCAACAGCTTTTGACCTGCAAATTTTTTCCCTCAAAATTTGCAGTGGTTCAATGGGATTGGGCTGTCTGGGATTCATTCATACAACAAAGACGAAGTGACTCTTTCCCCTGGGGTGCCTCAGGATGTGCCAGCCAGATGCTGAGGATGCAGCTAACAGCAAGAGGGGCAGAGCCTCCGGCTTCTGGGAAACTTGTAATGAGAGGAGACAGGCAATATATCAGATAAGTGAGCATGATGTATTAGCCAGTGGGGAGTGTTGCAGGGAAAAAGACGCGCTGTATGAGGAAGGAGACTTGTCAGGTCAGTGGAACAGGAAGCGAGATGGCCTTTCTAATCAGTGAGAATAGTGAGGTCTTCATTGGCGCCATAGCCTCTGAGCAAAGACCCGAACACAGTGAGAACAGACAAACCTTCCGGCAAAGCCAAGAGCAAGCAAAGGAGCGGACATTCGGAAGAGGTGGGCACGAACTAGTATATTCCAGGGGCAATAGGGAAGAGAGCCATGTGTCTGGAACAGAGAAATGGGGAGACCTGTTATCAGCCATCTTCCACCCTGGTGGTTCAACCATCTCCTTGTGTGAGCTCGGTTGGGCCATGTCTTAGGGTTCCTATTGCTATGAAGAGACACTATGACCATAGCAACTCTTATAAAGGCAAATATTTAATTGGGACTGGTTTAAAGTTCAGAGGTGTAGTCCATCATCATACCAGTGGGAAGCAAGGCAGCACACAGGTAGACACTGTAGTGATATGAGCGGCGGGGCTGCGTCCCGCCACTTGGCTGGCTCTACACCCAAAATAATTACACGGAAACTGTATTCTTTTAAACACTGCTTGGCCCATTAGTTCCAGCCTCTTATTAGCTAACTCTCACATCTTGATTAATCCATTTTTAATAATCTGTGTAGCCCCACGAGGTGTGGCTTACCAGGAAAGCTCTTAACCTGCGTCTGTGTGTGGGAGAATCATGGCGACTGACTGACTTGGCTTCTTTCTCCCAGCATTCTGTTCTGTTTACTCCGCATACCTAATTTTCTGTCCTATTAAAGGGCCAAGACAGTCTCTTTATTTAACCAATGAAATTAACACAAAACAGAAGACTCCCCCCCCCCATCAAAACATGATGCTGGAGAGGTAGCTAAGAGTTCTACATCTGGATCAGCAGACAACAGGAAGAGAGAGTGATATTTGGCCTGGCTTGAGCATCTGAAACCTCAAAGCCAAGCCCAGTAACACACTTTCTCCAACAAGGTAACACCTACTCCAACAAAGCTACACCTCCAAATAATGTCATGTCCTGTGGGCCTATGCGGCCCGTTTTCATTCAACCTTGGCAGGCAACATCCATTCCACAATGGCACACACTAGACCAACAGATAGTACCAGTTTTTAAACAGGCTGGGACCAGAGAGTAGAGAGCCAGCACGGAGCTGTGGACTCCAGCCTCTCCTATGAGAAGTCGATCCTGTGTTCCACAGATGGGCAAGGGATTAGGAAGGTATTTGGAACAGAAAAGCCTAAGGAAGCTTTGGATGCATCAGCTATCACAGCACACCCAACCACAGACTACAGAGACCTGCAGAACCCCTGCTGAGACCAACGCAATATAATGACTGGAAGTCCCAGGAGAAAGCCGATTGACAGATGTACTGCTTGTTTAGCCAAGTGGTTGGTGATCGATTCCGCAGGGGATCTTCTATTTACTCTTCATTCCTTCTGGGACATCAACAGTGCATACAACCAGCATTGAAATTGCCCCTCTCAAGAAGCAAAACACAACTACCACAGCCTTTCACTAGAGAAGAGAGAGAAGAGGTCCCTCTGGGGAAGCCCATGCTTGAACAGTAAGGAGTCTCTTCTGCTTGCCTAGGCCCTGCACTGAGTTACGCTTGCCCTTGTGTATGCTTGCAAAGAGATTTGCGGAGTTGTGCTTGAGCACCTCTGAGCCCATGGGTGATCTGGAAAGGTCGGGAGTTGAGAAACATGAGCTAAGATGAGAAATGAGAGACCCGGAGTCTGAGAGCAGACTTCTAGGGCTCCGGTCCTTTTTCTGAGCTCAGCTTATGTGCTGCATGACAGAGGGATGTGGACTAACGTTTCAAAGTTTTATTATTTCCTTGTGCGACTGTGAATTGTTTGCCTCTTAACACTGTGATTCTCAACCTGTGTGTTACAACCCTCTCGGGGATCAAACAACCTTTTCACAGGGATCACCTAAGACCACCCCAAAACACAGATATTTACATTACAGTTTGTACCAGTAGCGAAATTGCAGTTAGGAAGGAGCAATGAAAACAATTTTATGGTTGGGGGGGGTCACCAGGACACAAGGAACTATATTAAATGATCGTGGTATTAGGGAGGTTGATGATCACTGGCTTAGAGCTCCTTAGGCCAAGTGAGCGATTCCGCCAAAAGTACTAATGGAGTACGTGGCGTATTAGCAGGCTCTAAATGTAGACAAGAAAACAATGCTCACTGGTAAAATTATAAATCACAAAGGTCCCTTCGAGCTCCATTGTATGTGACTTCCTCTCTAGCAAACTACAGTACGCCATCTCCACCCCAACTGGAGGAATACAGTCTGCCCTTCCTTTTTCCCACCAAAACCACCCTGAACCAGACGCAGAAGGCCATGTTTAAGAAAGAGGAAGGGCGCTGGCTATTCACAAAGTACTCTGTGCTAAGGTGCTCAGGAGGTGGCTACTTCTAGACCACAAACCACAAGTGTGGTTTATGGCTGCCCTCCTTGCCTGCCCAGTAGCCTAGCACATAGCAGACAATCACACACCCAACTTGATTTAGTTGGGCATATTGGGTGAGAGGACATGGGATGTCAGGAGGGCCACAGTCAAACCCTGTCAGAGAAGGGAACGAGACCTGAGCTCCACAGTGAGGAAACCCAGTGCAGTGTTTGGAGAGCTGCAATTCTGTTGCAAGTCACCACGTGGGTTCTGGGAACAGCACCCTAGCCTTCTGCAAGACAGCAGGTGCCCTCCCACCCCCAAGCCTATGTTGCTAGGACAAATCTGGACTGCTCCGCACCAACTTTACTGTCCTGCGGTCATGAGACTAACAGCTGGGCTCGGCCAGAACAGGAAGTGACAGCAGCTGATTCCAGAGCTGATATAAACTCTGAGGTTAGAGTTAAGTAACCACACACAGGACAGACCTGCTGGGGGAAGAGGGCCAGCAGGAGCAGGGAATTTCACACGCTGGGAGGGACAATGCCTTGGTGTCAGAGATACTCAACTGCCTTCCCCTCTTCCAGACACTGGTCCTCCTGCGGGGGACAGAGGAGCAATACGTTTATAGGGCAGGTCAGAAATTTGTATTTTGTTGGAAAATTTTAGGGACCCCAAAAATAATCGGGATGATCTCTGAAATATACAATATGCAATAAAATAAGAAAGGAAAGAAATTAATTTGTGATTGTTAGTTCTGATGGTAAAAAGAGCAAATGTTTTGGTGATTTTGATAAAAGAATCCCACTAAAGTTTATCCATTATGCAACAGGCTTTGTTTATGAAATCTGAAGTAGCCATAAAATTGAAAGATGTGTTCGTCTTCATTTGAAACAACTTATTCCCCTGTGGACCCTGAGTTGCATTCGATAAAATTGTTCCCAAGAAATTCCAGAGTGGGTCTGGAGAGCTGTGCTCGGTGAGTGGTCTGGAGAGCTGTGCTCCGGGAGTAGGTCGCAATGAGGTTGCTAATCCGTTGGATCTGAAGAGGCTGCAAGGATAAGTCATTCAAGAAAGTGCTTGCCACACAGGCATGAGCACCTGAGTTCAAACCCCAGAACCATGTTCAGGAGAAGCAGTGTTCACTTACAGACGCAGTGCTGGGGAGGCAGAGATAGGTAGATCTTCAGGGTTCTGTGGCCAGCCTAGCCTGCCTGAAGAGCTGTGGGCTAGTGAAAGACACAGTCTCAAAAATCGAAACAGAAAGCTTCTACGGAACAACTTCATGGTTGTCCTCTCAGTTTTTATGCAGTCCAGGTTCCCAGTCCAGGAAAGAGTGTCATCAACAAAGGTGTGGTTTCTCATCTTAACTAACCTAATCAAGACAATCTTCCACACGGGTTTTTAGGAGTTTGCCAGGAGCCAGGACTCAACACACCCACCCACCCACACACACACACACACACACACACACACACACTCCACACACACCCATTGAGATGAGGATGAGGATGACGAAGATTTCACAGTGTGGTGGGGGCCTGGCAGAAATGAGTAAGCCTAGGACCCTGTGATGGCAAACCTCCGGATTGTCATCTGGGCCTTGACTGTAACTGTAAGGGTCCTCATAAGGGAAACAGGATATCTGACTGTGAAAGTTGCGGGCGTGAGACACAACAGAGGTTCAGGAGATGCCAAAGAGGAGCAACAGGGCAAGGAGTGTGGCGGACTCCAGCAGCTGACAACGCCAAGGGAGCACATCTCTGCTCGTGCTTTCCAGAGGGAATCAGCCCCAGAGATGCTCCACTTTAGCCCAGTGAGAACAATTCTGATCATCTAGCTTCCACACCTACCAGAGAATAAAGCTATGGTCTGAAACACCCAGTTTCTGTGGTTTTTGTTATAGTGGCAGGAAGAAACTCATACAACATTATAAAACTGACTTGCTTCAAGGGTCCTACAGCAATTTCCAACACAGCTCTTTTCCATTGTCTTTAGAACAATGGTATCCTCTATTTATGATGTATTTTCTTTGGGCTAAATTCAAAAGCTGGTCTATCGAGGAGGAAGACAGAGAGGGTGAGAATTGATGTTCTAAGGAGAGCTATGGTGGCGTGGATGAGAGACATCCTCCAAAGGCTTGCTCGGTCCCCAGTTCTTGGCAATGTTTGCTACAGATACGGAATTTTTAGGACATGATGTTTTGCTGAAGGAAGTATGTCTCAGGGGCGGGGGGTGAGAATGTATAGCTTTACCCCACCCACCTACTTCTAGCATGTTCTCTCTGTTTCCTGTGTACAGACAGAATGCAACTAGTTCCCACCCCTGCATGTTTTCATGCCTCCCCTGCCAGTGTGGACGCCAACCCTCCGGAACCATGAGCCAAAAATAAACCTTCCTTAAGTCGCTTTTGGTCATGGCATTCTATCACGGCGTCAGAAACCGATACCCAGACCCTACACCAATACCTCTCCATGCTTCTGAACCATGAGTCTTCTTGTTTAAAAATAAAGATCCTACTTCAAGAAGGCTGAGTACTGCCCATGATACACTGCGTCCCTAATGGCATGGTGCTGCTGGTGCCCAGACCACCTGTAAGTAACCAGGTTCGAGAGGAACCCTTCTACTGCCCTGAAGAGATTACATCTATCAGATCCCCCTGTAAGTCCCCAGCTCTCCTTGTAAAACTTTTAGACAGATGTCAAGTCGTACTCACAGCTGGTGGCTTGCTATTCACTTCTATCCCCATCAGATGGACCACATGGATTGCCTAAGCCATCTTAGTCATCTGATCCCCAGCTAATGCTTCCCTGGGTTAAATAAATTACTCAGCGTTCTAATTACATGATTAAGTAGCTCTCCTACGCCAGGAGCATGAGTACAAGAAGAAAACGGGGCTCTTGCAATGAAGTCTAGAGTAATGGCTTCAGAAAGAGAGAAGAAACACACATCACTAGAAAACAGGTTAGTCCCCACACAGGTCAGAGAAACCTCCATGTAAGAAAGAACTTAAAGACCTGTCTCAGTTTTTACTCACACTTTAAAGAAAACCAACGCGTTCCTGCCAGTGCCTGCTGGATGCAGTTTGTAAATGGAAAATGATAAGAATGTGTATCTGATTTTCAAGTTAAACTGTGAAAGACCGAGTGATTGCCGTCAGCCTGGGGCAGTGATGGGAACCGTGCACAGGCAAAATCCCTCCGGCTGTGCTTCATCTCTGGTCTTCTGCGGGGAAAGAGGCTGAAGCACAAAAAGAAAGCAGTGAATTAGCTCAGTTGCAGAACTAATAAAAACCTCCGTGTTTTGGCTTTGGATCAGATCATGAGTCTCAGTCCTTTATAGAGGTGGCCTTGGCTACACATAGCATGGGAACTTCAATGAACACACATCTAGCTGCAATAGAAGCACTGAGGGAAATACACAGAGAAACGCTGCTGAACACGTCAAATGCCATAGACTGTGGAGTGGGCAGGATGCATATATGTGGTTTAGCTATGATCAAAAAGGAAAGTAGGCGGGGCCCGAATCTTACCAGATTGAAGGAAGTTAGGGTCCAAGGCTCTATAAAATAAAATGTGTGTGCCTATTTGCATGTCCCTAGAGACTATGCCAGTTCCACCAGTGGAAGTGCCGCCTAAAGCTGCCATCGCACGGTGAGGGTTTGCCTGATGCTCTCTACTCCTGTGTCTCGCACACGTGTTCTTCCTCAATCCGTGCCAGACAACTGAAACCACAAATTTAAAACAAAATTGTGAAAGTAAAGAGATCCACATTCCGCATCTTCTGAGGGGTCTCTGAGAGAGAAGGTTGCTCACTCCAGTTCCAGAGGAGGGTGAAAGACACTCACTACAGACAGCGGAGTCTGGGGGCCATCCTTTATCCACGTGACACATTACTCACTACAGACAGGGGAGTCTGGGGGCCATCCTTTATCCACGTGACACATTACTCACTACAGACAGGGGAGTCTGGGGGCCATCCCTTATCCACGTGACACACTACAATGTCCTTATCTATCTTGAAGTTTCTTAATGGATTGCAAGAGCTAAGAATAATTATTGTTAATAATTATCAGTTCACGGCACAAGTATACTCAGTGAAGGCTCTTTTCTTTGCCGGTGATGGCATTGTTCCTTCCTCCAAAATAAGTTATCAGGGGCAGTAAATGCCATCTCTCAATAAAAGCAAACAACAAACTAGGCCAACTTGACTAGCAAGCCATGCTCCATTATCTAGTTTCCCTAGTGCTCTTCTGAATGAGGATAAAGAAAGGCAAGGGGGAACTGAGGGCTTTAAAGAACGAGTATGTGAATTTGGGGGGAACTGAACGGAAGAATGAAGACCAGTGGAACGACAATGATCAAAATATGGCTCAGAAAAGGCTTCAACGGCCTTGGTGAGTTCCCGATAGAACATCCCCATTATCTCAGTGTGTGGGTGCACCCATCGCGGTTTTGAGTTCCTTGCTCGTGCTCTCTCTCCTTCTGCTCCTGATTTGGACCTTGAGATTTCTGTCCGGTGCTCCAATGTGGGTCTCTGTCTCTGTCTCCTTTCATCTCCTGATGAAGGTTAATATTCAGGAGGATGTCTATATGTTTTTCTTTGGGTTCTCCTTCTTATTTAGCTTCTCTAGGATCACTAATTATAGGCTCAATGTCCTTTATTTATGGCTAGAAACCAAATATGAGTGAGTACATCCATGTTCCTATTTTTGGGTCTGGCTTGGGTCTGAAAAAGCCTGGGATAAAACCGGACTTGCTGAACATAGCGGACAATGAGGACTACTGAGAACTCAAGAACAATGGCAATGGGTTTTTGATCCTACTGCACGTACTGGCTTTGTGGGAGCCTAGGTAGTTTGGATGCTCACCTTACTAGACCTGGATGGAGGTGGGTGGTCCTTGGACTTCCCAAAGGGCAGGGAACCCTGATTGCTCTTTGGGCTGACAAGGGAGGGGGACTTGATTGGGGGAGGGGGAGGGAAATGGGAGGCAGTGGCGGGGAGGAGGCAGAAATCTTTAATAAATAAATAAAATTAAATTAAAAAAAAGGCTTCAACGCAGAGAAGAGTCACAAACGGCCCGGACCTCGAAATGGGAGGTATGAACGACTGAGCCAGAAGGCGTTCTTTCTCCTTGCTGCCTCTCCCCACTCATTCATGTGAGTATATGAATATGTTTACTGTTAAATCTATCTAAACTGGGGCAAGTATGTCTACCACACCTCAACAGTCACTCTACACACCCGAGTCTGCAACAAAGAATCCTGTGGCCTTATTCAGCTGCTAAGAGTCTATGTAGAGACACATCACATGGGCTTTAGGGAGCCCAGTCCTATTCTGCGGAAGCCCTGGGCTGTAAAAATAGTAAGTTTATGCTCCTACATAGAGTTAGGGAGCAGTGTTGGCAGCCACTTATCCATATACCCAGAGGCAATGAAGCTCCAGAAGATAATTTTATCATAGGCTTTATGTCAAACGCGACTCAACTATCTTACCCATACAGCGATAACACAAGAAATCCCCAAATTGTTTCACTACAGCATCACCAACTTGAGAGGCCCTCAGACGCCATTTCAGCTGGACTAGTTCAATATGCTAGCCCCCCATGGTGCAGGAAGACAACAGTTCTGTCCTCATCCAGACAGGAAACCAGCTGGACTGAGGCAGAGCAGTCCTGCATCAACCCCCCCATCACCCCTTCCAAAAGCAAGAACTCTTTGCCCAGAAGCCCCCACAACAACGCTTCTACAGAGCCTCCGTGACCAGAATAAGGTCATCTGCCCCCCAGAAATCAAGTGTTGGCAAGAGAAATGAGCTGCTTGCAGGCTGAAGGAGACTGTCTGTAAGCAGTCCTTCTCAATGGAGAGGGCCTCAGAAGCAGAAGCACCCCGACCTCGACTCTTCCCTCACCTAGCATGTCCCAGGCCCTTAGTGCAATCCCCAGGACGCAAAACCAAAGCTGGCACCATTGGCTTCATCCCAGAAGTTTTGCTACGTCTGGGACAGGCCAGTGAACTGCCAGTTCTCCAGAGCATTTGCATGGTGCTGATGGCACTGGCTTGAGAAGTGTGTGTGGAGGGACCAGCAGTGACAGGGCCTGCTCTCTTCGCCAGACTTCAAAACACGGATTTCCTGCGGCAGGCTTTAGGTTGTGCTCTGCGGGTGTACACTTCCGGCTCTCGTGCTCAGAGCTTAGTCATCGCTCTTGGTCGGGGGAGCTGTGGAACCAGAAGAACAGCTGAAGTACCCAAAAATGGCCCTCTGTGGGAAAGGAAGGAAAGCCGAGCAACGCTGCTATCTACCGCTCTGTGCCCATCCGAGTGGATGAGCTTACTTTTGTCTGTCTGGCTAGAAATGCTTTAATAGAGCATACTTTCCTATTAAAGAACTTTCTCTACTTGCTTCTTTTCTTTGTGTTTTTCTTTACATCAAGACCAATGATATGAGTTGAGCTTTTTATAATATAGTTAAATTCCTCACAAAAAAAAATTGAGAAAATATTGACTTAAGACTTGCACCAAAATCCATGTTGGGAAGACATGCGTCCTCACTAGGAAAATACTTTAAGAAGGTGTAAGAGAAAAGTTGACCTCTGCTCCTCCCTACGTCATCACAACAACCATGAAGGCTAGTGTCAGGCCTTGAGGAGGAGCTGAGTAACCTGCAAACGAGAGTGGCATTGGGCTCCCTGTAACACCAAGAACAGGCAAGGAAAGGGGAGAAACAGGAGTGTCTTCAAGGGGCACAGGGAAGGCTGCAGCTTGTACAAGTCATTTGCTGTGGTTGAAACTAAGAAACTAAGTTTCAAGTGTGACGTTATCCTGACAGCCAAGAGGAAGCAGGAGAGCAAGAAGGCAGAGGAAACCCTGCCTCCACTGGGCTGGTCCTAGGCTGTGGGGCACATAGCAGAAGTCTGGGTGTTTATGCATCGAGTACCAGTTACTAGAGAGTGAAAAGCATTTCCACCCTGGCTCACTCCTACTTACATAACATGTCAGTGGCAGGGAAGACATGCTACAAACATGTTGTCTGGTGAGGTCACCCATCCACTGAGGAGGAGTCTGACCCGAACAGCCCTGCTGCAGAGTCACCTGTCTGGAGGCCTGCAGGGTGGGGCATCCTCTGTGTCCAAAGCCACCTGGCCTAGAGGTCACTGATGGCCTACAGTTGACTGTGCACTCAGAGGGACAACTCCAAGAGCTCCTAGGCTGGAGCTCACCCAGAGAAGTATCCAGAAAAGCTGTGTCCTAGGGAAGAGTCCTCAGTGGGGAAATAGAAACTCCGTAGAGGTTTCCAGGTGTGCTCCGTAGTCATTCTTCCCCCGCCGTCTGAGGAGCAGACTGAGTCACACACTACTTATGCCCATTAGGCTCTGGGTATCATCCACTTACTACCCAGAAATGAATCTGTAGACCCTCCATTAGTACAAAACTATCATTATTAGTCCATCCGCTCAGGAACTGAATGTATTGTGTTCAATTTCTTTTTTTCTAACATTTTTAAAAAATAATTCAAGCCCACGCCTTTTCTTTTAGAGTGTTGCTTTTCTCTGTACAGCCATAATACTTGGTTACGTTAATATTTTTTTCCATCTTTTCTGTCACTAATTCTCCTTTTTCATTTCTCAATTACTGGTTTGACCATTTGTGCCCAAACATAAAATCAGGCTCATACAATGCATTCTGGGTAATTAGCTTCCTCCTTTGCGGATCTGATGGCCGGGCTTGTCACAGGACTTACACTGACGCATCTCTCAGAACTCATAATGCTATTACCTTAAAGAAAGTCATTTTTAAACTTACTACGGGGAGAGCATGATGAAAAATGCATTGGCCATTTAGCTTCATAATCCAAAGTTCAATTGAATTCTATTCTTTTTGTCTCCAAGGAGGATCACGAGGCAGGGCAGATGTCCCCATCTGCTGGGGATGTTGCATTTGTCTTCCTGACCCTCAGGGAAGAGGACCTGGCATAGCCAGACAGAAGGACCATGAGAGTACTGACCAAATTACAGGACTTCTGAACTTGACTTAAACCTGTTCCCAATTATAACCCTGCAGAGAAAAGTTTTTTTGTCGTTTTTTTGTTTTGTTTTGTTTTTGTATCCAGAACTGCTGAGACTATTTGGCAGAAGGAAAACCTCTTGCTTCTTAGCTCCCTCTGCTGGACTTCTAGCCCCCTGAGCTCTCTCTGTGGGATTTCAGGTTTGGGCTTCACAGGAATCAGGTCCACAGCAAACAGGAAAATCAGTATTTACTTCTCAGGAACTTTAGGGCTCCAGGTTAGGAAACGGAGGAGATGTTTTCCCATCAGTGAGTGCAAAGCAAGGGCAGGGTCTCATCCATCACACAAGGGAGCCTGCCAGTGACCCACAGAAGAGTGAAGGAGAATGGTGCCTTCCTAGATGAGGGATCGCGAACTGGATTACTGGAGGCTACAGAATCACTCGCCTGTTGGCCTTCAGTTCTGATCTTCCGCAGTCGTGTGGGCATCTTAGTGGACTGTGTTTGTTCAATTCCTACCTCCGGGGAAACACACCCTTGTACCAACTGAGTCCTTCCACGATTCCTTCCCTGAGGCAACTCGCCACAGTAGGCTCCTCTCAGACAGTCCCTCCAGTTCACTGGAAACACCCAAGTGCGTCTGGTCTCCACCCTCACCCCATACACACCTCACCCCCACTCCGGCAGGACATTCATCGCCAGTAGGAAGACCCCTCTCTCCACACTCACATCCCTCGGGTGTTGTCACTAGCTGGCCAGATGCATCTGACCTGTTCTCAGACCGGCTGCACCTCCCTGGCTCTACCTGTTCTGACAACAGTTTACATCAGCTCTGTGTGATGCTTTACTCCAAAGTGTCTTAGAAAATGCTGAGAAGCACCAGATGCTTCCAGTGCAATTGAGATCACCATATTTAAATCCATTTTATATGAGTTGAAATACTGGAGGAATACATACATATCCAGTGTCAAGAACAGGTCAGGCCAAAGGATTTATCCAGAACTGAGATGCTGGAGGCATACATATCCAGTATCATGAACAGGTCAGGCCAAAGGATTTATCCAGGAAATTAGTTTTGGAAGCAATTGAGGGAAACTTAAAAAGAAAATTTGAAAATTTTACAAGAAAAAAATTACATTTTTAAGGGATGAAAATCATGAAAAATAGGGAAATAAAAACGAGAATTAACTTTAGGGTGTACATGCTGTTGGTCACAAGTTCTCAAAGTCTCAAGTTCTCATATCTAATTTTTTAACATTTTTTTAAATTTTATGTGTGTGGAAGCCAGAAAATGGCATTGGATGTCTAGGAACTGGAGTTTCAGACAGTTGAGATCCACCATGTGGGTGCTGGTAATTTAATCTGGATCCTTTGGGGGAAACAGTCAGTGCTTTTAACTGCAGAGCCAGCCCTTTTAAGTCTTTTTTTTTAATTGATTTTTATTGAGCTCTACATTTTTCTCTGCTCCCCTCCCTGCCTCTCCCCTCCTCCCCTTCAACCCTCCCTCAAGGTCCCCATGCTCCCAATTTACTCAGGAGATCTTGTCTTTTTCTACTTTCTACTTCCCATGTAGATTAGATCTATGTAAGTCTCTCTTAGTGTCCTCATTGTTGTCTAAGTTCTCTGGGATTGTGGTTTGTAGGCTGGATTTCTTTGCTTTATGTTTAAAAACCACCTATGAGTGAGTACATGTGATATTTGTCTTTCTGTGTCTGAGTTACCTCACTCAAAATAATGTTTTCTAGCTCCATTCATTTTCCTGCAAAATTCAAGATGTCATTATTTTTTCTGCTGTGTAGTACTCCATTGTGTAAATGTACCACATTTTCCTTATCCATTCTTCGGTTGAGGGGCATTTAGGTTGTTTCCAGGTTCTGGCTATGACAAACAATGCTGCTATGAACATAGTTGAGTACATGTCCTTGTGGCACGATTGAGCATCCTTTGGATATATACCCAAAAAGTGGTATTACTGGGTCTTAAGGAAGGTTGTTTTCTAATTTTCTGAGAAATCACCACACTGACATCCAAAGGGGTTGTACCAGCTTGCATTTCCACCAGCCATGCAGAAGTGTTCCCTTTTCCCCACTACCTCTCCAGCATAAGTTGTCATCAGTGTTTTTGACTTGGCCATTCTTACAGGTGTAATATGGAATCTCCAAGTTATTTTGATTTGCATTTTTCTGATGACTAAAGATGTTGAATATTTCCTTAATGTTCTTAAGGATCTACTTTCTTAATCCTTCATGTAATATCCAAAACATCCTCTCAGTAACTTCCAGGTAGCTGAAGTTATTTTCTAGAAGCAATTTCTTTCCCACCCTCAACTCCCAATGTAATACTGCAACCTCTTTAACCTGTCTATAGCCATTCTGTGACTGACACACACACAAATATAGATGTGACTCCTAGTTGCATGTAATACTTGATCTCAGAGTTAATATCAGTATTTAAGATAGGAATGACAGAACCCCTATTTGCCAGCAGCTACCCATCAAGAGAAATCATGACTGCTTAGAAAATTGCAGCCAATAAAATCAATGTAGTATGTGAAGTTATTGTTATTCATTAAAATCTGATGTTGTAGAAAGACACCCCCCCACACACACACACACACACGATGATGTGCTCACAATGAGTATACTATATTTTGCTTCCTCGGGCCAGTGCCACAGTCCTGAGAGCCAATCCACAGTCCCTGCTTTTTTGTTAAGCACGTGTTACGTTTCTTCACATGAACGGCCGGCAGCCCTCTCTCTCCTGACTCGCAGTACTAAGGACTGTTTCCAGCCTGGAAATAGACTCAGGAGAAATTACAAAGCCCCCCAGGCTTTGATCTCATCCAGTGGGGATGTATTTCTCACACTGAAAGCTCATCACAGTCATCCAGTGTAAGTGAAATTCTGCTTCATCGGCGTGAGTGGAAAGACCTTTCAGTGAAGGACTTCCAAAGGAGCCACACAGAGAGAAACAGGTGAGCCGTGGCGTGACCTTGTTTCCCATCCACATTTGTTCATTGCCCAAACCACTTTCTGTTTACCTGACTCACCAGTCAGTGAAACCATAACCCCATGGCAATCGGGAACAGCCCAGAGACCATTAAACGCAATATTCAAAATCAGTTGCCATAGACCTGAGCTCTCATAGGGTTTACAGAAAGTGTAGACTGTTGTGTCCGGCCTGACATATTCGTCCGATATTTGTCCATTCATGGGGGAAAAAGTAAGGACTGAGAAAGAGATACACAAGAGACAACAGATAGAGTTGGGAGAGCATCTAGGAAATACTGAGATTTGCTCCGTGTCTATTTTTCATAGCCTTTATATACCCAATCCAAAAAGCAGGGGGGAAAGCAAAATACTTATTTACCAAGATACAAAGAACAAAGTAATTACCTTCTTCATACCCAAAACATCAAGTAGCCACACACTAGGTCAAAACATCCTGTTAGGAGCCACAGAGTAGGTCAAACCTCCTGTCATATGACCTTGAAGGAGCAAGAATACGCCTGAACTCTCTGGCCTTTAGTCAAGATGGACCGGATCCACTTCCGCAGCCTCCCACAGTAGACCCCTTGACTAAGAAGGTTACAAGTGCAAGCCTCCTCTGGCAGCTCCTTACAGCTTCTGTGCAATCCTGGTTGAACTGAGTTTTCTCTGGGCTCATAGTCTCCAGTCCCCTCCCCACATCTCTGACCCAAACCAGCACAAGGGGCCGTGGTTGGCACAGGCGGGAGGAAGGCACAGGGTTTGGTTCCTGAGGGTTGATGTGTCTGTGATTAACCAGCTCTCCCTAAAACTGACACTCTGCCCCTCTAGGACCCTGACAATAAGACACGCCATGATTTTCCCTCTTGTAGTAACAGAAAGGTTGACGAGCTGCAAGAGAAGTGTCTTCTTTCAAACCTTAGCTAGTTGGGTCTTCTTTCAAACCTTAGCTAGTTGGGTCTTCTTTCAAACCTTAGCTAGTTGGGTCTTCTTTCAAACCTTAGCTAGTTGGGTCTTCTTTCAAACCTTAGCTAGTTGGGTCTTCTTTCAAATCTTAGCTAGTTGGGTCTTCTTTCTAACCTTAGCTAGTTGGGTCTTCTTTCAAACCTTAGCTAGTTGGATCTTCTTTCAAACCTTAGCTAGTTGGGTCTTCTTTCAAACCTTAGCTAGTTGGGTCTTCTTTCAAATCTTAGCTAGTTGGGTCTTCTTTCAAACCTTAGCTAATTGTGTCTTCTTTCAAACCTTAGCTAGTTGGGTCTTCTTTCAAACCTTAGCTAGTGCCCTGACCTCAGTGGCGAGCCTCTCTAATGTACTCCTCAACTGAAAAGCAAGTGGGCTGTATGACAAGGTCTCCAAGATGCCTTCCTGGGTAGTGTGAGTTATTTGGAATAAGATAATTCTCATAATCTAACGTTCCCAAAATTTGAACCCAATAGCAACCCAGCATGCAAAGCAAATGGCTTGTTGGCTAGAATGACTTCCTGTGAGCATAGCAGATTAGCTTATTGTTTTCATGGCAGGCATATTTCCTCACAAGAATTCCCTCCCCTTAGTTAGAATGTGATGCTGTTTCGACTGCAGCTACAACATCGGTTTGACTATAAACCCTCACGTAAAACACAAGTCTAGTTTCTGGTTTCCATTCTGCCATGTAGCTAACCAGTAAATGGACTTGTGATATATCTTCTGACTCGCTCGGTTAATAAGTAAGAAAATAACAGCTCAAATTTGTCTTGGCAGGCCAGCACAATGGTTCAGAGAAGGGATAGAGGGACTTGCCACCAAGCCTGATAACCTAAGTTAAATCCCCAGGACCCACATGGTAGAAAAAGAGGACTCCAGCAAGTTATACTCTGACCTCCGCACACACACCATGGCAAAAGTCCACATGTATATATACATGTATGTGTGTGTGCATGTACACATAAAAAATATTTAAAAATTTAATTTCCTTCGGATATATGAACAATGTAGTATTTTCTAACCAAGCCATTTCTTCCCATTTATGTGAGTGTCACACTAAAGTGACCAAACCTCCTCTGCCTCACTGTCGTGCACACAGCATCGACTGGGCTCCAGACACACAGAAAGGGTTGATGGCCTGAGATGAGAGCAAAGGGCACAGAACACATGATGGAAGATACTAGAGTTGTTCTCGGTCTTATTTCTAAGTGGCTGCCGCAAATCTGGCTGTGCGCGGATGCTTTCTCTAGCAAGCACACAGCAGCTGAGTCCATGCTGTGGGATGGGGTCCTAGTTCGCTTTTCTGTTACTATGGAGAAACATTCTGATCCAAAGCAATGGGGGAGGGGGGCATGTTTGGCTTCCACTTCCAGGCCGTTCATCACTGAGGGAAGCTAGGGAAGGAGCTCGAGGCAGGAACTGAAGCAGAGGCTGTGGAGGAACACTGCATACTGGCTCATGCACTGTCTCTTGAGAAAATAGCTTTCTTTCCTCTTTATTCCCTCTCTCCCTCTTCTTCCCTCTTTCCCACTTCTTCCCTCCCTCCTTCCCTTTTTCCTTTCTTCCCTCCCTCTCCCTCTCTCCCTTCCTCGCTTCCTTCCTTCCTGTCTTCTTCTTCCCTTCCTTCTTCCCTTCCTTCCTTACTTTTTTTTGGTTTTTGAAGACAGGGTTTCTCTGAAAACAGCCCTGGCTGCTATGAAACTCTCTCTGTAGACCAGACTGGCCTCATATTCACAGAGACCGCTGCCTCAGAGTGCTGGGATTGAAAGTGTGCAGCACCAAGTCTAGCACAGCTAGTGCTGTGGGATGACCTTCTATACACTGTGACTTATGCTGCATTCATTGGTCTCACTCCTACCTCTGGAGCGAGTCCTTCAGTTCAACGCCCTGCGATCAGTACCACGATGGCTGTTGACAATCACTCTGCACTGAGCTATCCCCTCAGCCCACTGCTGGTTTGAGGGTTGTTGCCGACAGCCTTTATTATAACCCCACAAGTCCAGTTTCTTCAGGGGCTGGCACAAGTTTGGTCAGTTTCTTCAGATGACTTTTCTGTTGAACAGATCCTGTAACTTTCCTCCTCCGTCTGATTTATTGCTGTATTACAGTTATTGATTTTGGACTTATTGAAATAGTCATTCATCCTGGAATGAAGTCAAACTGCTCACGGGGTTCGATTTTTTTTAATGTACTGTTAAATTTAGTATGCAAGATTTTTGTAGAGAATTTTCGCATCTATGATTATTGAGAAAACCAGTCTGTATTTTCTGGTCATTCAAGTCCTCATCTGGTTCGGGAATCCTGGCTTTGGAGAATGGGTTCCGGAGAATTTCTTTCTTTTCACTTTATGGACAGGTTTCCAGAGAATTTGTGTTTTGGCTGAGTTAATACCAGCAGCCAAACCCTCTCTTCTTGCAGCGTTCTGTGTTGGAAGAATTCTTGTTATTCTGCTTATCTCTTTAAGTTTAAGATATACTTTCACGAGGCATTCATGGTGCACATCTTTAGTCCCAAGCTCTCAGGAAGAAGAGGCAGGCGGATCTCTGTGAGTTCAAGGCCAGCCTGATCTACAAGAGCTAGTTCCAGGACAGGTTCTAAAGCTACAGAGAAACCCTGCCTCAAAAAACCAAAAATTAAAAAAAAAAAGAAATACTTTCTTGGTTCAATTTTTAAAGATTAGCTGAGTCTAAATTTTTATCTAGTTTTAAACTTGCCAGTTTATTGAAGTATAAGTTCTCCAAATATCCTCACAATCCATTGATCTAAGTGGTATCTGCTATCTTACCAATTTTTCCATCTCTAGTTCTGTAGAATCTTTTCTTTCCTTTCCTGATCTTTTCTAACTTGGTTCTGGGCATGTCAATCTTGTTAATCTTTCCTTTCCCCCTCCCAAGCCAAAATGTATTAGTTCACCAGTCCTTTGTACTTTGTATTGTCCTATAGTCTCCTTCATTAAATTTAGTTTTTATCTTTATTATTCTTATTCTTACCTTCCACTTGTTTGGGGTTCGGCTTATTCTACTTCTCTAAGATCTTGAGATGCACTATTGAAGTATTTATTTGTACTATATTTTCTTTTCTTTTTTCCTAGACGGGGCTTCTCTGTGTATCCCTGACTGTCCTGGAACCCACTTTGTAGATCAGACTGGACTCGAACTCCGATATCCATCTGCCTCTGCCTCCTGAGTGCTGGGATTAAAGGTGTGCGCCACCACCACCCTGGCTGTATTCTGTTTTCATTTGTGATGTATCCAAGTCTTTTGTCGTTTTTCTTTGATTGTTTATCTTTTTGTTGTTTGGTTTTCATTTTTAATTATTATTAAAATATTTGGATTTAAATCCTGTCAGAGATACATATTACAAATGTTTTCTCCTGGTTCGTGGCTTTGCTGTGTGTTTTCTCAGTATCTCAAGTGAACATAGAACTTTAATTTCAGGGAGTTCTAATATGTCAAAATTACGCTTTATGTTATGCTTTTTATGTTTTCTGTTTGATGAGTTTGATTCTTGCACCCAAGGTTCTGAAGACACTCCCTGATATTTTTATTGCAGTTCTTGCCTATATTTTAAATCTTTGATTCCTCTACAATAATTTTTGTTGAATCTATAGAGAGAAGATTTGAAATCTATTTCTTCAGCCACATTTGCTGAAGCGCCAGTAAACAAAAAGCTCTTTCTACATCTTAAGTTGTCTTTTCAAGAATGAATTGCCTACGCGGCTTGTGTGGGTATCGTTCCAGACTCCTCGCTTCCCTGGTTGTGTTGCCTGTCTTTGTCAACACCATTGTGTACCCCTTAGATTGGTGGTGTGCTGTCTGAAGTGGAGTGGTGTGGCATGTGCCTTTTAACTTTGTTTTAACCCTTTTATCTTTCTAATTCTCCTAATATGTAGAGATTTATCAATTCGTATGAATCTTAGAACACACCTGTGGGAAATGGGGAGACAGCTCTGGGGTTAAGAGTGTGTGCTGATCTTGCAAAGGACTTGGACTTGGTTCTTAACACCCACATCAGACAGCACACAACTGCCTCTAACTTCAGCTCCAAGGAATCCTCTATTTTTTTCTGGACTCCACGGGCACCTACACTCGGTGCACATACCCACACATAGGTAAAAATCTCATAAAAAGTAAACCTTGAGACAGAGCATGAAATTTTCAATAGAAAAGCGTTATTGGGACTTTGAAGTGGCACTTAATTGAAGTTACGAAAGTGGGAAGAGGAAATCTTCACAGAACCAAGTCTTCTAAGCCATGCACATCAACAAGTTGACTGAATGGACCTATTTGAACTGTTTTTAGTTAATTCGATTTTATTCCCCCTTTAACAATTACAGAATTTTGTACTTGTAAGTGTAGCGAGGTCCACAACATTTTTTCCTTAGTGTTCAATGAGACCAGTGCTGTTGTGGACGGTAGTGCTGAGACATTTACTCTCCAGTTGCTTGCTGCTGTCATGTTCTTAAGCGCTGGGCTTTCTGTTCAGACGGACTGATCTGCAAAGTCACCAACTGAATTGCTGACTATAGTGGGTTGCTTATAGGTTACCTGAGGCTTCTGCATGCAAAACTCACTCCATCGTGTAAACGATAGGGTCCCCCCCCCAAATCTTGATGCCTTTTGTAAAATTGTCCTGATTCGGTGAAGCCAGTGGGGTGTGTACCAGTGTTGAGTATAACAAGTCAGAGCAGGTGATCGCGTCATGACCCTGGTCTAAGGAGAAAGGGTGTTCATGACGATGCCCTTCCGCAGGTCTAGGTTAAGCCTGTTTGGTTTCCAACTTGCAAACTTTGTGTGATTGTTCATCCCAGCGTCTCCATTGCTTAAAGCACTGTCTGCTGCAGAGCAGATGTGGAGTAGATGCATTTGGAAAGAGCGTGTGACTTGATATTCCTTAAACTCTGTATGAAAGGCAATAATATTTTTCTACAAAAAAACATAATAATTGTTTGCGCAACCTTAAGGAAATGTATAGGTTCAAACCACCTCTTCCTAGAAAATAGGGCCTTTAGATGAAGTAATTGTTAACGTCTCTTTCTGGTTGTGTAATACGTGTGTGGGCCTACAAGTTTCCATAGAGATGTGGAGCAATCCTGGAAGTCCTGACATGTTAGGAGTGGATGAAGTCCTGAGTGAGTAGGTACTGTCTGACAAATGCACTGCCAGCCAAGGACCAAGGTCTCGGAGCTGTGAGAAACTGGTAAAGCTTTTCCCTCGGGTCAGGCTCAGAGGGACGGCAAAGCCTTTGCATGGTCCAAGAGCAAACTCTGATAATGTGTGTGAACCCTAGTGACCACAGCTTCCTCCTCCCAGGGCCCACAGCCTGAGCCTGCTCACCTAAGGATCCTCCTGCCAAGGCTAGTCAACTCCTCCCGCTGTACAGTAGGCACTTAAAGCACTGAGGTTCCCGGCTGATGGTGCAGTTCCGTCAGAACACGTGACACCTGACCCCAGCTTTTCCGTACGCGTGTCCGTAGTCATTTCTTCATTTCTTTGTCACCTCTGCCGGCTCAAGTTCCAGCCACAGTAGAAATGCTTTTTAGCTGAAGTGTTAAATGAAGACGAGTATCCACACAGCCCAGTAAGCAGGGTGCACTCTGATCTCAAGCTGTCTCTGCAGCAGCTGTTGAAGCGGAGTTCAGATCCCCTGGAGAACCTATTCCTTGCAGTTAACCACATACCAGGGTGGCCCACGCTTTTCTTGAGTGGAGATATCCGTCATGTTACTCAAGCATCACGAGAAATCATCTCTATGTATGAAAACTAACTTAATAAATTGAAGAGCCCCAGTCAGGGATTAGAGCTATGAGACACTTTGTTGTTCTGCAGGTACAGCCAGCAGCTTCACGGGTGAGGACTGGGGGAAGAAAGGAAGAGCCAAGCTCTCATGAGTTTCTGGGACTCTGGGGCCCATCTGGAGGCAAGAGTGAGGTCATGAAGAAAATATGTCTAGTGTTACTACATCACGGCTCCCATGCTGAGGTTTTGAGAATACATTTGGCCACAAATCAGAGAAACTTATCTCCCCTCTATGTTGGCTCCAACCATCGGTGTGGCTATGGTGGGCTCCAGGTCTCCACTATGTGATAAAAAGCTGTCCCCAGTTAGACATAACACGTTGGTACATGTGGCTCAGATCCTTTCTAAACCCATGAGAATAACTGTGCTGGGACTTTTTAACAAAGGAGTCAAGAGAGGAAAATTGGCAATAAAAGTTTGCAAGTTGGAAACCAAACAGGTTTAACTGTCCAAAAAAGCTACATCTCAACACTCAGTGTAGACAGATGAGAAGCTGTTTGCACCATGGAATCCTCAAAGCTCCGAGCATCTCTTAAGTCCTGGATCCTTGGATGTAACCCTAGAGATGAGGCTGAGCGCTGGAAGACGGGAAGAGCCTGTTAGAACAATATTGATTCCAGATCCCCCATCTCTAATGAGCCGATGCCTGTTCTGGCCTTGGGAGAGAACTAGAAGGCTGGTCTGGGTGAAAGACTAAGCTGAAGGGTTCTCCATATGGGACAGAAAACATACTTAATGGAGGGGGGATCACTGTAAAACAGGGGGTGCTGGGGAATATTATTTTAAGATGTGTTCTTTTGTTTATGCTGCATTTGTCTAACTCTGTGAAGTTGTGATTCTATGCTTGTCTAAAACACCTGATAGTTCTAATAAAGAGCTGAATGGCCAATAGTGAGGCAGGAGCAAGGATGGGTGGGGTTGACAGGCAGAGAGGCTAAATAGAAGGGGAAACGAGAAAGAAGGAGCAAGAGAGAGCAGAGAGAAGAGGACATCAGGGGCCAGCCACCCAATCAGCCACAGAGTAAGAAGGAAAGTAAGACATACAGAAGTAAGAAAGATAAAAGCCCAGAGATAAAAGGAAGATGGGAGAATATAAGTTAAGAAAAGCTGCCTAGCAACAAACCAAGCTAAGGCTGGGCACTTATAAGTAATAATAAGCCTCCGTGTATGTGATGTATTTGGGAGATGGGTGGTGGGCCCCCAAAAGAGTCTAAAACGCCAGAAGAGTAGAACAATACACAACAGGGGCTTACATGAAAGCTCTTGTGATGTAGGATTCCCTCTGTATGCTGTGAATACAATTGGTTAATAAAGAAACTGGCTTGGCCTGTGATAGAGCAAAAGAATAGATAGAGCCAGGTGAGGAAAACTAAACTGAATGCTGGGAGAAGGAAGATGGACCCCATGGAGCCACTGCCTGAGACAGACATGCTAAAACCTTGTAGGTAGGCCATGAGCCTCATGGTAAAATATAAAACAATGGAAATGGGTTAAATTAAGGTGTAAAAGCTAGCCAATAAGAAGTTAGAGCTAATAGGCCAAGCAGTGATTTAATTAACTCAGTTTCTGTGTGGTTATTTCTAGTCTGGGCAGCTGGGAACAAACAAGTGGCCTCCTACTACACTCTTGAGCTAAAGGCTGAAAACACAGAGGGGGAAGGAGGGCACCTCCTCTGAACATTTGACCAGCACTGGTGAGAACACTGGAGGAAGATGTCACCCTCAAAGGATGCAGCCCGGCTAAGGACCCTAGAGCCACCCCCAGAGCAGTTGCCTCCAAGATAACCTCAGGATGCCCTTTCTTAAGCACGAGCATCAATCAAAAAGTCCCGGCATCTGAGAAAAGCCTGTACTGCCATAAACAGACCAAGGAACACAGAGAAGATGAGCAAAACTGCATTCCCAGTGCACATCTCGGGCCAGGCAACGTGCGTGTGTTTGCACAACTAGTCCTCACAAATGCCACTTCGGTTAAACCTCCCGGGGTAGCCAGGCAGCTGTCTGCCCACTGGCTTGTTTGAGACAAGATCTCACTCACTGTGTAGTGCAGGTTGGCTTTTAATTCACAATCCCCCTACCTTAGCCTTCAGAGCGCTGGACTAACAGGACTGGGCCACCGTGTCTGCAGAAATTAATGCTGTCATCGTCCCCATTGCAAAGGAGGACGCAATTGTCACACAGCCACTAAGGAACGTGCCTAAAGTCACTTGGCCTAACAAAGCAAAGAAGCTTTTATTCTAACCGGGCACTCTGGCTTGTAACCATTGAGCCTGTCTTCGTTTGGGTTACTATTGCTGTGATAGACACCATGACCGCAGTCAAGATGGGGAGGAAAGGGTTTATTTGGCTTCTGCCTCCTCATCAGTCTATTAGGGAAGGAAGTAAAGACAGGAACTCAAACAGGGCGGGAAACTGGAGACGGTAGCTGATGCAGAGGCCATGAAGGGGTGCTGCTTCTGGCTTCCTTCTTGTGGCTTGTTCAGCCTGCTTTCTCATAGAACCCAATATGGCATCAGCCATGATGGGCAGGGCCCGACCCTATCAATCATTAGTTAAGGAAATGCTCTATAGCTTGACTGTAGCCGATTCCGGTCAACCTCCAGGGTATGGTTCTCACTCCACAGATGGCTCTAGCTTGTATCAAGTTGACAGAAAATCATTCAGAGCACAGCCTAAAATATAGTGGCCAATAAATTAAATAAAGCATATCAGATAGCAACAAAATACCATTAAGAAAAAAAGAAAACCTCAAAAGCTAAAAGATGACGCTATATCTAAAGAAACAAGAAAATTGCTATTAAATGGAACCCTTAATGAAACACCAGGATCTTAGCAACCAAAGCCCGGGACCAGCAGTAAAAAGCTCAAAGGAATGGAAGCTTTCCAGAAATGGAGTCTGAGCTTCAGCGCTCATCCAAAGGTTGACACCTGTGTTGATGCGCTTGGCCCGCTCTCACCCGCAAACACATAGCTCTCAGTGCGGCGGATGGAACACGTAATGTCAAACCTAATTCAGAGCCACAGCAACCCTCAAAGTTTGAAGGACAAATCATTCCCTTTCCTGGGGCCTGTAGGACCCTGGCTGGTCAGTAATGGAGCTCTCGACCCCTCTCTTCCTTGCTCCTTGCGACCACATAGCTCCTTGTTCTTCACTTCAGTTCCTTGGTCCTCTGTGAATTTGCTCTTGCAAGCTCCAACAATGAGAACGGCTGCCAGGGCCTTTGCAGGGCTGGTTTCTTCATCTTCACCTCCATGAAGCCAAGTTGACTAGGAACCCAAACCACTCCCAATTCCTTCTGGGCCTCTTCCCTCTAATTGCCACATGCTAGCCCTTCAGCCAACACTTTATAACACTTACCACTATGAGGATTTCTGTCTATGCTCTTCCTTATATTGTCTGATTGATGTAGAATCTGTGGAGCTACACGAGGACAATAGCTTTGCCTTGTTGGTTGCTGAATTCCCAGCATGCCCTATTGTACAGAAAACACCGAACAGACATTTGTTAACTAATGATTAACGCTGGGTGGTTAACAATAATGAGACAAACAGCAATGACCATTTAGATAGGATTTCTAAATGTTTTAATTTGCAAAATAATAAAGTAGCAGTTTGTGCAAAGTGAAGGAAATTGGTTTCATGCTGCTTGCTCGGCCCACGACCCCTGGAGTGAGTGACAGACGTAAGATCTGGGCTGAGCAGGTTGTGCTAGCAGCTCTCTGAGCCCCAGAGCTCCCTCCCTCCTGGCAGATCCTCAAGTGCAGGCAGGAATAACACAGCCCTGATCTTAGTTGAGTGTGTAAACAAAGCCAATGCTTGAAGGCTTGAAGTCTGCTTGAACATGATCCTCCCACCAGGACAGCAGGGAGGGAAAGCCCTGCTCGCCAACAAATGAACCACATCCACCCCTGCGAAGGGAGTCATGACCAGGGGCTTAGGGAAACGCTTTGGAGGAAGAGCAGTCCCGGAGCTGATCCACCTCTCCAAATCCTGAGAACCACAGTTGGGGGCAGGGGTTTTTAAGCCCTGAAAGAGGGTTTTCTGAGAAAAGCGATTTGCCCGTGGCCCCTATGGAGTATCTCCACTCAATGAGGGATGTAGCGAGAACAAGGAGAAATCCAGTGGAGATCCAAATAACTCATCTCAGCACAAATACTCATTGCACTCCTCAGAAATGCCTGGCCCCAGGGAAGGACCCTTGTTCCTCAGCACAACAGAGCAAGACAAGTCACTGGAGTCCAACTGTTAGCCCAAAGCAGAGAGGAGCTAAAATTGAGCAGCAAAACCTATCAGCCGTCTGGAAGCAGAGCCGAGGCTTCGGAAACTTGGCCTTTCAGAGTGATGCCAAAGCAACAGGCCTGAGGGAGTTCAATGTCCTTAGCATGGGAGGTTGGAAGTCCAGAGCCACCACCCTGCAGCCGGCTGGAGAGAGAGCTAGACGCTCCCGAAGGCTGGGCAGGGGAAACCGTTTGTCTGACATCTTGAGCACCAGGTGCCTTGTTTCTGATGCCTTCCCTCCAACCTCTGATTGCAGAATCACACCACAGCCACCTGAAATCACACATAACGGCCTTCGAGTCGCAAGGATGCTTCTGATGCTCACAGGTGACCCCATGATCACTAATACAACCATACTGATAACACGAGGCAGCATTCACAGGTTCCTGGAGTTAAGAACTAAATAGCCCAAGGTCAGTGTTTCACCCATCACAAGGTAAAGAGTAGCGTGTGTGTGTGTGTGTGTGTGTGTGTGTGTGTGTGTGTGTGCACGCGCGCATGTACACATGGGTAAATACCCTCATAGAGAAGACACTAACACCTGACTGCTGGTTCTGCAGACCAAATGAGCTTGCATTTCTCAGGGCAACCCTTGCTTCTTAGTCAGGCTGTGTGCTTGTACCCACCCTATATACAGACTGAGAAATATTAGACAATAGATGCTAATTTTTAGTAGATATTCATGTATACATTTGCCCAAGCATTAACTGAAGTTCACATTATCAAGGTCATGCGCTAGGGTCAGCTAGGTTCATGCTCCATGAAGCCTTGGGCTTCCTGGGCACAGACCCCTAAGGTAGAATGCGCTCCACTGTAAAGGACAGACACTACTCAGATTGGAGAAGCTTCAGTAAAGCGCTGTGGATGAAGAGGAGATGAGGGATCCTGCCAAGCACACCATATGTGAGCTGGTTCTAGAGGACGTTCTAGAAGAAACTCCTGTGGAGCGTCACACCTCACAGGATACAGTAAAGCTGACTTAGCCCAGGGATGGGGCTGGGGGTCAGAGACAATGAGTCAAGACCGAGGACGCATTTATGAAGCCCAGACCCCTCTGGGAAGGCTCAGTAACTTGTGGAAGGTGGAAGGGGTATCCGGACTTCCTGTTAGGTCACAGAGCTGTGAGAGCTAAGCACCTGTGGTAGTGGTGCTCACCTTGGAGGGGAAGTGGGGGGACCGCTTACGCCTCCAGGCTTTTGTGATGCAATGACTGATTCCTGAGGCATTTGTCTGGATATACACCAGTCTTTTAGCCGCTTTTAACATGGAGTGGGGTTTGTTTTGCAAACTTCCATTTAGAAGGTCTTTAGACACCTTTTTTTTCTCTTGATGATTCCAAAAGTACTGAATGTCACTGAAACTCACATGGTTGTTCTCATTCAAGGCTTCTGGAAGTTGCTGTGTATGTCCACATGAGATGGCCTTCGTCGTTCCTTATTTCTCCTTTGCTGTTCATAAATAAAATGTACTTTTTGGGTCATCTTTGATTTACTGATGTTCAAACTGTTCTTGTTAGAAACCCATGGGAGACTTTTCTTGGCTACGTCTTAAATTAAAAATCAGAGAACCATACACATAGCTCCCAGACAGGAAACAGTTCTAAACCTGGGTTTCAGCAAACCTGTACTCAACACATTGCCTGTGTAGTTTAGTGGTATAAGCATCTCAAAAAGCAGTTGTGGAAACAGTATCTGGAATCCAGAGCCTCGGAGCTCCCACCTCAGTGGCCAGCTTGTGTCTCTCTGGTCATCAGTGTGTGGAAGCTCTCAACACCATTCCCGCATCTGTCCTCCCTTCCTGCGACCTCAGAAAAGTAGGGAAGCCCCAGTAAACTATGACACCTAGATTCAATCCGTATCGTGGAGGCATTCACACCCTCAACCCTTTTCTGAGCATTAGCAAACATTGGATTAAGGAAGAAGGAACAAAAGACTTGGCAGGGGCATTCCATCTCTACAATGCCCCTTCTTTCCTAACACTGGCCTCTTCATGTGCAAAAAGGAAGATATCTTAGGCACTGGCAGATACTACTGCTTACTGAGATCACACCCCAAAGCAACGCAAGTCCAGTTTTCACCTGTTAGCTGACCACCCCCTCCAGACCAGCAGTGCTTGGGAGCTCCATTACCACTGCTCTTAATAGCACCATGCTTGTGAAGTAAGCATACAGCTTGCAGAGAGAGTAGGGTGGTCGGAGCCAATAATGCTTTGGTTATGTGTTATGTTTGGTATAATGTTATACTCCAAGTCGCAAGCAAAATGAGGCATTTAGGCAATTTTAAAGGAAGAAAGCCCTTTTTGCACGACAGCATGCAGCTGTCAGGAAGATCTTGAGTTCAAAGCCAGCCTGGGCTGCATGCATTGAAGGCCAACCTCAGTGTTGCCGCAAAATCCTGCCTGGAGACATCAAAACTAAAACAAACAAATAAACAAAAGTAAAATGGAAGAGAGAGAGAGAGAGAGAGAGAGAGAGAGAGAGAGAGAGAGAGAGAGAGAGAGGATGATAAGAAGATGCACTTTGAAGTCAGGTTTAAAAAAACGTCTTTATTAAACTGGAATTCTTCTCATCAGATTTTCATGGCTGCACACATCCTGGAGAGTGTGGATATCCCAGTCACGTGGTTTGACCATATAACTTTTGTTGAATACAAATGAAAGTTTCTGTGGAAGGCAAAATGCCATTCTAAATAGCTAAAGCAGTTACTCTGGGTGTCAGTCAGGATTCCTTCAGGAAGACACTAGAAAAAGCAATCTTTGAAAGTACCTTAAACCAAAGGGAAGTTCATTTCTGTCTGAGGCGGTCAGGTCAGGGTGGTGTGCACACCACAGAATTTCAGTAGGCCCATTTTCTCCCCACAGTCGAGCACAAGCCTCACTTTAATTATCAGAGATGGCTGCTGGAGCTCCAGCCATCACGACTGTATTCCTTACACAGCACGATGTTGGAAAGAGAAGCTTAAACAGGTTCCTTCCTTTTCAGGGAAGAAAGGAATACTGCACTAAGCCTCCTCCTAGACTTTACTGGCAGATGACTTGTAATCACCCTTACCAACAAGGGAACCTGGGAAATACAATATCTACAGTGATATATAAAGTTGATTTATTTTTACCGAGAAAAAATAGAATACAGGATATGGAAGGAAGTTTAACTTCCCAGTCATTCTAAAATTTTTTAAAGTATTCTTTTTCTTTCCCATCTCTGGTTCCCCTATCTCCTCGTTTCTCAAACAGTTATTAAGAGTTTCTATAAACTCAACTCTTTCTCATTACACAGAGAGAAGGACACCCAGGCAGCTAGTGTGTGGCTGTCCTGGATAATTTTGTGACAAAAACAAGAGTCATCTGAAAGGAGGGACCCTCAACTGAGAAAACTCGTGTAGGATATTTTCTTAATTAATGATTGATGGGAGAGGGTCCAGCACTGTGGGTGGTGCTATGGCCAGCAGGTGGTCCTGGGTGCTGTAAGAAAGCAGGCTGAGCAAGCCATGGGGAACAAACCAGTAAGCAGCGCTGTCGTGGACCCTGTATCAGCTCCCTGGTCTCCAGTTTCTTCCCTGGTTGAGTTCCTGCCCTGACTTCCATAGATGATGCAGAGGGAATTGGAAGTGTAAGCCAAATAAGCTCTTTCCACCCCAAGTTTCTTTGGTTATGGTGCTTTGTCACAATGGTAACCCTAGCTACAACAGCAGACCACTACGGAAGTGTGCTTCATCACAATAGCAACCCTAGCAATGACAATGGACCACTACAGACGTGAGCTCCATCACAATAGTAACCCTAGCTATGACACTGGACACTATGGAAGTGAGCTTCGTCACAATAGCAACCCCAGCTACGATAGCAGACCACTACAGAAGTGTACTTCGTCACAATAGCAACCGTAGATACAACAGTGGACCACTATGGAAGTGTGCTTCATCACTATAGCAACCCTAGCTATGATGACAGTGGACCACTATGGAAGTGTGCTTCATCACTATAGCAACCCTAGCTATGATGACAGTGGACTACTACGGAAGTGTATCCAGGGATAGAGAGATGTGGTCAGAGGGAGTCTGTCTGGGTAGAAAGGCAGCTGATTCAGTCTCATTTCCTTGGAAACTTGTGGGTCCTTGAATCTTCTGGAATTTTCTAATAGTTTGCCAAAAGGGTCGTTATCTATGGATTTCTCTTAGCAAGATAGCTCTTCTCGGGATTACTTACGTCAGTCTCCCCGGCATTAGTGAAGCTCACCTCTGGTCATGCTGCTGATGGCCTTGAATGTGGGCAGTACCATATGAACCATAGTCGTAGACTGAAAAATTGAGGAGAGAAGAAAGCCATCTTAACATCTGCATTCATCTCGCTCTGCTTCCTGGCTTCCGGTACACATGGTCAGCTGCTCCACACATACATGACCTGCTGCTCGACACAGACATGACCCGCTGCTCCACACATACATGACCTGCTGCTCCACACAGACATGACCCGCTGCTCCACACAGACATGACCTGCTGCTCCACACAGACATGACTCGCACACATACATGACCTGCTGCTCCACACAGACATGACCTGCTGCTCCACATGTACATGACCTGCTGCTCCACACACACATGACCCACTGCTCCACACAGACATGACCTGCTGCTCCACATGTACATGACCTGCTGCTCCACACACACATGACCCACTGCTCCACACAGACATGACCTGCTGCTCCACATGTACATGACCTGCTGCTCCACACATACATGACCCACTGCTCCACACAGACATGACCTGCTGCTCCACACGTACATGACCTGCTGCTCCACACATACATGACCCACTGCTCCACATGTACATGACCTGCTGCTCCACACATACATGACCCCGCTGCTCCACACAGACATAACCAGCTGCTCCACACAGACATGACCTGCTGCTCCACACGTACATGACCTGCTGCTCCTCACATACATGACCCACTGCTCCACATGTACATGACCTGCTGCTCCACACAGACATGACCTGCTGCTCCACACATACATGACCCGCTGCTCCACACATACATGACCTGCTGCTCCACACATACATGACCCGTTGCTCCACACATACATGACCTGCTGCTCCACACATACATGACCCGCTGCTCCACACATACATGACCCGCTGCTCCACACATACATGACCTGCTGCTCCACACAGACATGACCCGCACACATACATGACCCACTGCTCCACGCAAACATGACCAGCTGCTCCACACAGACATGACCTGCTGCTCCACACAGACATGACCCCGCTGCTCCACACATACATGACCCGCTGCTCCACACGTACATGACCCGCTGCTCCACACAGACATGACACGCTGCTCCACGCATACATGACCTGCTGCTCCACACATACATGACCCGCTGCTCCACACATACATGACCCACTGCTCCACACGTACATAACCTGCTGCTCCACACATACATGACCTGCTGCTCCACACATACATGACCTGATGCTCCACACATACATGACCTGCTGCTCCTCACATAAATGACCTGCTGCTCCACACAGACATGACCCGCTGCTCCACACATACATGACCAGCTGCTCCACACATACATGACCTGCTGCTCCACACAGACATGACCCGCTGCTCCACACATACATGACCCGCTGCTCCACACATACATGACCTGCTGCTCCACACATACATGACCAGCTTCTCCACACAGACATGAGCTGCTGCTCCACATGTACATGACCTGCTGCTCCACACATGCATGACCTGCTGCTCCACACATACATGACCCGCTGCTCCACACATACATGACCTGCTGCTCCACACATACATGACCAGCTGCTCCACACAGACATGACCCGCTGCTCCACATGTACATGACCTGCTGCTCCACACATACATGACCTGCTGCTCCACATGTACATGACCTGCTGCTCCACACATACATGACCCGCTGCTCCACATGTACATGACCCGCTGCTCCACACAGACATGACCCGCTGCTCCACATGTACATGACCCGCTGCTCCACACAGACATGACCTGCTGCTCCACATGTACATGACCTGCTGCTCCACACAGACATGACCCGCTGCTCCACACAGACATGACCTGCTGCTCCACACAGACATGACCCGCTGCTCCACACGTACATGACCCGCTGCTCCACACAGCCACCACAACAGCTCCTCCCTCCAGTTGCTGCTTCAAGGTATTTGGCCTCTACGTGAAGAACAGGGACTATCTTAGGTAAATTCCTGAGATGATCTACTTTTTAAAAAATGATGTTTCCTGCCTGACATATTTTTAATACATTTACATTTACTCATCTTTTATTTTGGAGCAAAGATTGTGTCTGATATGAGAAGACCCGGGAGCCTTTGGATTGTACCAGCTGACCTCTGCTTTATCATGTCTGAGCTTAGATGTGATCAGCTTGATGCTTTGTGAGTGTTCTAATCTGTGAGTCTAATTGATATTGTGACCCCTGCATGAGTTCACAGTGAAAACTCTCTGACTTACGATTTGCTCTGAGCTCTGTTCTTTCTAGCTACTTAATGGAACTGCAGTCTAAATATTTTATCAATACCTCCAATCAATATATCAAGTAATAAATGTTCAGTATACCTCCTAAATCAGCTCCTGTCCCAAGTTCCAGTTACCCAGACATAAAGTCATAATCCTTTCCTTCTTCCTACTTAGGCTTACTTGAGGGTCATGGCCCATATGTGCCCCAGGATAGCACAGAATGAGCCCAACACATTTGTGGGTGATACCGTCCTGCTGCCATGTCAAAAAGCTAGACACTCCCACAAGATTCACTCCATCCGTCTCTTTTATTATTGTGCTTCCAAATCAGTCTCTCTGCTTCCTATTTGACCATTAACCCATGTGGTGATTTGAGTAAGAACAGGCCCCATAGGCTCATACATTTGAATGCTTGGTCATCAGGGAGTGGTACTACTTGCAAAGGATTAGGAGGTGTGGCCTTGCTGGTATAGATGTGGTCTTGTTGGAAGAAGTGTGTCACTGGGGTAGGCTTTGAAGTTTCAAATGCCCGAGCCAGGCCCGGTGTCTCTTTCTTTTCCTGCTGCCTTTGGATCCAGTTGTAAAACTCAGTTGGTCTTCCAGCACTGTGTGCCTGGAGAGCTGCCCGTGTGCTACCATGCTTCCTGCCGTGGTGAAAATGGTCCAAACCTCTGGAAGTGCAAGCCCCAGTTCAGTGCGTCCTTTATAGGAGTTGCCTCAGTCATGGTGTCTCTTGGCAGCAAAAGAACACTGATTAAGACACCTTCCAAGATATATATAGCACATGAACACTTACACTTCTATTAGGGAGATATGGCAAAGAATATAACTAGATAAAAAATGATGAGATAGAGACTAGCAGATGCAGGTGTGATAGATGAAAGCCATGAGCTCTTTCAGACTGTACTCGTCACCTGGCCTGTTGTTGTGACTAAATACCCACAGAGCAACAAGAATGAAAGGCTTTATTCTCATCACAGCTTGGAAGGACCAAACCCACGGGGGTTCAATAGTCTAGAAGGGAGGCAGCTAGGTGTGTGTGTCAGGGAGAGTGTGAACCTGAGTCTCCATGGGCAGAGAAGCAAGGAGAGGCAGGAGCTGGTGTTCGGCTGGTTTTCTGTTTTCCCATTTAGTCCAGGCCCCCAAGTCATTAAATGGTGCACCCACATTCCAGAAGGCCTTCCCTTCTTAATAAATCCTCTCTGGGAATCTGTCACAGACACATCACAGTGTGTCTTCTCCGTGTTTATTAATACAGTCAATTCAGACTTAAACTTGACTGTCATACAAACTCCAAAAAGAACAGAGTCTCCTACACATATTCTGAAGTGGTTCTCACTCCAGCCTGGGAAGCATTGTGAGGGAAAAGGGAAGACTGTGATAGCCCTTAATTATATTTATATGCTTTTAAGGTTTTAATTTCTTTCTCAAAGAGACCACAGTTTCAATACTATGGGGACAACCTTTGCTTACCAGAAGTAGAAAATGCTTCTGGTTCTGTGACATTGTGTTCTCTTGCTTCGATCCTCAAGTTCAAATCCTGCCTCATTTGCAAACTTCACGGTTTTGGCCTCCCAAAGGATATGAGTTGGCTCTGTGCAGTCTCTAAATCTTAGAGAAGGGAAGCCAAGTTTTGTTCTGTTGCATTCCAGAGCCTCAGGCTAGGCTAGGTAAATAGAGCCATCAGAAGCAGCCTAAGCCATTCTTCCCAAGTCTTGGAGTCGCTGTGGCTGACTGTGAGGTCAGGAGGTAGAATGAGCTAAAACTTGGCTTGCAAAGGAGCCAGGAATGTCTCTGCTAAACTCCTTAAGGATCTCCAGAGAAGATCATGCAGGTTGAATAGACATCTCAAGGATTCCTGGACAGAAGCCCACCTCTCTAAGATGTTATGAACCCTGCACCAAGGAATTCTGTGATACAAGAATGCTGGACTCAGCTTCCGGAACCTTGAGTCTAACTGGCTCTCAGTGTCCAGCTGGCTGACATTGAACTCCATCATGTCCAACCTTCTCACCCCCACCCTCCCCTACCTCTACCTCACCCCCAGCCTCCCTCTCTCACCGGCCTGATGCACTTCAGTTTCTACAGCTGTAGAATCTGAGTTTTGAACCTGATGTTCTCATACTCTGGGAAGGAGAACAGGACAAGCAGGCTACTCAAGATCATGTTTTTCCAGAACAGGAGTCATAAATATAACCTGTCCATCTCACAGGTATTGCAGCATCCTTGCCCATAACAAACATGGATCTTGCTTCATCCTTCGGAGCGTGCAGTGGTGGCCACCACCACATCATCGGTTTCAATGTCTTTGATTTAAAAATGTATGTTTCATTTCCTCTCTTAGTTATGGAAAGGGTATGATTTTGAAAAATCATATCTATATCCTTCTGCATAGGATATCTGCGTATCTCTTTAAATGCTAAAAGTATTTAGAAAACACAAAAGAAATACCTGTCATGAGTGTCATCTTTTGGGATTAACCAGTAGTCTTTTCTGTGATGTAAGGTTGTTTGTTTGGTTGTTTGGTTGATTTGGTTTGGTTTTGAGAAGCCCATTATCTGAGCTGCTAGCCCCGGGAATTTGTATGCAGCACCAAATCATCAGTCTCTCCCTCATCCTCCCTGTGTGTGTGGACACTGGGCCTGCTCAGGGGTTAATCCTAGAGTCAGCATAAACAGGCCCACAGACATCAAATCCTAGTACTCGGGTGCTGAAGAGCTTTCTTGGCTCCATCGCCCAGACTCAAGGAAGAAGAAACAGCCATCAGCTGCAGCTCTTGATGGAGATGGGGAGCTCTCGACAAGAGCAGAGCGAGGCTTCACAGCTCCTGTGATCATGGAATCTTCCCGATGTTATCTCAAAGACCCTCACATTAGAGCTGAGAAGAGCATGGGCGCGGGACGAGGAATGACAGGCACAGTGTGGTCGGTGAGCATATGCGTATATCTATTGGTACTCCATTTGACAACAGCCACCCACCATGAAATCACAAGCAAGCGCTGACACCTGGACCATCACAGACAGGTAGGTAAGGGACATTTTGAGAGGCAGAAGAGTTCGCATGCCATGCATTACAAACAACTATTTAACAGAGTCAACTCGTGTTTAACCTTGGTAGTAGGGACAAGGAACAAATCCCAATAAATTATACCATCTAAGCATTTCTAAATGCCAAAATTAACTTAGTCATTTTATAATGTAATATGTGGTTTTAATAAAAAAAAGAGTCTTTGGGTCTGGCTAATTTTGATATATAGTTTTCTTTTCTTTCGTTTTTTGGATTTTTGTAATAAAGTTTGAAATATAAATAGTTTTTTCCCCTCTGTATGTGGTTTAGGTTTGTACTTTAATGGATTTTCATCCTATGAGAGAATTCTGATTTAAAGTAAGGTAAATTTGCTGGGTAGAGAATGAGAATAAGTAAATGGGCCATTGAAATGTATTTTCTGGGGAACTAGACAATTAAATGAAGTTTTGTGGTCAAAAATAGAGTTGCCTATATTTGGAGAGCAAACACACACAGGTGCCCTACCCTATACTGAAATCTGCCGAAGAGGACGTGGCCACTCTATGGCTCTGCACACTCATAAGCACAAAATCAGTCTGAGAGATGCTGTTCATGCTGACTGGGAACATGTGGGGTGACGGTCTATGAGGATGCTCTGATTCAGGGAGCACGTGTGGGCAGTCTACTTGACAACAAGGATGCTCTGACCTGGTGTCTACAAAACCTGGTGCTTCTCTCCTGACTGGGGACCGTGCACCACTCCCTTTGTGTATCCGCCTCGAAAGCTCATGGTCTTGTTTGCGTCACTGGTTAGGATGGCATGATGCACTGTCAAGAAGCCTAAGAAAATAATTCACATAAAGAACATTGAGGGGAGATGTTGGTGAGGCTTATGGATCTATAAACAAGATATATATACAAGTTTTCCTTTGTCCAGGCACCACACAGTTGCTAAGTTCACTGCGGTGGTGGTGGCGGCGGTGGTGATGGCGGTGGTGGTGGTGGTGATGTGGCGGCAGTGACGGCGGCAATGGCAGCTGTTATTTTCTATTCAAACAGTTAAAAGCACATCGTCCACATTTTATTTGATTGATCTCCAAACACTTCGAAAAAGTTTCTCAAGTATTTCCCTTGTCTTCAGAAGGCTCATCTCAGGCCTGCGGAGACAGCGCAATCAAAGCTGGGCCTCAGGTCTTCTCAAGCCAGAAATCTAAACGTCAAACTAAGGAGACGAGTTACCAAATGGGTAAAACTTTCCTAAGTCTAGAGCCCCCGTTGGGCCGACCTCTTTTTCCTGCGCGTTCAGGCTGTGCCACTGACATGCAAGCCTTCATTCGCACCGAAGAGTAGAGAGGTGGTTGATTTCTCCCAAGTTACCTTTGTTTTAAAATAGAACAAATCTTAATCCCCAGAATCATGTCCAGGCCAAGAGTCAGGCACCAGTGGCTAAGAAATCTTTCTCCCAGTCATACCACTGCGACAGTCTCATCAAACAGGCTTGTTGGACTGAAACCCCTCGCGTTTGAGAGCTGGAGAGAATGGGAAAGTAGGTGCTATGCTGACCTTCAAGCTCTCTATGCTCCATAAGCCCAGAGACATGAGGACTCAAGGGGAAGCATTAGTGGTCCAGGCCACAGTAGCTGAGAGATGGAGCCGTAGCATCTTTTAGCCTGCGCACACTGTCAGAGGCCCCAGCTGACTCCCTCTCTTCACCTCCCTTTTCCCCCTACGGTGAGTAGACCATGACATCAGGGAACCACGTTCTCGTGAGCCCAGACTTCCTCCTCTCCATGTGACTCAGAACTCCAAATGGCACCCAGAGTCCATGTGGCTTCTCCCCCAAGTCCATTCTCCAGAGAAGACCCCACTGTCTGATGCAGAGCCATAGGCCTAAGAAGTGGCCATCAGTTGGTCGTCAGAACTTGGCCATGGGTCCTGGCGAATCCACACGTACATTGGATTCCCAGTGGCGATTGGGCTCTGGGGTGGACAGAGAATGACTCCAGGAAGAGCTGAGAACCTCTGCGGCTGCTCTTGCTCCAGGCTTGCCAATGCTGGACGGGAAGGAAAGCCCAAGAGTTCTGCTAGAGGTGAGCAAGGCCCAGTGTGGCCCAGGGGAGCTCTACAGAGCCTGTTCTGCCTTCTATGTGGAAACTCTCTCTTCCAGACACTCTGTGCCACATTTCCTTGCTATAATCCCCACGGCATTTCATCAAATAAATGGTTTTCGCTGGTGTCTACTCTTTGCAAAAATTAGGTATTCCATGAACGCTGACCACTGGGGACAGTGTCTCAAATATCCACTTCAGAAATTCTACACTTCAGGCTTCCTTGAACAGTGTGTCGCTTTCCTCTGTGTTTGCAGAAAAACCAGTTCATCGTTGCTGTGTGCATTCAGGCACTGTGGGGCCATTTTGCTTATTTCAGTCTGATGCAGTCCACCTCCTCAGTGGCAGGCATCCCTGTGGTCCTGAGGTCCAGGTCAGCGCTGGCCTTGCCCCCGCTGGGAGAAGCCCTCCACCGGAGCCGCAGGATCCTCTTGAGGTACTTACTGGTGTTGTTCCTGACCGTCACGAAGCACAGCGTGTTGATCATGCTGTTGCTCATGGCAATGCACTCCACCACATAGAAGGCAGTGAGGTAGTGCTTCTCTTTCACAAACACGGAGGGGAAGAAGTCACGCACAATAGTGAAGCCGTAGAAGGGTGCCCAGCATAGGACATAGGCTGAGAGGACACACACGAGCCCTAGTACGGTCCTGCGGCGGCAGCGCAGCCTCCGGCGGATCTGCTCCGTCTGAAAGCCGGGCATCGCCTTGAACCAGAGCTCCCGGGACACCCTGGCATAGCACAGGGTCATGGCGACCACAGGGCCCACAAACTCGAGGCCGAAGATTAAGAGGAAGTAGGACCTGTAATAGAGCTGCTGGTCTACTGGCCAGATCTGGCCACAGAAGATCTTCTCCTGGCTCTCCACGATGACCAGCACCGTTTCCGTGGTGAAGTAGGCGGCAGGGATGGCGATGAGGATGGACACGGACCACACCAGGAAGATGAGGCCCGCAGCTGTTTGACACTTCATTCGCGGTCTCAACGGGTGCACTATGGCCAGGTACCTGGGCAGGAAAAGAAGAGGAGTCAGCCGCGCGGAAGGAGCCTGCTTGTGATACTAATGTCACCTGAGGGAGACGCTCAGGGCCGGCCCTGTAGCAAGCCTCAGTTTCACCTCTAACTACTTCCCTCAGCTCAGCCTTCTCACCTGCCCAAGTATTTGGGTGGTTTAAAGATTAAATGAGATAATGAATACAATGTTCCTAGCTAAGTTTTAAATCTGACATATACTGGGGGAAAATTACTTCTAAATGTAGTAATTATAGTTCCCATGGGTCTCTGGCTAGGCCCTGGCCCATCGTATCTCCTAACGCCTGCAAAGTTCAAAGTTGAGTAGCCCTGATGACTCCAACTTGAATTAGTTGATAGGAAAAACCACCCTTTCCAACCAAAGCATGGGCCAAGGTTTTGTTTTCATTCCAAGTTTTAGAAAGCATTGTTCCGTATGCAGAGGGGAAAAGTGTATTCACCTCATTTTCCACCTGCTGAAAGATGAGGAACTTTCTCAGGGTTATATAACACAAGACCCTTGACAGAAAACATTTAGACCCCATCTTACAGGGCTGATGTGAAAATCAATTAGCGTATGCATGGCTTTTCTTTTTTAACCACAAAGCATCAGGCAGTAAAAGACGCTGCTTTTGTTCTCTCCTGAAGAGGCTACACAGTTACCACAGAGGTCCAGGAAGCAGAGAGCACTTCATGAGGCCATGAGTCACTCCGGTAGCCTGAAAGAAGCCTTCCCAGAGTGCACTCTTGTGCAGAGAACTCCGGCTTACCGGAAGTCTTTGCGCAGCTGGCACGGTTAGAAGGACGGGAGTGGAGTGGAAAGGACTGACCAACACTGGAAACAAACTCTTTTATGTCCCTAGCTGATCCCAGGCAGAGTCGCTAGCAATGTGACAGGGCCCTGAAGGAGAGCCAGGTCAATTCTGTTCCCTTGCAGACTACCCCTTTGAAGTCATCTTTCTTGGGACTTTGGTCTGAAGAAAGAACCCTTCTTGTGCTTTTCTGGTTGAATTTCACAAGTAATCATCCCATGCTGGGCGAACCTGGAGGATCCTGAAGTGAGATTCCTGTGCTCTTCCCGCTCCCAGGAGTCTGAAGAAGCTGGATAGAGCATGAGTACCCTCTGGACACCCCAGATGGCTGCTGCTGGCCACTAACCTGCCTCCCTGGGACTCTAGGCAGTTCCTTAGTGCTGGAAAACGAACAGAATCCAGTGCACTGTTGGCACTGTGCATACATGGGCTCTTCATCGCAGCCATCATGTTGGCTGAAGTGCGGCTCGGTGGTAGAGTCCTTGTCTAGCATGTAGAGGCTCTTAGGGTCACATCACACACACGCACACACACACGCACACACACACGCACACACGCGCACACACGCACACATGCACACATACACACACACACCATCTCTTAGTTACAGAGTTGTGATTAAAATACTCTGACAAAAGCATCTTAAGAAAGAAAGCACTCATTTTGCCTCACAGTTTGAGGCAAATACATTTTGCCTCAGTCCATCCTGGCAGGGAAGTCATGGCAGGAGCTTGAAGCAGCTGGTCACACACATCACATCCACAGTCAGTAGTGAAGGCCAGCGCTCTCCTGGTGTTAGCCATTTTATACAGTTGATCCTCGCCCAGTTAACACTGCCATCACTGATACACAAACCAACAGGAAACGTGCAGAAAACTATTCCAGAGATTTCCATCAGCCTTGGCTCTGGAACTCTATATCAGAATGAAGTTTACCATAGCAAGCCCATACTTTCATTTAGGTCATCTCCACCCTGCTGAAGGAAAGAGAGAGCAAAGATGCCCGTGTGCTAGAGCGGCCAGCTGAAGCACACAGAAGGGCAAGGACTTGTCAAAAGCTGCACAGCTCGCTGGCCCACATCTTTCCATATGCCCCATGTTCTCTCTACGATACCATTTGCTACCTCCCTTCCAGCATTGTGGGGCAAGCTCCCTTCTCCCTGGCCTTTACCAAATCCTAGCAGCCTCTCTCTTTTCTCTCGACCGCAGACTTGTTTTCTACCTACACTGTTCCTTGAGGCAGTCAGACCCCTAGCAGCAGGTTTTCCCTCTCTATGAGCATGGTTTCACTTGCTCTGTGTCCCTAGCTCCAGTGGTTTAGGTTCAGATCCTCTCAAAGCCAGCAGTTCCCAGAGAATAACAAATAAAGGTTGCCAGGGTGCAGGGTGGCGTGATAACCATGGGCTGGATGTTTCAGCAGAGTCTGGGACCCGTGTCTAAGGTCTAAGGCCCCCATCTAAGGTCTCACATGAGAATGGCGGTTGTAGCAGCTACCAGGCTGGCCATGACATGGGTAATGCACCCCCAGCTGATGAACTAACTCATCAGGGGCATCTGTGCTTTCTGACCATGGGCTACACAACTCAACACCAGGGGACACATACCCTGGTTTCCTCAGCCCTCCACGCCAGGGGAAGAGGAGTTTCACAGCATTTCATAAGCAGCAGACCAGAATGTTACAGACACCTCAACACACATCAAAGTGGAGGCCCAGAGGCCCTGCCCAAGGGTTGGGGTGGGGATGGGGACTTCTTGCAGGATCTTGCCAACTCCTTCAGGTTGTCATCGTCTGGTAGATTTTTATATCTTCTGAAATATAACCCCATCTTTTTTGATCATGACTCTGAAGACTCAGTCCCTGGTCCATATGCTTCCCCAAGGCTCCACAGTCACCGGGAGGACCCACCACCTGGCTTCCTTGAGCACCGTCCTGGCCTTCAGAAGACCTGCTGTTGATCATCTGTTGACGACCACATTAAAGTCTGCCTCCTCTGCACCACCTCTTTTGCCCACTGCACCCTGCTCTTCTCCAAACGTCATTGTAAATGCCACCCCGACTTATTACTTAGCCGTTTCACCAGTATCCACTCCTGACCCTGGATTATTATTTAACCGTTTTGTCAGTATCCGGATGTTCCTTGCCTCGAGTGATCTGTCTACATCTTTTCTCACTTTTGCCGTCTGTGGTTTTGGGGCACCTAGTTTAACTTTAATAAAACTTTACCCCCTGTCAGTGGTTTGGTACTAGGTGAAAAGAAACTTGTCAAAAGGACAACAATCATTTTTGGAAAAGGGACAAAGATGTGTTTACTTCACCTGAGCAGTGTGGGACCAAGCAATAAAATGCTGGAAACGCAGTGAGGGAGCTGGGGCTGGACTCTGCGGAAAGGTGTGGCCCAGCTATGCTGCTTTGGACAAGGCATTTCACTCCAGTCCTCAGCTTGCAAGGTTCAGAATATGTATCAGTTATTTCAGGAAGAAGCCAGGGTTGCGTTCAAGATTTGGTGGGCTTCAGCCTTGCTTACCAGCCTTAAACCCCAAAGCCATCTCTCTATTCCTGGAACCATCAAGTCTGTCCCTGCCTCGAGGCTTTTTGGGCTTACAAGTCCCTTTATCTGAGACACGGTCTCTTAGTCCTCAGAACCTTCCGTGTCACTCTTGGGTCATGCGACTGTCATCTCAGAGACACCTCTCCTGACTCGTCCACGTCACCCTCGATTACTCTGCTGGCGGGTCTCTTTGTTGTTGTCATTGTGTTGTTTTGTGTTGCTCATTTCTGAAATCACCTTCCATATTTCTTTGCCTGACAGAGAGCTCTCTTCACTCCTTTGGTGTAGCTTTGTCAGGGGCCAGTGCTTTTTTCTGTTTTCCACCATTATCCCCAGCCCTTGGAACAGGATCCGGCACTGAGCAATCACTCGACGGAGATGCTCTTTTTGAAAGAATGCGTGCAATAGTTTGGAAACTAGGGTGGATCTAACGGGACAGCTGGGCAGAGCCAAGAGACACTATATGCAGAAGACTAAAGGCAGAGGAAGGCTGGACCACCCAGCCAAGTGAGCTTCTGAAGGGCCAAGTGTGACCACGACAACTGGCCAAATGCTCTAGAACAGCGAGACTGGCCAGGAGGAGAGAGACTTTTCGGCCTCAGTGCCTAGGAAGAGGGTGGAAGCCAGAACAGAAGCACTAAGCCCAGGCTGGCAGAAGGCAAGCTGTGCTGTGAGCAGCGCTTTGCAGCCCGCTTCTAAGCCTTATACTGGAAACAGTCGGTTTATTCAGTTTTGCTATCACTTGCGGTCTTCTTAATATTGACTTGAGAACCATGATATCCACTCCTTATTCCATGCTAGTGCTGACTCCATATTATTCTGTCCCGGCACGGCAGCACACCCCCATAGTCCAAGCATTCTGATGCATGAGGCAGAAGGATTGTGAGTTCAAAACCATCCTGAACATTACAGTGAGACCTAGTCTCAAAATACCAAGACAGAAAAAGAAAATGCCTTGTATTTTAGCTATTATTTCATTCTATCATCAAAACAACCAAGAACATGAGATTCCCTTACTGTCCTCAAAGACAGAGGCAGGAAGAGGGCAGATAACCGAAAGCCAGGGAAAGCCCCACCGTGCAGGGAAGGGCATCCACCAACAGACTCAAGTCAAGTACACACTATCGGTTCCTGCAGAAATTTCACTAAATAAAGGCATCCTAGCAGCAGGGTGTCTTCTGCTATAAGAGATGAGAATGTAGTTGGCCCAAGCTCGGAAGATCAAACCTGAAAAAATCACTGGATTTTGAACAGCTCATAAGGAAAAAAATTAATGACGACTGAACCACAAAATTGAAATTAGATGATAGCAACATAATAAAATAAAAAACAAAACCGTCTGGGGCAAAGACCACAAATGTCAGCTTAAACAACAAAAACTTAACGTGTTGGGGCAGTGAGTCACCTAAGACTGAGGGAGGCCTAGGCCAGCACCTGGGGCTTTCTCCCACATGTGTGTGTGTGAATTTCCAGTCAGAAGCCCACTCCTAGCACCAGCAGCCCTCCCCAGAGCAGAGCATGATGGGATTCATCCGTCTTCGTGTGTCTGGTTTGCACTGCGCAGGAGAGAGATGCCATCTTTCAAAGCAGCTGATGGTGGGAAAATGGGAACAGTATTGAGGATACTGTTCCTATACCATGGTTGATCAATATCCCTGTTAGTAGTAGCTCCACACTCCTGGCTTCTTTCCCGCACAGTTGTTAGCCCCCTCTGAGGTGCACATATCTCAGGCAGAAGCAGGACTCTGTCATAGCAGGCTCCCATCTATCCTCCTTCTAGAGGTCAAGAGCATCTCCTGGGTAAAGCCGTGTCACTAATGTGAACATCCAGGAAATGATCCCGTATGTTTTGTCCTGTGCTAAGAGACAAGGCAGCGTTTCCATATTCAGGAGATGCTAGAGACAAAGCTGCAGGAGCCTGACCTGGGCAGCCCTGAAAGTCACTGGGGAAGCAGAAAGCCTGGTTGATGCTATCTATCCTCAGCTAGGGTTATTTGGATTCCTTAAGTAAGTGGGCAAATGTCCCAAGGTTGGTGACTTGTATTGAGAACCACAACATACCTGTTATGGGCTGCAGACCAACCCTCCTTAGAAACTAACCTTTCACACGCCATCCTATCTCCAGCTGATTGCCAGAAAACTTGCTCAGTTGCTCTGACTTAGAGCCCAAGTCAAACACCTCAGAGCCCTGAGGCCATGGAACAAGGAGAGCCTGTGCTTCAGGCTCCCTGGATGAGGAGGATAGCAAGCTGTGTCAAGGAACATGGAAACCTGACCAGCCCCTCAGGGTAGCTGTCCGGAGACCATAGCAAGGTGCTGTGTACTTCGAGGCAAATGCACTAAGAGGCTTGCAAAGACTCCCTGAAACCAAGGTGATCCTGGCTCAGTAGCACCAGTTTACAGCAAGTAAAACACCCCAGAATAAGAAAGACAAGCAGAGGTTGCTCCCACTGAGCTCACACCCCATCACTAGAGACGGTCTTGTACTGTAGCATGATGGGCAGGAAGTGAGGTGGGGTCAAGACGAACACTAACAAAAAAAGTAAGCAACCACCTGCTCTTTTTCTGGTCACCCCCCCACACACACACAGCTTTTTTATCCAAAACAATTCCCTTGATCTTATTTAAAAACCAGTTAGTGCTGGGAGATCATAGTTTAATAGAGGCAATCTAGATGAGATGGGGAAGTCTCTCCAGATTTTCATGTTCACATAAGAAGTAACTCCTTATAACTTAGCCCCATCCCTCCACGCGTCCTCCTACCACCTAGATTGGGCTTATCTAGGAGAACGTCCACAGACAGTGAGCAAAGACTTTCCTACTGCCCAGCCCCTGGCTTAGCTGCCTCCAGCCCTGACTAAGGTGAGATGTTCAGCCAATGGGCTTTTGAGTCCCCATGGGTGCCATCTACGGGGACGACAGATGCATGTCATCAGCACGCAACTACAGGAAAGAAAGGGACCAAGGCAACAGCCTTGCTCAGTGTCCATCTTTGTGACACTCACCTGTCAATGGCAATGGCCAGCAGGGCGTTAGTGGACACATAGAGGGAGACAGTACGCAGGTAGTTGACAGAGGCACACAGGACATGACCGTGCTCCCAGGAGAGCTGACGCACCACATAGTAGTCCATCTCAAAGGGGCAGCACACGATGGCCACTAGGAAGTCCGAGATGGCCAGGTTGGCAATTAGCAGGTTGGTGAGATTGCGCAGCTTTTTGTAGCGGGCCAGGGTAATGATAAAGATGAAGTTGCCAATGCCACACACCAGCATGATACCCACCAAAGCCATGCCAATGACAATCTTGGCAGCAAAGAAAGTCCGAGACTTGGTCACATCCTCCTCTTCATCCGAGGGCATGTCATAGTCACCATAGCTGAAAGTGAACGGAAAGGAAGCAGCTTGGGCTCCTCCATGGGCATCAAATGTAGGAAGGAAGTTGGTGGAAGTGTCTGTGGTATTCTCACCCAGAGCACCCACGGTGGTCTCCATCCAGGCAGGTGGTGCCATGAATAGCACTGGGAGCTGTCCCAGAGCGGTGTCTCCAAGGCTCTTGGTTCTTCCTGGGTGAGTCAGATCTTTCTAACCAGCATCTGAGGAACACAGTATTGGAGTTCCAGTTTAAACATTTGAAAGACACGCACATGGTCGGGGACGTGTTGGAGAGAACGTGGGTAAGTTTAAAATCATCCTGAAACCTATGCAGGTCCATTAGCCACCTGCTCACCGAACACACAGATAATGGAGTGGAAGAAAGGGGCCAGGGAGAGAACACGAGAGAATGGAAACCACATTTCCACTCAGCTGGGGGAGGCGGGGGGACTGGGGAGACAGACTGTAACTCCATTTATTTCCACTCCAATGGAGACCGAAAACCTGTGCTCTTCCTCAAAGACCAAAGCCGTGAGTGTGGAAAGGCAGAACAGAGAGGTGGCCGGCTCCAAACCCCAATCCCTAGCTGACAGCCTGAACTCTAGCCTTGTGGAACAGTCCCATTCTGCAGCAACAATAGCTGCTCCCCACATCTGGGGAAAAAATGACATGCCATGGGGTTCTGCAAAACACACCTGCAAAATCAGAGCCCTGAACATGGAACCCTCTACAGGGAACTGAGCATGGAGCCCACCAGTAGCCACTTCTCCTCACCAAGATTCCTGTGCCCAGGCCAAAATCTGCTGGGACTCTAGAAGGTTGGCACACTGCGTGCCAAGGCTTGCCCTAGGCAGTGGTCGCAGGGGCACAATCACAGGCTGTCACTCAACCTAGGGGGTTAGAACGAAAACCTGAGGGCAAAATCCCTGAGTGAGCGGAGTGTCCTCCAGTTAATAGCTTAAACACGCTAGGTTTTTAACATCCTTCAGGCAGATCAATACTGTCTGTAAAGCTCAGAGCTGTTGGAGAGGCAGAGTTAGGTCCCAGAACCACGGGAGTCAGAGCTCAGGCCTTTAGGCCAGCTCTAAGGAGAGGAGGGAACCATGAATCAGAGACCAGCATCCCATAGAGCAGGACAGGGGAGACTGCCTATCAGTAGCGAATCTCTTATCTCCTCCCACCCCCACCCCACCCCCGGCCCACTTTTCCTTTACACCCCCTCCCAAGACATGAAGACATCAGATCAGGGAACTGAATCTGGGAGAAGACTGGGGTCTGGAAAATACCCTAAATGTCAGAAGGGAAGAAAATAGCCAAATCTGAGATCCTGAAAAAGGGAAAAAGTAAATTGTTCCCAAGACAGACCCCCACACACACCCCCGACAGGAATCTTCTCCAGGAGCAAGAGGACACCGCTAAATTCCCTCAGCACCCCAGGAGGCTCGTCCCACTTGCTCTATTTCACAGCTTTTCACGGGGTTTTGCCCTTCTTTCTTGGCCAGCTCAGTCCTCAGCTTTGCTCTTATCAGATAAGAGACAGAACCCGGAGCTGAGAGGACACAGCACTGCTCCAAGTCAGGATGTAAAGAAAGGGTCCAGAAACACCTAAGGGAGAGATAGACGGTTGGAGGATTTGTCCCGTGGTCTTTCCTGGAATTGTCCTTAGCTTGTGGAGAAGCCTACTAACCACTGTTCTTGGCTGCTGGGGCTTCAGTCCTGACGGACCCTTTCCTGTTTCACCTAAGTCTGTGAGTCGGGGGCAATCTGGGCTCTGTCCACTCCCTATGCATGGTTCTCTGAGCGTCTCCGGGGTTGTCGGTACCTGAGGACCAGGGCGAAGACCAGACACTCCTTGGGAGCTCTGCAGCAGGGAAAGGAGCTCCTCTGTCTTCTGAGGGTCTTTGCAGGTTCCGGAGGCAGCTGGGTTCCTGCAACCCCTGCGGACACACAAGAGCAGCGGCTGAGACTAGCCAGCCCCGCCCACAGCGCGCTGCCCCGCCCCAGCCGATGTTTCTGCCCATAGTCAGTGATTTCCCTCCCATGCCCGCTGTCCCCACCGTGTGCTCACCTTCTTGTCCTCTCTGTCCCCACCCCTCACTCACGACCCCCACCCCCACCCTGGAGAGCCCTGAGCTCCGAGATAAGCCCCTGGAGTTGAGCCTGCAGAAGTGTCTGGACACAGAGGGGGTGACTCTGTGTCTCCTGAGCTCCAACTCTATGGCTATCTCGCACAGGGAGAGCAGGTTGTGCCTGCCTTGAGCACTGAGCACCTCGGGGTCACCTGTCTGGCTCATTGCCCCCCAAGTGGGTGGGCGGGCTGGTCACGGGAGCTTAGCACCTTCAAAGGACAGAAAATCTCTTCCCCAGTTTCTCTGCCTGAGGATCCGGGACCGCTCAGACTTCACCCCTGGGCTCTCCTCTGAGGCCCTCAGCTGAGCACATTGTCAGCTGCCTGCCCTCTGTGCTGGCCTCTAAAGGCTTTATGGAGAGTGGATGCAGGAAGGAAGGCTTCAGATCCATACTGGTTCAGAATGACCTGGTCCCCAAATGTTAAATATGAATCACTACACAGTCAGCAATCCCATCTAAAATTCAAGACTGCAGAAACGACTGAAAGCAGGAATTTAGGTATCGGTACCCCAATAGCCACAGCAGCAGGATTCACTGTTACCAAAGGGCAGAAGCAACCCAAATGTTCATCAATTGATATAAGAAAAACAAAGGAGGATGTATTTTGTTGGATACTACTAAACTTTCAATTCGAGTGAACTGTAACAGGTTTAACCCTCCTGGGCACAGGTGAAGGTGTAGAATGAAGTAACAGTCATGGGAAACAGTGATAGATAGATAGATAGATAGATAGATAGATAGATAGATAGATAGATAGATAGATAGACTTTTCTTAATATCCAGCATTTCCACTCCTAGGCATTACCTTAAAATCAGATAAATGCAAGGTCTCAAAGAGATGTTTGCATACCGTGTTCATAGCAGTGGGTCACACTGGAGACACCTGTATTAACTGTTTTCCTCATTGCTGTAGCCAACACTGGGTAAAACCAGCTTGACAAAGCAAGGGTTAGTTTGGCTCCAGATGTAGGAAGGGATACAGTTCATCACAGCAGGGAAGGCATGGCAATGGGAGCACAAGGTGACTGGCTGAACTGTGCCTGCAGTTGGGAAGCAGAGAAAGACTAAATGTCCTACTAGCCTGCTCCTTTACAGCCTGTGGAATGATGCTACCTACGTTCAGGCTTGGTCTGCCCTCCTCAGTTAAACTTATCTGAAAATATCCTCACAGATGTGCCCAGCTTTGTCTCTGAGGTAATTCTAAGTTCTATCAGGATTAATAATCAAGAGTAACCCCCAGGAGACCACCCTTTGTCAACTTGATGCCCAATATATCACCTTAAAATTATAGGACTCCATGCTTGGTTCTCAGAGGCTCATGGCCGTCTCAGATTATAGGATGTTCCATTATACGGTGCATTACTCCAGCTCCCGCAGTCCTCACAGTCCTTAACATCCCAGTAGCGAGTCTCTCCCAAGACTCAGGCAGCCCCCCCCTTTTTTTAAAAAAAAATATTTATTTTATTTATTTATTATGTATACAATATTCTGTCTGTGTGTATGCCTGCAGGCCGGAAGAGGGCACCAGACCTCTTTACAGATGGTTGTGAGCCACCATGTGGTTGCCGGGAATTGAACTCAGGACCTCTGGAAGAGCAGGCAATGCTCTTAACCACTGAGCCATCTCTCCAGCCCCTCAGGCAGCCCCTTTATTGTGAGCTCCTGTCTTTGCTTTTTAAGTTGTATGTTTATAATTTCCATTGGCATAGGATAAACATATCTATTCCCAAAGAGAAGAACAGTAACAGTAAAGAATGATAGGCTAACACTCAGAAGAGCAAACACCAAACTTTGCAGACCCATGTCCAGTCTCTGGACTTGTGTCCGTTACCAATGGGCATAGGCAGCTGTGGTAGCTGTTCTTGGTTGTCAGCTTGACTACATCTGGAATTAACTAAAAACTCGAGTCACTGGACACACCTTTGATGGATAATGGATTTTAAGTTAATCGGATAATTTAGCCAGGAAGACCCACCTTAAATCCAGACCAACTTAGGTGGAAAGGGCCACCCCACTCCTGGTAACAAGCTGTATTAGTCAGGTTTCTCTAGCGCTGTGGTTCTTACCTTCCTAAAGCCATAACCCTTTAATATATCCTGCGGGGATGCCCAACCATAAAATTGTGCTTCTGCGACGTAACTGTAATTTCGTTACTGCTATGAACCATAGTAAATATTTCTGAAGATATAGAGGTTTGTCAAAGGGATCGCAACCTACAGGTTGAGAACCACTGCTCTAAAGGTCTAGAACAGATAGAATAAACCTCTCTATCCATATGGGGAGGGGGCATTGTCCGAGTGACTTACAGACTGTGGTCCAGCTGTTCAACAACGGCTGTCTCCTAACAGAAAGTCCAAGAATCCAGTAATTGTTCAGTCCATGAGGCTGGATGTCTCAGCTGGCCTTCAGTGTACGCCAGTCCTGAAGAAGCAGGCTCTAATACCAATATGGATAGAGCAAGGGCAAACAAGCAAAGAGCAAAAGCCCCTTCCTTCCTTGTCCTTTATATAAGCTGCCACAAGAAGGTGGGTCTTCTGATCTCAGACGGTCCATATTTAAGGTGAGTCTTCCCGCCTCAAGTGATCTGGAATTGAGGGCGATCTTCCTAGCTCAAGTGACCCAATTAACTAAAAATCTCTCACAGGTGTGACCAGAAACTTAGGTTTTCAGTTAATTCCAAATGTAGGCAAGTTGACAAACAGCAGCCCTACTTCTCCAGTTCTGCCACCTGTAATATATGTAGACTCTCTTGGTCCAGCTCCGCTCAGTTCCAAAGCTTTTCTTAGTGATAGTTCATGGATCAGGCATCTCAAGCATCCTGGAGTCACTCTTGAAACTTGAACTTGATATTCATATCTGCACATAGGCTACAATGAGTTCTGTACACATTAGCTGCCAATCCTGGAACAGCCCCTCCCTAGACAGCTGGTGGTTGTTTGCAAACGGAGCATCTCTGGTGGCCTTTTCAGGCTCTCTTCTTGCAAGTGAATTAACATCTCCCCAAGTTTGAGACTTTGATGGTTGGGGTCTTGTCTTTATGGCACCTTTCCTATTGTTCAAACATAGAGCACAAGGTCTAGGTTTATCTCTAACAATTGCAGATACTTTTACTGCACCCTCCTGTTGTGGAATATTAGTTGAAGAAGGGTATATTTGTTTATGCTGGGGAATATTTATTTGATGTAAAGATGTGTTTCATTCTTTTATGATGCGTTTGTTTAACTCTGTGAAACTATGTTACTCTGCCTCTCTAAAAAACACCTGATTGGTCTAATAAAGAGCTGGACATCCAATAGATAGGTAGGAGAAAGGATAGGTGGGGCTGGCAGGCAGAGAGAAAAAATAAGAGGAGAAATCTGGGAGGTAAGATGGAGAGCAAGAAGAGGAGAATATCAGGAACCAGCCACCCAGCTACACAACCAGCAATGGAGGAAGGAAGGAAGGAAGGAAGGAAGGAAGGAAGGAAGGAAGGAAGGAAGGAAGGAAGGGAGGGAGGGAGGGGAGGTAGAAAGAGGGGGGGAAGAAAGAAAGGTATATAGAATAGAGAAAGATAAAAGCCATGAGGCAAAGTGCAGAAGGGTAATTTAAGAAAGGCTGGCAAGAAACAAGCCAAGCTAAGTCTGGGCTTTCTTAAGTAAGAATTAAGTCTCCATGTATGTGATTATTTGGGAGTTGGGTGGCAGGTTCCCAAAAGAGACAAAGACTGTAGGACTCCATTTGCATGAGTTACCAAGAGGAGTCAACTCATGGAGGAAGAAGTAAAATGGTAGAGACAGAAACGTGGAAAAGTGGGGAGCTGGAGTTTGTTAAGGCTGGAAGTTAAATGTCTTCTCCCTCAGCCCCCCCCCAAATAAAAGTCTGGGGAAAGCTTGGCAGCAGCCTGTGTTACTATGAAAACAAGGTGTGGTCTTTAAGAGGTATGGCTTCCTTATAAGAAGGTAAGTTATTGGGCTGAGCTTGAGGTAGATTTTGGGACCCCTTCTCTTGCTTTGTTTCCTAGCTGTCATGAATGAGCAGCTTTGCCTGACCAAGCTTCCCCCATGATGTTCTGGCCTTACCACAGGCCCCAAAGCAGAAGAGCCAGTTGGTCTCTGGCTGAACCTGAGAAATAGTGAATCATGGTGAATTTTTCTTTTTAAAGTTAATGAGACTACTACAGTGACAGATAATAGAAGGTGTTATTGATGAATGGGTACGGAATTTTAACTTCACAGAATGAGCTCTGAAGATGAGTGGTGGGAAAGGGGAAGGCAGCAGTGAGAATTGCTTAATATCACCAACTGCTCAACTTAGAATGATTATAACAGTATATGTGTGTGCCCCACAATTTGAGTGTTTAAAGACATGGTCTCTCCTTGTATCGCTGGTGGTCCTGGAACTCACTGTGTAGGCCAGGCTGACACCAAACTCACAGAGATCTGCCTGCCTCCCCCTCTCATGTGCTGAGATTAAAGGTGGGCGCTACCAGACCTGAGTCTCTCTCTCTCTCTCTCTCTCTCTCTCTCTCTCTCTCTCTCTCTCTCTCTCTCATTTTTCCACATTTTAAAACTGTCATCTATTTATTTATTTATTTTATGTGCATGTGTACCTGAGTACATGTATTGCAGTGTGTGTAAGCAGGTGACTACAGTGGCCATAAGAGAATTTATGGGTGGTTATGAATCACCTGACGTGGATGCTAGGAATTGAACTCAGGTCCTCTGCAAAAGCAGCCAGCGCTCCCCAAATGATCTCTCTCTCTCTCTCTCTCTCTCTCTCTCTCTCTCTCTCTCTCTCTCTCTCTCTCTCTCTCTCTCTCTCGTGTGTCCCACTATGGAGTCTTGTCTTAATGCCTGGCCTGAAACAACACCATATGCAGATTAGGCTGGTTTCAAACTCACAGAGATTCCCCCTGCCTCTGCCTCCTGAGGGCTAGGATTAAATGTGTGTGCACCACCATGGCCTGCAATTTTTCCATACTTATTGAATAGGAAGGAGGAAATGAATTACTGTCTTAAGCTATTACATGTGTGAAAATATCACTGTGTGAAATCATTTGGTCACAAAGCCTCAAAGCACTATATCATTCCACATGTGTGAAGACGAACCAAGTATCAGGAAGGGGAAGGTAGAGAAGAGAACGATGATGTTGTTGACTTTCTCTTGGATAAGATGGAAAGGTTCTGGAAATAAATAGTGACAATGGCTAAACATTGTCAATGTATTTAATGCACCACAGTGGGTACTTGAGACAGCAAACTGTCTTCTGACAAGTTTTTAAAAGTGCTTCTCAGCTGGGCAGTGGTGGCGCATGCCTTTAATCCCAGCACTCAGGAGGCAGAGGCAGGCAGATCTCTGTGAGTTTGAGGCCAGCCTGGTCTACAAGAGCTAGTTCGAGGACAGGCTTCAAAACTACAGAAAAACCCTGCCTCAAAAAGAAAAAAACAAAACAAACAAACAAACAAAAAAGTGCTTCTCCTGTGGACTCTTTTTGGGCCCTGTTAACAAGTCCCGCCCCAATCCAGTGCTGGCCAATGATTGGCCTCTCCTGTCTGCCCAGCCTGCTCTGTCTCCACCTGCTCTGTTGGCCCGTCCCTCCACCGTCCCTGGCTCCAGGGGCCGCCTGCGTTCTTTCTGTCTGGCAAATGTACTAAATCAGCTCCTTTTCTGCTTTCATTAGATTTGTGCTCAGCACACCCTTGTCCAGAGCTGGCTCAGAGCTCATCCTGCCTCCAGTTCCAATTACCTCTCTAGAATGCGAGCCAGCGAGCCAGCTAGTCTTGAGTGCCTCCCTAAAGCCCACTCAGCAGGTTCTTTGGACTGCAGGCTTTCCCCACTCCCTGAGCCTAGCTGGAGGGGGTGTGGAAGGAGATGCAGATGGATGAAGAGACAGGCCCTGGCACAGAAGCCCGGACATGCAAAGAACAGCGATGCTTTTATTAATCTCACTCTAATATCTTCAGATTCTTCGAGGGACTCTTTCAGAAGGTGGAGAAACTATTTCTACAGTTATTTGGAAGAATAAACAGAAATAGCAAGCAAATACTTTCTAAAGTGCAACAAAAAGAAATTTGTCTTTTTAATATCAGAATATTATGGCTGTTTAAGCAACAGTGGGGTGACCTTGAGCTGGAACACAGGGGCTCAGCACATACCTGTGTGTGAAGGCCGAAGTCCCACTACACTCAATTTTGTGAAATAACTTCTTGCACGGATCAGTGGAGGGGGAAGGAGAACGGCGGGGACGGAGTCCTCATGTGGACTCTGCCTGTGACTCCCCCTGGGAAAAGGAGGACAGGGGACGCTGTTTGGGGGCCTCTGGTGCGGAACAGCGAAGAAAGTTCTCTCTGGGAGAGATCTGCAGCCTGAGGCAGGGCACCCCAAACATTTTTTTAGGGAGATGTGTTGACAGGTGGAGTGGATAGAGGATATGAGAAATCAGTCCCTTTCGAGCTCAGACTTGAGGCGCCGATTTTCTGCCTGAGTTAGACGGAGGCGGCTGGATCGCCACGGGCAGGGGAACAGGACAGCTGCAGTCAGCTGAGACGGCATAGGCTCAGCATCTGCGCCTCGAATGTGGACCTGGGAGGTGAGGTGTGGTGGCCCACACTAGTTGTCTTTATGTAAGAATTCACACCTACGCTGTCTTCTGAGAAAAAAAAAGTGAAAGAAATATTCATACATAACCCTATAAAGGCTGACAGAATGATAGGGAAAAACCTGGTGTCTTTGGAAATCAGATTGCTGCAGTTTCCTAGGGCTGTCTTAACAAGGAAGTGTCACAAACAACAGAGATTTATTCTCTTGGTTTAGAGGCTGAAGTCCCAAAGCAAGTCGGGAGTCTCAGTCACACTCCCTTGAGCTGGGGACTGAACCCTTTCTGGCTTACTTGTGGCGGCCATTGCTCATGCTAACTCGGGGCTTGCAGCTGCTTGGCTCCTCTGTTGCCACCTGGTCACTCCGTGTCTCTGGGTTGACATCGGTCACATTAGGTCAAAGTCCACTCTAAGGGCTTCATCTCCACCTCACTGTCAGATCCCAAAGAAACTCAGGACAGATGGCCGTGGTGGCTAGTAACATCCCAAAATGGACACTGGCCCCCAGGCTCACCCAGTCTCTGTGATTCCTCTCAGCTCTTCTCAAGTCCCCACCACCCTAAACCTCTCCAGCCAGTGAGTTTTGCTTCTCCGCTTCTGATTCCTAGAGAACCCTGCCATTTTGGCTGTATGCTCTCTTGGCACAACCTCTTCAGACCCCTCTCCCTTAGCTCGCTCTCTCTCTCTCTCTCTCTCTCTCTCTCTCTCTCTCTCTCTCTCTCTCTCTCTCTTTCCCTCCCTCCTCCTCCCATGGCTCACTTCAGTCTACCACCATGTTTAGTCTACTACTTTCTCTCCTTGCTCTGGACTCTTCCGGATGCCTCTGGCTGTGCTTTCCCTCACATCTGCAATAAAATCCTCCTCAGCCACACCTTGGAGAGGTCATGAGGTCATGTCCTCATTTCACTTGCTGCCCACATGGGTGAATGCTTGATTTCCAAAGCTTACATTCGCAGGCCCGGGCTTGGGACTTCAGCAGGTCTTCCGGGAGGGTAAAACACAACAGAATGAAAAAATCAAAAAGGAAAGGAAAAGGCAACCAGGGCTGCTCCTGGGTGTGGTGGAGGGGAAAGTTTATTACAGATATGTGGGAGAGGATAGCCAGAGATGGACATCTGGAGAGATCAGAGTGGACATGACCAGACTCAGCTGTACTGTGTGGGGAGAGGGCGGAGGGAAGAGAGGGGAACCAGGTGCAGCAGCCAGGAGGCCCAAAGGTACAAAGAGAACATAACTAGAATGTCTGAATCATCCAGGGAAGGGCAGCCCAGCTTCCTGGACTAGAGAGTTCAGGGTAGGGGATGGGGTTGCCACCAGGAAGGCCTAGTAACAGGTAGGGGCTGAGGAGTGCAGGGAGAACCTGGGGGTCAACTGCACTTTGATATGTTAAATAGGCCCCTCAGCCACCAGTCCAGGGTGTGAAACCTCACAGTAACCTGAAGCAAGTGATGCTTATGATGGGAAGTGAATCGGCAGCTGCTACACACAGGCTAGAAGGACAGTGGCCGAGGAAACGGAGTCGGGTGGGGGCTCCAGGGCCTTGGCGGGACAGGCCATGCCCCATTTCTGGATGGTAGCGCCCGAGATGAGCTCTTTGGTTTGCAAGAGTTTATCCAGCTGTGGCCTTATGAAGGGGCACTTATCGGAATATCCAGTGTATCTCCATAAACAGGATTCGATGCTGGAAAGTAGTGGTCGACATGGAAAGCAGTCAGAACACAATACTATGTGGAAAACATCAGGTTATAAAAACACACTGCAATCTGATTCTTTTTGGAGGGGAAATACACACAGCCTACATTCAAGGCAGGAAATATCTGGAGAACAGAGGCAAGCGGCCTGCACAGGTCAAAGGAGAGAAACTACCAATGTTTCCCCTTCCGTTATCCACATTCTCGGAGGTTTAATGAACTCCTGTTCTTGTGCGGTGGCTTAAATTTCATAAACGAGTAAAGTAATAGAAAGACGATGAGAGGGAAAACAGCCCTCCAAATTGCAACATGGGAGGATTAAAAGGGTTTAAGGCAAAAAAATCAAAGCTATAAAGAACATTAATAAAACTATATTTGATTTCAGAGTGGTAAAATATTTACTAAGCAATAACAACAAGGAGGTAATATCCCAAAGGAAAAAATGGATAGACTTCTCCACATTAAAATTTAAATACTTGCCATGAAGCAGTGGTGCACGCCTTTAATTTCAGCACTCAGAGGCAGGGGCAAGTGGATTTCTGTGAGTTCAAAGCCAGCCTGGCCTACAAAACAAGTTCCAGGATGGCTAGGGTTATTTTACAGAGAAACGCTGCCTCAAAAAAAGACAGTAAACAAATAAATAAAATTTAAACACTTGAAACATAGATCAAACTAAAGGATAACTGTCTAAGAAAGAAAAATAGCTAATGAAAAATATAGCAAACAAAAGAGCAAGATCTTTAGAACATGTAATGCTATTACACTTTAATAAAGAAAATGCTAGTGCCATAATAGAAAAATTGGAAAATATTCAAATAGGTAATTAAAAAAAACACAAATGTTGAATAACAAAAATGCTTATCCTCAACAGTAACCAAAACTGTGCCATTAAAAACAGCAAGAAACAGGCATGGTGGTGCCCATGTGTAATCCCAGCAGTGGGATTCTGGATTGCCACTGGCTGAAGACTAGCGTGAGTCACAGAATGAGTTCCAGGCCAGACTAAGATGTAGGGGACTGCCTCAAAACAAATCAAAACAGGATAAAACAAAACTACCAGTAAACATAAGCTACTATTTGTTTATATCAGTTCTCAACCTGTGGTTCACAAACCCTTTGGGTCATATGCCAGCTATAGATATCCTCCATATCAGTTGTCTATATTATGATTCATAACAGTAGCAAAATTACAAAAATGTTATGAAGTAGCATGAAGATAACGCTATGATTGGGGATCATCACAATATGAGGAACTGCATTAAAGGGCCACAGCATTAGGAAAGCTGAGAGCCACTGGTCTAGACCATACAGCAACATAAACTAGAAATGAACACTGAACTCCCCCAGATGCTCCAGTCTGAACTGAATGCTGCCCAGGTGGCCCTGCAATGCGTCCAGGCTGTTCACTGCTTTCCACACAGCCTTTCCCGTCCCCTGGGTCTTGGTCTGCCTGACATTTGTTTCAACTGCTGCCAGTAGCCAAACGGCCAGGGGCACCAGGCCAGAAAGATGACATCATTCAAAGCGCTTGGGAGTGTCGGAGAACCCGCACAGGTCTAGAGAAATGCACCGGAGGAGATGAACTCCAAGGACACTCAGGGGGAGTCTTAAAGTGTGGAGTTAATCTTCTGCATAGCTTATATGTATGCAGTGTTCAAGTTTCACAAGTGCACCCAAGTGTATGTGTGTTGGGGGACGGGTAGAGATGAAAGTGGGAAAGCCCCAGGAACACATGTTGAAAAACTTATTAATGCCCTTTTTATTCCAGGATAAGACAACATAGATTAATAACCAAAAGCCAGAGAAGGGCAACAGATTTGACCCAACGAAACCCCGTTCAATGTTAATTAACCAGCAATTAAAGCATTGCGGGGAAATGGAATGGCTAGAAATAGCAACATGAAAGACTAAATCTGTTTACAAAGAAGGTAAGAAATAAAAGCCCTGTTTATTAGAAAAAAATGTTTGAAAAGAATCAAAGTTGCTAATGCAGGCCACACTGCAGAGTGGACTTGTCTGACTCAACCTCCTCACCAGGTACTTCCTGTGATGACATCACTGGCCCATGCTCACGGGGACCAGAGCTTCTGCTTGGAAATGCATCTGTCTCTGCCTCCCAAGTTCTGGGATTAAAGGTGTGCACCACCACGCCAGCAACTAGTTAATTTAAATGTTTTCTGTCTGTGAGTGGTCTGCCTTTGTGCTTGTGTGTGCCCTATGTGCACACAGCGTCTAAGGAGGCCAGATGAGAGCATGGGGTCACCTGGAACATGGTTAAAAGCCCCAGTGTGGGTGTTAGAAGCTGAACCCCAGTCCTCTACAAGAGCAGGGAGTGTTGTTGATCACTGTCCGTTTCTCCAGCCCTTGCTAGGCTCACTGAACGTGCGGCTTGGGAGAAGCTGTCCATAGACCACATCCTCACCCAAGTCAGCCACCTTTACCTTGTACCTGTGCTAAAGTTGTCCCTCAGTTTCCACAGTTCCCATCCTACCTTGCTCCCCGAATTTTCCACTGGTACTGTTCAAGTTCATTTGTTGCTAAAAGAGTTTGGGCGGATTTCTCGTTCTTTTCAAAGACTTATTGGGTGTGGTAGCCTGGCCTGCTGGCAAGCTTCAAGTACTTGCCGCCATCATCGTGTGGGCTGTTTGTCCAATCTTGATCTGCTCTGTGGCTTCAAGATTTGGGGATTAGGGAAGAGCAGCCATTGCTCCTCAGATGCCTGGCGCTGTACCCATCTTAGAGTCTGTGGATGGTGCTGCCAGGGCTGGGGCCCTGCCTGTAGGCCTGCAGGAGGCCATTTTCTTCCAATCATCTGCTCTATGCACACTGCAGTTGCTTCCTTTTCTGAAGGAAGCATGAAGTAGTCAAGTAAGCGTTACTGTCACAGCAGAGGTGGAGACCTGGGCTGTCTCAGCCCCTGGAGGACCCCCTCTGGCATCTCTTCCTCAAGAAAACTCGCTCCTTCCGTCACCGAGGGCGCTGTTTAGCTGGACTGTGGCGCTGACATGGGGTAATGGCGTGGATGAGCGGCTGCCAATCTCCGTCTCCTAGTCTGGCTTTCCAGATTTCTGCAGCTCTAGGTCACGCCTTTTGGAGGCACTGTTGACCTCCTTCCAAGGCCCTGGAAGAGATGCTTCAAGTCTTGTTCATTTTTATTATTGCTTTCTAAAGTGTATGGGCCATTTTTATTTATTTATTTGTTTGTTTATTTATTTATTTATTTATTTACTTTTTTTTTTCGAGACAGGGTTTCTCTGTAGCTTTGGAGTCTGTCCTAGAACTAGCTCTTGTAGACCAGGCTGGCCTTGAACTCACAAAGATCTGCCCGCCTCTACCTCCCGAGTGCTGAGATTAAAGGCATTCGCCACCACCGCTCAGCCTTAATTTTTTCATATACTATATTTTGATCATATTCTTTCCCCTCCCTCAACTCCTTCCTCTTTCCTACCTATCCAACTTCATGTTTTTCTCTCTCTCTAAAAATAATCCCAAAACAAAACCAAACAATCCGATAAGAAAAAGGGTACCAAACAAGACAACACACACATAAATAAATAAACAAACAAACAAATGTGAAGTGTGTTCCGCATTGGCCAGCTGCTCCTGGGCATAGGGCTTTCCCTGGAGTGCGGTGGACATGCCACTGAAGAACATCAGTTTCCCTTTCCCAGCAGGTATCAGTTACGAATAGCTCCTCGGTTAAGGGTGGAGCTGTGCACCTATGTCCCCTTCTCAGGGCTGGGGCTTTGTCTCCTCTGAACCTGTGTAGCCTTGTGTGTGCTGTCACTATCTCTATGAGCGCATGTGTATTACTCCTGCTGTATCTGCTGTTTCCTTGGAATCCTCCACCGCCTCTTGAGCTAACAATCTTTCTGCCCCTCGTCGGCATAGATCCCTGAGCCTTGAGGGGAGGGGTTTCATAAAGACCCCCGTTTAGAGATGAGTGCTCAGAAGTCTCTCACTCCCCGTACACTGTCCAGTTGCGGGTCTTTGTATTAATTACCATCTACTGCTTCTCTGATGAGTTTTGGGTGATGCTCTGATCTACGGGTATAGAGATATGTCATCAGGAGCCACCTTATTGCTATGTTACTTTAGCAGAATAGTAAAAAGTTTCCCCTATGACCATGACCTATCTAGTCCTGGTTCTTGGCCACTTTAGCTGTGTCAGGTCTGGGTTCCATGACAGAGTGGGCATTAAATCTAACCGAACAGTGGTTGGTTACTTCTGTAACACCGTGCCACCATTTCACCGGTATAGCCTGCAGGCAATTCTCTGTTGAGAACAGTAGCTCTCAACCTTCCTCAGGCCTCAACCTTTGAATACAGTTCCGCATGTTGTGGTGACCCCCAACCATAAAACTATTTTTGTTACTACTTCATAGCTGTAATTTTGCTACTGTTGTGATGCTGTTATGAATTGTAATGTGAATATCTGTGCTTTCCAATAGTCTTAGGAGACAGCTGTGAAAGGGTTATTCAACCCCCCAAAGGGGTGGCGACCCATAAGTTGAGAGCCACTGGTTTGGGTCACAGGGATTGCGGCTGGGTGGAATTGGTGATTACTTCTCCCATCTCTGTTTTTCTCATCTCATCTCTAAACGGGGGTCTTTAAGAAACTCCTCCCCTCAAGGCTCAGGGATCTATACCGACGAGGGGCAGAAAGATTGTTAGAGCAAGAGGCGGTGGAGGATTCCAAGGAAACAGCAGATACAGCAGGAGTAATACACATGCGCTCATTGAGACCGAGACAGCACACTCAAGACTACATTGGTTCAAATGAGACAAAGCGCCAGCCCTAAGAAGGGGACATACACATATAGTTCCACCCCTAACTAGAAGCATGCAAGGCACCTTCTAGAACCATGAACACTAGTCGATAGAGTGAAGCTTTCTAGTTGGGCACCAGCTCGATTTCTCCATGTTTGATGACTTAAGTAAGTTATGTCTTCAACAATAGGGACTTACCATCAGGTTATGGACAGTAACCAATAACCTTGGCAATAGCCCATTGGGGCCCTGTTAGCCAACAACTCTAAAAGATGTAACCTATTCCTGCCACTGGAAGCTTACCTGTGGCATAAGATGTCTAGTCGGAGCACAGTCTGTTTCCCCCTTTGTATAATGACTCCGTTTAAATTCCTTTCATATGTGTGTGTGTTTTAGGAAGCTTCTATAGTATTAGGTTTCCAAGTAACTTTTAAAAAGGCCTTTAGTATTAGTTGTTCCCATAGTTTCTCATTTAATCTGTCCAATTCTGCCCCTCCACTTAGTCCCCCTATTGTATTTCCCCTTTATCCCTTCATAAATCTCTATTCTAATTCCCCTTCCTCAGAAGATCCCCCTTTTCCCTGGTCCCTCACTAGCTACCTAACGTCTATGGTTACTTAGACTGAAACTCACAAACCTAAAGCTAAAAAGCTAATTTGCACACATAAGAGAAACCAGACAATATTCGTCTTTGGGGGTCTGGGATCCCGCACTCAGGATGATTGTTTCCAGTGCCATCCAGTTAGCTGCACACCTCATTTTTCTTAACAGCTGAATAATGTCTCATTGTGTAAATGTACCCCATTTTCATTATTCATCTCTCAGCTGAGGGACACCTGGGATGTTTCTCATTTCTGGCTTCTATGGTGGATACAGCAGTAATGAACACGGATGAGCAAGTGTCTCTGCAGGGAGATGCAAAGTCCTTTGGATATATACCCAAAAGTGGTATTACTGGGTCTTGAGGATTGTTGTTTCTTAATTTTCTGAGAAATTACCACACTGACATCCAAAGGGGCTGTACCAGCTTGCACTCCCACCAGCAATGCAGAAGTGTTCCCTTTACCCCACAACCTCTCCAGCATAAGTTGTCATCAGTGTTTATGATCTTGGCCATTCTTTCAGGTGTAAGATGGAATCTCAGAGTTGTTTTGATTTGCCTTTCTCTGATGACTAAGGATGTTGAGCATTTCCTTAAGTGTCTTTCAGACATTTTAAATTCCTCTGTTAAGAGTTCTCTGTTTAGGTCTGTACTCTATTTTTTATTGGATTACTTGTTCTTTTGATGGCCAATTTCTTGAGTTCTTTGTATATTTTGGAGATCAGACCGCTGTCTGATGCTGGGTTGGTAAAGATCTTTTTCCATTCTTTAGGCTGCCGTTTTGTCTTATTGACCATGACCTTTGCTTTACAGAAGCTTTTCAGTTTCAGGAGGTCCCATTAATTAATTGTTTCTCTCAGTGTCTGTGCTACTGGGGTTATATTTAGGAAGTGCTCTCCTGTGCCAGTGCTTTCAAGTGTACTTCCCACTTTCTCTTCTGTGAGGTCCATTGTGGCTGACATTATGTTGAGGTCTTTGATCCATTTGGACTTGAGTTTTGTGCATGGTGATAGATATGGATCTATTTTCATTCATCTACATGTTGATATTTAGTTGTGCCAGCACCATTTGTTAAATATGCTTTGTTTTTTTCCATTTGGTATTTTTGCTTCTTTGTCAAAAATCAGATGTTCAAAAGTGTGTGGATTAATATCTGGGTCTTTGATTCGGTTCCATTGGTCCTCTTGTCTGTTTTTATACCAATACAAGGCTATTTTCAGTACTGTAGCTCTGTAGTAGAGTTTGAAGTCAAGGATTGTGATGCCTCCAGAAGTTCTTTTACTGTAGAGCATTGTTTTGGCTATCCTGGGTATTTTGCTTTTCCATATGAAGTTGAGTACCATTCTTTTGAGGTTTGTGAATAATTTTGCTGGGATTTTGATGGGCAGTGCATTGAATCTGTAGATTGCTTTTGCTAAGATTGCCATTTTTACTATGTTAATTCTACCTATCCAAGAGCACAAGAGATCTTTCCACTTTTTAGTGTCTTCTTCAATTTCTTTCTTCAAAGATTTAAATTTCATGTCATACAGATCTTCCACTTGTTTGGTTAGAGTTACTCTGAGATATTTTATGATATTTGTGGCAATTATGAAGGGTGATGTTTCTCTGATTTCTTTCTCAGCCCATTTATCATTCTCTGCCCATTTATCATTTGTGTACAAGAGGATTACTGATTTTTTTTTAGTTTATATCCTGCTATATTACTGAAAGTGTTTATGAGTTGTAGAAGTTCCTCAGTAGAATTTTTGGGGTAGCTTATGTAAACTATCATATTATCAGCAATTAGTAAGAGTTTGACTTCTCCTTTTTCAATTTGTATCCCCTTGATCTCCCTTTGATGTCTTACTGCTCTAGCTAGGACCTCAAGAACTACATTGAATAGATATGGAGAGAGTGGACAACTTTGTCTTATTCCTGATTTCAGTGGAATTGCTTGGAGTTTCTCTTCATTTAGTTTGATGTTGGCTGTTGGCTTGCTGTATATTGCCTTAATTATGTTTAGGTATGTTCCTTGTATCCCTGCTCTCTCCAAGACCTTTACATGAAGGGATGTTGTATTTTGTCAAAAGCTCTTTCGGCATCTAATGAGATGATCATGTGGTTTTAATTTTTCAGTTTGTTTATATGGTGGATTCAGTTGACAGATTTTCGTATGTTGAACTATCCCTGCATCTCTGGAATGAAACCGACTTGATCATGGTGGATGATGGTTCTGATGTGTTCTTGGATTCGATTTGCCAGGATTTAATTTAGTATTTTTGCATCAATGTTCATTAGTGAGATTGGTCTGTAATTCTCTTTCTTAATAATGTCTTTATGTGGTTTGGGTATCAGGGTAATTGTAGCCTCATAGAAAGAGTTTGGCAAGGATCCTTCTGTTTCTATCGTGTGGGACAATTTAAGGAGTATTGGTATTAGTTCTTCTTTGAAAACCTTGTAGAATTCTGAGCTGAACCCATCTGGTCCTGGGGTTTCTTTGGTTGGGAGACTTTTGATGACTGTTTCTATTTCTTCAGCAGTTATAGGTCTGTTTAATTTGCTTATCTGGTCCTGATTTAATTTTGGTAAGTGATATTTATCCAGAAAGTTTTCCATTTCCTTTAAGTTTTCCAATTTTGTGGAGTACAGGTTTTCAAAATATGACCTGATGTGTCTCTGAATTTCCTTCATTTCTATTGTTATGTCCCTCTTTTCATTTCTGATTTTGTTAATTTGGATATTCCCTCTCTGTGTTTTGGTTAATTTCGATAAAAGTTTCTCTATTTTGTTGATTTTCTCAAAGAACCAACTCTTTTCCGGGCGGTGGTGGCGCACGCCTTTAATTCCAGCACTTGGGAGGCAGAGGCAGGCAGATCTCTGTGAGTTCAAGACCAGCCTGGTCTACAAGAGCTAGTTCCAGGACAGGCTCCAAAACCATAGAGAAACCCTGTCTCGAAAAAGCAAAAAAAAAAAAAAAAAAAAAAAAAGAACCAACTCTTTGTCTCATTAATTTTTTGTATTGTTTCCTTTGTTTCTATTTTGTTGATTTCAGCTCTCAATTTGATTATTTACTGCCTTCTAGTTCTCTTGGGTGAGTTTGTTTCTTTTTATTCTAAAGTTTTCAAATGTTCCGTTAATTCACTAGTGTGGGATTTTCCCAGTTCCCTTTTGTAAGCATTTAGTGCTATGTATGAACTTTCCTCTTAACACTGCTTTCATTGTGTCCCATAAATTTGGCTATGTTATGTGGTCATTTTCACTGAATTTTAGGAAGTCTTTAATTTCTTCCTTTATTTCTTCCTTGACCTGTTGATGATTCATGTGAGCATTGCTTAATTTCCATGCGTTTGTGGGCTTTCTGGAATTAGTAGTGCTGTTGATTTCTAGTTTTAAGCCATGGTGATCTGATAAGATACATTGGGTTATTCCATTTTTTTGTATCTGTTGAGGTTTGTTTTGTTACCAAGTATGTGGTCAATTTTTGAGAAGGTTCCATGAGGTGCTGAGAAGAAGGTATGTTCTTTTATGTTTGGATGGAATAGTCTATAGATGTCTATTAAGTCCATTTGAGTCATAACATCTGTTAGTTCCCCTATTTCTCTATTAATTTTTTGTATGACTGACCTGTCCAGTGGTGAGAGGGGGCTGTCGAAGTCTCCCACTATTAATGTGTGGGTTTTAATGTATGATTTAAGCTTTAGAAGTGTTTCTTTTACATATGAGGGTGCCCTTGTATTTGAGCATTGAGATTTCCCCTTGATGGATTTTTTTTCTGTGACTAATATGAAATGTCCTTCTTTTTCTCTTTTGAATGATTTTAGTTTGAAGTCTATTTTTTTTTAGATATTAGAATAGCTACACCAGCTTGTTTCTTAGGTCCATTTGATTGGAAATTTTTTCCCCAACCCTTTACTCTGATGCGATGTCTGTCTTTGAGGTTAAAGTGTGTTTCTTGTATGCAGCAGAAGGATGCATTCTGTTTTCATATCCAATCTGTTAGCCTGTGTCTTTTTATAGGTGAGTTGAGTCCATTTATATTAAGGGATATTAATGACCAGTAATTGGTATCTCCTGTTAATTTAGTTTTTGTTGGTGGTGATATTATTCTATGTGTTTTGGGGATTTGCTATTGTGAGATCAATTGCCTGTGGTTTTTTTTTGTTTGTTTGTTTGGTTGGTTGGTTGTTTGGATTGGTTTGGGGTTTTTTTTTGTTTTTTGTTTGTTTGTTTGTTTGTTTTGATGTAGTCAACTTCCTTAGGTTGGAGTTTTCCTTATAATACTTTGTGTAGGGTTGGGTTTGTGGCTAGGTATTGGTTAAGCCTGGTTTTGTCATGGAATATCTTGTTTTGTCCTTCTATGGTGTTTAAAAGTTTTGCTTGGTATAGTAGTCTGGGCATCTGTGGTCTCTTAATGGCTGCATAATACATGACCACAACCTTCTGGCTTTCATTGTCTCCAGTGAGAAGTCAGGTGTAATTCTGATAGGTCTGCCTTTATATGTTACTTGGCCTTTTTCCTTTGCAGTTCTTAATATTCTTTCTTTATTCTATATGTTTAGTGTTTTGATTATTATGTGGTAAGAGGACATTTTTTTAAATCCAATCTATTATGATAGTCTGTAAGTTTCTTGTATCTTCATAGGCATATATTTCTTTAGGTTGGGAAAGTTTTCTTCTATGATTTTGTTAAATATATTTTCTGCGCTTTTGAGTTGAACTTCTTCTCCTTCTATACCTTTTATTCTCTGGTTTGGTCTTTTCTTGGTGTCCCGTATTTCGTGGATATTTTGTGTTAAGCTTTTGTTAGATTTAATGTTTTCTTTGGCCAATGAGTTTATTTCCTTTATTGTATCTTCAGCACTTGAAGATTCTCTCTTCCATCTCTTGTATTCTGCTGTTTATGTTTGTATTTGTGGTTCCTGATCATTTTCTCATGATTTCTCTTTCTATAATTCCCTTGGCTTGTGTTTTCTTTATTGTATATGTTTCAGTTTTCAAGCCTTAGATATTTTCTTTCATATATTTGATTGCTTTTTCTTGGTTTTCTTTAAGGGATTAAGTGATGTCTTCCAATTTTTTGTCTTTTTCTCCATTTCTTTAAGGGAATTTCTCATTTCCTCTTTAAGGTCCTCAAACATTCTCCTGAAGTTATTTTTTAGGTCATTTTCTTCTGCTTCCCCTATATTTGGTTGTTCAAGTCTTGCTGTTGTAGGATCTCTAGATTTTGCTGGTGTCATGTTGCTCCTTGTGGTGTTGTGTGTGTTCTTACCTTGTCTACCCATCTTTTCCTCTAATTGGTGTGATTGGGGCTGTCTGTGACTCTGATGATTAATCTTCTAGGGTCCAGTGTCCAAGGCTCAGATGGTTGTTCCTAGTGGTACAGACAGTGCCACGGTTCTAGTTACCCCATTGGTAACTCTGTGCTCCTGGAGGTCGCTCAGTTCTCCTGGGGTTTGCTCAGCTCCCATGAAGTTCTCTGTCTCAGGCCTGCTCTGGTCTTGGTTGCTGTTTCAGACCTGTTTCTGTACATGTCCCTGGTCTGGATCTGCTCTTGCAGAGGTCTCTGGCTCGGGGTGGGTCCTGCAAAGGTCTCTGGCTCTGATCTCCCTCAGAAGTCCCAGACTCAGGTGTGACCGGACTTTCAGAGGACATGGCTCAGGCCTACTCCCTCAGACGTACCAGACTCATGCCTGCACCCACAGAGGTTTCTGGTTCCTGCATACTCCCTTGGAGTTCCCAGACTCATGCCCAGACCTGCAGGGGTTTTTTCTCAGGTCTACTCCCTTGAAGGTCCCAGATTCATGCCCCAATCCACAGCGGTCTCTGGCTCTGTTCCACTCACTCAGCAGTTGCTCTCCTACACCTGCTCCTGCAGAGTTCACTGTCTCAGGTCTGCTCTGGCCCAGGTCACTGGCTCAGTCCTGCCTCCGCAAATGTCCCTAATCTGGATCCAATCCTGCTCCCATATGAATTCACTGTCCAGGCCTTCTCCAGACCAGGTCGTTGGCTCAGTCCTGCTATTGTGGAGTTTGCTGCCTCAGACCTGCTCCTGTCTGATTGAATTTTTTATTGAAACTCTTCCAATATCTTAAAATCATAGGCAAGGATTTGTTTGTTTGTTTGTTTGTTTTATTTTGAGAAGGGTCTCACTACGTAGTCTTGGCTGACTTGGAACTCATTATGAAGACCCGAGGCTGACCTCAAACTCTGCAGTTAAGTTTTGTACAGGATCGTAAGTATGGATCTATTTGCATTCTTCTACACATAGCTGTTTACTTGACCAGTCCCATTTTAAGACACTGTCTTTAAGTGTGTATTTTTGGCTTCTTTGTCAAAAATCAGCTGTCTGTAGATGTATGGAATTGTATCGGGGTCTTTATTCCATTAATCAACATACCTGTTTTCATACCAATGCCTGGCTGATTTCACTACTACAGCTATGTCTTGCAGCTTGAGATCAGGGATGATGATAACTCCAGAAATCTTTTTCCTTATTCAAGGTTGTTTTTAACCTATCCTGGTTTTTGGTATTTCCACATGAATTTGAAAATTGCCTTTTCACTTGCTGTGAAGAATTGTGTTGAAATTTAGGTGAGGATTGCAGTGAATCTGTAAATTGCATTTGGTAGGGTGGGTGTTTTCACAGTATTAATTCTATGATTCATGGCCATGGTGATCTTTCCATCTTCTGTTGTCATCTTCGATCTCTTTCTTCAATGTTTTAAAGTTTTTATTATACAAGTTTTTCACTTGTTTTATCCAAAGATATTTTATTTTGTGAAAGATAGTTTCCCTGGTATTTTCCCAGTATGTTTTCCATTTGCATATATGAATGCTACTGATTTGGGGTGTCGATTTTATATCTTGTTTTTTTTTGGTTTTTTTTGTTTTTTTTGTTTTTTTTGTTTTTTTTTGTTTTTTTTTTTTTTTTTTTTTTTTTTTGCTGAAAGGCCTTCTCAGCCGTAGAAGCTTCCCAGTGAAGTCTTTGGGATCTTTTGTGCATAGCATTATATCATCTGTAAATAAAGGACTCCTTCCTTTCCTGTTTGCAGTCATCTTATTACTCTAGCTATAATAATTAAACTCAAGGCTGAAATAAGTGAACTAGAAACAGCAACAAAAGAAAACAATACAAAGAAAATTATTGAAATAAAGAGTTAGTTCTTTGAGAATAACAGAAATATTGACAAAGCTTTCGCCAAATTAACCAAAAGACATGAAGAAAAGATCCAAATAAATAAAATTAGAAACAAAAAGGAAGGCTTTATAATAGATACCAAAGAAATTTAAAGAATCATAAGGACATGATTTAAAAATCTGTATTCCACCAAACTGGAAAAACCTAAAAGAAATGGATGAATTACTTGGTATATATGTCAATCAAAATGAAATACAGATGAACTAAACAATTTTTAAAAAGATACATACTTCCTAGTAAAATAGAAACAGCCATTAAAAATCTTGCACCCGAGCCATGTATGGTGGTACACATCTTTTTCCCAGCAGTTGGGAGGCAGAGGAAGGCAATATCTGAGACTGAAGTCAGCCTGATCTACAGAGTAACATCTGTAGTCAAGATATCCAAGGCTACACAGAGAAAACCTGTCTCAATTTTTTTTAAAATCTTGCAACTAAAAAGAGCCCATAACAGATGAATTTGATGCAAAATTCTACCAGACATTTTAAGACAAATTAATACTAACACTCCTCAAATTATTCTACAAAATATAAACTAAAGGAACATTTCCTGATTATTTTTTTATGAAATCCACTATTACTCTGCTACAAAACCACAAAAGACCCAAGACAAAAAGGAAGTTATAGACCAATATCCCTTATGAACAGAGATATTGAAATTCTCAATAAGATACTTGCAAACCAAATTCAAGAAAACATAGCAAAGATTATCCACCTGGTCAAGTTGCCTCCATCCCAGAGATTCATGGACGGTTCCACATGTGTAAATCAATAAATGTGATCCACCATATGAGCAGACTGAAAGACAAAGGCACATAATCCTATGAGCAGAGGTTAAAAATCTGTAATAAAAGTCCTCTTAAAAAGGTGCAGGGGAAACTAGGCATGTAAGGAACATACCTCAGCATAACAAAGGTGATGTACAGGAAATCGGCAGCCAGCATCATCCTAAACAGAGGAACCTGAAGGAAACATTTCCACTAACATCAGGAACAAGACAAAGATGTCCGCTCTCTCCAAACCATTCAATATATGGGTCTTTCTTAATTGCCTGTGTTCTGGTTCCGGCTGCTTTCGGGCCTCTAGAAATGCTACATAGTTTTGCTTTAACAATATTTCCTAGTTCCTCTTGCCATTTACCTCTTCTTTAATGAGAAGTTGCACTCAAGACTGTCTCTGTCCAACCCTACCAAAGGTCTAGTCCCCCCATTCTTACCAGCACGCCCTCTGAGTCTTTACAAAACTGTACACCTTTGAGGCTCACAGCCACCCCCAAACCAGCCTTCTTAGCTCAGTGAACCGGCAGCCGCTTTCCGATGATGGTGATCGCCCTTCTGCTCACGGCCTGTGAGCCTGGGTGACTGTGTGACTCTGGACTATGTTCACAGTCAGTGACAGGAAATAAGCCACGTGCACTAATTATAAAGTTCTTCGGATCTGCTTTTGATATTCATGTGCCTGACGTGGTAAACGAGCAGAAGCAAACTGAAAATAGATCTGGCTTCGGCTCCTACCACCAAATACTCACACGACCTTGAAAATGTTATTCAGTCTTTCTGGGTCTTAGTTTTCCCCCTCACTCAAAGAAATGTGTGTGTGTGCGTGTGTGAATGTGTGTGTGTGTGTGTGTGTGTGTGTGTGTGTGTGTGTGTGTGAGAATGGGTGTGTGTGTGTGAGTGTGTGTGTGTGTGTGTGAATGGGGGTGTGTGTGTGTGTGTGTGTGTGTGTGTGTGTGTGTGTGTGTGAATGGGTGGGTGTGTGCCTTCACGTGTCAGTCACTATGTCAATCTTAGATAAGGAACATGGCCCAACCTCTGTTGGCAGAGAAAAAAAAGAAAAAAAAGTCAGGGGAGAAAAGAGGAACAAAGGGGGGAGAAATTGGAAGGGAGGATGAAAGCAGCCAGCGAATACATTTTCACAGGTTTTAGAGTGGAACAGGTGTCTCTCAAGTGCATCCTTGAGCCTCAGCAGCAGCCGCAAAGAGCTGCACACACTCCGTTGGTTTCCATGGTCCTCTTGCATGGTGCACTGTCCTTGTGCTCTCGGCCCCAACTCTATGGTCTACCCTTCCTCCTGAATCCTGTCAGCCCATGCCCCGCTCAGAGGCTTGCACTTGTTGCCCTCCCCCCATCCTTGGAACAACCCCATGTCCCCAGATGCCCTGGCTTCCATTTCATCCATACTTTTGCTCAGGTCTCTCTGTCGGAACAACTCTGTCAGAAACAGCTGTCTCCGGACGCATATCTTTCTTTCCCTTGCCTTCTTCTTTCTTAACATTTACTTTCTCCTGAAATTTGTCTTTTCCTTCATTTGTTATCAGTGTTGTTAATGTAAATTTCATGACAAAGATGTGTCTACATCCACAGCTGCTGAGGCCAGGCCTAAAGGGAGGCCCCGTGATCCTTCAGACCTAAGCTGCTGAGCACAGGATTGGGAGACGCAACACAGAGCAGCTTTGTGACTGTACCACCTCTGCGCTGCTGGGCCTCAGTGTTGAGGCAGTCTTGGGCAGAATGTAAATTTTGGTTCACATTCCCGTGCCTCCTTCTACTAGCTAAACTTCCAATGAGTCTGCCTGCCACAGGAAGCTGAGAACATAAGTTAGTGCATATTGAGATCTTTGAAATTGTCCAGAGAAAACGAAGAATTAGAAACAAAATTCTGCTTTTGCAAGGCTAGAGAACAAAGCATTGTAGAACCAGGGTCGCATACTCAGATGCCTAGGTGGAAGGTCACACATAAGTAGGTGAATCTGTGAAGAACAGTGCAGACAGACTCAGGGGACATCTCTCCCCTTCAGCTCTTCCAGTGGAGACTGAAAAGCGCCCCGTGTGGGCCTTTGTGCTGACTGCTTGGCAAGCCAGCCAGCAATGGCCCTCAAAACACTTCACACAGCTGCGGGAAGCTGATGGTCATCCAGCAGAACAGTAAGACATCTGGGAGTACATGAAGCCAGAAGACACAAATCTGTCACAATAGCATTAACGTGTGTGCCACCAACAGGAGCAATTTTAAAAGGGTTGCACCCAAAGTGCCATGACACGGGACCTTTTGGTGGCAGAGGGATCCAAGAGTTGCACCTCAGATGTGCTGGGATGGGATACAGTCTAACACATGACTCTAAATGATATCAGATGGCCAGTCTTCCAGACTAAAGGACTTAATTCACCATTGGTTGATGTGGGCAATCAACTGAAGCAGTAATTATTGATGTGTTGGCTCCATTTGTAAAATAAAAATTTTGGAAGCACTTTATATAGATATTAGAATATTCTAACACAATACACATATGTATTGCATTAGAATCAGATGATCCTAACAGAATGTCTGTCAAGCTGATGCTAACAAAGAATTAACTGCTTTTGGTCTGTCTGTCATGGTGAAGCTTCTGGAGGTTGATTTTAACAAAATTTGATATCTTTGTAACTATTATTAAAGCATAAGTAATAAGTTCAAAACTGAAGGCAGTTACTTACTTCATGGTCTCTATTATTAATCAGATTTTAGGAGTTTTTACATCTTGGAAGAAATATTTTTCAATTAATGTACCTTACAATTATATTAAAAGTTAAGTTTTTCTAAATTTTGGCTTCTCCTTGAGTATAAACAGTTTAAAATTTTCAGTCAAATCACTCAATGACTACAAAAGATTACTTAAATTTTGTAGCTTTAGAGGAATTGCAAGTTATTAAAAATAAAGGCCCTAAATAGAAACATTCATTTACCTGTTGGAAAAAGCCAAAGAACTGGAAAAAAATCAAACAGCACAGTGTTAACTCTGATGGTGCTTTGGAATATCTCTACCGTGAAAAGAGTCTTTTTCTGAAATGTGGTTAAAAAAAACAAACAAACATCACTGTCACCATTTTTGAGTGCGCTGCTTAGTGATGTGACCTCTTTTTGTGTTGTTTAGTAACTGGCCTCCAGACTTTCTCCTTATGCAAAACTGCAACTCTATACTCATTGTTAACCAATTTCCACCCCTTACATAGCCTCTGGCAACCACCATTCTATTTCTCAACCTCTGTGAATTTGTTTTCTACAGCTCCTTTGTGGAATTCTACTTGTCTTTTTGTGACTAGATTGTTTCTCTTAGCACAGTGTCCTCAAATTTCGCCCGTGATGCAGCCTGTGTCCAAGCTTCCTTTTGCTGGGCCTCCACTGAATGCATGGACCCCATTGCCTTTCCAACATCTGTTGGTAGACATGAAGGCTGCCTCTATATTTTGGATATTTGAATAATGCTTTCTATGAACATGAACTTGAGATGTACCTTTCCATTCTCCTGGCTGTGTACCAAAGTGGTATTGTGAATCAAGGAGAAAGCCTTCTTCTTCTAGCTCAGGCCAGTGGCTGCACCACTTAGGTTCCAGTTTTTCCACATCTTTCCCAACACTTGTCAGCTTCAGTTTTGTTTTTTATTCTAACCTCACCCCCGCATAAGTGTGAGGGGATATCATATCTTTAACAATACCGCTGGAATTTTGATAGGATTTCTGTTCAATCTGTGGATCCTTTGGCACGTAATGAAATCTGTGTAATACTAGATCTTCCAATGTCTTTTCGTGAACTCTTGTTCTCTTTCATTTCATTCAGCATGTCTTATAGCTTTCATTGCATATGCCACGTGTGTGTATATATAAGTACTTTATTACTTTGTATACTATGTTAAGTTGAATTATTTTCTTAGTTTCCTTCTCAGATTTTTCTATCTTGATAAAGAGGAAATGAATTTTGTGTATTTGTTTTATATCTTTTAACTTTGCTAAGCTTCTTTATGGGTTAAAACAGGATGTATACATCCCTATATTCATGTGAGTACGTGTTTCATGAATTATGATTTACATATGCTTTCAGCAAATTGAAATGATTCCTCCTTTTTAACTTTTTCTGCCTTTTCTCTATCTTTCTTGTCTGATTCCTCTGTCTGGGACTTTCAGTTGAACCGAAGTGATGAGAATAGGGGCTCTTGTCATTGTCCTCTTTGGCTGTGATGGTAGCTGTCTGCTTTTCTATGTATGCTATATCATGTTCATGTAATTTCCTTCTATTTCTTCTGCTATTTCTTTTTCCTAAAATGGCATGGAGCTTTGCCAAATGTTTTCTTCTGTCTGCGTCTACATTGAGGACATTGAAGAAAAATATTTTATTCCTGTGATTGTCTGTTTTGGTATCAGGAGGAGTTTACAATTGGGGAAACTTTGAACTTTTTATAGTGTGGAATCTTCATGATTGGCTCCACCCACTTGCTAGTTACATGTGGTATTAGTTTAAAAAGCTTATGATTTTTACCTATTCACTTTTGTTATGTTGAAGATCAAACCTAGGCCCTTTCACATGCTAGGCAAGTGTTCTGCCACTAAGCAATCTCGTCACTTTAATGTCTTAGGCATAAAGTGAATTTTGATGAGGGGTTTGTTTTTTTTATTGGTTCTTTGCAAATTTCATATAGTATATTTTAACCACAGTCACTTCCCCCTCCCCATTATTCCCAGTCCCCTTTCCCCTTCCCTACCCTCCTGAATTTCTGTCCTTTGTCTAATCCACCAGTACAGTTTGTGCTGTCCACATACCCTGGGAGGTATGGCTTTTGCTGAAGCATGATCAGCAATGAGGGGTCACACCCTTAAAGAAAACTGTCCCATCCTTCACTCTGCAGCTATCAATTGCCAGCAGCTCCTTATCTCCGGATGGGACTTTGCACCCACCTCCACTTTCCATGCTAGAATTGCCAGCCTTGAGCCGTGTGAGTCTTAAATGCATGGATCCCATTGCCTTTCTGTCTCAGTCACTATAGGATCCTATGTATGACTGCCCTGTCTTGGTCTTACTGTCTTCTGCTCCCTCTTCCTCAGTGACTTCTGTTCCTGGGGGAGGGCAGTGATGCAGATGTCCCATCAGGGTTGAACATCCCACAGTCTAAGATTCTCTGGGCCTTGACCAGTACTATGTCTCCATGTTAATTGTTGACTACTGATAAAAAGAAGCTTCTCTGATGAGGGTCAAAATATGCGCTAATCTATGGGTGTAATGATGCCACTAGGGGTGATTTGTTACGATCCCTATGTAGCTGAGTAGTAGTGGCAGCCCCTCCCCTGGGGCCTATGATCTGTACAGGCTACTGGCTCTGAGAATGGTGCCGGGTGTGGATACATCTTGCGGAGCAGGCTTTAAGTGCCATCAGGAAGTGGCTGGTTACTCCCATGATGATGGTGCCGCTGGTGCACCAGGGGGCATGCATTGCTAGGCAGGACATTTTTGAAGCTCACTGGGTTTATACCTGGGTAAGGTTAATGATGACTTTGTTCCTCTACTATCATGGGTAGCGCCTTCGAGCTAACCAGTAGGAATGAAGCCTCCAAGTCAGTACCAACTTCATTTCTCCATGTTCTATGACCCAAGTATTGTGCTGAGTTCATCAATACAGTGTTACTGTTGAGTAACACATGGCCTTAGCAACAGTCTTCAATGTTTGGAAACCTATGGGACTTCACTTGCCAACAACTCCAGATGAGATAACCCATTCCAGGCACCGGGTTTTTTATTTGATGTTCTACGGTGTCTAGTAGAGACACTGTTGCCTTATAGGGTAACGACATCTAAACTCTTTTTTATCTTTTAGGAAGATTCTATAACAGTAGGTTTTATGTGACTTTTTTGAAGTGCCTTTTATTCAAATAGCATTTTGAAATGCTATTCATCCCTTCCTGTATCGCCCCTCTCCCTTGCCTTCCCACCTCCCTCCCCATTTACACCTCACGATCCACTGTTCTCTGTTAGCCCTTCCTATCATCTCCTTCTAACTCCTCTTCTCTGAAACCCACCCAAACCTCTTTACTAATTCCCTGACCTTTCTGGGTATTCCAAGTGGAATATACATATCTGGAGATTCAAAGCTAACAGCCGCCAATGAGAGAAAGCTTATGATATTCATATGTCTGGGTTGCCTCACTCAGAATGACTGTTTCCAGCATGATCCACTAACCTGCAAACTTCCTAATTTCACTTTTATTAACAGCTGAATAATGCTCTGCTGTGTAAATGCAGCACATTTCCATTTTCCATTCGCAGCTGATGGACAGTCAGGCTGTTCGTATCCTAGGTACTGTAAACAGAGGGGAACTCTTGCTCGTTGCTGGTCAGAGTGCAAACTGGTTCCATCACTGTGGAGATCTGGGTAGAGCCTCTTCAAAAAGCTAGAAATAAATCTATCATGTGATCCAGCTACAGCACTGTAGGCAAACACCCAAAGGACTCTATATCCCAAAAAAGAGATACCTGTGAATCCACATTTATAGAGGACTTTAATCTTGTTTATAGTTGATGTAATTGTAGGCAAGGAAAATCAATCCTGTCCTTTTTTTTTTTTTTACTTTCTTTATGTCCTGCAACTCTTTGGACCTTCCAAGAAGAGAAATATATATATATATATATATATATATATATATATATATATATATATATATTCCTACTTATAATTACATAAGATAGTGGCTCTAAAAAATTTGGATTGACATAGCTCCCTATCAATGTAAAACTAAATATATTTGGGGACAGCTCTATTTAGCAAAGTTTATCTAAGCTCGCTTGATACTTCAGCATCTATAGCATGTGCTTCACCTACTAACAATTGTGTATTTTTCAAAGGAAAGTAAAGTGATTTGGGGTTGATTTCCCAGACATGGTAACTATGAAGATGTAAAACTGAGGCCATATTTTTTAAAATGTATTCTTCAGTAGAATACTGTCACAGAATAAAAAACAGATATGGCTAACGAACTGACTAAAGTACAAGAATTTGTACAAAAAAATAAATATTATACTAATGTTGAAACTCAGAATATGCAATTTTGATAAACTGTGCATATCTATATACTTAAGCTTTAACTTTTTATTTTTGAAAACTTTGAATGCACAGTTTTACAGATTGTTAAAAGACTATAATTAATTTTTGGTCATTGAATACATATTTTCAAAATCATTTGCTTCTAAAACATTAGTCTGGCTGCACACAAATCACGCGCACACCTGTGCTCCGAACACAAGCTTCGGAACCCGTGATTACTTTTCCTGGACTCTGTTCCCAGAGGAGGCTGCCACCCACAGACTGAGCTCACCAGTGCCAGGAGAGGACTGAGGAGATGTCAAAATAGATGATAACCAGGAAGAGAAAATGCCCCAGCTGGTTCTGGAATAGCCAAACTAATCCCGACGTGGAAAAGAAATTTTCTCCCAGGCAATTTTCTATGAAGGATTTTAGAAAATATGTCGGAAAGTATGTAAGTGAAAGAAATGTCATATGGACGACTTTGGAGATACAGGAAAAAGCTGCAGAGTGCCATGTCCGCCACAGCAGGGACGAAGAAGATGCTGGACACATGGAAGGTCCTTGCAACGCTCCATGCGAAGTGACCTGCAGTCCACACCTCAGAGGGGATGGCGAATCAGCTGCTGCACTACTCAGTCTGCCCAGGAGAGGGCGTGGAGAGCACACATGGAAGCAGAAAAAAAAAAACTCAAAAGGTAACAATTTTGTTCAACTCAACCAGCGCAAAGAAAACTGTAACCAACCGGAATGTTTCAAATAAATGGACTTGGGAGCCGTGGTTAGCTAGAAGCCTCCTTAACTCAACCGGAAACCAGCATGCCCTAGCTTGGATGAGACCACTCACTCTGGAGTGGGATATAAGATGGCACAGCTAATTGGGTCCCCTTGTTGCCAAGAGTGATGTACACATTATCTTCCCCACATTAAACGCCCCATTTATGTCCAGCGCTCAAAAATTGTTTCTCGGTAAAGGTCAAGAAGAGCGAACAGCGCTTGAGTTTGATTGAGTTAGCCGTCCGTCACTCTCTGCCAGGAACAGAAGCAGGAAGTCATTTGAAGCAGGAAATCCGTTACAATTGGCAAAATGTGGTCTTCGTGTCTCTAATTAGAATTTCTTCTTTCAAAATACCTCCTCTGTAGTTAGGGATGATGCCAAGTGGGCACCCATCTGGCCATTCTATGGCGATTTACTCTTCTCAGTAGCAAATCTAGCAAACAAGATGCCAGTTCTGCATGACGGTGATTTCAGTGGGGCCTAAAAGCAAAATCAAAGCACAAGATAAAAACGAGACCTCACAAACTTTGTAAGTTCAGGCGGGAGGAGGCTGTAGCCTATGTGAGAGTACCAACTCCATTCCTGACCGCATCGCTAACCGGGCCCCCATTCAGAAGCTGAAAAGGACGTGTGAGAGTTGTCCAGGGTGGCAGGTAAGTCATGAGGGCTGCTATGGAGCCTGTGAGAAAGCAAGTCATGGTCACGTGACTCCCTTCTTAGCCAATCACTGCTAGTACTTTTCCTTGTGTCTTTGGTGAGTTCATTTCACACTAATCTAACTTGCCTGCTGTGAAACAGGACTAGGCTACCCAAAGAGGAGCTGCCCGGGGTGGGTTGGCAGTGGCAGGAGCTGTACGTGGTCTGCATGCTGTTTGTTCCCCTTCCCTGTTATTTCTGATTTTATGAAAAAGAAATCGTTACTTTATTATAAAATTCAAATGTCCTTTCACTATTACGTGTTAGAGTTTCCTTGGTATTCTGCTGTATGATTCTGTAACAAATATCCTTCTGTACTTTTCACAGTTTTTAATTTATTCATTTGTGTGTGTGTGTGTGTGTGTGTGTGTGTGTGTGTGTGTGTGATGTATATTCCACATGCAACAGTCAGAGGACAACTTTCGGGAGTTGGTCCTCTCCTTCTACCGTGTGGGGCTGAAGAAGCAAACTCAAGCTGGTTGGGTTTGGTGAGTGACATAGTTTCTGAAGGACATCAAGACATCATTAGAGGGACCGCCCATCACAGTCTTTCCGTCAAGGCGAAGCTCAGCAGAGATGTCCTTACCACTCTTCCCAACACATCTTCCGTCACCACAGGGGAACAGAAATACCTTCTGCGGCTGATGTCTCACTGACAGCTACTGAGTTATACAGGAAAGTCCAGGAAAATGAGCTAGCCTTTAGTGGACTTAATAAATCACTTATGGCATGACCAATCACATTTTCAACTGCTTTTCATATACAGTTTTAATAACATCAGATACAGTGATGAGGATTGAGAAGAAACTGACTTTTCCAAATTAGCTTGAATTACATAAACACAATAATACTTTGCAAATAAAAGCGAAAAGCTTTGAAACCTAAATAAAAGAAGCCAAGCACACACCTAACACCTAACACCTCGGAAGGGCTCCTGTTCTCCTCCATACTGCAGGCATACCTGAAAACACGTCCTATCACCGTGCATGCAAGCTATTCAGCATCTCCAATGGAGTTTGTTTTTAACATTGCATAATTCGGGTATCACAGGTAGTTATGATGGAAACGTTTACAGTGTTCCATAACCTACCACTTAGTTAAGAGGGAACTGGATTTTGTTGGCTGTGAATAGGCTCTGTACACATCACAGGGCTAAGCATTGGGTGAGCATAAAGACAGACTTCACCCTCGGGAAAACTAGACCTTCCCCTGTGGGTCAGGCCCCTCTGGAAATCAGGACTCCCAAAGGTCAGCCCACGTCCTCGGTGGTTCTCACTCTTCCTTGGTGTCAAAGATTCACACTACACACTCATTACTAGTAGTCGATGGCATGCCTCAGAATGAGAACCCAGCGAAATCGTGCATTTTGCAAAGTTCTACCTTTGCATACACTTCTAAATATCCTAGAGAATGACGATTCCTTGAACAAGTCCACAGTTAGACATGGCAATCTGCTGGGCATATTTAGGAGAGGAGTGGCCTCCAGGCAGCTCCCTGCACCCCGTTCCTTCTCACTTCTGCCATTTGTATTCACATTTCTAGACCAGGAACAGACCCCCACTCTCGGCAGTCTAGGCTCTCTGAGAAAAGAGAAACACGACATCCTGGTAGTCTCTTGGTTTTTGTTGCTAACAGGGCCACAAGGAGGCAGTCAGTCTGACACCAGGCCTGACTCCCACAAGTGGCAGGAATCTTTCTACAGCACTATTGTTTTACTCTGAGTTGTCCCTCCAAAACTATGTCCCCCACCCCGGTTATTTTGTAAGTTATTACAATAAAATATCCTATTAAAACAACTTGGGAAGAAAGGGTTCGCTTTGGCTCCACTTGATAGGGCTCAGTCCATCAGAGCAGAGGAGCCCTGGTGCAGGAGCCCGAGGCAGGTCACAGAGCCTTCACAGCCAGGAGGCAGAGAGCTGGAGATGTGCTTAGCTAGCTGGTGTGTGTGTGTGTGTGTGTGTGTGTGTGTGTGTGTGTGTGTGTGTGCAGCACAGACTTCCAGCCATGGGAACGGTACCTCTCATCTTCACAGTGGGTCTTCCCACCTTCATTACCCTGTCAATATAATACCTCAAGAGTATGCCTGCCTCCTAGAGATTCCAGACCCTGTCCAGTTGATGCTGACCACCACAGGCACATCTCTTGTCAACCTGACACCCCAAATTATCACTTTTAAGTCAAAACTGTTCACCCCTTGTCTTCACAAGCTCATGGGCATCTCATAAAAAGCAGAATGCATTCAGTCTAATTCCAAAAGTCCTGGTAACCTTTAAGAACTGCAGCTGTGATTAACAACCCAAAGTCTCTTCCGAGACCCAAAGCCATCTCTTAACATGTTTAACATCAACGGGAAGTCGCATGGTTCCAATACACAAGAGCGCCCAGTAAACATCGTCATTCCAAGAGGGAGAATAGGCGCAGCAAGGAATGGTTACACCAAATCAAGACTAAACCACAGTGGGAAAGCAACAAACCCTGCAGCTCCGAGACAGCCATAGGCAAGGGCTCAGTAAGCTGGGACTCTAGCCCAGTTCCTGATAGGCTCCTGATTGCCCCTGAAGCCCATGAACCTGGCTTCTCCTTTTCCTGTCTTCTGGTTTTCCAAGCCCCTCCAGAATGACCCATTAAGTTCTGCCTAAGGCATCAAGGAACTGTTCTAACCCAAAGCTGCAAACACTTCCACCTTTTTCCCACAAAGCAGTTCCGAGGGCCTAAGAACCACATCGTCTGGTTAATCCCAGCGGTGTCCCCAGTTCTCAGCACCAACATTCACTCTGTTACTTAACACAAAATCGTCCAAGGTAGCTTAAGGAAGGAAAGGTTTGTTTCCGTTCACACTTAAGGGTCTTGCAAACCAATTTTCTCTATGCTGAGGTAAAGGAGACTCATTAAGAAGAGAATAACTCTGGTCTAAGGAAATTCTGGAATCTTCCCTGGCTCACAGGCTTCTCCTCCTCCTCCTCCTCCTCCAAGGATATATAAGCAGCAGGGCTGTTAAAGAGACTCTTGGGTTCTAGGTAAGCTAAGTGAGCACTCCTGCTAACGTGTGCTCCTGGTGAGCCAGAATTGTCCAGATCCTACGAGAAACCCTCACCCACACTACTGTAACCTCAGTGAGCTCATGGTTTGCCAGGCTGGACTTCGGGCCACTGTGGATTCCCTGTGGGGCGGGGGGGAGGGGTTGTTCATGTCTCCCTAGAACAGTATCACATAGCACAGAGTTCAGTCTGCTAGGCCAGAGAAGTCATAGCATCAAGAAGATGAGTTATTGGGCCACCCTGCATCTTCAGTCAAGAAGCAGAGCACTCCTGGTGTTCAGTACGATTTTTCCTTCTATCTGATCTAGAACACTAGCCGAGGTGATGCTGCTGCCCATGTTTAGGGTGAGTCTTCTCACATCAGCTACTCTAGTTGGGACAATCGCTCACAGGCATACTTAGAGGCTGACCTCCTAGGCAATGCTAGACCCTGTCAAGTGGACAGCAAATATTAAGCCATCACACCCTGGTCTGTCTCCTTCCTAGTCTATGCATCATCCAAACTGGATGTCATAAAGCCGCATGCCATGCTGGGTGATGGAATGCTGGCTCCCTGCATTTGATGGTAAGCTGCATTGCATGTCTGTGTTGCCATCAGAGAGAGCAGACAAGGCTGCTTTTGCTTTTGTTTTGAATGTATCTCTTTTCTTTTCTTTTTTTTTTTTGTTTTTTTGAGACAGGGTTTCTCTGTGTAGCCCTGGCTGTCCTAGAACATACTCTATAGACCAAATTGGTCTCCAACTCACAGAAGATCCGCCTGCCCCTGCCTCCCATGTGCTAGGATTAAAGGTGTGTGCCACCACTGCCTAGATAAAAACCCGAATTCCCCCATATATACCATACACACAAACTACTCTTAGAGACATTCCTCTCCACTGCTTGGAACTTCCCTTGACCCTACCTCTGAGTTGTCTACCCTGAGAAATTTCAGCATCAGGGTTTGAATCTTGCTCTGGGCCCGAGATATTGGTCACTTGATGTAGGTGGGTCTTCTGTCTATGTGTTAATTTCATTGGTTAATAACGAAACTGCCTTGGCTTTTTGATAGGGCAGAACTTAGATAGGCTGAACAGAATGCTGGGAGAAAGAAGCAGAGTCAGGCAGACACCATGAGCTTTGGCCCAAGATGGATGTAGGTTAGAATCTTCCTGGTAAGCCACCACCTCGTGGTGCTACACACATTAATAGAAATGGGTTAATCAAGATGCGAGAGTTAGCCAGTAAGAGACTGGAGATAATGGGCCAGGCAGTATTTAAATGAATACAGTTTCTGTGTAATTATTCTGGGGCTAAGCTAGCCGTGCGGGAACCGGGCGGGAAGAAAAGCAGGCCTGCTCACCTCATCTCTACAGTCACTGCATCTTTACAGACAACATGATTGAGAAGCAGCAGTTCCCAGGCTGGTGAGAGACAGCGACACCCCCGTCCAGACATGAGTTTAGGTCCATTTAGAACAAACCCAGGAGTGGGCTTGTGCAAAGCCAAGCAGCAGGTACCGGAAGCGATGGGAACAGCAGGGACACTGTCCTGTCGCCAGCGTGTGCTGCCGTAGCCTGTCCCACGTGTGCCTTTTTGGAGGTATCAAGGCCATCTCCTGAGAAAAGGCTCAGCCAGCCAAGAAGCGTAACTTGTGTGGCCTCTGCTCCGCTTCCTACCTTCAGAGCCAAGCTTTCCTTTACTTGCAAAACATGCTTAGTCTAAAACTCCCCTCCAACAACTTCAGCTTCCAGCTGTGCAGGACTCTGTAACAAGCTGAACACATTGGGCGGCATGCTGAGAAGAGGGCTCTGGAGAGCCAAGGAACTTCTCCTTACAAAGTTCCTGTGTGTCTGGAATTCAGGCAGAATATTGACAAAGTGCCTGGATGATCATATAAATTCCCAGACATTGTTTCAGTAAATAGCCAGACCATGACATAGACTTAGTCAGATCCATGTTAACTTTACCTCAGCAACAAGCATGTACCCTGGCTAGGGAATCCGGATCGCCAATACCCAGATGCTGGATTATACAGAATGGAGACCAGCTAAGCCATGAGAGTACCATCTCTTCCAGGTGGCACAGCTCATGTTTAGACATAGTGATTAGCAGCATCTTGAGATGTCAGCTGCTATTTAGGAACAAGAACTGGATTTATGAAGACTATCAGGCATGATCTGGGGCTCCTAATTAGACCTACTGAGCAACTGAGTTATATCTCCTGTCAATTAGCACATACCTTTCAAAACAGGTGAAAGAGGTAAATTTCTCCAACAGGTAATCAAGAATGCTTGGTATATGTTTTGCTTAATCTCCATTTTGGAACAAATAACTTGTCTTTTAAAGCTGAAGAGATGAGTTCCAAAGATAACCTTTCATTAAACCAGCGTTGAGACAATTAGAGGCGATTCTGCACTACCACCTGAGCACAGGGTGAGGCTGTAGTGTGGGGTCCGCACCAGTCTGGGCTCTTCAGCTTGGATATCTCCTGTTTGCCCTCTTCCCAGCCATCCTCCACAGAAGAGCAGCACTCCATGCCCACTGCCAACCCAGCGACATAAACTCTGGGGCAGAGTCCTTACCCCAGACATCCAGGAGAAGCCTGATCGTCAGTGTCATCATGGGGACGGATCAGCACAGAATGTCAGCAAATCTCCAGAAGGTGCAGTGCCTTCTGGGTAAAGATGTCATAACTCAATGCACTCACCCTTTCACCTCATCTTTCTCCACCCCTAGATCCCACCAACTCCCTACCCCCATTGCCTTACAAGGGGAATATGAGGAAGGTCCAGGTATCAGATGTGGGCCGGGGCATTCATTGTTTAACCTGTAACAAGGAAAATGCCTGGAATCCGTGGTCTCCTCAAATCCTAGCAGCTAAGCAGTTTTTGTTTTATATTTTAGCAGAACTCCACAGGCAATGGCTGGGACTTAAGGGTGAAGGTTACCACTTAGCAAAACAGTTTGTTAGAACATCTCTGTGGAGCTGGCACTAACAGTTCTCTGGCCTCCAGGGGCTTCATCTTGAGATCACATGCTGTCTTTTTCACTCCCAGAATCAAATGCAATGGCCAGAAACATGTATTTGTGGCACAGATGTTACTCAAACCCATCTTTGATATTATTCAGGCAGGATACTAGATGTACACTGAATTTGATAGCCCACCTCTACGACCCTGTCCTCCCTACGGTCACGGTCATTCTTATTTGGAGGATAGTACTACAGCAGTTACTTAGGCCGTCTTTCATTTTCTATTTATATGTAAAAATACATATGTACATAACTATTCTGCACATAATTATGCTGGACTCATTATTCACCTTAGAGCCATGAGTTGGCACTATCATTTTATACATAACTGATCCCACCCTGACTGAAGGACGCTGTAGGTTGACCCCACCCCCACTGAAAAACACTGTAGGTTAACCCCACCCCCACTGAAGGACGCTGTAGGTTGATCTCACCCCCACTGAAGGATGCTGTAGGTTAACCCCACCCCCACTGAAGGATGCTGTAGGTTTGTTTCCTTGTGTATTACTTCATTGCTTGCTTTCTTTCCTTTCCTTGTTTTAAAAAAACTTACTTATATTTTATGTGTAAGAGCTCTGCATGCACACCTACAGGTCAAAAGGGGGCATCAGATCCTATTACTGATGGTTGTGAGCTACCTCGTGGCTGCTGGGAATTGAACTCAAGAGCTTTGGAAGAGCAGCCAGAGCAGCCATCTCTCAATCCCTCCTTTCCTCTTGGTACAGGTACGTCCTGATGTATCTACCTTCATAGTGAGGTTCAAATGTGTCTGGAGGACCGTTTCCTAAAGTAGGAATAGCTGAGTCAAAGATTTTTGATAGGCAGGCGCGGGCTGTGGCGCAGCAGACACAAACTTATATTTTCTGATGGTCCAAGCTTGAAACAGTGAAGCCCACACTGAGAGCAGATTGTCCCACTACAACTAATTCAAGTAGATGTTTTCGTGGCTGGCCTGCAGAGTGGGAGGTCCTTTGTTGGTGAGGTCCCTGGCGAACAGGGAGCCTGGACCTGTCCCTGAAGACCCTCCCAAGTGGTGAGAATGTTCTTGACCCACGGCAGGACCCAGGAAACGGCATTCCCCGACCCCCTTGACTCTCCGGTCAGCCTGCTAGGGCTGCTCCTCCTGTGCTGCAACCACTCTCTCCCTGGTCCATCCCAGCTTGCCCCCAGAGGCCTCCTTCCTTCACCCTCTCTTCTGTGGGGCCACGGGATCACCCAGTTCAGCCTGTTTGGGTGCTGGGTCGGGTGCTCGAGGCAGAGGGCAGTGGGAGTGTCTTTGTTTGGGTGGCTGGCCTACAGAGTGGTAGACCTTTTGTTGACGAGGTCCCTGGCGAACAGGGAGCCTGTTCCTGTTCCTGTAGACCCTCCTGAATGGTGTGAGGGATCTTGGCCTGTGGCGGGACCCAGGAAACGGAGCCGGAGCATTTTGTAAGCGGGGCCCCTGGCCAGCAGAGAAACCTGATCTTGTTTTAGAAGACCTACTAGATAGCATCGGTAGGAGGAGATAGGCAGGCGCCAAGGCAAGAATTCACCCAACAATCAGAAAAACAACATGAAAACACCAGACCCAATGATTTTACAACAGAAGGACTTGAACACCTTAGCACAGAAGAAGTGGAAAAAATTGACTTTATGAAAGCAATAGAGTCGCTCAAACAACATGTAAAAAATGCCCTTTTAGAAATGGATGAGAAGTATAACAAAAAGTTTGAAGAAATGAGTAAATATGTAAATGATACCCTGGAAAACCAAGAAAAAACAATCAAACAGGTATTGGAAACAGTTCAAGAATTGAAAACTGAAATGGAAGCAAGGAAACAGACACAAACTTAAGACCGGCTGGGTACAGAAAATCTAGGTCAACGAGCAGAAACTACAGAAACAAGCATAATCAATAGAATATAAGAAATAGAAGAAAGAATCTCAGATTCTGAGGACACCATAGAGAAAATAAACGCACTGATCAAAGAAAACAGCAAAGCCAACAAATTCTCATCACAAAACATTCAGGAAATATGGGACACAATAAAAAGACCAAACCTAAGAATAATAGGGATAGAAAAAGGAGAAGAGTCACAGCTCAAAGGCCCAGAAAATATTTTTAACAAAATTATGGAAGAACGGGCGGTGGTGGTGCACGCCTTTAATCCCAGCACTTGGGAGGCAGAGGCAGGCAGATCTCTGTGTGTTTGAGGCCAGCCTGGTCTACAAGAGCTAGTTCCAGGACAGGCTCCAAAGCTAGAGAAACCCTGTCTCGAAAAAACCAAAAAAAAAAACCAAAAAAAAAAAGAAACAAAATTATGGAAGAAAACTTACCCAACATTAAGAAAGATATTCCTTTGAATATTCAAGAAGCATACAGAACACCAAATAGACTGGATCAAAAAAAAATCCCCTCGCCATATAATAATCAAAACACAAAACATACAGATTAAAGAAAGAATATTAAGAGCTACAAAGGAAAAAGGTCAAGTAACTTATAAAGGTAAACCGATCAGACTTACACCTGACTTCTCTATGGAAACCTAGAAAGCCAGAAGGTCCTGGATAGAGGTACTGCAGAAACTAAGAAACCATGGATGCAAGCCCAAGCTACTATACCCAGCCAAGCTATCGTTCACTATCAATGGAGAAAACAAAACATTCCAGGATAAGAACAAATTCAAACAATACGTAGCCACAAATCCAGCTTACAGAAAGTAATAGAAGGAAAATCACAACCCAAGGAATCCAACATTGCCAATACTGCCTACAATAACTCAGGCATCTAGTGACCCTTCACCAGCACAACTCAAAGAAGGGAGACACACAAACTCTACTACCAAAAACAATAAGAATAACTGGAGTAAACAACTACTGGTCATTAATATCACTTAATATTAATGGACTCAATTCACCTATAAAAAGGCACAGGCTAAGAGATTGGATATGAAAACAGGATCCAACATTCTGCTGCTTACAAGAAACACATCTCAACCACAAAGACAAGCATCTACTCTGAGTAAAGGGTTGGGAAAAGGTTTTTCAAACAAACGGGACTAAGAAACAAGCAGGAGTGGCCATATTAATTTCCAACAAAACTGACTTCAAATTAAATTCAATCAGAAGAGATCGAGATGGACATTTTATACTCATAACAGGAACAATTCATCAGGACAAAGTCTCAGTCCTGAATATCTATGTCCCTAATAAAAAGCACCCACTTATGTAAAAGAAATATTACTAAAACTCACAGCAGACATCAAACCACACACACTAGTAGTAGGAGACTTCAACACATCTCTCTCACCATAGGACAGGTCAACCAGACAGAAACCTAATAGAGAACTAAGAGAATTATTGGAGGTAATGAAGCAAATGGACTTAACAGACATCTATAGAACACTCCACCCAAATAGGAAAGAATATACCTTCTTCTCTGCAGCTCATGGAACCTTCTCAAAAATTGATCATATACTTGGAAACAAAGGAAACCTCCACAGATACAAAAAATATCAGTGTCCACCTGTGTCTTATCAGATCACCATGTATTAAAGTTAGAAGGCAACAACAACGCTACCCCCAGAAAGCCGACAAACTCATGGAAACTGAACAGTCAACTACTGAACCACACCTGGGTCAAGGAAGAAATTAAAGTCTTCCTTGAATTTAATAAAAATAAAGAGACAACATACTCAAACCTATGGGACACATTGAAAGCAGTGCTAAGAGGAAAGTTCATAGCAC